>NC_092102.1:2229375-2972500 GCF_045679555.1 Salvelinus alpinus
AAATATAGTGATCAGGGACGTGCAACTGTAGTTTTACGTTAGTGCAACACATTCAGAAGAAAATAGCTTTGTTTTCATGAACAGACGTGGAACGCTGATTGGCTGGCATCCACAGAGGTGAACTTCTTTTGTTGTTGCAAAAACGATGCATGACCATCATATTTTTGTATGTTTATCATAGAATGACTAGCCAGCGACACTTCCTAATATTTTGCTTAGTTATTTTACCAGAGAAAAGTAGTCTGTCTACACCCAGAAAAATGCTACACATCAGTCCTAGTGCTCAAACATGTGTCCGATGCCCGGCAGAAATTACAAGCAGAAGCATGTTAGATCTGCGTTTACAAAACGCTGCATGAGATTTCTGAGCCGTATTATATTTCTGTCAGAACAACAGTTCTGCGTTGACGTGACCCCTAACTTGCTACTTGTCTAAGTCATTCACTCATTTAATAAGGTGACAGGGCATCGTATTGTGTAAGGGAAGCGTTCTGCCGTGTTTGAGAAGTCAAAGCCCTTTGGATGAGTTGTCTGTACACCGTCACCATCATGCTTCACCGTAGGGATGGTGCCAGGTTTCCTCCAGACGTGATGCTTGGCATTCAGGCAAAAGAGTTCACTCTTGGTTTCATCAGACCACAGAATCTTGTTTCTCATGGTCTGAGAGTCCTTTAGGTGCCTTTTGGCAAACTCCAAGTGGGCTGTCATGTGCCTTTTACTGAGGAGTGGCTTCTGTCTGGCCATTCTACCATAAAGGCCTGATTGCTGGAGTGCTGCAGAGATGGTTGTCGCTGCAGAGATGGTTGTCCTTCTGGTTCTCCCATCTCCACAGAGGAACTCTGGAGCTCTGTCAGAGTGACCATCGGCTTCTTGGTCACCTCCCTGGCGAAGGCCCTTTTCCCCCGATTGCTCAGTTTGGCCGGGCGGCCAGCTCTAGGAAGGTTCTTGGTGGTTCCAAACTTCTTCCATTTAAGAATGATGGAGGCCACTGTGTTCTTGGGGACCTTCAATGCTGCAGACATTTTTTGGTACCCTTCCCCAGATCTGTGCCTCAACAAAATCCTGTCTCAGAGCTCTATGGACAATTCCTTTGACCTCATGGCTTGGTTTTTGCTCTGACATGCACTGTCAACTGTGCATATATATAGACAGGTGTGTGCCTTTCCAAATCATTTCCAATTAATTGAATATACCACATGTGGACTCCAAGTTGTAGAAACATCTCCAGAATGATCAATGGAAAGTGGATGCACCTGAGCTCAATTTCGAGTCTCATAGCAAAAGGTCTGAATACTTATGTAAATAAAGTATTTCTTTATTTTATTTTAATTTGCAAACATTTATAAAAACCTGTTTTTGCTTTGTCATTATGGGGATATTGTATGTATGTATGTATGGTGTTGTATGAGAAAATCTATTTAATCCATTTTAGAATAAGGCTGTAATGTAACAACATTTTTAAAATGGGAAGGGGTCTGAATACTTTCCGAATGCACTGTATGTATGACTATGAGCTGCATCGCCTGTCGTTGCAATTTGGTTATTTTTGTTTTTCATCGTTAGCATCCCCTTGTGTACTAAGCCGTAAATCCCAGAATGAGAGAAGGACGGTATGACGATATGAAAATCTGGAAACCACTGGTGGCCATGGTCAATGTACCCATAGGAGCAAAGGAAATTAAAGCAGGAAGTGTACCCATCAATATGTGTTGTGATTTGTTTATTCAACTCAACTTACATTACAAAAAAATACTTTCCATTACATCAGTTAACATCATTTGAATGAACATTCTACATTACCATTGAAGTTATTGGATCACAATACCAGGCAGCCATTGCGAGTGTATCCATGAGTTTACCAGTCAAATTGCCAGGGTTAGAGATTCCAAACCTGTTCATTTCATTCTATGTGTGCCGCTGCTGGATTTTTGCGGGTGTTGCCTAGGTAACCGAAGACTCGTTTGCAAACACCTTGCTTGTTTCTGCCAGGAGTAAAAAAAGTTTGATCACGTTAAGAGTCCATGTTACCGCAGAAACTGACTCGAATGCCTGGCCGCACCGTCTTCAGTCAGCTGTTCGTTCATATCTATTTCAAGAATAAGTAACAAGGGAATTCCGACTGATTATCTCAGTTAATTCTCCCGTCTTAAGTCTTGTTTGTTTTCAGGGCCAGGAATGAGAGCAAGAGAAAGATAGAGGGAAAGAGAAAGAGAAAGTGGGCGAGAGTGACTCCTGTCTTTAGTCTTGTTTATTATTTCCCCCCAGAGAGACGGAGAGAGAATACAAGTGCGGGAGAGAGAGAGGATGAGGGCAAGAGAGAAAGAGAGTGAAGGTCGGGAGGGCGGCTCCGCGTGGACAGCCTTGGTGTCTGGTTCTCAATGTCCACCTTGACCTTAGCTTAGGTCACCTTCCCGTTTCTCTCCTTGAGAAAACAACACGGTGAACTCCATTCCGCCCGCACACCCTCGTCCACCCACACTTAACTCTTACACAACAGAGCGTAATGGACGCCAGTCCAGCAGAGCATTCTTCCCCGCTCGAAGCACCATTCATTCACACACAGCCTAGAGAGAGAACTATTATGTCTTGTTCCTTCCCTGATGGGTGAGCCAGTTTCTCTCGACACCATTCCAGGACACCCTTATCTGTGTCCTCCACTGCTAACGTTGTCTTGATTGATACGTGGAACCACTAAGGTTACTGGTAAACAAGAATGGCCTGCTTTTCTCTTCTCTGCATCTCCGGACTCACTGTGCCAAGTGCTCTTGGACACTCTCGGCGATATCCAGAGTAGCCTTTCTTGTCCAGGATACGGAAGTAGCCTGCCAGGATATTGTCCTTGTCCTCTGTCACTGAGTGTGTGTGCCTCCCTCTCTTTTCTCTCCCGCAGCGATAGAGACACAGAGTACCAGCTCAGAGGAGATAGTGCCAAGCCCGCCGTCGCCCCCTCCTCCCCCGAGGGTCTACAAGCCCTGCTTCGTGTGCCAGGACAAATCCTCAGGATACCACTATGGAGTCAGTGCCTGCGAAGGCTGCAAGGTGAGACGCACCCTTACATAGCCATCCATTCCACTCTGTTCTATACTATTTGATCCAGGGTTCAATCGTCGGTTGCTTCTGAGGGGTTTCCTGTGAACGGGCTGGACCAATGCATATTGGGGTGCCCATGTTGATATTTATAACACTTGTCCTGGTTTGGAATGGTAGTACCCAGTCCCAGGAGACCATCACCCTAAGGCCCTACTATAATTCATGCACATACTATGCATAGCATCAGCATTATCTGAAGTTCAGAATATACATAGATTGGTTGGGGTGCATTTGGGGACGCCCTATAAAGAGTGAACTGGGCCATTTGCTTATGTCATCGCTTATGGCACCCCTCCTATATCTATACATGATGGGACTGTCAGATCATCTGGGCTATGCTTCAATATTGCACTATACAGTTCTCATTAACTATATGAGGAATTGTTTCTTTAAGTGGCTTCAGTTTGAGTGTCTAGCTGCTGTATCTGTCCAACTCCAAATGAAGTCATTGTCTTGAGTGGGTGTTCCTGCCAGGTGGCATTCTGCACTCTGAAGTGGTATCTGGCTCCTGCTTCCTTGTCTGCAGTACTGCGTTTCATAAGACGGGGTCGTGGAGTTGTGTAAGCCTGCGAAAGCTTGCGTCAGCAGTGGTGCTCTGGAGGACTCGCTGTTCATCTGCCATGCATGGAGGTTGAGGGCAGGGCGATGGCCTGAGACTGGCAGACAGAGGGAGAGGGAGGCTGGATGACTGGCTGTGGTGGTGACAGGTGCCCATTAGGCCTGCCTCACATGGCTGGGCCCAGGGAAGATAACACCTGGCTTGTAGGGGGAATGGCTGGAGAGAGGGAGGGACGGGGAGAGGCGCTGCAGGATGGGAACCTGGTTGCATCCAGGGTGGAGATGAGGGGATTAGGTAGATGGTGAGAAGGAAAGGAGGAGAAGATGGAAAGGACAGGACCGGAGAGGAGGCGAGTCGAGATGATGGAAAGGGGAGGAAAAAAAGAGTACAGTTTCTTGAGCACACAGTCCTGTTTTAACACAGTAGCGCGAGGCAAGGTCTCGCCTCTGTGCGTTCATTGAAACTTAACCTACCCTCTAAAAGAAATGTATACAAAGTAAATAAAGCCTTAACCTGCCTTTTGGGGGGGGGGGGGCCTGTTGCACGTCCTCAATAGCTTTTAATGTGTCTCTTAACTTCACCAATAATAGGCCCTGATTTAAATAGGCTACGGTTGCGTGTGTGAAAGCATGGGTAAGCACGGGCTGTATCAGAAACCAACTGGCACCCATGCTCGTGTCACTTTCCTGCTCTGCTTAAGCTCACTGACTCAGGATGCTGTGCGTGCACACGTACATGTTTGTGTGCACATCCCTTCCGGGTGGTAGCTACCCCAACGCCAGCTGCTAGTCTCCGCCCCCAGCCGGGCGTCCTGGGGAGAGCAGAACTTTGAAGAATTCAGCATTCGCCTCCCCTCTCCTAGTCTTCTAAACAGGAGACGAGTGAGCTTTGTATCCTCAATCATTCAATACAACAGGTGTATTCAGACCCATTGACTTTTTCCAGATTTTGTTATGTTACAGCCTTATTCTAAAATTGATTTTTTTAAACACACAATAGCCCATAATAACGAAGCGAAAACAGTTTTTGGGGGATTTTTTAAAATAAAAAAACATACCTTATTTACGTAAGTATTCAGACTTTTTGCTCAGGTGCATCCTGTTTCCATTGATCATCCTTCAGATCTTTCTACAACTTGATTAGAGTCCACCTGTGGTAAATTCAATTGATTGGACATGATTTGGAAAGGCACACACCTGTCTATATAAGGTCCCACAGTTGACAGTGCATGTCAGAGCAAAAACCAAGCCATGAAGTCGAAGGAATTGTCGGTAGAGCTCCGAGACAGGACTGTGTCGAGGCACAGATCTGGGGAAGGGTACCAAAAATGTCTGCAGCATTGAAGGTCCCCAAGAACACAGTGGCCTCCATCATTCTGATATGGAAGAAGTTTAGAACCACAAAGACTTTACCTAGAGCTGGCCTCCCAGCCAAACTGAGCAATCAGGGGGAGAAGAGCCTTGGTCATGGAGGTGACCAAGAACCCAATGGTCACTCTGACAGAGCTCCAGAATTCCTCTGTGGAGATGGGAGAACCTTCCAGAAGGACCATCTCAGCAGCACTCCAGCAATCAGGCCTTTATGGGAGGTTGGCCAGGCGGAAGCCACTCCTCAGTAAAAGGCACATGACAGCCCGATTGCAGTTTGCCAAAAGGCACTTAAAGACTCTCAGACCATGAGAAACAAGATTCTCTGGTCTGATGAAACCAAGATTGAACTCTTTGGTCTAAATGCCAAGCTTCCGTCTGGAGGAAACCTGGCACCATGGTGGTGAAAACATCAATGCTGTGGGGATGTTTTTCAGCGGTAGGGACTGGGAGACTAGTCAGGATTGAGGCAAAGATGAACAGAGCAAAGTACAGAGAGATCCTTAATGGAAACCTGCTCCAGAGCGCTCAGGACTTCAGACTGGGGTGAAGGTTCACCTTCCAACAGCACAACGACCCTAAGCACACAGCCAAGACAATGCAGGAGTGGCTTCGGAACAAGTCTCTGAATGTCCTTGAGTGGCCCAGCCAGAGCCTGGACTTGAAACCGATCAAACATCTCTGGAAAGACGTGAAAATAGCTGTACAGCGACGCTCCCCATCCAACCTGACAGAGCTTGAGAGGATCTGCAGAGAAGAATGGGAGAAACTCCCCAAATACATGTGTGCCAAGCTTGTAGCGTCATACCCAAGAAGACTCGATGCTGTAATCGGTGCCAAAGGTGCTTCAACAAACTACTGAATAAAGGGTCTGAATAGTTATGTAAATGTGATATTTCAGTTTTTATTTTTAATAAATTAGAAAAAATGTCAGCCTGTTTTTCTTTGTCGTTATGGGGTATTGTGTGTAGATTGATGAGGAAAAAATACAATTTAATCAATTTTAGAATAAGGCTGTAACGTAACAAAATGTGGAAAAAGTCAAGGGGTCTATATACTTTCCGAAGGCACTGTATATACGGCCACTCATCGGAGACCGGGGTAAGTTGAGGGGTTAGCAATTTAGCATTTCCTTAACTAGCCCATCTACAAAACCCAACCCTAGGGTGCGGTGAGGAATAATGTCAGACCAAACTACTTAGAGACGGCTCATTTGTTTGTTGTTGAAGCGGAGTCTCTGTTTTTTTTTCTCTCTCTCTCTCGTTCCCTCAGATATAAACACATTAACATAAAATGTGTACGCTCTCCTCATTTATTGTCTCGGAGGCATCGATGCACAGCATGAAGCCTTTTTTTTTTCGACGCTAAGACACTTAACATCTTAAGCCCCCGCCATCGCTCCTCTCTCTAATGTTGCAGTCTTTTTTAGCTGGCCTTGTTAAAGATTCACATCTTTAGTAATGTGCCTGTCGTAGGGTTGGCCGATTTTTAGATCAAATTCATTTGAATTTGTTTTAGCGCGATATTCCAAATGCCAGTATCACGAGAATCATTTGTTATTATGTCCGCTTGTTCTCATGTTGTCTTTTTGGTCTGGTCTCTTTCGCTACTTCTGTGCTGTGTGCATCTCACCATTTACATACACACACACACACACACACCAAGCCCCTCTTCCCGCCACTCACAACAAAGATGAGAGCTCACTTCTTCCTCTGTGACGAGCGGTTTCAACTCGCTATTTGTATTTGAGCATTGGTCCAACAGAATCGGTCATATGGACACCGAAACACATTGAGACATTATTTCTAGCGAACCCTTTTTAAGTGTCAACCCCTCAAATTGCGCGCACCGCAGACGCTACTAAAACGGGATTATCAATAAACATTGATTCTGGGAAATGTATGTTCAGTTTTGTCGGTACCGCTAGCAGCATTTTAGACAAAAACCATTATACTAGCTGTATAGTCTGTGTTTTATACATGTGCAATAAACATGAAACACAATTATATAAGGATTTGGCAACTCTTTCACATTCTGAGAAGTAAGGTAGGGCACTTGATTTCAACATCGGAACAAAGTGGACAGGCTAGCATGCTGTTAAAACAGTTGGAGACGGACAGAACGGTGTGTTGATAACAATTCAACTGTTCTACCTTCTTAGCTAGCAAATATATCCAAGTTTGCTAATCTTGAAATATAAAGATTAGCTGGCAACTCACTAGCACACGGGCTTTTGCTTGATTTGTTTGAGATCTGTGTTCACTTCTTATGGCTGCTACAAGAAGTTGGTCATTATTAGTGAATGTGCATTATGCATGGTTCTGGTTAAATTAGTAACAAAAAGGGTATTTTCATAGACTGATCAGTAAAAAGCAGAATAAACAACACACACCCACATACGCATACAAATGTAGAAACGCGCGCACACACATCCCCCACATTTAAAACCCCCCACAAAATGTTAATCACAGCGCAGATGGTTCGCCTGCTCTTTCTCTTCGCTAATGATAGGAGTGTGTTCAGTCTTTTGCGTGTCGAATATCCAAGCCTGCTTTACTGAAGTTCCCGAGACATTGCAAGCCAAGAAATTCAGTTTTTTAATTTTTAATTTAACCTTTGTTTAACTAGGCAAGTCGGTTAATATCAAATTCGTATTTACAATGACGGAACAGTGGGTTAACTGTCTTGTTCGGGGGCGGAACAACAGATTTTTACCTTGTCAGCTCAGGGATTCGATTCACCAACCTTTCGGTTACTGGCCCAATGCTCTAACCACTAGGCTACCTGCCGCCCATACATCAGGTGCATATCTACAGTACACAGAATGGATTGTACAAGCCACACACACACACACACATACATATTTAACCCCCCTCCTGCCCCATCTCCTCCTTTCCTCTCCATTCCTCCCTCCCCCCTTCATCTCTCCGCGCTCCTCTCCTCAGAACGCTGCAGGGTGGCTGACAGGCCTGCTGAGGGCTCTTGTCGTCTGGCGGATTAGCGCTTATACAAAAAGAGGCTTAAGGCGCCCAGGAAGCAATGACTCCTAATGGGGATGGGGAGGGCGGGGGAGGGACAATGGCTAACCATGAGGAGAGGTCCAATCCCCAGGGCCACCTGAGGCGTGGTATTGGAGGGATTGGTTGTCCCCTTTTTTATATGTCAAAGGGACTGGGTCAATCCTCCCGTGGCCATCAGGGTCAGGGCACCAACGGATCACAGGGAGACACACCAGGGTCACTGGCAGGTCGTTAGATATCGGCTATTGATTGGCTTTGAAGCCGTAGCTTGTTGTCCTGTCGTGTATTTTGTTTATGTTATGACTGTGGATCCTAATTTGTTTTAGAGATAGGGCCTAGATGTGAGTAATGGAGTCTCACTCTCACTATAAAATGGACATATTTTCTGTAGTCAGGGCCAAGTCTTAATGCTACGCATGTTTTTGTAGGTATTTGTTAGTGCTTTAATGCAATACTAACAAGCCATTGTTCAAATATATCTTTCATGCCAAAAATCTCTAATTAGAGCTTGGTAACAGAGTCTCAGCCAGTTTCCATCTATTCTGGGACGGCATACAAACCTGCATAACATGCGGTTCTTTGGTGATAATCCATTAAAGGAGAAGTTATTTTTTTACAACCAAATCTGTTTGCTTTTTTAAATGTAAATGGTATGTTATAGAAGAGTCCAGACACCTTTTTTGTGATTTCACTTGTTTTTGATAAACTTACCCCAGACAGTGAATAACTTCCTCATTCTTGTTGTGCAGTATGGGGGCCCTGAAAAAACCATTAACAGAAAGTTCTCAGTATAGTGATGCGGAACTTTAGATGTTGTACATATGAAAATGTGTCATTCCAAACTTAATCTGAAACGTTATATTCAATCTTGTGCGACTCGAGCTGTTTCCCCTGCTCCGCTGTGCAGGCCGGGTGTGTCCGTATACATCGGATCCACATCAACGGGACTGCAGTAGAGAGAGTCAGACGTTTTAAGTCCCTCCGCGTCCAAATCACAGAGGACTTGAGTTGGACCAACAACACCACCACTCATGTCAAGAGGGCGCAACAGCTCCCCTTCTTCCTAAAGCTGCTAAAGAAATGCTACCCCCGGGTCCTCTCAATACTACCACTGCACCATCGAGAGCGTCTTGACCAGTTGCATCACGGCCTGGTACAGGAATCACTCCATCTACGACCGCAAGGCCCTCCAGTACATCACTGGGGCCGTGTTCACAGCCATCCAGGACATCTACTTGAAACGGTGCTTGAGGAAGTCCCGCCGCATCATCAAGGACCCCACACACCCCAGCCACGAGTTGTTCACTTCCTTATCGTCGGGCAGACTGGTTCGGAGCATAAGGTCTGATACCGTCAGGCTCACAGACCGTTTCTGTCTACAAGCCATCAGACTGCTAAACACGTGAACTGGACAGACCACCTGAACTGACTCGCCGCACCTTAGCACGCACACACCCACATAGACACATATATACACGTACACACACAGTCATGCTACACACACATCACACCTGCTGCTACCAAACTCTTATTTACTATTGCTAATACTGCACAATTTAAACACTTGCCCACCAATCCCTCTTTCCCTGATACATGTGTAAATATTGCACTATAATTCATACCTTCCTATATTATACTTATGGTTAAATGTTTATTCTACTGAGTCGTGTACTTTGTTTTGTATTCTTATATTTTATTTCTTATTGTTGTTGCATTGTCGAAGGAACCTCCAAGTAAGCATTTCGTTGGACAGTATGTACAATGTGTGTCCTGTACATACGACCTAATAAAACGTGAAACACGTCCCACCAGCCTCCCATCTCTCTTCTCAGGAGGGGAGGACCAGGAGAGCGAAGGATAGATGGTGATCCAGGAAGGACAAATTGTGGTCTTTAGTGCATGGGCCATCTGTCGACCAGAGAGCTAATCTCCTCTTGGCATCTTCTACAGTATCTGCCTTTGTGCCATATTGCGTTCTTTGGGAATACACAAAGTGGGTAGATGCCTCGGATGGTCGACATTGTATTGCTATGGTTTTTAGGTTTTGCAGCTTTGAGACTCATGGTTTAGTGTTGTGTATTGCGATATCCATTCTTGATTCAATTTTAAAAAGACAAAGGTTTCACTCTAGTGTCTATTCTTCACAATGAGAGACGGGTCCATTTGGATGTGCTTTCTTGTACCCCCCCCCCCCCCTCCTGTCCTTTCATTTTGTTTCAGATGTCCGCTCATCCTTTTAGATTCAGAGTACGTTTTAAACCAATGTTCTCTCTGTAATGATGTTGGCCTCCACCCAGAATTGTTTTTGCCGGGCCATATCAAGATTTAAAGTAGGGCATTGATAGGTAGCTAGAGGCTAGTAGACTCTGCGTTTTGTATCCCCAACCCGTTTTGACTTACTTAACATCCTTAAAGCATCTCTCAATGTCCCTAATGCTCCATTGCCAAGGTAGGAAGGTGATCTCATGAGATGGCAACATGAGTTAATATTTTATTCTCCTACCGATGACTCATTGCTAGGACTTTCAAGAGCTTAGTGTTTGGTAGCTCGTTGCCTTTAATTGTGGAGCATATGGCCACACTCCAGTACTGTTATCTGTAGGTTCTTGAATCTACACACACACACACACTCACTGACAATGTCTCTCTCCTTCCTTCCCATCTCTTTTCTCTTGCTCCCTCGTTTTCTTCTCCTATCTCTCTCTCTCTCCGTCCCTCTGTCCTCCAGGGCTTCTTTCGGAGGAGCATCCAGAAGAGCATGGTGTATACGTGTCACCGGGAGAAGAACTGCATCATCAACAAGGTCACCAGGAACCGCTGCCAGTACTGCCGGCTGCAGAAGTGCTTGGAAGTGGGCATGTCCAAGGAGTGTGAGTAGTAGTGCACTACTATATTACACTACAACAACCTGCCAGTGCCAACCCTAACCTCGGTACACTATACACTACACCCTTCCAGTCATGCCATCAACCACACTACAGTCAGAGGGCATGACGTCATCCAAACTATTCACAGACGATCGGGACAGTTCGACTGGGTCCCATCTGGGATGAAATGTCTATGTATTTGATTGAGTTCTGATTGATAGTATATGACTGAACTACACTACACCAGCCACTCCAGCCTGTAACCTCTGAGCCAACAGGCAACACGTACTCCGATCCCCATCGTTCTCTGTCATAAAGCCTCATAACTGTGTACGTGTGCGTGCGGCACTGGCCCAATACACAGTTTGGCTTTGCACAGTAATGGTGGTAGCTTGGTGGGCCTCTGTGATGAATATGTTAGCACCTGCGGAGAGTGAAAGAGCAGGCTTCGCCTCTGATCAGGGCATCCCGGGGGCTGTGTGAACACACACACACACACACACACACACACACACACACACACACACACACACACACACACACTGTCAGACCACATAAGCTAATTGGTGGAGGTGAGAGGGAAGACCAATGGCCGGAGGGGCCTTACCTCAGCTTACCCACACACACACACACACACACACACACACACACACACACACACACACACACACGTCCAAACTGTATACATAGCAAATATACTCACGCAGGCAAGCACACACAGACCCTCTCAGCCCTTTCCCTCCTCCATCCCTCTCTCTGTCGTCTCTCTGCTATGGCATTTACCCTCTTCATGACACTGTAATGCTCTGCGAGTTCCCCACGCGGCGGGCTGTCTGAGGCTTACTGCAAAGTAAGTTATCCTCAGCGCTCCTTACCTCTGAACGGGCCCATTAATCATGGTTATAACGATCACGGCAGGCAGCTCTGAAACACCCACAACAGGGACAGACGGGGGAGATAGTCTACTGCACGGCTGATGTTAAAAAACAACCGAGGGGCCTCCCGGGTGGCGCAGTGGTCTAGAGCACTGCATCGCAGTGCTATGCTGCGCCACCAGAGTCTGGGTTCGCGCCCAGGCTCTGTCGCAGCCGGCCGCGACCGGGAGGTCCGTGGGGCGACGCACAATTGGCTTAGCGTCGTCCGGGTTAGGGAGGGTTTGGCCGGTAGGGATATCCTTGTCTCATCGCGCTCCAGCGACTCCTGTGGCGGGCCGGGCGCAGTGCGCGCTAACCGAGGGGGCGGGTGCACGGTGTTTCCTCCGACACATTGGTGCGGCTGGCTTCCGGGTTGGAGGCGCGCTGTGTTAAGAAGCAGTGCGGCTAGGTTGGGTTGTGCTTCGGAGGACGCATGACTTTCGACCTTCGTCTCTCCCGAGCCCGTACGGGAGTTGTAGCGATGAGACAAGATAGTAATTACTAGCGATTGGATACCACGAAAATTGGGGAGAAAAGGGGATAAAATTTAAAAAAAAAAATAAAAAATAAAAAATAAAAAAACAACCGAGACAGACTCAGATGTTTCTTCTGTCCATCTCCCTAAGGGCTAACTTCTATGTCAAGTTAAAGAAGAGCCCATATAGGTTCACTCTTACTCCCGTACTCCCTCCTATTTAGTCGTTGTGTCTGTGTGTGTTTGTACTAGAGGGTTATGTTAGTGTCTGGTAAGTGAGGGTGTAGTGTTGATTTGTGTCCCCGTGTCCTGGCTGATAACTTTGGCCGTGTCGCGGTGCTACTTCGAAAGAGGTGGTGGTGGGGGGGGGGGGGCGAGGATCTGGCCATCTGGGGGCCTGCGGGGAGCCACCGTGGAGGCTGGGAGGAGCGGCCACTCTGTTAGGGGACATCTCGGTGACCTTGCGTCCGCTCGACAACTCCGGCATCACTGCCAGTGCCAGGTGGCCATGCCAAGGCAGAGAGAGGGAGAGGATGAAAGAGGGATGGGGGTTAACACGGAAAGCCTGAGAGAGCCCGAGTGGTGTCAAGGAAAGGCAGGGCTGGTAAATGCTCTTTTTCAATGTCAATGTCGACTTTTTTTCCTTTCTTTTTTCTTAGGCGTTCCGTTGAAACTGACAAACCTGCTGGTGATTACTGTATGCGTGTAGAATGTTGAGTTGATTTATGTTATGAAGTTGGGGAGGGGGGGGGGTTGTATTTGGTTTCTAACTAAGTGAGTCAGATGTACTACATGTTTTTCCGTTTGTATGATGTCTATTGTCTACCGGTGAATTTGTGTGTAGAATATAGTCTGTGTGCGACAGAGAATGTGCCCATTCAAGTTGTAGGATTTGTTGAGTCGTGTTTTGAATTTGGTTATTAACATTCAGGTTATATGATAGTCCATTTCAGTATACATGACCCCATCCTACCAGCATAAACTTTTCCCCCCGTGTTACTGTGGTAGGGTGTGTGTGGTTGTGGGGGTGACTTTACTGTGCTAGGGGGAGCCCTGTGTTAGTTAGTTTGTGCCCTGTCAAGGGGGTAAACCTGTACCCCTCCTTTGTCGCCTCAGCTCCTCGCTCCAGCTCCAAAGGCGGGATGGTGTTGGGCCCCCAGCCGCCGCCCCCACCATTGGAGACCGGGAGGGGACAGACTGGGGGGCCAGGGGCGGACAGGGCAGCTCCCCCGGGTAAGCAGCCACTCCCCCAACCCCCCTTCCACTGTCCCCTCTTCCCTCCATCCCTCATCCCCTGTTTTCATCTCCCGTGCTGTGCCCTAGCATCTCCAGCATGTATGAGAGGAAGAGGAGGGTAGGAGCGGGAGGGAGAACACGTTTCATCGTTGCTCCGCCGCTACAGAGCGGCGAGGGAGAGGCAGGCAGGGGAACATTGACATATTTATCTTTCCATTGAATTTCATCTGTGTGACGGACGACCTGTCGCAGTTTTCATTTTCCTCCCTCAAATTATCTGTCTGTCTGCCGGCCCCCTCTCTCTTTCTCGCACACACAGGCATATACACACGTGCACATATTCATACAGATTCATGCAGACACATTGTCAAACGTAGCCTTTTATATTATGAAATCCACGATTGATGGGTGTCTGTGTATTGCTTCTAGCATACCGCACACAATACAATACTGTTCGCTACAATGAAGATACTGCTAGTGTGTGGTTCATATCAGTGGGCAAGACTATGCTACACGGTCATACCATTTGAGAATGCTAGACGTAATCCCTCGTAGATCAAACAAAGGATTCACGTAGACACTATTCACGGTGTACACACAAACACACACACACACACACACACACAAAACAATGCGGACGGCTGTTGTATTTCTCCTCCTCGCTAGCCCTGCTATGGATCTCCCGCCAGTTATTGCACGCGGCAATTCTCCATGACTGATCGCGAGTCCCGGCTAATGGTTCTTTAATGACTGCATTAAATTGTGTTGTGCGGCTTATGATTGCGGTGCCAATTTGTCAGCACGGGTAATGTCTCTGCGTTAAGGATGCCCTACTTTTATTTAGGAATTAATTTAACGTCTCCAGCGGACCCCTAATGGCGACGGGGCCGCTGAGTCACTTTGACAGCCACAGAGAGCAGGGGAGGGCCCGAGACACTCTCTCACGAACACACATGCACACACATTCTCACATCACTTAGAATTCTCAGCTCTCCTCACCTGGCAGTTCCTTTTAAAGGTGGATGGACTTCGTGGTAAGGACAAATAGCAGTTGGCAATGCATAGCTGTGTAGATGTAAAGAAGTGCTTTTTTTAAGGCTAATTTCATCTGCAGTCCCTTGGGTCTTTGTGATGTGATGGTGAGCTTACTTAGCAACGCAAACGTTCTGCTGTTGTGTAATGTTTGACTCCTAGACTTGAAGCCCCCCCTGTCTCTCTCGAAGCTATCCAAGGAGGAAGGCCTGTCTGCGAACTGATTAATGAGCGTTGTCCCTGTATGGTGAATCCGTGTCTGGCTGGCCCTGGGCCAGTCCCCCCTGTCATATGTTGCCCCTTAGACAGACACTAATCTATGGTCAGTTTTGTGTACCCCTCTTAATGGTTAAGGTTAGGATTTGGACATGGGGAAGCTGATCCAAGATCTGTAAGGGTAACCTCTGGGTCGAGGTCTGGGACCGCTGGGTCTGCACAGAAACGACACCACTTACTGGGGCTACAGCTGGTGACTGGAGAAAGAGGGAGGAGAGAAGAGGGGAAACAAAAACACAGGGAAGCGCTATCAGATAACATGTGACGCTTGGAGAGAGAGAGCGCGACACAGACTGGGGGAGCAAGCTAGCTCGTGAGGATTAGACGAGAGCAAGAGAGGAATGTGTGACGGCAAGGAAGAAAGAGAAAGAAAGAATGAGTGAGAGCGCGAATGCTGGAGGGGGTTGTGCAGCGTGCGGGGGTGTGGGCTCAGCCAAGCCCTTTAAACCATTACTGCCTGGATATTTGTCATATTATGTTATTAGATTAGCCGGGGCCTCTAATGAAAGCAGTAGCAATTTATCAGCATTACGTATAACCTTATCCGCCAACCCTATCTATCACCTAACCTGCCCCCCTTCACCCCCCTGTCAGACCTATACACCCTGAGGAGGGGGGAGGGAAGGACCGGAGAGGGCTGGATATACCCTAATGGCTTTCCAATGCTTAAAACAGCGACGGCTGGTGTGTTTGTCATTTCGGGAGTAAGTGTAGCTACATTCGCAGAGGGAATGGCATTTCTCCAGCTTTCTTTTTGGATTATTCCAGGGCTTTTCCTCAGTGATATCGCTCTCCCCCCTTCGCTGACCTCTCATGGTCTCCCAGCTGGGATCAGAGCTGGAATGTGTTGTGGTAGCTTCTTAGCTACAGTGGCCCTCGCAGCTTTTTCGTTCTCCTACCTCAACTTAATCATCCTCTTCCGTCGTGTACCTGTCCTGCTAGCTAGCCTACCTACACTACCTCCTGCTCTTGCCCTTTTGCTACCTCTTGTTTATATCTCAGTCCCCTCTTGGTTTCGGTTTAGATACCCACGCAATTTGAGTACTGTTCCACGATTTGTTCCCCCAACGCAAGTGAAGTCCTGGGTGCTTCACCCACGGTTTAATTTCACTAATGGTCTTTCCATTCTTTCTGTCACTGATATCAGAATTGCTTTCTAGTTAAGGCGGGAAATGCAGTATCCTTCCTAGACTGTTTGTAAAGACCCCTTTTCAACAAAACCTTTAATTTTTTTATTTAACTTACACATTCCACTCCTAAATATCCGCCCTGTATCTAAACCCTGCTTCTCTTCCTTCTCTCTCTCTCCCTCCAGCGGTGAGGAATGACCGGAACAAGAAGAAGAAGGATGAGAAGAAGCAGGAGTGCCCGGAGAGCTACGTGCTGAGCATTGAGACGGAGCAGATGATCAATAGGGTCAGCAAGGCGCATAAGGAGACCTTCCCTTCGCTCTGCCAGCTGGGCAAATACACCACGGTGAGCACCACAATACTTAGAGAACGAGTGCGTGTTTGTGTATGTGCAATCTTATAGACAAACCAGTGCAGTGGATTCACTCATCTGTCGTTTGATATTGTAGCCCTTTCCTGCAGTCAAATGACCTAGTGGCCTCATGGGTGGAATGTTATGAATATTTTTCATGATTCATTAAAAAAATCCAGTCTTTCTATGTCAAATGGTTTTGTTATTTCAGTCTTCTGTGATATACACTGCTCAAACAAATAAAGGGAACACTTAAACAACACAATGTAACTCCAAGTCAATCACACTTCTATGAAATCAAACTGTCCACTTAGGAAGCAACACTGATTGACAATAAATTTCACATGCTGTTGTGCAAATGGAATAGACAAAAGGTGGAAATTATAGGCAATTAGCAAGACACCCCCAAAAAAGGAGTGATTCTGCAGGTGGTGACCACAGACCACTTCTCAGTTCCTATGCTTCCTGGCTGATGTTTTGGTCACGTTTGAACGCTGGCGGTGCTCTCACTCTAGTGGTAGCATGAGACGGAGTCTACAACCCACACAAGTGGCTCAGGTAGTGCAGCTCATCCAGGATGGCACATCAATGCGAGCTGTGGCAAAAAGGTTTGCTGTGTCTGTCAGCGTAGTGTCCAGAGCATGGAGGCGCTACCAGGAGACAGGCCAGTGTGAGACCATATGCTGACATATGCACATTTGTGGCCTGCTGGAGGTCATTTTGCAGGGCTCTGGCAGTGCACCTCCTTGCACAAAGGCGGAGGTAGCGGTCCTGCTGCTGGGTTGTTGCCCTCCTACGGCCTCCTCCACGTCTCCTGATGTACTGGCCTGTCTCCTGGTAGCGCCTCCATGCTCTGGACACTACGCTGACAGACACAGCAAACATTTTTGCCACAGCTCGCATTGATGTGCCATCCTGGATGAACTGCACTACCTGAGCCACTTGTGTGGGTTGTAGACTCCGTTTCATGCTACCACTAGAGTGAGAGCACCGCCAGCATTCAAAAGTGACCAAAACATCAGCCAGGAAGCATAGGAACTGAGAAGTTGTCTGTGGTCACCACCTGCAGAATCACTCCTTTTTTGGGGGTGTCTTGCTAATTGCCTATAATTTCCACCTTTTGTCTATTCCATTTGCACAACAGCATGTGAAATGTATTGTCAATCAGTGTTGCTTCCTAAGTGGACAGTTTGATTTCACAGAAGTGTGATTGACTTGGAGTTACATTGTGTTGTTTAAGTGTTCCCTTTATTTTTTTTGAGCAGTGTATATAAAGTGTAATATTGGCATGCAAACTCAAAATGGAATACATTTCAACTCTATATCTGACAAGGTACAGGTGTCTTTTTTTTTTTTTTGCAAAAGTTTTAAAAAATAAACTGAAATATCACATTTACATACAATTGAAGTCGGAAGTTTACATACACTTAGGTTGGAGTCATTAAAACTCGTTTTTCAACCACTCCACAAATTTCTTGTTAAGTCATTTTTCCAACAATTGTTTACAGACAGATTATTTCACTTATAATTCACTGTGTCACAGTTCCAGTGGGTCAGAAGTTTACATACACTAAGTTGACTGTGCCTTTAAACAGCTTGGATAATTCCAGAAAATGATGCCATGGCTTTAGAAGCTTCTGATAGGATAATTGACATCATTTGAGTCAATTGGAGGTGTACCTGTGGATGTATTTCAAGGCCTACCTTCAAACTCAGTGCCTCTTTGCTTGACATCATTGGGAAATCAAAATAAATCAGCCAAGACCTCAGAAAAATGTGTAGACCTCCAAGTCTGGTTCATCCTTGGGAGCAATTTCCAAATGCCTGAAGGTATCATGTTGATCTGTACAAACAATAGTATGCAAGTATAAACACCATGGGACCACTCAGCCGTCATACCGCTCAGGAAGGAGACGCGTTCTGTCTCCTAGAGATGAACGTACTTTGGTGCGGAAAGTGCAAATCAATCCCAGAACAACAGCAAAGGACCTTGTGAAGATGCTGGAGTAAACAGGTACAAAAGTATGTATATCCACAGTAAAACGAGTCCTATATCGACATAACCTGAAAGGCTCCTCAGAAAGGAAGAAGCCACTGCTCCAAAACCACCATAAAAAAGCCAGACTATGGTTTGCAACTGCACATGTGGACAAAGATCGTACTTTTTGGAGAAATGTCCTCTGGTCTGATGAAACAAAAATAGAACTGTTTGGCCATAATGACCATCGTTATGTTTGGAGGAAAAAAGGGTAAGCGTGCAAGCTGAAGAACACCATCCCAACCGCGAAGCATGGGGGTGGCAGCATCATGTGGGGATGCTTTGCTGCAGGAGGGACTGGTGCATTAGAGTGACCATCGGTTTCTTGATCACCAACCTGACCAAGGCCCTTCTCCCCCGATTGCTCAGTTTGGCCGGGCAGCCAGCTCTAGGACAAGTCTTGGTGGTTCCAAACTTCTTCCATTTAAGAATGATGGAGGCCCGTGTGTTCTTGGGGACCGTCAATGCTGCAGACATTTTTTGGTACCCTTCCCCAGATCTGTTTTTGCTCTGACATGCACTGTGAACTGTGGGACCTTATATAGACAGGTGTGTGCCTTGACTCCAATCAAGTTGTAGAAACATCTCAAGGATGATCAATGGAAACGGGATGCACCTGAGCTCAATTTTGAGTCTCTTAGCAAAGGGTCTGAATACTTAAATAGATAAGCTGTTTTCACTTTGTCATTATGGGGTATTGTGTGTAGATTGATGAGGAATTTTTTTATTTAATCCATTTTAGGATAAGGCTGTAACGTAACAAAATGTGGAAAAGGGTAAATGGTCTGAATACTTTCCAAAGGCATCGTATTATTTTAAGACTACAAAGAAACACACTGTGTGACCCTGATTTAGCCCACTGCAGTAAAAGGTTTACCGAATGATTCTTCTAAGTGTTGTTTAAGAATTGCTTCAGAACCTTATTGGTGCCGCTACCTTTCATTCTCATCTCCAGAGTACATGCATTTGATTTGTTTTGTAATTCATGTCTGTGTGGAGCCTTGAATGTAAGACTTCGTCCACTAAAGACTTATTAGCACTCAACCTCTAACTCGTCTCTCCCTCTCGTTCAGAGTAACAGCTCGGAGCGGCGTGTGGCTCTGGACGTGGACCTGTGGGACAAGTTCAGTGAGCTGTCCACCAAGTGTATCATCAAGACGGTGGAGTTCGCCAAGCAGCTTCCTGGCTTCACCACGCTCACCATCGCTGACCAGATCACCCTCCTCAAGGCCGCCTGTCTGGACATACTGGTAAGGACCGCCTTTGGTTCGCTCTACTAATGGTGGTCTGGAACAAAATCCTGCACACCATCTCAGATCGCTCTTCGGGATCAGGTTTGAGTCGCTCACCAACGCTGGTCCTGGTCCATCTGAGGGGGGAGTACAGGCGTTTGTTCCAGCATTAAAACACCATATCACCTTAATTAGTTGAAACTAATGTATTAGTGCTGGGGTGGTGTAAAAACCTGCACACCATCTAGTTGTTCAGGCCCAGGATTGGTGAGTGGTGACCACTATTATTATATAACATCTGTTCATACGATTGCTGACGTGTCAGCTACTTATCCATTCATCCCCTGTGCTATTGCATGATTGGCCCACATATTGGATTTGTTGACATGCTCAACAAATCCTACGCCCCGCTCCTTCAGATTCTGCGGATCTGCACGCGCTACACGCCGGAGCAGGACACCATGACGTTCTCGGATGGCCTGACGCTAAACCGGACGCAGATGCACAATGCCGGCTTCGGACCTCTCACCGACCTGGTGTTCGCCTTCGCCAACCAGCTCCTCCCCCTGGAGATGGACGACGCCGAGACGGGACTGCTCAGCGCCATCTGTCTGCTGTGTGGAGGTACTGCGGCTGTTTGGACTGACCCAATACTACTGCATATATACACGCACCCATACACAGTGATTGAAGCTGATAATGACATTGTGTCCAGGTAGGGTAGTGGTTCATCTGCCTCATCTTCAATTGGCTGTGAAGGTGCCGCTGTCTTAAACAAATAGGTCTGGTCACATCTCTTCTCATTATAGGCCACTAACACTATCGTATTCCAGCATTCACACATTGGACAGGCCCAAAACTAGGAATGTAGACTAGTGCTGTATCTTGAGAACCATTTAGTGGTTAAACCTCTAGAGTCTAAGCCGAGGGGGTTCCAAGCTAACATATGGAATTGTTTTAAGATGGTCATACCAAGGATCATTTATCTATTTGATTTAGAATTTTAAGACCCCTTAAGGTATCAAAGAAATATAGGATTATTATCATTATTTGATGAAACATTGAATTTGGCATTACTGCTATTATCCAATAGAACCACATTGAATAACAGATTCACTACGTGGAACAATAGATGGTCCAAAAAATACATCTAAAGAAAGTTTGTTCTGAAGTGTCTGTCCTATATCTGAGAGGTATAAGAAAGATCAGGAAACTATGACATGTATTCATCCCCTTATTTCAGGCACTAAACTATCTCCATTTTTTTTTAAACTGGTCCCGGGGGACCTGCAGACGAGTCTTGTGAGCCTGTGGGTGTCCTAATGTGTGAGTCTCAGCTTTCCACAGAGGGGTCATATTAGTGTGTAGGCCAAACCGTTCGGACGCTACAGACGTTTTCACGAGAATACCGATTTGGGGGATTTCCCCGTGGTCTGACAGACACCGCTCCATCTCTGCCACCTTTCAACGCAGATACGGCGGATGATTCAATTTCCCACAGGGCCGTGGAAATTTGTAGACTAAGGGTTGATAGTAAAAATTTTACAATGTGTACTTAGACATTCTCAGTATTGACCTACCTGGAGATAGTTCAGGAGGTGTAGCTAATCTGATGAACCGCATTGTAGAATACAGCCTGGTGTGAGCTCTGTTTTATCACATTCCACCTGACTGAACACACCCCGGTAATTGTGTTTGGCTGTGTGTAGATCGGCAGGACCTGGAGCAGGCAGACAAGGTGGACGTACTACAGGAGCCCCTACTGGAGGCGCTGAAGATCTACGTGAGGAAGAGGAGGCCTCACAAACCGCACATGTTCCCCAAGATGCTGATGAAGATCACCGACCTGAGGAGCATTAGCGCCAAAGGTGAGAGGCAGTCCGAGACGTCGACCTACACACAGCTGTGGATCAGCCATATACTTCTGTGTCAATTAGCCTTATGTTATATTGTATACTATGTATCGCAATTAAGGTACTTACTTTGCAACGTCCGTGAACGTTTAAACTGTCCGTAAAGGATTGTAGAAGGTCTACATGATCTATACTGTCATTGCAAATGTAATGTAGATCCAAGTCAAATGTGACTAATTCATAAAGGGGTTGAATGACGACAACAGACTAACACCGTATATTGGTCCGCCTACCTAATCGATGCCTTCCTCTGTCCCCCCCACCCTTCCTCAGGAGCTGAGCGTGTCATCACCCTGAAGATGGAGATCCCGGGCTCCATGCCCCCTCTCATCCAGGAGATGCTGGAGAACTCTGAGGGTCTGGAGAGCGGGGCCGCGGGCACCCGGACCAGCGGAGCCCCCCCGGGCAGCTGCAGCCCCAGCCTGTCCCCCAGCTCCGCCCAAAGCAGCCCCAGCCCCACCACACAGTCGCCGTAGCAAGCCCTCCCTTTTCCTCATTCACTTCAATCTCCCTGTGGGTTTGGGGGTGTCCTCGCTGGACACAGAGACCGGCGTGCTCTTAAGTGTTCCTCCCCCCCGCGTGACACACCCTCTCCTGCTCCTCCCCCTCAAAGACGCTGTCTGGAAAATGGCGAAAAGGTGGCGGCGGGATTTCTCCGAATGACCATACTGGAACACTGCTGACATCTCCCCCACGCCCCTCTCTCCCCACCTCTACCTGAAAGACTGAGGGCAGGAACAGGAAGGAGCCGTCCGAGTTGTGAACACTGGTCCACTCAGGGAGGCTGGCGGGAAATGGGGACAGACAAACGGACAGGACAAGCAGCGAGACTAACACCAGACACTTTTTTTTGCGTTTCTCAGAGGAGGAAAGCAGGCATGGACTTGTCAAAGAAGACCACACAAAAAGACTGGGTCTTTCTACTTTTCCAACTTGGAAAAAACAGATTTCGTACAAAAGATATATAAATATATATAGAAAAGTAAGGAACTATTGTGATTGACTTGTACATGATGGAATAACAGGTTAGAGAAGGTTATAATTGTTGTTGATTTAAATGCTCTTATGTTCCTCCACTGTTTTAATCGTTTCATACTCATGAGAGTATCAAATGAGAACTGTTCCATTGTTTTATCACATACCCAATGTTCTAATTAACAAAAGTCAAGAAGTTGAAATAGCTTTTTCAATTCACAGACACGACATAGACATGCACAGAAAAGAGTTCCGAGAAATGTCGCACACTATTCCGGGTCGGGTTTGTTTTTCCTCTTTGTTGTTGCCGCAATGAGAATGGAAGAAAAAAAATGATTGTATGAACTTGGTTGTATGTTATGGTCACAGGTCCTTCAAGATATCAGATTAATGAAGATTCTTTATTTTAAGTTGCCTTTGAGTTCATGTATATAAGCTGTATTCATTTCTTTAAACTGAAAAGTTTAGCCTTAACCTGATTTTTTTTTAAACTAAAAAAATGAATACCTTTCGTGTTTTGTTCATAGATTTCTGTTTCAAGAAAGAAAGAAAAAACATTTTGAGCACTTTTTACTGAAGGAAATTCATCCCCTTAAATGAGGGACAGGTCCATATTTATCACTATGATTCTGACATACAGCAGCCACAATTTAGTTCATTCTCACTCCTTAAATTACAACAGATTTCCATGAATAGAAAAGAATAGAAAACCATGGCACTCATATTGAGGCTGTATGAGGATTTGTAGCTGAACAAAGGGGGTTTGGAGATTGCCTAGTTACTCACCCAGAATTTATGTCTGCTGCTTTATCAATCACTACATACATTGAGTCTTAAACTACCATCCTAGAAGTTGTTTGTGTGACTTCAAAATGAGGGGCATTGTACAAAACAAATTCATTCGCGATTGGAGGGTCTCTAACAAATCTAACTAATCAAAGTTGACAACGTCTTCATGTAGGCTGGCTCTGACCCAACCAATCTGTTTCTGGGACCAATCAAAAGAGTCAATGTGTTCACGGGGGGGGGGGGGGGGGGAATCCAGACTCGTTGTGGAGAAGAAATGTTATTTGGCTGGAACGATGTGGATGGGTAACCAGGCAAGGTTTGGAGTTGGAGGGTTGAGATCCAGGTGCTGGGTTCGTCCAGCAAGGCACAGAGACTAGGCACAAATGGATTACAATGTGAAGGAAGGAGTACAGTACACTGCATTTCCAAGAAGTGATTAGTATAAGAAGCTTCAAAATGATATGTGGTTTGGGGAGTAATCTAGTGTTCCCTGTTGATGGTGAAAGAAGTTGACTAAAGTTACCCTTGTTGGCTATGCTTTTGCAACTATAGTGCAACCGGTAAGTATTCACTTTCACTTTTTCCACATTTTGTTACTTTACAGCCTTATTCTAAAATGGATTAAATAATGTTTTCCTTAATCAATCTACAGACAATACCCCATAATGATAAAGAAAAAACAGGTTTATAGACATTTTTGCAACAAAAAGTGTATATACTTCAGTATTCAGACCCAAAGTACTCAGTACTTTGTTGAAGCACCTTTGGCAGCAATTACAGCCTTGAGTCTACAAGCTTGGCACACCTGTATTTGTGGAGTTTCTCCCATTCTTGTCTGCAGATCCTCTCAAGCTCTGTCAGGTTGGATGGGGAGTGTCGCTGTACAGCTATTTTCAGGTCTTTCCAGAGATGTTCGATCGGGTTCAAGTCCGGGCTCTGGCTGGGCCACTCAAGGATATTCAGAGACTTGTTCCGAAGCCACTCCTGCGTTGTCTTGTCTGTGTGCTTAGGGTTGTTGTCCTGCTGGAATGTAAACCTTCACCCCAGTCAGGTCCTGAGTGCTCTGGAGCAGGTTTGTCAAGGATCTCTCTGTACTTTGCTCCGTTCATCTTTCCCTCAATCCTGACTAGTCTCCCAGTCCCTGCCGCTGAAAACATCCCCACAGCATGATGCTGCCACCACCATGGTGCCAGGTTTCCTCCAGACGTGTTGCTTGGCATTCAGGCCAAATAGCTCAATCTTGGTTTCATCAGACCACAGAATCTTGTTTCTCATGGTCTGAGAGTCCTTTAGGTGCCTTTTGGCAAACTCCAAGCGGGCTGTCATGTGCCTTTTACTGAGGAGTGGCTTCTGTCTGGCCACTCTACCATAAAGGCTTGATTGCTGGAATGCTGCAGAGATGGTTGTCCTTCTGGTTCTCCCATCTCCACAGAGGAACTCTGGAGCTCTGTCAGAGTGACCATCGGCTTCTTGGTCACCTCCCTGACCAAGGCCATTCTCCCCCGATTGCTCAGTTTGGTCAGGCGGCCAGCTCTAGGACAAGTCTTGGTGCCTCAACTTCTTCCATTTAAGAATGATGGAGGCCACTGTGTTCTTGGGGGACCTTCAATGCTGCAGACATTGTTTGGTACCCTTCCCTAGATCTGTGCCTCGACACAATCCTGTCTCGGCGCTCTATGGACAATTCCTTCAACATCATGGCTTGGTTTTTGCTCTGACATGCACTGTCAACTGTGGGACCTTATATAGACAGGAGTGTCCCTTTTCAAAATCATGTCCAATCAATTGAATTTAGCACAGGTGGACACCAAGTTGTAGAAACATCTCAAGGATGATCAATGGAAACAGGATGCACCTGAGCTCAATTTTGAGTCTCATAGCAAAGGATCTGAATACTTGAATAATGTATCAGTTTTTAATTTTTAGTACATTTACAACAAAAATTAAACCTGTTTTCGCTTTGTTATTATGGGCTATTGTGTGTAGATTGACGAGGAAATGTTGTATTTAACCAATTTTAGAATATGGCTGTAACGTAACAATGTGAAGGGGTCTGTACTTTCCGAATGCACTGTATATGCCAGGACCTGGATTGTATTCATTAGGCATCATACAAAAGAAAATGGACTAAAACAGTTCAAAAAGTGTTTGCAGCGAACATGTTACTTAGTTACAATTTCAGTTGTGTTCAGGAAGCAATTTCAGGGAGAGTACCTGAACTTGTACAGTGAGAAACACTAATTCCCCCCCACCCCCTGGTGTGCACACATGAATACGAACCTGTTGTGATTCTTCGTAGAAGCCAAACCATGCCCGCTGAGGCTAGTTTTTGATTCTCACATGCAGCTCGCTCAAACATTCATCACTGTACACAAACACACACCGATGTCTCTTTGTAAGAATTTCCACTGTGCTGCACCCCGCCTCCTGTCGCACACACTGACACACACAAACCCCTGCTACTGAGCCCCTGAGTTCTACAACCCTACAATCACTCTTTAACCCGCTAGACCGGGACTTTGCAGAGAGACTGGTCTGAACAGCAAGAGCTATGAAGAGGATGTCAATATGGAGTCTCTAGGAATCATAAATGTGTTTATTTTGTATTTTCTTTATTTTTGTACAGTCAAAGCTACTTCTCTTCCTCAATCAGGAGGACCACACCTGTCCACAACATCGCACGTCTCCCTCGGCAGCAAATCGGGAATAGCAACAGACTCCTCTCGATTTGAAAAGTCTGGAATATGTTGCAATTTGTCAAGATTTATCCAGGCGACTTAAAACAAAATAAAATCGGCATTTAATAATTGCAGTGTTTGTTTCTTTGTGTCTGTAGCAGTGTTTGATTAAATATCCATTTGATTTCAGACATAAAGAAATGAGTCAAATAGTCTTATACTGCCATCTAGAGGAGTCTTCTGCACCACAGTATTGTACTTGACCTGCATTACTTACCAGACATGTAGTCATAGCGGCAACTGCTACCATTTATTGACAATCATTTCAGTGGTTATATGGTCTGCCTATGAGCTGGGATACCTGGGTTCGAGACCAGCAAGGGGCGTTTCACTAGTCGTTCGCAATAATCGCTACACTGGTGGCAGAGGTGGGATGGTGCCTTGGGGCCATCGGAGAGGCTCGCACCGTGAGGGACTTGATATAGTGAAGTGTGGGCACGCTCTCCTGAATGGAGGGGATAGTGTAGCACCCCTTGCCTGTAAGTAGGCCTGTTAACATCCCCTCCAAAAGGGTTGACCCTTATTGGAGCAGTGGTTATCGCGGGTGTATTCATTACGTCTTGCAATGGAAACTGTTTAAGAACCTAAACGAGCAAATACTGGGGCACATTTACATTTAAGTCATTTAGCAGACGCTCTTATCCAGAGCGACTTACAAATTGGAAAGTTCATATATATTCATCCTGGTCCCCCCGTGGGGAATGAACCCACAACCCTGGCGTTGCAAGCGCCATGCTCTACCAACTGAGCCACACGGGACCAGGTGCCCAGCACCTGGGCACGCAAGGGGCATTACAAGGACCATACAAACGTTAAGCCCTCAACCACCAATGAAGGCTACTGAGTTCTTCTGACAGAGTAGCAAGCAGGCCCTTTGGCAGTCAACATTATCCCATAGCATAGGCTGCACGTGAGTGTCAAGTTAAGGGAAGCAACAAATGATAAAGTATTGCATGCATTTATCATTGCATTTGCAGACTAATGTAAGATATCCAATGTTGGAATGAATAGTAGGCTAGGTATTAGTTAGGCTAATAATATAACTGACTCTCTAACCATGTTTTCATCCATAGTTTTATGCGAGTAAAGTCATTTAAAAAAATCACGATAGGTGGGATGGAAACAGGAAGTGTCGAAACAGACACTGATCGACATGGTGAGATCTTTTTGTGTCTGTAAAATGAATTATGCCAGAAATAGCGGTGGAAATGCCTTAATGCGCAAATATTGATAGAATGACCATGATATTGAAGTAAACATAATTGTTCTGTGGTCATCTGGCTGAAGTTTCAAGCTTTAAGGTCACATGCACAAGTACAGTGAAATGCCTTTCTTGCAAGCTCTAACCCCAACAATGCAGTGATCAATAACAATGTAATACTAAAAATAACAAGGTAGAACAAAAAAAACTAATAAGAAGAACCCGATAAAGTAAGTAAGCATACTATATAGGGTTAGTTCCAGTATCAGATTTACAATGTGCAGGGATACTGTATCGATAGAGGTAGATACCTTTGGTCATGTAGTGTATGTGGACACTCGTTCAAAAATCATGGGCATTAATATGGAGTTGGTCCTCCCTTTGCTGCTATAAAAGGCTTTCCACTAGATGTTGGAACATTGCTGCGGGGACTTGCTTCCATTCAGCCACAAGCATTAGTGAGGTCGGACACTGATGTTGGGCGATTAGGCTTGGCTCGCAGTGGGCGTTCCAATATATCCAAAAGGTTTTCGATGGGGTTGAGGTCAGGGCTCTGTGCAGGCCAGTCAAGTTCTTCCACACAGATCACGACAAACCATTTCTGTATGAACCTCGCATTGTGCACAGGGGCATTGTCATGCTGAAACAGGAAAGGGCCTTCCCCAAACTGTTCCCACAAAGTTGGAAGCACAGAAACGTCTAGAATGTCATTGTATGCTGTAGTGTTAAGATTTCCCTTCACTGGAACTAAGGGGCCTCGCCCAAAACATGAAAAACAGCCCCAGACCATTATTCCTCCTCCACCAAACTTTACCGTTGGCACTATACATTGGGGCAGGTAGCATTCTCCTAGCATCCACCAAACCCAGATTCGTCCGTCAGACTGCCAGATGGTGAAGCGTGATTCATCACTCCGGAGAACGCGCTTCCACTGCTCCAGAGTCCAATGGCGGCGAGCTTTACACCACTCCAGCTGACGCTTGGCATTGCGCATGGTGATCTTAGGCATGTGTGTGGCTGCTCGGCGAATGGAAACCCATTTCATGAAGCTCCCGACGAAGAGTTATTGTGCTGACGTTGCTTCCCGTGGCAGTTTGGAACTCGGTTGTGAGTGTTGAGGCCGAGGACAGACGATTTTTATGCACTATGCGCTTCAGCACACGGCGGTCCCGTTCTGTGAGCTTGTGTGGCCTACCACTTCGCGGCTGAGCCATTGTTGCTCCTAAACGTTTCCACATTAAAATAACAGCACTTACTGTTGACCGGGGCAACAGCTCTAGCAGGCAGAAATTTGACAGACTGACTTGTTGGAAAGGTGGCATTCTATGACGGTGCCACGTCTAAAGTCACTGAGCTCTTCAGTAAGGCCATTCTTCTGCCAATGTTTGTTTATGGAGATTGCATGGCTGTGTGCCTTGTCCCGGACCTGCTGTTTTCGACTCTCTCTCTCTCTCTACCGCACCTGCTGTCTCTGAATGCTCGGCTATGAAAAGCCAACTGACATTTACTCCTGAGGTGCAGACCTGTTGCATCCTCTACAACCACTGTGATTATTATTATTTGACCTTGCTGGTCATCTATGAACGTTTGAACATCTTGGCCATGTACTGTTATAACCTGGTTCCTCTAGGTTTCGTCCTAGGTTCCTGCCTTTCTAGTGAGTTTTTCCTAGCCACTGTGGTTCTACATCTGCATTGCTTGCTGTTTGGGGTTTTAGGCTGGGTTTCTGTATAGCACTTTGTGACATCGGCTGATGAAAAAAGGGCTTTATAAATAAATGTGATTGTGCTCAATTTTATACACCTGTCAGCAACGGGTGTGGCTGAAATAGCCAAATCCACTAATTTGAAGGGGTGTCCACATACTTTTGTATATATAGTGTATTTATAGGGGTAAGGTGGCTAGGCATCAGGATATATGATAAACAGGGTAGCAGCAGTGTATATGGTGATTGTATGTGAGTGTGTTTCTGTAGAGTTAGTATAAATGTGTGTGCATGTTATGTGTGTGTGAGCAAATGATAGAGTGAGTGTTTGTATGTCTGTTGGAGTGTGCGTATGTGTGTAGGGCCCTGTGAATGTGCATAGAGACAGTGCAAAAATACAAGGGTCAACTCAGATAGTCCCTGTAGCCATTTAGTTAGCTATTTAGCAGTCTTATGGCATTGGGATAGAGGCTGTTCAGGAGCCTGTTGGTGTCAGACTTGATGCACCGGTTCATCTCGTCGTGCGGAAGAAGAGAGAACAGTCTATGGCTTGGGTGGCTGGAGTCCTCCTTTCACACCGCCTGATATAGAGGTCCTGGATGGCAGGGCGCACGGCCCCCAGTGATGTACTGGGCTGTCCGCACCACCCTCTGTAGCACCATGCGATCGAGGGCGGTGCTATTGCCATACCAAGCAGTGATGCAGCTGTAGAACCTTTTCAACCTCCTGAGGGGGAAGAGGCACTGTCGCGGACCATTTTAAGTTCTTAGTGATTTGGACACGAAGAAACTTGAAGCTCTCGACCCGCTCCAGAGGTTGTGGACCCGGCCCAACACTGCCAGGTCATTAACTCCCTGTCGGCTGTCTCATTGTCGCCAGTGATCAGGCCTACCACCGCTGCGTCGTCAGCAAACTTGATGATGGTGTTGGAGTTGTGCGTGGCAACCCAGTCGTGGGTGAACAGGGAGTACAAGAGGGGACTAAGCACACTCCACTGTGGAGCCCCTGTGTTGAGGGTCAGCGTGGCGGAGGTGATGTAGCCTGCCCTCGCCACCTGGGGTCGGTCAGGAAGTCAAGGATCCAGTTGCAGAGGCAGGTGTTCAGTCCCAGGGTCCTAAGTTGTGATAAGCTTGGAGGGGACAATGTTGTTGAACACTGAGCAGTAGTCAATAGACAACATTCTCACATAGGTATTCCTCTTATGTAGGTGGCCTGTTCTGTTCTTCCTTCAAGTGAAAAGCTTCCTTACAAGCCCTTAACCAACAATGCAGTTTTAAGAAAATACCCCAAAAATAAAAAGTAAGAGATAAGAATAACAAAAAAAATGAATGAGCAGCAGTAAATAACAATAGCGGGGCAATATACAGGGGGTACCAGTACAGAGTCAATGTGTCAATGTGCGGGGGCACCGTGTCGAGGTAATTGAGGTAATTACGTACATGTAGGTAGAGTTATTAAAGTGGCTATGCATAGATAATAACAGTAGCAGCAGCTCGGGGGGGGGGGGATATACTTGGCGCTCCGGTACCGCTTGTCGTGCGGTAGCAGAGAGAACAGTCTATGACTAGGGTGGCTGGTGTCCTTGACAATTTTCTGGGCCCTTTTCTGACACCGCCTGTTATAGAGGTCCTGGATGGCAGGAAGCTTGGCCCCGGTGATGTACTGGGCCGTACGCACTACCCTCTGTAGTACCTTGCGGTCGGAGGCCGAGTAGTTGCCATACCAGGCAGTGATGCAACCCGTCAGGATGCTCTCGATGGTGCAGCTGTAAAACCTTTTGAGGATCTGAGGACCCCTGCCAAATCTTTTTAGTCTCCTGAGGGGGAGTAGGTTTTGTCGTGCCCTCTTCACTACTGTCTTGGTGTGCTTGGACCATGTTAGTTTGTTGGTGATTTGGACGCCAAGGAACTTGAAGCTCTCAACCTGCTCCACTACAGCCCCGTCGATAAGAATGGGGTGTGCTCGGTCCTCCTTTTCCTGTAGTCCACAATCATCTCCTTTGTCTTGATCACGTTGAGGGAAAGGTTGTTGTCCTTGCACCACACGGTCAGATCTCTGACCTCCTCCCTATAGGCTGTCTCATCGTTGTCCGTGATCAGGCCTACGGTGTTGTGTCATCAGCAAACTTAATGATGGTGTTGGAGTCGTGCCTGGTCGTGCCTGGTCGTGCAGTCATGTGTGAACAGGGAGTACAGGAGGGGACTGAGCACGCACCCCTGAGGGGCCCCCGTGTTGAGGATCAGCGTGGCAGATGTGTTGTTATCTACCCTTACCACCTGTGGGCGGCCCATCAAGAAGTCCAGGATCCAGTTGCAGAGGGAGGTGTTTAGTCCCAGGGTCCTTAGTTATGAGCTTTGAGGGCACTATGGTGTTGAACTCTGAGCTGTAGTCAATGAATAGCACTCTCACATAGGTGTTCCTTTTGTCCAGGTGGGAAAGGGCAGTGTGGAGTGCAATAGAGATTGTATCATCTGTGGATCTGTTGGTGCGGTATGCAAATTGGAGTGGGTCTAGGGTTTCTGGGATGATGGTGTTGGTTCTTATTCTTCTGTTGCTGTCTCTGTCTTGTCTGATGTGTCTCTCCTCTTCTGTTGCTATCTCTGTCTTGTCTGATGTGTCTCTCCTCTTCTGTTGCTGTTTCTGTCTTGTCTGGTGTGTCTTTCTCCATCACCTATTCTTCTGTTGCTGTCTCTGTCTTGTCCAATGTGTCTCTCCTCTTCTGTTGCTATCTCTGTCTTGTCTGATGTGTCTCTCCTCTTCTGTTGCTGTTTCTGTCTTGTCTGGTGTGTCTTTCTCCACCTATTCTTCTGTTGCTGTCTATGTGTCTTGTGTCTCTTTCGTTTTTGATTTTTTTTGCAATTTTCACCTAAAATGACATACCCAAATCTAACTGCCTGTAGCTCAGGCCCTGAAGCAAGGAAATGCATATTCTTGGTACCATTTGAAAGGAAAAACTTTGAACTTAGTGGAAATGTGAAAGGAATGTAGGAGAATATAACAGAATAGATCTGGTAAAAGATAATACAAAGACAAAACCAACAGTTATTTTGTATTTTTTTTGTACCATCATCTTTGAAATGCAAGAGACAGGCCATATTGTATTATTCCAGCCCAGGTGCAATTTAGATTTTGTCCACTAGATTGCAGCAGTGTATGCGCAACGTTTTTGACTGATTCAATGAACCATTGCATTTCTGTAAAAAATGTTGTATTAAGACTGCCCAAATGTGCCTAATATGTTTATTAATAACTTTTCATGTTCAAAATGATGCACTCTCCTCAAACAATAGCATGGTATTCTTTCACTGTACTAGCTACTGTAAATTGGACAGTGCAGTTAGATTAACAAGAATTTAAGCTTCCTGACAATATCAGATATGTCTATGTCCTGGGAAATGTTCTTGTCACTTACAACCTCATGCTAATTGCATTATCCTACATTAGCTCAACCGTCCCGTGGACGGGACACCGATCCCGAAGAATTTGTTAACTTGTTTTGGGCCTGTGTCTGTGTTGCCTAAATCATCCTCTCCCCTACTAGTTGCTGCTGTTCTAAGTGCTCAACTGGCCTGCTGTTCTCATCTGTTCTCCTGCTTGGCTCATCTGCCAGGTAGCAAGGTAGAGGTACAACATGTCATTAGTATGTTTTAAAGGGTGACTTCCTGATTTGGCCTCGTTTTAGATTTGGTTCATTAAGATATGCTAGGGCCCATGACTGAATTGAAACGTGAGTTTGATTTCGGGGTGTGGTTTGACGTGTGGTGGGAAGGGTTAGACAAATAATTTTGCCAATTAGCTTCAGCTGGCTGATGTGCGACCTGACTTTGACCCTGGATAGCCTGGGCTAGTTAGGGACCGTCAACAAATTACACAATATAAATGGGACAATATTTTCATGTTGCACATGTTTTAGTTGTCTCATTAAATGCTGTCAATATTTGTATATGAATTTCTACAATTTATAATTGGTTTGAGGTTTTTAAGTTATTGGAAATTCAACATATTGTCCCATATTAATTGCGTAATTTACCGATGGTCCCTAACTAGCCCCATAGGGTTAGTTGATGATTACTTGTGTGCTGCCAGCTGTGGGCAAGACTGAAAAAAACCAACCTTCATTTATGTTGTGATGCAGTCGCGACCACAAGTCTCACAAAACTCAGTTTTGGACGAGACTGATTTTATGACCAAAATGATCCTATTTACACTTTGTAGTCAATTTGAGAGTATAATAAATGTTTGACTCATATCAATGCCACATAGGCTGTTTTCTAAATGAGAAGTTGTTTTTTAGTGGCAGTGGCTCTTTATTAAAGTTACTGAACACTGACATGACCAGGGCAACTCAACTGTAAAGAAAAAGTGTCCGCATAACAGAGCAACACAACTCCAAACATGACAGATAAGAAGCTTCATAGCCCCTAGGCTATATGAATTTAAAAAGACATGAGCCCCCCAAAAAATACCTGTACAAGTTATAAGACCTCTATGGTTAATTTCATTGAGTCAGTTCTACCAGCTAATGTGAGATTCTTTAGATTACATACTATTTGAGGACACATAATTTAAACGCTTTTGTATTTTCTATATTTTTCACAATCTAACCGTAACACTCTCCTCACCAGATGCCTTGGTTACTTCCTGATTAGACTAGTGTAACTCCCCTCACCAGATGCCTTGGTTACTTCCTGATTAGACTACTGTCACACTCTCCTCACCAGATGCCTTGGTTTCTTCCTGATTAGACTAGTGTATAACTCTCCTCACTTGATGCCTTTGTTACTTCCTGACTAGACTAGTGTAACACTCTCCACCATATGCCTTGGTTACTTCCTGACTAGACTAGTGTAAGACTCTCCTCATCAGATGCCTTGGTTACTTCTTGACTAGAGAAACACTCTCCACCATATGCCTTGGTTACTTCCTGACTAGACTAGTGTAAGACTCTCCTCATCAGATGCCTTGGTTACTTCTTGACTAGAGAAACACTCTCCTCACCAGATGCCTTGGTTACTTCCTGACAAAACTACTGTAACACTCTCCTCACCAGATGCCTTGGTTACTTCTTGATTAGACTACTGTAACACTCTCCTCACCAGATGCCTTAGTTACTTCCTGATTAGACTACTGTAACACTCTCCTCACCAGATACCTTGGTTACTTCCTGACTAGACTACAGTAACACTCTCCTCACCAGATGCCTTGGTTGCTTCCTGATTAGACTAGTGTAACAATCTCCTCACCAGATGCCTTGGTTACTTCCTGACAAAACTACTGTAGCACTCTCCTCACCAGATGCCTTGGTTACTTCCTGACAAAACTACTGTAACACTCTCCTCACCAGATGCCTTGGTTACTTCCTGATTAGACTAGTGTAACACTCTCCTCACCAGATGCCTTGGTTACTTCCTGATTAGACTAGTGTAACTCCCCTCACCAGATGCCTTGGTTACTTCCTGATTAGACTAGTGTATAACTCTCCTCACTTGATGCCTTTGTTACTTCCTGACTAGACTAGTGTAACACTCTCCACCATATGCCTTGGTTACTTCCTGACTAGACTAGAGAAACACTCTCCTCACCAGATGCCTTGGTTACTTCCTGACAAAACTACTGTAACACTCTTTACCAGATGCCTTGGTTACTTCTTGATTAGACTACTGTAACACTCTCCTCACCAGATGCCTTAGTTACTTCCTGATTAGACTACTGTAACACTCTCCTCACCAGATACCTTGGTTACTTCCTGACTAGACTACAGTAACACTCTCCTCACCAGATGCCTTGGTTGCTTCCTGATTAGACTAGTGTAACAATCTCCTCACCAGATGCCTTGGTTACTTCCTGACAAAACTACTGTAGCACTCTCCTCACCAGATGCCTTGGTTACTTCCTGACAAAACTACTGTAACACTCTCCTCACCAGATGCCTTGGTTACTTCCTGATTAGACTAGTGTAACACTCTCCTCACCAGATGCCTTGGTTACTTCCTGATTAGACTAGTGTAACTCCCCTCACCAGATGCCTTGGTTACTTCCTGATTAGACTAGTGTATAACTCTCCTCACTTGATGCCTTTGTTACTTCCTGACTAGACTAGTGTAACACTCTCCACCATATGCCTTGGTTACTTCCTGACTAGACTAGAGAAACACTCTCCTCACCAGATGCCTTGGTTACTTCCTGACAAAACTACTGTAACACTCTTTACCAGATGCCTTGGTTACTTCTTGATTAGACTACTGTAACACTCTCCTCACCAGATGCCTTAGTTACTTCCTGATTAGACTACTGTAACACTCTCCTCACCAGATACCTTGGTTACTTCCTGACTAGACTACAGTAACACTCTCCTCACCAGATGCCTTGGATACTTCCTGATTAGACTAGTGTAACAATCTCCTCACCAGATGCCTTGGTTACTTCCTGACAAAACTACTGTAGCACTCTCCTCACCAGATGCCTTGGTTACTTCCTGACAAAACTACTGTAACACTCTCCTCACCAGATGCCTTGGTTACTTCCTGATTAGACTAGTGTAACACTCTCCTCACCAGATACCTTGGTTACTTCCTGACAAAACTACTGTAACACTCTCCTCACCAGATGCCTTAGTTACTTCCTGATTAGACTACTGTAACACTCTCCTCACCAGATGCCTTGGTTACTTGCTGACTAGACTACAGTAACACTCTCCTCACCAGATGCCTTGGTTACTTCCTGATTAGACTACTGTAACACTCTCCTCACCAGATGCCTTGGTTACTTCCTGACAAAACTACTGTAACACTCTCCTCACCAGATGCCTTGGTTACTTCCTGACTAGACTAGTGTAACACTCTCCTCACAAGATGCCTTGGTTACTTTCTGACTAGACTAGTGTAACACTCTCCTCACCAGATGCCTTGGTTACTTCCTGATTAGACTACTGTAACACTCTCTTTACCAGATGCCTTGGTTACTTCCTGACAAAACTACTGTAACACTCTTTACCAGATGCCTTGGTTACTTCCTGATTAGACCAGTGTAACACTCTCCTCACCAGATGCCTTGGTTACTTCCTGATTAGACTACTGTAACACTCTCCTCACCAGATGCCTTGGTTACTTCCTGACTAGACTAGTGTAACACTCTCCTCACCAGATGCCTTGGTTACTTCCTGACTAGACTACTGTAACACTCTCCTCACCAGATGCCTTGGTTACTTTCTGACTAGACTAGTGTAACACTCTCGTCACCAGATGCCTTGGTTACTTCCTGACTAGACTAGTGTAACACTCTCGTCACCAGATGCCTTGGTTACTTCCTGACGAGACTAGTGTAACACTCTCATCACCATATGCCTTGGTTACTTCCTGATTAGACTACTGTCACACTCTCCTCACCGGATGCCTTGGTTACTTCCTGATTAGACTAGTGTAAAAATCTCCTCACCAGATGCCTTGGTTACGTCCTGACTAGACTAGTGTAACACTCTCCTCACCAGATGCCTTGGATACTTCCTGACTAGACTAGTGTAACACTCTCCTCACCAGATGCCTTGGTTACTTCCTGATTAGACTAGTGTAACACTCTCCTCACCAGATGGCTTGGTTACTTCTTGACTAGACTACCGTAACACTCTCCTCACCAGATGCCTTTTTTACTTCCTGACTAGACTACTGTCACACTCTCCTCACCAGATGCCTTCGTTACTTCCTGATTAGACTAGTGTAACACTCTCATCACCAGATGCCTTGGTTACTTCCTGATTAGACTACTGTAACAGTCTCATCACCAGATGCCTTGGTTACTTCCTGACTAAACTACTGTAACACTCTCCTCATCAGATGCCTTGGTTACTTCCTGACTAAACTACTGTAACATTCTCTTTACCAGATGCCTTGGTTACTTCCTGACGAGACTACTGTAACATTCTCTCCACCAGATGCCTTGGTTACTTCCTGACTAGACTAGTGTAAGACTCTCCTCACCAGATGCCTTGGTTTCTTCCTGATTAGACTAGTGTAACACTCTCCTCACCAGGTGCCTTGGTTACTTCCTGACTCGACAAGTGTAACACTCTCCTCACCAGATGCCTTGGTTACTTCCTGACTAGACTACTGTAACACTCTCCTCACCAAATGCCTTTGTTACTTCCTGATTAGACTACTGTCACACTCTCCTCACCAGACGCCTTGGTTACTTCCTGATTAGACTAGTGTGACACTCTCCTCACCAGACGCCTTGGTTACTTCCTGATTAGACTAGTGTGACACTCTCCTCACCAGACGCCTTGGTTACTTCCTGATTAGACTAGTGTAACACTCTCCTCACCAGGTGCCTTGGTTACTTCCTGACTCGACAAGTGTAACACTCTCCTCACCAGATGCCTTGGTTACTTCCTGACTAGACTACTGTAACACTCTCCTCACCAAATGCCTTTGTTACTTCCTGATTAGACTACTGTCACACTCTCCTCACCAGACGCCTTGGTTACTTCCTGATTAGACTAGTGTGACACTCTCCTCACCAGACGCCTTGGTTACTTCCTGATTAGACTAGTGTAACACTCTCCTCACCAGATGCCTTCGTTACTTGCCTGACTAGACTACTGTCACACTCTCCTCACCAGATGCCTTGGTTACTTCCTGATTAGACTAGTGAAACACTCTCCTCACCAGATGCCTTGGTTACGTCCTGACTCGACTCTGTAACACTCTCCCCACCAGGTGCCTTGGTTACTTCCTGACTAGACTAGTGTAACACTCTCGTCACCAGATGCCTTGGTTACTTCCTGATTAGACTACTGTAACACTCTCCTCACCAGATGACTTGGTTACTTCTTGACTAGACTACTGTAACACTCTCTTTACCAGATGCCTTGGTTACTTCCTGACTAGACTACTGTAAAACTCTCCTCACCAGATGCCTTGGTTACTTCCTGACTAGACTACTGTAACACTCTCCTCACCAGATGCCTTGGTTACTTCTTGATTAGACTACCGTAACACTCTCCTCACCAGATGCCTTGGTTACTTCCTGACTAGACTACTGTAACACTCTTTACTAGATGCCTTGGTTACTTCCTGACTAGACTAGTGTAACACTCTCCTCACCAGATGCCTTTTTTACTTCCTGACTAGACTACTGTCACACTCTCCTCACCAGATGCCTTCGTTACTTCCTGATTAGACTACTGTAACACTCTCATCACCAGATGCCTTGGTTACTTCCTGACTAAACTACTGTAACATTCTCTTTACCAGATGCCTTGGTTACTTCCTGACTAGACTACTGTAACACTCTCCTCATCAGATGCCTTGGTTACTTCCTGACTAGACTACTGTAACATTCTCTCCACCAGATGCCTTGGTTACTTCCTGACTAACCTACTGTAACACTCTCCTCACCAGATGTCTTGGTTACTTCCTGACTAGACTCGTGTAACACTCTCTTTACCAGATGCCTTGGTTACTTCCTTATTAGACTACTGTAACACTCTCCTCACCAGATGCCTTGGTTTCTTCCTGATTAGACTAGTGTAACACTCTCCTCACCAGATGCCTTGGTTACTTCCTGACTAGACTACTGTAACACTCTCCTCACCAAATGCCTTTGTTACTTCCTGATTAGACTACTGTCACACTCTCCTCACCAGACGCCTTGGTTACTTCCTGATTAGACTAGTGTAACACTCTCCTCACCAGACGCCTTGGTTACTTCCTGATTAGACTAGTGTAACACTCTCCTCACCAGATGCCTTCGTTACTTCCTGACAAAACTACTGTAGCACTCTCCTCACCAGATGCCTTGGTTACTTCCTGACAAAACTACTGTAACACTCTCCTCACCAGATGCCTTGGTTACTTCCTGATTAGACTAGTGTAACACTCTCCTCACCAGATACCTTGGTTACTTCCTGACAAAACTACTGTAACACTCTCCTCACCAGATGCCTTAGTTACTTCCTGATTAGACTACTGTAACACTCTCCTCACCAGATGCCTTGGTTACTTGCTGACTAGACTACAGTAACACTCTCCTCACCAGATGCCTTGGTTACTTCCTGATTAGACTACTGTAACACTCTCCTCACCAGATGCCTTGGTTACTTCCTGACAAAACTACTGTAACACTCTCCTCACCAGATGCCTTGGTTTCTTCCTGACTAGATTAGTGCAACACTCTCCTCGCCAGATGCCTTGGTTACTTCCTGACTAGACTAGTGTAACACTCTCCACCATATGCCTTGGTTACTGTCTGACTAGACTAGTGTAAGACTCTCCTCATCAGATGCCTTGGTTACTTCTTGACTAGAGAAACACTCTCCTCACCAGATACCTTGGTTACTTCCTGATTAGACTAGTGTAACACTCTCCTCACCAGATGCCTTGGTTACTTCCTGACTAGATTAGTGCAACACTCTCCTCGCCAGATGCCTTGTTACTTCCTGACTAGGCTACTGTAACACTCTCTTTACCAGATGCCTTGGTTACTTCCTGACTAGGCTACTGTAACACTCTCTTTACCAGATGCCTTGGTTACTTCCTTGCTAGATTAGTGTAACACTCTCCTCACTTGATGCCTTTGTTACTTCCTGACTAGACTAGTGTAAGACTCTCCTCACCAGATGCCTTGGTTACTTCTTGACTAGACTAGTGAAACACTCTCCTCACCAGATACCTTGGTTACTTCCTGATTAGACTACTGTCACACTCTCCTCACCAGATGCCTTGGTTACTTCCTGCTTAGACTACTGTCACACTCTCCTCACCAGATGCCTTGGTTACTTCCTGATTAGACTAGTGTAACAATCTCCTCACCAGATGCCTTGGTTACTTCCTGACTAGACTAGTGTAACACTCTCCTCACCAGATGCCTTGGTTACTTCCTTATTAGACTACTGTAACACTCTCTTTACCAGATGCCTTGGTTACTTCCTGATTAGACTAGTGTAACACTCTCCCCACCAGGTGCCTTGGTTACTTCCTGACTAGACTAGTGTAACACTCTCCTCACCAGATGCCTTGGTTACTTCCTGACTCGACTACTGTAACACTCTCCCCACCAGGTGCCTTGGTTACTTCCTGACTAGACTAGTGTAACACTCTCCTCACCAGATTGTAACGGTTTTGACTTGAGGTTATTTATAGGGGTGCCAGGTAGGTTGTGCCTAACAGAGAAAACATTGGTTTCTCCTTTTGCTTTGGGAGGGAATGAGTCCCATCTGGTCCGTCAAGTCACACCAATTCAAAGGAACAAAGGACTTATGTAAAAGTCAGGATGGAAATACACTTTTCATAAACCCTTAAAACATTGGAAAGAACATCAAAAACAAGTGTATTATTTTGCGTGGTTGTATTAACAACATAAATGATCACACACACATAACAATATAACAAATAATGAGCTCTTGTTCCTCCAGAAATGTCCTGTACCTCAGGCATAAAAAGAGTCCAGCCCGGTAAAGAAGTTCAGGGATACAAGTGACCTTAGTCACGCAATGGTTGTCCGTAGTGTAAACCCAGTATTAATCAAACACTCAAAATAACACTTATTTTACAACACAACTATAAAGAGTATCAAAGACTAATACGTCCTCACAACTAACTACATAAATCACAGTACACATCACCCCAAAACAAATGAAATACAGTGTACAAAAAGGTTGTGGTCAGTCAGACAATCCAATCCGCCAAACAGATCTCCAGCGGAGAAAAGGCCACGAAGAACAACGGAGAGGTGTAGTCCACAGACGCAAAGAGTGGATCAAATCCTGGGTAAACTCGCTATAAGGCTACAAAACACACATTAAGGCAACAAAACAAACGGAATAGCGAAGCTTTAGGAACTGAGGGTTGAACACATCCTCATTCACGTCTCAATCACAACCCCACTTTTGCGCAGCTGATGCTGGCTATTTAATTAGGAATGAAAGGGGAAGCGCCCTATTGGAAGGAGAAGCACTGAGATGGTTCAGGAAAATTCAGGGCCGTCACAAGATGCCTTGGTCACTTTCTGACTAGACTAGTGTAACTCTCCTCACCAGATGCCTTGGTTACTTTCTGATTAGACTAGTGTAACACTCTCCTCACCAGATGCCTTGGTTACTTTCTGACTAGACTAGTGTAACACTCTCCTCACAAGATGCCTTGGTTACTTTCTGACTAGACTAGTGTAACACTCTCCTCACCAGATGCCTTGGTTACTTTCTGATTAGACTAGTGTAACACTCTCTCCTCACCAGATGACTTGGTTACTTCCTGATTAGACTAGTGTAACAATCTCTCCTCACCAGATGCCTTGGTTACTTCCTGATTAGACTAGTGTAACACTCTCCTCACCAGATGCCTTGGTTACTTCCTGATTAGACTAGTGTAACTCCCCTCACCAGATGCCTTGGTTACTTCCTGATTAGACTACTGTCACACTCTCCTCACCAGATGCCTTGGTTTCTTCCTGATTAGACTAGTGTATAACTCTCCTCACTTGATGCCTTTGTTACTTCCTGACTAGACTAGTGTAACACTCTCCACCATATGCCTTGGTTACTTCCTGACTAGACTAGTGTAAGACTCTCCTCATCAGATGCCTTGGTTACTTCTTGACTAGAGAAACACTCTCCTCACCAGATGCCTTGGTTACTTCCTGACAAAACTACTGTAACACTCTTTACCAGATGCCTTGGTTACATCCTGACTAGACTAGTGTAACTCCCCTCACCAGATGCCTTGGTTACTTCGTGATTAGACTACTGTAACACTCTCCTCACCAGATGCCTTGGTTACTTCCTGATTAGACTACTGTAACACTCTCCTCGCCAGATGCCTTGGTTACTTCCTGATTAGACTAGTTTAACACTCTCCTCACCAGATGCCTTGGTTACTTCCTGATTAGACTAATGTAACACTCTCCTCACCAGATGCCTTGGTTACTTCCTGACTAGACTAGTGTAACACTCTCCTCACAAGATGCCTTGGTTACTTTCTGACTAGACTAGTGTAACACTCTCCTCACCAGATGCCTTGGTTACTTCCTGATTAGACTACTGTAACACTCTCTTTACCAGATGCCTTGGTTACTTCCTGACAAAACTACTGTAACACTCTTTACCAGATGCCTTGGTTACTTCCTGATTAGACCAGTGTAACACTCTCCTCACCAGATGCCTTGGTTACTTCCTGATTAGACTACTGTAACACTCTCCTCACAAGATGCCTTGGTTACTTCCTGACTAGACTACTGTAACACTCTCCTCACCAGATGCCTTGGTTACTTCCTGACTAGACTACTGTCACACTCTCCTCACCAGATGCCTTGGTTACTTTCTGACTAGACTAGTGTAACACTCTCCTCACCAGATGCCTTGGTTACTTCCTGATTAGACTACTGTAACACTCTCCTCACCAGATGCCTTGGTTACTTTCTGACTAGACTAGTGTAACACTCTCGTCACCAGATGCCTTGGTTACTTCCTGACGAGACTAGTGTAACACTCTCATCACCATATGCCTTGGTTACTTCCTGATTAGACTACTGTCACACTCTCCTCACCGGATGCCTTGGTTACTTCCTGATTAGACTAGTGTAAAAATCTCCTCACCAGATGCCTTGGTTACTTCCTGATTAGACTAGTGTAACACTCTCCTCACCAGATGCCTTGGTTACTTCCTGATTAGACTAGTGTAACACTCTCCTCACCAGATGGCTTGGTTACTTCTTGACTAGACTACCGTAACACTCTCCTCACCAGATGCCTTTTTTACTTCCTGATTAGACTACTGTCACACTCTCCTCACCAGATGCCTTCGTTACTTCCTGATTAGACTAGTGTAACACTCTCATCACCAGATGCCTTGGTTACTTCCTGATTAGACTACTGTAACAGTCTCATCACCAGATGCCTTGGTTACTTCCTGACTAAACTACTGTAACACTCTCCTCATCAGATGCCTTGGTTACTTCCTTATTAGACTACTGTCACACTCTCCTCACCAGACGCCTTGGTTACTTCCTGATTAGACTAGTGTAACACTCTCCTCACCAGATACCTTGGTTACTTCCTGACAAAACTACTGTAACACTCTCCTCACCAGATGCCTTGGTTACTTCCTGATTAGACTACTGTAACACTCTCCTCACCAGATGCCTTGGTTACTTCCTGACAAAACTACTGTAACACTCTCCTCACCAGATGCCTTGGTTACTTCCTGATTAGACTAGTGTAACACTCTCCTCACCAGATGCCTTGGTTACTTTCTGATTAGACTAGTGTAACACTCTCCTCACCAGATGCCTTGGTTACTTTCTGACTAGACTAGTGTAACACTCTCCTCACAAGATGCCTTGGTTACTTTCTGACTAGACTAGTGTAACACTCTCCTCACAAGATGCCTTGGTTACTTTCTGACTAGACTAGTGTAACACTCTCCTCACCAGATGCCTTGGTTACTTTCTGATTAGACTAGTGTAACACTCTCTCCTCACCAGATGACTTGGTTACTTCCTGATTAGACTAGTGTAACAATCTCTCCTCACCAGATGCCTTGGTTACTTCCTGATTAGACTAGTGTAACACTCTCCTCACCAGATGCCTTGGTTACTTCCTGATTAGACTAGTGTAACTCCCCTCACCAGATGCCTTGGTTACTTCCTGATTAGACTACTGTCACACTCTCCTCACCAGATGCCTTGGTTTCTTCCTGATTAGACTAGTGTATAACTCTCCTCACTTGATGCCTTTGTTACTTCCTGACTAGACTAGTGTAACACTCTCCACCATATGCCTTGGTTACTTCCTGACTAGACTAGTGTAAGACTCTCCTCATCAGATGCCTTGGTTACTTCTTGACTAGAGAAACACTCTCCTCACCAGATGCCTTGGTTACTTCCTGACAAAACTACTGTAACACTCTTTACCAGATGCCTTGGTTACATCCTGACTAGACTACCCTAACACTCTCCTCACCAGATGCCTTGGTTACTTCCTGATTAGACTAGTGTAACTCCCCTCACCAGATGCCTTGGTTACTTCCTGATTAGACTACTGTCACACTCTCCTCACCAGATGCCTTGGTTACTTCCTGACTAGATTAGTGCAACACTCTCCTCGCCAGATGCCTTGGTTACTTCCTGACTAGACTAGTGTAACACTCTCCACCATATGCCTTGGTTACTGTCTGACTAGACTAGTGTAAGACTCTCCTCATCAGATGCCTTGGTTACTTCTTGACTAGAGAAACACTCTCCTCACCAGATACCTTGGTTACTTCCTGATTAGACTAGTGTAACACTCTCCTCACCAGATGCCTTGGTTACTTCCTGACTAGATTAGTGCAACACTCTCCTCGCCAGATGCCTTGTTACTTCCTGACTAGGCTACTGTAACACTCTCTTTACCAGATGCCTTGGTTACTTCCTGACTAGGCTACTGTAACACTCTCTTTACCAGATGCCTTGGTTACTTCCTTGCTAGATTAGTGTAACACTCTCCTCACTTGATGCCTTTGTTACTTCCTGACTAGACTAGTGTAAGACTCTCCTCACCAGATGCCTTGGTTACTTCTTGACTAGACTAGTGAAACACTCTCCTCACCAGATACCTTGGTTACTTCCTGATTAGACTACTGTCACACTCTCCTCACCAGATGCCTTGGTTACTTCCTGCTTAGACTACTGTCACACTCTCCTCACCAGATGCCTTGGTTACTTCCTGATTAGACTAGTGTAACAATCTCCTCACCAGATGCCTTGGTTACTTCCTGACTAGACTAGTGTAACACTCTCCTCACCAGATGCCTTGGTTACTTCCTTATTAGACTACTGTAACACTCTCTTTACCAGATGCCTTGGTTACTTCCTGATTAGACTAGTGTAACACTCTCCCCACCAGGTGCCTTGGTTACTTCCTGACTAGACTAGTGTAACACTCTCCTCACCAGATGCCTTGGTTACTTCCTGACTCGACTACTGTAACACTCTCCCCACCAGGTGCCTTGGTTACTTCCTGACTAGACTAGTGTAACACTCTCCTCACCAGATTGTAACGGTTTTGACTTGAGGTTATTTATAGGGGTGCCAGGTAGGTTGTGCCTAACAGAGAAAACATTGGTTTCTCCTTTTGCTTTGGGAGGGAATGAGTCCCATCTGGTCCGTCAAGTCACACCAATTCAAAGGAACAAAGGACTTATGTAAAAGTCAGGATGGAAATACACTTTTCATAAACCCTTAAAACATTGGAAAGAACATCAAAAACAAGTGTATTATTTTGCGTGGTTGTATTAACAACATAAATGATCACACACACATAACAATATAACAAATAATGAGCTCTTGTTCCTCCAGAAATGTCCTGTACCTCAGGCATAAAAAGAGTCCAGCCCGGTAAAGAAGTTCAGGGATACAAGTGACCTTAGTCACGCAATGGTTGTCCGTAGTGTAAACCCAGTATTAATCAAACACTCAAAATAACACTTATTTTACAACACAACTATAAAGAGTATCAAAGACTAATACGTCCTCACAACTAACTACATAAATCACAGTACACATCACCCCAAAACAAATGAAATACAGTGTACAAAAAGGTTGTGGTCAGTCAGACAATCCAATCCGCCAAACAGATCTCCAGCGGAGAAAAGGCCACGAAGAACAACGGAGAGGTGTAGTCCACAGACGCAAAGAGTGGATCAAATCCTGGGTAAACTCGCTATAAGGCTACAAAACACACATTAAGGCAACAAAACAAACGGAATAGCGAAGCTTTAGGAACTGAGGGTTGAACACATCCTCATTCACGTCTCAATCACAACCCCACTTTTGCGCAGCTGATGCTGGCTATTTAATTAGGAATGAAAGGGGAAGCGCCCTATTGGAAGGAGAAGCACTGAGATGGTTCAGGAAAATTCAGGGCCGTCACAAGATGCCTTGGTCACTTTCTGACTAGACTAGTGTAACTCTCCTCACCAGATGCCTTGGTTACTTTCTGATTAGACTAGTGTAACACTCTCCTCACCAGATGCCTTGGTTACTTTCTGACTAGACTAGTGTAACACTCTCCTCACAAGATGCCTTGGTTACTTTCTGACTAGACTAGTGTAACACTCTCCTCACCAGATGCCTTGGTTACTTTCTGATTAGACTAGTGTAACACTCTCTCCTCACCAGATGACTTGGTTACTTCCTGATTAGACTAGTGTAACAATCTCTCCTCACCAGATGCCTTGGTTACTTCCTGATTAGACTAGTGTAACACTCTCCTCACCAGATGCCTTGGTTACTTCCTGATTAGACTAGTGTAACTCCCCTCACCAGATGCCTTGGTTACTTCCTGATTAGACTACTGTCACACTCTCCTCACCAGATGCCTTGGTTTCTTCCTGATTAGACTAGTGTATAACTCTCCTCACTTGATGCCTTTGTTACTTCCTGACTAGACTAGTGTAACACTCTCCACCATATGCCTTGGTTACTTCCTGACTAGACTAGTGTAAGACTCTCCTCATCAGATGCCTTGGTTACTTCTTGACTAGAGAAACACTCTCCTCACCAGATGCCTTGGTTACTTCCTGACAAAACTACTGTAACACTCTTTACCAGATGCCTTGGTTACATCCTGACTAGACTAGTGTAACTCCCCTCACCAGATGCCTTGGTTACTTCGTGATTAGACTACTGTAACACTCTCCTCACCAGATGCCTTGGTTACTTCCTGATTAGACTACTGTAACACTCTCCTCGCCAGATGCCTTGGTTACTTCCTGATTAGACTAGTTTAACACTCTCCTCACCAGATGCCTTGGTTACTTCCTGATTAGACTAATGTAACACTCTCCTCACCAGATGCCTTGGTTACTTCCTGACTAGACTAGTGTAACACTCTCCTCACAAGATGCCTTGGTTACTTTCTGACTAGACTAGTGTAACACTCTCCTCACCAGATGCCTTGGTTACTTCCTGATTAGACTACTGTAACACTCTCTTTACCAGATGCCTTGGTTACTTCCTGACAAAACTACTGTAACACTCTTTACCAGATGCCTTGGTTACTTCCTGATTAGACCAGTGTAACACTCTCCTCACCAGATGCCTTGGTTACTTCCTGATTAGACTACTGTAACACTCTCCTCACAAGATGCCTTGGTTACTTCCTGACTAGACTACTGTAACACTCTCCTCACCAGATGCCTTGGTTACTTCCTGACTGGACTACTGTCACACTCTCCTCACCAGATGCCTTGGTTACTTTCTGACTAGACTAGTGTAACACTCTCCTCACCAGATGCCTTGGTTACTTCCTGATTAGACTACTGTAACACTCTCCTCACCAGATGCCTTGGTTACTTTCTGACTAGACTAGTGTAACACTCTCGTCACCAGATGCCTTGGTTACTTCCTGACGAGACTAGTGTAACACTCTCATCACCATATGCCTTGGTTACTTCCTGATTAGACTACTGTCACACTCTCCTCACCGGATGCCTTGGTTACTTCCTGATTAGACTAGTGTAAAAATCTCCTCACCAGATGCCTTGGTTACTTCCTGATTAGACTAGTGTAACACTCTCCTCACCAGATGCCTTGGTTACTTCCTGATTAGACTAGTGTAACACTCTCCTCACCAGATGGCTTGGTTACTTCTTGACTAGACTACCGTAACACTCTCCTCACCAGATGCCTTTTTTACTTCCTGATTAGACTACTGTCACACTCTCCTCACCAGATGCCTTCGTTACTTCCTGATTAGACTAGTGTAACACTCTCATCACCAGATGCCTTGGTTACTTCCTGATTAGACTACTGTAACAGTCTCATCACCAGATGCCTTGGTTACTTCCTGACTAAACTACTGTAACACTCTCCTCATCAGATGCCTTGGTTACTTCCTTATTAGACTACTGTCACACTCTCCTCACCAGACGCCTTGGTTACTTCCTGATTAGACTAGTGTAACACTCTCCTCACCAGATACCTTGGTTACTTCCTGACAAAACTACTGTAACACTCTCCTCACCAGATGCCTTGGTTACTTCCTGATTAGACTACTGTAACACTCTCCTCACCAGATGCCTTGGTTACTTCCTGACAAAACTACTGTAACACTCTCCTCACCAGATGCCTTGGTTACTTCCTGATTAGACTAGTGTAACACTCTCCTCACCAGATGCCTTGGTTACTTTCTGATTAGACTAGTGTAACACTCTCCTCACCAGATGCCTTGGTTACTTTCTGACTAGACTAGTGTAACACTCTCCTCACAAGATGCCTTGGTTACTTTCTGACTAGACTAGTGTAACACTCTCCTCACAAGATGCCTTGGTTACTTTCTGACTAGACTAGTGTAACACTCTCCTCACCAGATGCCTTGGTTACTTTCTGATTAGACTAGTGTAACACTCTCTCCTCACCAGATGACTTGGTTACTTCCTGATTAGACTAGTGTAACAATCTCTCCTCACCAGATGCCTTGGTTACTTCCTGATTAGACTAGTGTAACACTCTCCTCACCAGATGCCTTGGTTACTTCCTGATTAGACTAGTGTAACTCCCCTCACCAGATGCCTTGGTTACTTCCTGATTAGACTACTGTCACACTCTCCTCACCAGATGCCTTGGTTTCTTCCTGATTAGACTAGTGTATAACTCTCCTCACTTGATGCCTTTGTTACTTCCTGACTAGACTAGTGTAACACTCTCCACCATATGCCTTGGTTACTTCCTGACTAGACTAGTGTAAGACTCTCCTCATCAGATGCCTTGGTTACTTCTTGACTAGAGAAACACTCTCCTCACCAGATGCCTTGGTTACTTCCTGACAAAACTACTGTAACACTCTTTACCAGATGCCTTGGTTACATCCTGACTAGACTACCCTAACACTCTCCTCACCAGATGCCTTGGTTACTTCCTGATTAGACTAGTGTAACTCCCCTCACCAGATGCCTTGGTTACTTCCTGATTAGACTACTGTCACACTCTCCTCACCAGATGCCTTGGTTACTTCCTGACTAGACTACTGTAACACTCTCCTCACCAGATGCCTTGGTTACTTCCTGATTAGACTACTGTAACACTCTCCTCACCAGATGCCTTGGTTACTTCCTGATTAGACTACTGTAACACTCTCCTCACCAGATGCCTTGGTTACTTCCTGATTAGACTAGTTTAACACTCTCCTCACCAGATGCCTTGGTTACTTCCTGATTAGACTACTGTAACACTCTCCTCACCAGATGCCTTGGTTACTTCCTGACTAGACTAGTGTAACACTCTCCTCACAAGATGCCTTGGTTACTTTCTGACTAGACTAGTGTAACACTCTCCTCACCAGATGCCTTGGTTACTTCCTGATTAGACTACTGTAACACTCTCTTTACCAGATGCCTTGGTTACTTCCTGACAAAACTACTGTAACACTCTTTACCAGATGCCTTGGTTACTTCCTGATTAGACCAGTGTAACACTCTCCTCACCAGATGCCTTGGTTACTTCCTGATTAGACTACTGTAACACTCTCCTCACCAGATGCCTTGGTTACTTCCTGACTAGACTAGTGTAACACTCTCCTCACCAGATGCCTTGGTTACTTCCTGACTAGACTACTGTCACACTCTCCTCACCAGATGCCTTGGTTACTTTCTGACTAGACTAGTGTAACACTCTCCTCACCAGATGCCTTGGTTACTTCCTGATTAGACTACTGTAACACTCTCCTCACCAGATGCCTTGGTTACTTTCTGACTAGACTAGTGTAACACTCTCGTCACCAGATGCCTTGGTTACTTCCTGACGAGACTAGTGTAACACTCTCATCACCATATGCCTTGGTTACTTCCTGATTAGACTACTGTCACACTCTCCTCACCGGATGCCTTGGTTACTTCCTGATTAGACTAGTGTAACACTCTCCTCACCAGATGCCTTGGATACTTCCTGACTAGACTAGTGTAACACTCTCCTCACCAGATGCCTTGGTTACTTCCTGATTAGACTAGTGTAACACTCTCCTCACCAGATGCCTTGGTTACTTCCTGATTAGACTAGTGTAACACTCTCCTCACCAGATGGCTTGGTTACTTCTTGACTAGACTACCGTAACACTCTCCTCACCAGATGCCTTTTTTACTTCCTGACTAGACTACTGTCACACTCTCCTCACCAGATGCCTTCGTTACTTCCTGATTAGACTAGTGTAACACTCTCATCACCAGATGCCTTGGTTACTTCCTGATTAGACTACTGTAACAGTCTCATCACCAGATGCCTTGGTTACTTCCTGACTAAACTACTGTAACACTCTCCTCATCAGATGCCTTGGTTACTTCCTGACTAAACTACTGTAACATTCTCTTTACCAGATGCCTTGGTTACTTCCTGACGAGACTACTGTAACATTCTCTCCACCAGATGCCTTGGTTACTTCCTGACTAGACTAGTGTAAGACTCTCCTCACCAGATGCCTTGGTTTCTTCCTGATTAGACTAGTGTAACACTCTCCTCACCAGGTGCCTTGGTTACTTCCTGACTCGACAAGTGTAACACTCTCCTCACCAGATGCCTTGGTTACTTCCTGACTAGACTACTGTAACACTCTCCTCACCAAATGCCTTTGTTACTTCCTGATTAGACTACTGTCACACTCTCCTCACCAGACGCCTTGGTTACTTCCTGATTAGACTAGTGTGACACTCTCCTCACCAGACGCCTTGGTTACTTCCTGATTAGACTAGTGTGACACTCTCCTCACCAGACGCCTTGGTTACTTCCTGATTAGACTAGTGTGACACTCTCCTCACCAGACGCCTTGGTTACTTCCTGATTAGACTACTGTAACACTCTCCTCATCAGATGCCTTGGTTACTTCCTGACTAAACTACTGTAACATTCTCTTTACCAGATGCCTTGGTTACTTCCTGACGAGACTACTGTAACATTCTCTCCACCAGATGCCTTGGTTACTTCCTGACTAGACTAGTGTAAGACTCTCCTCACCAGATGCCTTGGTTTCTTCCTGATTAGACTAGTGTAACACTCTCCTCACCAGGTGCCTTGGTTACTTCCTGACTAGACTACTGTAACACTCTCCTCACCAAATGCCTTTGTTACTTCCTGATTAGACTACTGTCACACTCTCCTCACCAGACGCCTTGGTTACTTCCTGATTAGACTAGTGTGACACTCTCCTCACCAGACGCCTTGGTTACTTCCTGATTAGACTAGTGTGACACTCTCCTCACCAGACGCCTTGGTTACTTCCTGATTAGACTAGTGTGACACTCTCCTCACCAGACGCCTTGGTTACTTCCTGATTAGACTAGTGTAACACTCTCCTCACCAGGTGCCTTGGTTACTTCCTGACTCGACAAGTGTAACACTCTCCTCACCAGATGCCTTGGTTACTTCCTGACTAGACTACTGTAACACTCTCCTCACCAAATGCCTTTGTTACTTCCTGATTAGACTACTGTCACACTCTCCTCACCAGACGCCTTGGTTACTTCCTGATTAGACTAGTGTGACACTCTCCTCACCAGACGCCTTGGTTACTTCCTGATTAGACTAGTGTAACACTCTCCTCACCAGATGCCTTGGTTACTTCCTGACTAGACTAGTGTAACACTCTCCTCACCAGATGCCTTGGTTACTTCCTGATTAGACTAGTGTAACACTCTCCTCACCAGATGCCTTGGTTACTTCCTGATTAGACTAGTGTAACACTCTCCTCACCAGATGGCTTGGTTACTTCTTGACTAGACTACCGTAACACTCTCCTCACCAGATGCCTTTTTTACTTCCTGACTAGACTACTGTCACACTCTCCTCACCAGATGCCTTCGTTACTTCCTGATTAGACTAGTGTAACACTCTCATCACCAGATGCCTTGGTTACTTCCTGATTAGACTACTGTAACAGTCTCATCACCAGATGCCTTGGTTACTTCCTGACTAAACTACTGTAACACTCTCCTCATCAGATGCCTTGGTTACTTCCTGACTAAACTACTGTAACATTCTCTTTACCAGATGCCTTGGTTACTTCCTGACGAGACTACTGTAACATTCTCTCCACCAGATGCCTTGGTTACTTCCTGACTAGACTAGTGTAAGACTCTCCTCACCAGATGCCTTGGTTTCTTCCTGATTAGACTAGTGTAACACTCTCCTCACCAGGTGCCTTGGTTACTTCCTGACTCGACAAGTGTAACACTCTCCTCACCAGATGCCTTGGTTACTTCCTGACTAGACTACTGTAACACTCTCCTCACCAAATGCCTTTGTTACTTCCTGATTAGACTACTGTCACACTCTCCTCACCAGACGCCTTGGTTACTTCCTGATTAGACTAGTGTGACACTCTCCTCACCAGACGCCTTGGTTACTTCCTGATTAGACTAGTGTGACACTCTCCTCACCAGACGCCTTGGTTACTTCCTGATTAGACTAGTGTGACACTCTCCTCACCAGACGCCTTGGTTACTTCCTGATTAGACTAGTGTAACACTCTCCTCACCAGACGCCTTGGTTACTTCCTGATTAGACTAGTGTGACACTCTCCTCACCAGACGCCTTGGTTACTTCCTGATTAGACTAGTGTAACACTCTCCTCACCAGATGCCTTCGTTACTTGCCTGACTAGACTACTGTCACACTCTCCTCACCAGATGCCTTGGTTACTTCCTGATTAGACTAGTGAAACACTCTCCTCACCAGATGCCTTGGTTACGTCCTGACTCGACTCTGTAACACTCTCCCCACCAGGTGCCTTGGTTACTTCCTGACTAGACTAGTGTAACACTCTCGTCACCAGATGCCTTGGTTACTTCCTGACTCGACGAGTGTAACACTCTCCTCACCAGATGCCTTGGTTACTTCCTGATTAGACTACTGTAACACTCTCCTCACCAGATGACTTGGTTACTTCTTGACTAGACTACTGTAACACTCTCTTTACCAGATGCCTTGGTTACTTCCTGACTAGACTACTGTAACACCCTCGTCACCAGATGCCTTGGTTACTTCCTGATTAGACTAGTGTAACACTCTCCTCACCAGATGCCTTGGTTACTTCCTGACTAGACTAGTGTAACACTCTCCTCACCAGATGCCTTGGTTACTTCCTGACTAGACTACTGTAACACTCTCCTCACCAGATGCCTTGGTTACTTCTTGATTAGACTACCGTAACACTCTCCTCACCAGATGCCTTGGTTACTTCCTGACTAGACTACTGTAACACTCTTTACTAGATGCCTTGGTTACTTCCTGACTAGACTAGTGTAACACTCTCCTCACCAGATGCCTTTTTTACTTCCTGACTAGACTACTGTCACACTCTCCTCACCAGATGCCTTCGTTACTTCCTGATTAGACTACTGTAACACTCTCATCACCAGATGCCTTGGTTACTTCCTGACCTAACTACTGTAACATTCTCTTTACCAGATGCCTTGGTTACTTCCTGACTAGACTACTGTAACACTCTCCTCATCAGATGCCTTGGTTACTTCCTGACTAAACTACTGTAACATTCTCTTTACCAGATGCCTTGGTTACTTCCTGACTAGACTAGTGTAACACTCTCCTCACCAGATGCCTTGGTTACTTCCTGACTAGACTACTGTAACACTCTCCTCACCAGATGCCTTGGTTACTTCTTGATTAGACTACCGTAACACTCTCCTCACCAGATGCCTTGGTTACTTCCTGACTAGACTACTGTAACACTCTTTACTAGATGCCTTGGTTACTTCCTGACTAGACTAGTGTAACACTCTCCTCACCAGATGCCTTTTTTACTTCCTGACTAGACTACTGTCACACTCTCCTCACCAGATGCCTTCGTTACTTCCTGATTAGACTACTGTAACACTCTCATCACCAGATGCCTTGGTTACTTCCTGACCTAACTACTGTAACATTCTCTTTACCAGATGCCTTGGTTACTTCCTGACTAGACTACTGTAACACTCTCCTCATCAGATGCCTTGGTTACTTCCTGACTAAACTACTGTAACATTCTCTTTACCAGATGCCTTGGTTACTTCCTGACTAGACTACTGTAACATTCTCTCCACCAGATGCCTTGGTTACTTCCTGACTAACCTACTGTAACACTCTCCTCACCAGATGTCTTGGTTACTTCCTGACTAGACTCGTGTAACACTCTCTTTACCAGATGCCTTGGTTACTTCCTTATTAGACTACTGTAACACTCTCCTCACCAGATGCCTTGGTTACTTCCTGACTAGACTACTGTAACACTCTCCTCACCAAATGCCTTTGTTACTTCCTGATTAGACTACTGTCACACTCTCCTCACCAGACGCCTTGGTTACTTCCTGATTAGACTAGTGTAACACTCTCCTCACCAGACGCCTTGGTTACTTCCTGATTAGACTAGTGTAACAATCTCCTCACCAGATGCCTTGGTTACTTCCTGACAAAACTACTGTAGCACTCTCCTCACCAGATGCCTTGGTTACTTCCTGACAAAACTACTGTAACACTCTCCTCACCAGATGCCTTGGTTACTTCCTGATTAGACTAGTGTAACACTCTCCTCACCAGATACCTTGGTTACTTCCTGACAAAACTACTGTAACACTCTCCTCACCAGATGCCTTAGTTACTTCCTGATTAGACTACTGTAACACTCTCCTCACCAGATGCCTTGGTTACTTGCTGACTAGACTACAGTAACACTCTCCTCACCAGATGCCTTGGTTACTTCCTGATTAGACTACTGTAACACTCTCCTCACCAGATGCCTTGGTTACTTCCTGACAAAACTACTGTAACACTCTCCTCACCAGATGCCTTGGTTTCTTCCTGATTAGACTAGTGTATAACTCTCCTCACTTGATGCCTTTGTTACTTCCTGACTAGACTAGTGTAACACTCTCCACCATATGCCTTGGTTACTTCCTGACTAGACTAGTGTAAGACTCTCCTCATCAGATGCCTTGGTTACTTCTTGACTAGAGAAACACTCTCCTCACCAGATACCTTGGTTACTTCCTGACTAGACTACAGTAACACTCTCCTCACCAGATGCCTTGGTTACTTCCTGATTAGACTAGTGTAACACTCTCCTCACCAGATGCCTTGGTTACTTCCTGACTAGATTAGTGCAACACTCTCCTCGCCAGATGCCTTGGTTACTTCCTGACTAGATTAGTGCAACACTCTCCTCGCCAGATGCCTTGTTACTTCCTGACTAGGCTACTGTAACACTCTCTTTACCAGATGCCTTGGTTACTTCCTGACTAGGCTACTGTAACACTCTCTTTACCAGATGCCTTGGTTACTTCCTTGCTAGATTAGTGTAACACTCTCCTCACTTGATGCCTTTGTTACTTCCTGACTAGACTAGTGTAAGACTCTCCTCACCAGATGCCTTGGTTACTTCTTGACTAGACTAGTGAAACACTCTCCTCACCAGATACCTTGGTTACTTCCTGATTAGACTACTGTCACACTCTCCTCACCAGATGCCTTGGTTACTTCCTGCTTAGACTACTGTCACACTCTCCTCACCAGATGCCTTGGTTACTTCCTGATTAGACTACTGTCACACTCTCCTCACCAGATGCCTTGGTTACTTCCTGATTAGACTAGTGTAACAATCTCCTCACCAGATGCCTTGGTTACTTCCTGACTAGACTAGTGTAACACTCTCCTCACCAGATGCCTTGGTTACTTCCTTATTAGACTACTGTAACACTCTCTTTACCAGATGCCTTGGTTACTTCCTGATTAGACTAGTGTAACACTCTCCCCACCAGGTGCCTTGGTTACTTCCTGACTAGACTAGTGTAACACTCTCCTCACCAGATGCCTTGGTTACTTCCTGACTCGACTACTGTAACACTCTCCCCACCAGGTGCCTTGGTTACTTCCTGACTAGACTAGTGTAACACTCTCCTCACCAGATTGTAACGGTTTTGACTTGAGGTTATTTATAGGGGTGCCAGGTAGGTTGTGCCTAACAGAGAAAACATTGGTTTCTCCTTTTGCTTTGGGAGGGAATGAGTCCCATCTGGTCCGTCAAGTCACACCAATTCAAAGGAACAAAGGACTTATGTAAAAGTCAGGATGGAAATACACTTTTCATAAACCCTTAAAACATTGGAAAGAACATCAAAAACAAGTGTATTATTTTGCGTGGTTGTATTAACAACATAAATGATCACACACACATAACAATATAACAAATAATGAGCTCTTGTTCCTCCAGAAATGTCCTGTACCTCAGGCATAAAAAGAGTCCAGCCCGGTAAAGAAGTTCAGGGATACAAGTGACCTTAGTCACGCAATGGTTGTCCGTAGTGTAAACCCAGTATTAATCAAACACTCAAAATAACACTTATTTTACAACACAACTATAAAGAGTATCAAAGACTAATACGTCCTCACAACTAACTACATAAATCACAGTACACATCACCCCAAAACAAATGAAATACAGTGTACAAAAAGGTTGTGGTCAGTCAGACAATCCAATCCGCCAAACAGATCTCCAGCGGAGAAAAGGCCACGAAGAACAACGGAGAGGTGTAGTCCACAGACGCAAAGAGTGGATCAAATCCTGGGTAAACTCGCTATAAGGCTACAAAACACACATTAAGGCAACAAAACAAACGGAATAGCGAAGCTTTAGGAACTGAGGGTTGAACACATCCTCATTCACGTCTCAATCACAACCCCACTTTTGCGCAGCTGATGCTGGCTATTTAATTAGGAATGAAAGGGGAAGCGCCCTATTGGAAGGAGAAGCACTGAGATGGTTCAGGAAAATTCAGGGCCGTCACAAGATGCCTTGGTCACTTTCTGACTAGACTAGTGTAACTCTCCTCACCAGATGCCTTGGTTACTTTCTGATTAGACTAGTGTAACACTCTCCTCACCAGATGCCTTGGTTACTTTCTGACTAGACTAGTGTAACACTCTCCTCACAAGATGCCTTGGTTACTTTCTGACTAGACTAGTGTAACACTCTCCTCACCAGATGCCTTGGTTACTTTCTGATTAGACTAGTGTAACACTCTCTCCTCACCAGATGACTTGGTTACTTCCTGATTAGACTAGTGTAACAATCTCTCCTCACCAGATGCCTTGGTTACTTCCTGATTAGACTAGTGTAACACTCTCCTCACCAGATGCCTTGGTTACTTCCTGATTAGACTAGTGTAACTTCCCTCACCAGATGCCTTGGTTACTTCCTGATTAGACTACTGTCACACTCTCCTCACCAGATGCCTTGGTTTCTTCCTGATTAGACTAGTGTATAACTCTCCTCACTTGATGCCTTTGTTACTTCCTGACTAGACTAGTGTAACACTCTCCACCATATGCCTTGGTTACTTCCTGACTAGACTAGTGTAAGACTCTCCTCATCAGATGCCTTGGTTACTTCTTGACTAGAGAAACACTCTCCTCACCAGATGCCTTGGTTACTTCTTGACTAGAGAAACACTCTCCTCACCAGATGCCTTGGTTACTTCCTGACAAAACTACTGTAACACTCTTTACCAGATGCCTTGGTTACATCCTGACTAGACTAGTGTAACTCCCCTCACCAGATGCCTTGGTTACTTCGTGATTAGACTACTGTAACACTCTCCTCACCAGATGCCTTGGTTACTTCCTGATTAGACTACTGTAACACTCTCCTCACCAGATGCCTTGGTTACTTCCTGATTAGACTAGTTTAACACTCTCCTCACCAGATGCCTTGGTTACTTCCTGATTAGACTAATGTAACACTCTCCTCACCAGATGCCTTGGTTACTTCCTGACTAGACTAGTGTAACACTCTCCTCACAAGATGCCTTGGTTACTTTCTGACTAGACTAGTGTAACACTCTCCTCACCAGATGCCTTGGTTACTTCCTGATTAGACTACTGTAACACTCTCTTTACCAGATGCCTTGGTTACTTCCTGACAAAACTACTGTAACACTCTTTACCAGATGCCTTGGTTACTTCCTGATTAGACCAGTGTAACACTCTCCTCACCAGATGCCTTGGTTACTTCCTGATTAGACTACTGTAACACTCTCCTCACAAGATGCCTTGGTTACTTCCTGACTAGACTACTGTAACACTCTCCTCACCAGATGCCTTGGTTACTTCCTGACTAGACTACTGTCACACTCTCCTCACCAGATGCCTTGGTTACTTTCTGACTAGACTAGTGTAACACTCTCCTCACCAGATGCCTTGGTTACTTCCTGATTAGACTACTGTAACACTCTCCTCACCAGATGCCTTGGTTACTTTCTGACTAGACTAGTGTAACACTCTCGTCACCAGATGCCTTGGTTACTTCCTGACGAGACTAGTGTAACACTCTCATCACCATATGCCTTGGTTACTTCCTGATTAGACTACTGTCACACTCTCCTCACCGGATGCCTTGGTTACTTCCTGATTAGACTAGTGTAAAAATCTCCTCACCAGATGCCTTGGTTACTTCCTGATTAGACTAGTGTAACACTCTCCTCACCAGATGCCTTGGTTACTTCCTGATTAGACTAGTGTAACACTCTCCTCACCAGATGGCTTGGTTACTTCTTGACTAGACTACCGTAACACTCTCCTCACCAGATGCCTTTTTTACTTCCTGATTAGACTACTGTCACACTCTCCTCACCAGATGCCTTCGTTACTTCCTGATTAGACTAGTGTAACACTCTCATCACCAGATGCCTTGGTTACTTCCTGATTAGACTACTGTAACAGTCTCATCACCAGATGCCTTGGTTACTTCCTGACTAAACTACTGTAACACTCTCCTCATCAGATGCCTTGGTTACTTCCTGACTAAACTACTGTAACATTCTCTTTACCAGATGCCTTGGTTACTTCCTGACGAGACTACTGTAACATTCTCTCCACCAGATGCCTTGGTTACTTCCTGACTAGACTAGTGTAAGACTCTCCTCACCAGATGCCTTGGTTTCTTCCTGATTAGACTCGTGTAACACTCTCCTCACCAGATGCCTTGGTTACTTCCTGACTAGACTAGTGTAAGACTCTCCTCATCAGATGCCTTGGTTTCTTCCTGATTAGACTCATGTAACACTCTCTTTACCAGATGCCTTGGTTACTTCCTTATTAGACTACTGTCACACTCTCCTCACCAGACGCCTTGGTTACTTCCTGATTAGACTAGTGTGACACTCTCCTCACCAGACGCCTTGGTTACTTCCTGATTAGACTAGTGTGACACTCTCCTCACCAGACGCCTTGGTTACTTCCTGATTAGACTAGTGTGACACTCTCCTCACCAGACGCCTTGGTTACTTCCTGATTAGACTAGTGTGACACTCTCCTCACCAGGTGCCTTGGTTACTTCCTGACTCGACAAGTGTAACACTCTCCTCACCAGATGCCTTGGTTACTTCCTGACTAGACTACTGTAACACTCTCCTCACCAAATGCCTTTGTTACTTCCTGATTAGACTACTGTCACACTCTCCTCACCAGACGCCTTGGTTACTTCCTGATTAGACTAGTGTGACACTCTCCTCACCAGACGCCTTGGTTACTTCCTGATTAGACTAGTGTAACACTCTCCTCACCAGATGCCTTCGTTACTTGCCTGACTAGACTACTGTCACACTCTCCTCACCAGATGCCTTGGTTACTTCCTGATTAGACTAGTGAAACACTCTCCTCACCAGATGCCTTGGTTACGTCCTGACTCGACTCTGTAACACTCTCCCCACCAGGTGCCTTGGTTACTTCCTGACTAGACTAGTGTAACACTCTCGTCACCAGATGCCTTGGTTACTTCCTGACTCGACGAGTGTAACACTCTCCTCACCAGATGCCTTGGTTACTTCCTGATTAGACTACTGTAACACTCTCCTCACCAGATGACTTGGTTACTTCTTGACTAGACTACTGTAACACTCTCCTCACCAGATGACTTGGTTACTTCTTGACTAGACTACTGTAACACTCTCTTTACCAGATGCCTTGGTTACTTCCTGACTAGACTACTGTAACACTCTCGTCACCAGATGCCTTGGTTACTTCCTGACTAGACTACTGTAACACTCTTTACTAGATGCCTTGGTTACTTCCTGACTAGACTAGTGTAACACTCTCCTCACCAGATGCCTTTTTTACTTCCTGACTAGACTACTGTCACACTCTCCTCACCAGATGCCTTCGTTACTTCCTGATTAGACTACTGTAACACTCTCCTCATCAGATGCCTTGGTTACTTCCTGACTAAACTACTGTAACATTCTCTTTACCAGATGCCTTGGTTACTTCCTGACTAGACTACTGTAACACTCTCCTCATCAGATGCCTTGGTTACTTCCTGACTAAACTACTGTAACATTCTCTTTACCAGATGCCTTGGTTACTTCCTGACTAGACTACTGTAACATTCTCTCCACCAGATGCCTTGGTTACTTCCTGACTAACCTACTGTAACACTCTCCTCACCAGATGTCTTGGTTACTTCCTGACTAGACTCGTGTAACACTCTCTTTACCAGATGCCTTGGTTACTTCCTTATTAGACTACTGTAACACTCTCCTCACCAGATGCCTTGGTTTCTTCCTGATTAGACTAGTGTAACACTCTCCTCACCAGATGCCTTGGTTACTTCCTGACTAGACTACTGTAACACTCTCCTCACCAAATGCCTTTGTTACTTCCTGATTAGACTACTGTCACACTCTCCTCACCAGACGCCTTGGTTACTTCCTGATTAGACTAGTGTAACACTCTCCTCACCAGACGCCTTGGTTACTTCCTGATTAGACTAGTGTAACACTCTCCTCACCAGATGCCTTCGTAACTTGCCTGACTAGACTACTGTCACACTCTCCTCACCAGATCCCCACCAACGTCATCAATTGACTCCAACTGGTTCTGAACTCTGCTGCCAGAATCCACACGAGATCAACTAAACCAAACCGGGTAGCCTACCACCTTAAACCAAACCCTTACCCTAAACCAGGTTTGTATCCTCTTCCCAACCCCTCCCTCTTTTTATCTGTCCTATTTTGCATCGTCCTTTGATTTTAGATTGTTCAGAATGTACATTGCTGTTGATTGATGCACTTGATTTTATGACTTTATGTATCGCACTTCATTTTATGTAGACCTACAATTTAATGCAAAATGTCCTTGAGTGTCGTAAAAGGCGTCCGCCAAATTAAAATGTATAATTTTTTTCTAGTAGTAGTGAATCGGGAAAAAAACAAAAAACATTTTGGAATGGAGAGATTAAATTATTGAGCAACTCTCAACATTTCACAGCAGAACGTAGGATTAATTTTTTTTTATGTTGGAATAAATATTTATCTGAGAATACATACCGTTTCCCTTCAGCATCTCTGAGCAAAACAAGTTACAGGCAGACACACTGTTCTAATAACCAGCAGCTTTGCGGCGCCGGGCGTTGCAGGAAGTATTAAGTGAACGCCCATAGTTACCAATCCATTTCTGTCATTTGAAAGGAAAGCATTGTCGTTAGATGTAACTCAACTAAAAACATTCGAGCATAACACTGTATAACTTCTGTGTTGATAAAATGCAGTTTACAGTACTGTAATTAAACATGACTTGATCCTGTTTTAGGTGGTGGATTGTTTCTTCTTTATTTGACAATATTCTAATAGTACAGGGGGTTAGGAAAGAAAACGCTTGGCCTGGGGTAGTTCAGTGGTCTTGTGCTGTGGTGGAATGTCTCCCCATTATGCTTGCACCAATCCAATGCTTTTAAATGCATGAGGTGAAATTAAAGTGTGAACACTTCTGGATGCAGGGTATCAGAACACAGCCTATTTCTTTCCCCACTTTCCACAAAATCAATTTGTCCCCCAATCCCTCTTGCCACTAACCCCACAAAATCCACCAACCCTGTAGTCACATGTCCCTAATTCCACCCCCCACCCACCCCTTCCCTCAATTTCATACCTTAACTACAGACACAGGTAGTCCTGTAGCTGCAGCAGCCTCCGTCACCAGGGCTGAGGACCTCCTTTTCATACCCCGTTCATGATAAGACACAAGGGCAACCCTGATGTTACCCGCTATGAGGTGTCTTCCTACAACAACAAAGACATATGAAATACAGTTTACATACACCTTAGCCAAATACATTTAAACTCAGTTTTTCACAATTCCTGACATTTAATCCTAGTAAAAATTCCCTGTCTTGGGTCAGTTAGGATCACCACTTTATTTTCAGAATGTGAAATGTCAGAATAATAATGATTTATTTCAGCTTTTATTTCTATCATCACATTCGCAGTGGGTCAGAAGTTTTAAATTGTTTAACTTGGGTCAAACATGCCAGGTAGCCTTCCACAAGCTTCCTACAATAAATTGGGTGAATTTTGGCCCATTCCTCCTGACAGAGCTGGTGTAACCGAGTCAGGTTTGTAGGCCTCCTTGCTCGCACACACTTTTTCAGTTCTGCCCACAAATTTTCTGTAGGATAGAGGTCAGGGCTTTGTTATGGCCACTCCAATACCTTCACTTTGTTGTCCTTAAGCCATTTTGCCACAACTTTGGAAGTATGCTTGAGGTCATTGTCCATTTGGAAGACCCATTTGTGACCAAGCTTTAACTTCCTGTCTGATGTCTTGAGATGTTGCTTCAATATATCCACATAATGTTCCTTCCTCATGTTGCCATCTATTTTGTGAAGTGCACCAGTCCCTCCTGCAGCAAAGCACCCCCACAAAATGATGCTGCCACCCCCGTGCTTCACGGTTGGGATGGTGTTCTTCAGCATGCAAGCCTCCCCCTTTTTCCTCCAAACATAACGATGGTCATTATGGCCAAACAGTTCTATTTTTGTTTCATCAGACCAGAGGACATTTCTACAAAAAGTATAATCTTTGTCCCAATTTGCAGTTGCAAACTGTAGACTGGCTTTTTTATGTGGTTTTGGAGCAGTGGCTTCTTCCTTGCTGAGCAGCCTTTCAGGTTATATCAATATAGGACTCATTTTACTGTGGATATAGATAGTTTTGTACCTGTTTCCTCCAGCATCTTCACAAGGTGCTGGAGGAAACAAGGCTGTTGTCAAAAAGAAAGGAGGACCAAGGCACTCTTCATATAATTAATTAAAATGCCTTTATTTGTATGGCATGTTCAATAGAAACAAAGTTTTAAAAAGTCTGACAGGTCTTCATTGCCTGGAACACCTTGTAGAACACCTTGCACTGTGGAAATTCCAATCTATAGATGACATGAGTGGTTTTGCAGTTAATGAAATGCTTGACGTAATACTCCATTTTAGAAGCTGTGTTAACAAAATACTTTTTCTGTGCAATATTTCTGCAATGGTTTCACTGGTTACATTTAAAAGAGCCCCTGGGTTTGTGGTCAAGCCAAGTTTTTTGAGAGTCACCAGGAAGATAGCTGTGGACTAATTTGTCATTTAGGGTAGGACATCTCTTAAAGCTTATGACTGGTGGCTCAGTGAAGACTTGGCGTAGTAGCGTATCACTTTGGATAATTCCCCAATTACTTTTCATTATTATTTTAATGTTCTCTGCTTCAGTGCTGTATTTTGTAACAAAATACACTCTCTGATGTATCACGAGGCACTCCCTTTCGCAACAAGTTCTCTCTATCACGTAATCCAGCCCTTATACCTGCATCTTTCACGACCTGAACGCTGTAGCCCCGATTCAAGAAGCGATTCTCCAATTTAGCAGATTTGACACTGTAGTCTGTTTCCTGATAACAAATTCTGCGGACTCTTTGGAATTGGCCGTATGGAATGTTCTCTTTTAGCCTTTTGAGGTGAAAGCTGTCTGCCCTCAGAATGGTATTCCCATCTGTAGGCTTCCTAAAGATTGATGTGTGCAAACAACAAGGCATCTTTGTCATTTTTACTGATGTCGAGGTCCCAAAAAATTATGTTATCCTTGCTGTACTCCATAGTTAGTTTGATGTTAGGGTTAATGCTGTTAAGGTATTGGTGGAAGGAAATAAGTTCATCTTCTGAGTCGGACCAAAACAGGCAAACATCAATATAGCGTCCCCACCATATAATCCGGTCAAAGAAATGGTTATTAGAAGGATCCAAAATGAAGTCATTTTCCCATTTACCCAAGTACAAACCAGCGTAGGAAGGGCTGTAGCAAGCTCCCATGGCACATCCTTTGACTTGTTTAAAAATACGGTCCTGAAAGATAAAGATGTTATGATTAAGAGTCCATTCAGTCAGTGAGACAATGAATTCTGTAGGAGGCATCTCAGTCTCAGGCTGGGTACTCAAGAAATGGTGCATAGCTGCCAATCCTTGTTGATGTTCAATGGTGGTGTATAGACACTCCACATCCATGGTGACTAAAAAGGAAGCTGTACCTGTCCTTTGCTGTTGTTCTGGGATTGATTTGCAATTTTCACACCAAAGTATGTTCATCTCTAGGAGACAGAACACATCTCCTTCCTGAGCAGAATGACGGCTTCGTGGTTTTTTTCTGAGGTCTTGGCTGATTTATTCTGATTTTCCCATGATGTCAAGCAAAGAGGCACTGAGTTTGAAGGTAGGCCTTGGAATACATCTACAGGTACACCTCCAATGGACTCAAATGATGTCAATTAGCCTATCAGAAGCTTCTAAAGCCATGACATAATTTTCTGGAATCTTCCAAGCCGTTTAAAGGCACAGTGTATGTAAACTTCTGACCCACTGGAATTGTGATACAGTGAATTATAGGTGAAATAATCTGTCTGTAAACAATTGTTGGAAAAATTACTTGTGTCATACACAAAGTAGTTGTCCTAACCGACTTGCTAAAACTATAGTTTGTTAACAAGAAATTTGTGGAGTGGTTGTAAAACTAGTTTTAATGACTCCAACCTAAGTGTATGTAAACTTCCGACTTCTATGCCTACTGTACTGTGTATAGCCCAGACGGACCCTTATCCCTACATCCTAGGAACTTGATAATGATCAGAAAAGTCAGACAACAACAACTCTTAGTATTTCTGGTATGAACACAAACATGGGTCACCACCAACCGACCCTCCTGCTCTCTATTCCTCCACCCATCAGACTGGCGGTGAGGAGCACCCATTTTCTGCAGCTGTGCTCAGGGCTGGACTCCAGGCTGCGCCCTCTGGTCTACACCATCCCGCTACTGGGCCAAACAGAAGCAGCTGGCTGGTGAGTGATCTTCACAGCATCCTGTAGACTAACATCTTAGATGTCATACCATTTTGAACTGTATTCAGTAGGGGGCAGCAGAACCTTGCTGCCGATCTTGAACCTTTTTGTCAACAGACGATACGGTATTATGCTGCTTTGTGTCACATGCTTGGAATGACGGTCCTCTCGCTATGGTGTTTCTCCCATAGGTCATCTCAGTGGTGCGGGACCCTTGCTGAATAACTATGCTTTGACCCTGCTGGTGATCTATCTGCAGAAGTGTGACCCTCCTGTTCTCCCCACATTGGACCAGCTGAAGGACATGGCCTGTTATGTACTTCTTCCGGTCTGCACCGCTTCCAAGCTCAACACAGATATCACACGCATGCTGATAACACACATCTCCTCTCAAGCCATTTCCATTTAGCATGTGCAGGACTTGTATTTATGTAGTCCATGTTGTACCCTATATTAACCCATGCAGTCCCCTATATGGCAGAAACTAGGTTTAACCTGAGGATGTGTATAGTTGTGTGCCTAGTGAATTCAATTATTATTTGTATTGATGTTTTTTTTTCCACTGTGCTCCTCTATTCCTCTAAGGTGAGGAGGAAGAGTATGTTATTGAAGGCTGGAACTGCACTTTCCCCAGTGAGCCCATTGCTGTGCCCTCCAGCAAGAACACCCAGGATCTGGGCAAATTACACCAAAAATTGCATGAAAAATACATCCAACCACGCAGAAGAAAAGGACGGTCAGCGTTACGAGAGAAATTCAGGATATCAGTAGTAGAATTGAAGGTGCTATTTGGGTGAGAGAAAAACATAGAACGAAAAGTAAGGCACTCTTCATGAAAGTAATGAAAATACCTTAGTTGTATTGGCAGGTACAATATTAAATCTGTTTTTATACCAATTACGGAGTAATGGTGAAGTTGGATGTATTATTTACAGGTTATCATCTTACCCAACTGGCTCTAAGTACATCTTCGGTATAACACCCTCAGTTGTTTTCACATCATTTATTCATTTTGGGCTGATCAATAGCTCGAGGCTTTCCTTTGTTTTTCTCTGTAGGTTCCCTGCTGTCGGACTTCTCCTTCTATACCCAGTTTGTCTTTGCCAGCTCTGTCAGCTCCATCAGGGAGGGTTGTTCACTCCCCGTCACCAGCTTTCTTAGCCGAGACAAGGTAAAGCGGGAAGGGGAGGCAACGGAGCAGGAGAGGACCTCAGACCCTAAGCTTGGCCTCTTCAATGTGCTGGACCCCTTCGAGCTGAGCCACAATGTGGCGGGCAACCTAACGGAGCGCAGCCAGAGGAGCTTTCAGAGGGTGTGCCAGGAGGCAGAGAAGTACTGCTGCAGCCTGCAGTACGAGCCCAAGTCCACCAAAGGCAAGGTGTGGGTCCTGGTGCGCCTTTTCACCCCCTGGGACAAGGATCCTCACCTCCACAAGGGTGGCGGAGCAGGCACTAGCCATCAGCATCCCCTTCAAGGCTTCTTCGCTCCCCGAGGCGGTCCGCAGCCATCTGCACTCTCCCGGGGACGGCTTCCGCCTGCTCTGGTTCCAGAGGGTGTGCTCTGCAGTGGAGGGGCTGTTTCAGGGAGTGCTCTAGTGCACCCTGATTAACACAGGCATGCAGGAAAGCACTGAGGGAATGGATACTGTAAATCAACAACAACCACGGTGAGGACGCCAACCGCTGTGCCTCCTCAAGCAGTGACTGCAGCCCCCAGAGCAAGGCCACACCGGGAGCCAAGAGAGCGCTGCTGTCCTCTGAGAGCAGCGATGCCTCCATGTCCCTGCAGGGCTGGACAGTTACAGCGGGAATCAGCCCAGGTCTCCACGCTGGACCTATGTCCAGAGGCACAGGGTGTGAGCGGGCCGGCGGGAGGTGAGGTGGGAGCTGTTTAAAGGGGCGATGAACATGGACTCCAAGCCCCCTCTGGCCCCTTCTGACTCCAGGCCCCATCTCTCCAGCAGTGTGGAGCTGGAGACCCAGTACATAGTGGACAAGGAGCCACTGGAGTTACAGCTTCAGGCCCAGGTGGTGGGCGGCACAGAGAGCACCAAGGCCGTGATCATGTTTCGCCCCTCTGCGGATGGCGCCGGACTGTACCAGGACTTCTTTCACTTCCTAGAAATGTTCCTGCCCAAGATGGCTGACACACTGATGGGGAAGACTGGGTAGAAGATGGCAGATGTTTTGTTGTGTGTTCTGATAATCACATTTTTCTTTTTCGAAAAGTGGAAGAGATAGTGGGTGAATCTGGACAATTACTAACTTTTTTTTTCATATGAGAGATTTTTGTTGGGTAAAACGTTAGGAAATTGATGTCTCTTTTTGAAAACCGACCCGACCAAGAAAGCTCTGAATTGTAATGAAAGAGCTTGTATTTATAGAGCAATTAAAAAGATTGTAAACATTGATTGTATGCTGTCACGCTGTTCAGTTAGTTATTTTTATATCTTGGAGTAGGGCCGGCACGTTTTATTTGAAGTGCCCTGCAGAAGTGCACTCCTTTGCATTGTTTCAGTGAGTTGCTTGATTTGACCTCTGTTTTAAAGTATGACCCTCTTATGATTCTTTTTTAACGGGAATTCATGTAAGTAGGGGATATTGCCTCTGCCCACAACCACCATTAACTGAAGCTATTGTAAACCGTTCTCAACAGTTGGAATTAAACAAACAAAATATTTATCAAGCAATAGGACAACTTTGATATTTTTTGTTCATAAGCCAACTTTTGCAGTTTGACTTAGCAGCTTTGTGCCACGGAATATGCCCAATGTTTTACTATTGTTGAAGCTCCCATGTCCATAAGTCACAATGGTAGGCTATCAACATGAAGTCTCCAGGAGGGCTTGCCTGTTTATATTACTCAGGTCAGAATGACATGGTGCATGTGTCATTTGACCCTCTGTCCACCATTGAAACAGCCTGGTAGACACCGGTCTGAATCACGCTCTCTCTGTCTGTATGCTTGCTGCCAGGGGACCTGTGTTTACTGGTCTAGTCCAGATAGTCCGCTCGTAGGACTGAGGGAAACGACTGCAATTACTCTGGCAGACACGCTGCTTTATTAGCGAACCAGGAGCCATAGCTCAGGGAAACAGAGATAGCTCACAACCCCGTGCTCAGATGAACATTGTGCATTTCATCTTTGGGACAAATCGAAAGCACTGAGACTATTAAGATTTATAGTAGTCGACTTGTAATCTTGAGCCGTTGTGTGCGTCTCCGTTTGGGGTCACGTTGTCTGTGTTTGATGTCGTGTGTGTCTTGCTAGGTTTTCGGGGTAGCTTCTTGGATCCAACTTCTTTTAAATGAAATCTTCATCGTTGTTATGAATGGCTGGCTGGCTTGGAACCCAATTTCACCAGTGGAAGAAAAGCAGTTGATAACGGACAGTTGTATATTTTACACATCTACTAGAACCCTGCAATCACCGAAGAGACCACAGAACATGATGTACTAAAGCATGTACCGCCAGTACATGAAATGAAGGTTAAAGGTTCTATCGCCACTGACATTCAGTTTGCCCCCATCATTCTTCGACAGCCTTTGAAGCCTGTCTTGGCAGCTACATCAGACTCACAGAAGCGTTGCTTGTTTGTGAAATGTTTCTCAAATTTCCTAGAACACAGTCATTTCTGAAAATAACAAGGCTGGAAGAAATTATATAAAAATGAAGAGTTTTGCCATATGGGGGCTTTGATACCTGCTATTGTCCACCTCAATGATCAGTCCAGTAAAGTCAAACAGGGAAGATCCACCTTTTTTTCTGAATAGCCTTTGTAGATCCTTGTATATTATTTTCTGACTACCACAATGATTTCATCATGCAGGCTAATTGCCAATCAGTCTCAGTTACACGTGCTGCATTTATACCCGCAGCCCAATTCTGATATATTTCTACTAATTGGTCTTTTGGCCAATCACAGCAGATATTTTTTAACAGATGATCTGATTGGTCAAAATACCAATTAGTGAAAAAGATCAAAATTGTGTAAACGCAGCCAGAGAAATCAATACCATCAGGATCGAGTGTGCTTGTTAACGTTCTTATTTAGTGGTTGTTTTTGTGACACTAGCGTCCATCTCTCATTTGGACATTTCTTCTGGACTGATTAAAAAATATTGAACCCCTCGCAAACAACCTAATTTCATGTTGTGTTAAATTGGTGTCCATGATACAGCCATGGTGTCAATTTGTTCCCAGACACCACTCATACCTAGGGATTCAGACCAATGGCATCATCTATTTAGTCTCAACTCTCAACGGATTTTGAGTCAATCAATCAAAGGTAACCATGGAAATTAGGACTGTGGCTGTCTGTTCGGTCATAAAGAGATATATCAGGTGGCTTTCTATTGGTTTAATTGGTCAGATTTGTTTTCAATTTAAAAAAAACAGTCTAATTGCTTCTACAGGCAGACTGGCTTTGTTCCTCTGCGGGGGTGACGAATTACATCTCTCGTGAGGGAATCAAAGCTACGCGTCTCATCCATAGCTAGCAAGAGTAATATCTGCCAATATGTACTGCGAAACACGGATGTTAATACTTTGCGTGGGTGTCATTATGAGGAGTGATATTATGTATACACACAGAGGGCTTAGTGTGTAAAAGGAGTAACCCTTTTGGGACACATGAGCTACAAATGACAGCCGGGCATTTCTGACTATACCTATTCTCTCCAACGTGTTGTGACTCAAAGGTTATTTCCCCCCACGTTAAATGAAAAACCTCCTGGGAAATATCTCATCGTTTGGTCACTGTCATTCGATAGTGCTTCTGAGTGATGCTCAGCGGGTCTTTTCAGGGCAGTTCACGTGTTCATAAATGATTGCACTAACAGACAATCGTCAACCTCCGTTTTCTATCCAGCGATGAAGTATGCAGCGTAAACAGACGGGGTTGACTGGATCACCGGAAAGCACTCTGCTCACATTAGTGGACGCCTCACTCGGGAAGATAAGGCTAAATAAAAACGCATAATCATTCCCCCTTTACAACCTCCCAATACTACCGGAAGGAGTCATAGATTTCTCTGGGGAGACATCCATGTTAGGAAGCCAATTTTCTGTCTGTGCTTATTACTCCTCCCTCCACTTCTATTTGTAGAAGCAGTAAACGTAATGAGTGCAAAATAGGGCAGAATCATATTGTCTAGTCTTCAAAGCGAGAGGTTTTTCAAACAATAGAGGATTTTGGTCTAGCATTCTCACATAATAAGCATGCACACTAGTATTCCCTGAAATACAGAGAACATACACGGAGTATACCAAACATTATGAACACCTTCCTAATATTGTTGCATTCCCCCCTTTTGCCCTCAGAACAGCCTCAATTTGTTGGGGCATGGACTCTACAAGGTGTCGAAAGCGTTCCACAGGGATGCTTGCCCATGTTGACTCCAGTGCATCGCACAGTTGTGTCAAGTTGGCTAGATGTCCTTTGGGTGTTGGACCACACAGAAGCGTTGCAATTCTTGACACAAACTGGTACGCCTGGCACCTATACCCCATTCAAAGGCACTTAAATCTTGTGTCTTGCCCATTCACCCTCCGAATGGCACACATACACAATCCATGTCTCAATTTTGGGGCGGCAGGTAGCCTAGTGGTTAGAGCGTTGGGCCAGTAACTGGAAGGTTGCTGGATTGAATCCCCAAACTGACAAGGTAAAAGTATGCTGTTCTGCCCCTGAACAAGCAGTTTACCCACTGTTCCTCGGTAGGCTGTCATTGTAAATTAGAATTTGTTCTGACTTACCTAGTTAAATAAAGGTTACATTTAAAAAAGGGCTTAAAATCCTTCTTTAAGCTTTCATTTACACTGATTCAAGTGGATTTAACAAGTGATATCAATAAGGGATCCTAGCTTTCACCTGGATTCACCTGGTCAGTCTATGTCATGGAAGGAGCAGATGTCCTTAATGTTTTGTTCACTCAGTGTCTATGTAAAGAAAATGTAAAATGTTCCCTATTGCTAAAGAGGTTCATCAGCACATACATCTGTATCAATTAAACCTGTAATTGAGTAATGGGCACAACAACATCGTTAGTAACAAAATATGGCAAGGCCTGATACAGATGTGAAACATCACAAATCTAGCGCCATCTCAGTGAGATTCTGTTGGCATTGAGCCAGAATGTGGTTCTGACTGTGTTGTAATTGAGTTGTAAATTAGTTGTATCTGCCGCTGTCTTGGAGTACATTAGCCAGAGACCTGTCTGGGGGAGTTTATTGGGCCCGATGAGCCATGAAAACCCCTAAACTGTTTGCCTTTTTGTTATCTGCCATTACTTTCTGAATGTTTACCTATAGAGACAGAGGTCAGTTTATCTCCTGAGATGAGTTTGTCTTCTACCTGTTGTTTCTTGTCATTGACTTTTATTACGAGCAGGGTAAACAGAGAGAGGTAGAGACAACAGGATATGCTTATGTGCTGTTACTGTTATCCCATAGACAAGAGGTGAGGGGTGCAAGAGAAAGATACATGCCAATCACGGTAAGAGAGAGAGAGAGAGTAAGAAATTGAATAATTTAGCATTTTGACTTTTAACTGCTCATTCTTACTCTTCTGTGCTTTGATTTTTAAGGAACAGATCCTTTTGTAAAACAAACACAAATTGCTTCTCAATGTCTGCAGACTGTTTGAAAGTGGAAGGTTTTAAAATATTAGACAATTATTGATTGTTAATGGCCAAAGCAAAGTAATCAATGTGTAATCCACTTGGAGGCTTTATGGTGCTCTCATATACTTCTCTGTTTAATTGCTTGTTAATGTCAACAGCTTATCAGGCAAAGTGTGTCAAATATTTAAAGGATAATTCTACCCAAAAACTGTCTTTTGTTTCATTAGTTCATAATAGTCCGAAATTTTTTTGCATTACAGCAATCAAGTTTTCAAGGTATACAGTATACACTGACAGGTGTGGCATATCATAGGTGTGGCATATCAAGAAGCTGATTAAACGGAATGATCATTACACAGGTGCACCTTGTGCGGGGGACAATAAAAGGCCACTCTAAAATGTGCAGTTTTGTCACACAACACAATTCCACAGATGTCTCAAGTTTTGAGTGAGCGTGCAATTGGCATGCTGACTGCAGGAATGTCCACCAGAGCTGTTGCCAGAATGTTAATTTCTCTACCATAAGCCGCCTCCGACATCGTTTTAGAGAATTTGTCAGTAACGTCCAACCGACCTCACAACCGCAGACCACGTGTCCGGCGTCGTGTGGGTGAGCAGTTTGCTGATGTCAACGTTGTGAACAGAGTGCCCCATGGTTATTGTATGTGCAGGCATAAGCTATGGACAACGAACACAAGTGCATTTTATCAATGGCAATTTGAATGCACAAAAACACTGTCGAGATCCTGAGGCCCATTGTGAGGCCCATTTTTTAAAGGTATTTGTGACCAACAGATGCATATCTGTATTCCCAGTCATGTGAAATCCATAGATTAGGGCCTAATGAATTTATTTCAATTGACCGATTTCCTCATTCCACTTTGACATTTTGGGGTATTGTGTGTATGTAGACACAACATCTAAATTTAATCAATTTTAAATTCAGGCCAAAAAAAGTCATTGCAGCCTGTCTCACCACTGTCTGTCTCACTACTCTCTGTAAAGAAAATGTATTTTTGTTATGAGAACTTATAGTAGCCCATCTTTTTGATTATAGCTAGCTTAATTTCAGCATCTATTTATCAGTTGTACGCTCATTCTCCGAGAGTCAGGTTTTTATTTTATTTTGGGGGGGATGTCTGTTGACACGCAGAGTTTCCCATAGGACAGAGTGGTGAATGAATGCGCTGCTAACAAGGCAGATCCGGGGAGCAGGCAAATATAACGTGCATGCATACATGAATCATTTGAGATTATAAACTGGGTGGTTCGATCCCTGAATGCTGATCAGACCGTATACCACAGGTATGACAAAACTGCTCTAATTACGTTGGATAACCAGTTTATAATAGCAATAAGGCACCTCGGGGATTTGTGATATATGGCCAATATACCACGGCCAAGGACTGTGTCCAGGCATTCCGTGGTGCATAAGAACAGCCCTTAGCCGTGGTATATTGGCCATATACCACACCTCCTCGGGCCTTTTTGCTTAATTAGAACCCAGATCAAGAAGCCTTCTGAGCGTTGATCAATGCTTGGAACGCAATAATAAGTGCGTAAACAATAATTAACTACATAAAAACGTGAGTAAACGTTATTTCACAAATAAAAAGGTGCGTACGTGTGTTTACCCTCCACCACATCCCTGGTTGGGTATGGCAAAACCCATTCATAAACATCAATATCCTGCCAGGCAGGTTTGAATCTACATTTGCTTGGCATTTTAGCTATCGATGTGACGTTTGGCGGGGCCTAGTCAGTCAGTTCTCTACCTGCCTGACTGAGTGGCAGTGTGAGTAGATGTGCGAGCTCGCCTGGCAACCAGTGCGCGCAACCCATGAGGAAATAAAACTCGGGTAGTCTGCATGGAAATGAATTCGCAAGACCAGTACATTTTTCTAATACTTTTCATATTAACATATTTGCGCATTTTCTGTTCTCCTATGATTTTAATTCAAGTACTTTCCAAGTAGCAACTTGAGAAAATGTATGATTTTCAAGGTATACTAATAGTTGAATTTCAGCGTGCCGAATTCAAGTACTTTAAGCAACTCAAGCACCTTGTGCGAACCCTGCGCAAATTCAGCACCGTGGACAGCGATCGGTAGACTGTACTTTCTTTCATAATTGTATTTTTTTGTAGTCTGTTCTTTGAGTGGTTGTCTGGCGGACAGATTAGATGTTTATTTTATGGAGGGAGGGTTGAACGACCTTGGGGGAGTCCAGAGAAACTGCTTTAAACCAGTGGTTCTAAAGTTCTCAAACCAGAGGCCATGACTCACGACTCCCCTCGAGTTATAGGCCTATAATAATAGTTGCCTATAAGAAAAAAGGCCAGCAGCATAGAATTAAAAATGTGTCTTAATAACTGCTGTCAGACATATAGGCCTAATTTATATTGGTTTGTTACTCTTAGAGCTTTATAGCTACTTTGCAATTGGGGAATTAAGTCTTTTTATTTTCGTGCAGTTTTTAGTAATGGTATAAAGTGTGTTGCATTTCAGGAGTTGTGTTGCATTACAGGAGTTGTGTACAGAAGTGGAAAATATATCTACATATTTTGTGAAAGATTAAATATTATCTCACAAACGCAACGATTCACAAATATATGGAAAACACACTAGTATTCAGTACACAATGAGAATGAACGCGATGTGTGCGCTCCTCTCAAGAGACCAACTTGGCCTTAAATGGGTAGCATGAGTAGTGGTGACCCAATAGTATTATAATAAAGGGTCGAAATATATGGTGAAATAATCTTTGAGAACTGGCAGTTTGTCCCACATTTGCAGTTGTGGTCCAAGCAGAACAGACTACTTTTCCAACTGTCCTCTAAGTGATGAGACCCAGCACACACGATGTGTCATGCACTTAGACCGAAGTAGGCCTTTATGTACGATTGTATTACTTCTTTATTGGTTATTATATGCATGTATTTACCCTTATAGCGCGTTATTGATACAGTCAATTTGTCTTAAACATTTGTTACACAACACTGTGATCACCAGCTGGCCAATGATTATTGTTAAAAAGAATAGGGGTGTGGTTTTCATTGGATGCTCCTACTGTATCTCATGGCGCGCGCATCACATAGCATTGCCTATATAAACCTTCGGGATTTGGGAATAACAACAAGACGCACAACAAGAACCAAGTGAAAACCCTTGAAGCAAGCCTGCCGCGAGGTGAGTAAAAGTGACTTTTTGCTTTCTGAGACTATCAATGTAAGGTTGAGTTTGGGAGGTTTTGACTGTTGTGGTAGTTTTAGCAATTGGGTCGTTCTTGAATTGCGGTAGCATTTGGGCAAAGCATTTTAGAAGAAAAAAATCGTATATATTATTTTAATTATTCAAATGTAGGCTATGTAAGTATCTTCCCATTCTAAATCAATTAATATAGCAGCTTGATGATATTTTACCATTATGATAACATTGTGCCACCAGTAAAGTGAAGTCAGAATTAGTGAGACATCAGAGTGGTATACTACAAAGCAGGATCAATGAATTTGCCAGCTAATTTTGATAAACAACCAGAAATAACTTGATTTTCAGGTTCATTAAGGAAACTAAACTTAGAGTTTGGGGTTTTTGAGTCAGTTAGACCATGCCCATTTCAAGCTTACCTTTAAAAAAAATAAAAGTTATTTCAGAACAATTAGACAAGTTATCAACTCTTTGATCCTGCTTTGTAGTATATCCCACAGGCATAGTGGGGCATTCTGTTTGAATGTCCTGCACTATGATCATTTTGCAACCCAATCACAACACATGCTATTGGGTTTCTGCTAAATGTGTACTGTGCACAAAATATCTGTTACTCAATATAAAGGCAATTTCCTTCTTTAGATATTCAAAAATACATTAAATGTCCAATGCAGCCGTTTTTGTCTCAATGTCATATCATTTCTAACAATGAAGTACCTTACTGTGATTGTTTTCAATTCAAATTGTCAAAAATAAACTTAAAATAGCTTAGCAAAGGGCAATTTCTCAAGCAAGAATATTGCTAAGACCGTGTGGGAGTGGTCTAAGTGGGGAGGGGAAAAACTGAAAATGAGCTGTTATTGGCAGAAAGGTTTGGAACTCTCTTTCTGATATTTTGCTATCAATAAAACATCACAATAGCGTTTGATTCGGCTGCTGGGGGGCAAGGAGACCCCAGCTCCGCTAAAACTACAAATCCGTGCCGTTTTCAAGGGATGGCTAAATAAACATTATAACTACTTGGTTTTAATATCATCACCTCTTGAAGAGCATAGTCAGAACTAGGCATTTCCGATGATTCCACATGTAGCTCTGTCATCAGAGTTTTACAGCAATCAGCAAACATCATTTGATAATGTATTTTCAGTTAATTCAGGCTAGCCAGATCCATTTGGCATGTGGCTAGATAGCTAGCTAAAGCAAACAATGTGTCTCTTAGCTTGCTTCATCAGAGATTAGGCTTTTGGAAAGTGCTTGACATCGTCCTGGTAAAGGTGTCAGTCGGACTACTGTCATCACCACTGTAGATAATTAAACAAATAACATTTGGAGTAAGTTAAGGGGTATGAATACTTTCTGAAGTCATTGTAACAGTACCGTTACGTCGGCAAATGCGCCCTACTGCTGCTTGACAGGCAGACCCCACAAAGGATGGGAAATGAATCTAAACCACGCATACTGGTCAGGTATAGTTCACTTTTATATCACTCAAATATGCAATTAATAGTGGCCAATATTGACATATATGGTGAGGTTACCCTCACATATCTGAAATTACATGATCATGATTACATGATGTTTACTGATCATGAAAAACATGCAGTTACTTGCTGTAGGCCTATAACTCTGATGATAGAGCTAAATGTGTGCAATTGTTTTGCATGGAATAATCTACACGTTTTAGTTTTGACTGTGCTCTGCAAGAGGTGATGGTATTACAACCAAATAGTTATCACGTATTTAAAAATCCCTTGATAACGGCACGCAGTTGTCAATGGTTTTACCCGAGCTGCGAGTCTCCTTGCCCCCCTGCAGGCAAATCGAACGCTCTGCACCTTATTGTGACGTTTTATTGATGACGACCTATTAGTCTATTAACTAATTTATTGCATGGTGATGTCACCACGGAAGGCTAAAACTCCATCCCACTAAAACAGGCAGAAATTTCAGGCGGCCTTTTCATACAGCTCTAACACTAAAAGGGCGTCGTCTTAATTTTCACAACATTATTCCAACCCCATAGCGTGGAGATAGACACTGAGTATACCAAACATTAGGAACACCTTCCTAATATGGAGTTGCTCCTCCCCCTTTATCCCTCAGAACAGCCTCAATTCGTCGGGGCATGAACTCTACAAGCTGTCGAAAGCGTTCCACATGGATGTGGCCCATGTTGACTCAAATGCTTCCCACAGTTGTGTCAAGTTGTCTGGATGTCCATTGGGTGGTGGACCATTCTTGATACACACGGGAAATTGTTGAGCGTGAAAAACTCAGCAGCGTTACATTTCTTGACACAAACCGGTGCGCCTGGCACCTACTACCATACCCGTTCAAAGGCACTTACGTCTTGTGTCTTGCCCATTCACCCTCTGAATAGCATACATACACAATCTCAATTGTCTCAAGACTTAAAAATAACTCTTTAACCTGTCTCCTCCCCTTTATTAACACTGATTCAAGTGGATTGAACAAGTGACATCAATAAGTCATCATAGCTTTCAGCTGGATTCACCTGGTCAGTCTATGTCATGGAAAGAGCAAGTGTTCTTAATGTTTTGTACACTCACTGTACATAAAACACAGAAAAAACAGTTTTTCACTGCACTAGGCCGTTTATAACATCTCAAAATGTATTCTAGACACTATATAGCACATAAACAGCATACTATAACAATAATATAACATTGGAAAGAATGCGAGAAAAATAACAATGGTAGGGAAGAAAGGAAACAAAGGACAATGGCATGTAAGAAAGTAAGGATAGAAAAGAGGTTACATTTATGAAAGGGGACAACCTTTGGGGGATAATAGAGTTGTTTCAGGATCAAGTAAAAGCTGTGCGGACTCCAGAGTCCTTTAGTTAGATTTTCAAGAAGAGCTTGGAATGTCCCCAAATCAATTTTGCAAGGGCATGGAGAGTGTGTTCTCCTTCATCTACTAAAGTGGGGCCGCAGGTAGCCTAGTGGTTAGAGCGTTGGGCCAGTAATCTGAAAGGTTGCTTGATCGAATCCCCGAGCTGACAAGGTACAAATCTGTCATTCTGCCCCTGAACAAGGCAGTTAACCCACTGTTCCTAGGCTGTTATTGTAAATAAGAATTTGTTCTTAACTGACTTGCCTAGTTAAATAATAAATCTACTAAAGTGTCCGACTACAACTGAAAGACACACTTCAGCAAAAGTATGGGTCTGATGTTGTTTCAGGGATGGTAGCATCCACCAAATAATAAACGATCAACTTGTTTCATCATAAACATGTACAGTGGGGAGAACAAGTATTTGATACACTGCCGATTTTGCAGGTTTTCCTACTTACAAAGCATGTAGAGGTCTGTCATTTTTATCATAGGTACACTTCAACTGTGAGAGACGGAATCTAAAACAAAAATCCAGAAAATCACATTGTATGATTTTTAAGTAATTAATTTGCATTTTATTGCATGACATAAGTATTTGATCACCTACCAACCAGTAAGAATTCCGGCTCTCACAGACCTGTTAGTTTTTCTTTAAGAAGCCCTCCTGTTCTCCACTCATTACCTGTATTAACTGCACCTGTTTGAACTCGTTACCTGTATAAAAGACACCTGTCCACACACTCAATCAAACAGACTCCAACCTCTCCACAATGGCCAAGACCAGAGAGCTGTGTAAGGACATCAGGGATAAATTGTAGACCTGTACAAGGCTGGGATGGGCTACAGGACAATAGCCAAGCAGCTTGGTGAGAAGGCAACAACTGTTGGCACAATTATTAGAAAATGGAAGAAGTTCAAGATGACGGTCAATCACCCTCGGTCTGGGGCTCCATGCAAGATCTCACCTCGTGGGGCATCAATGATCATGAGGAATGTGAGGGATCAGCCCAGAACTACACGGCAGGACCTGGTCAATGACCTGAAGAGAGCTGGGACCACAGTCTCAAAGAAAACCATTAGTAACACACTACGCCGTCATGGATTAAAATCCTGCAGCGCACGCAAGGTCCCCCTGCTCAAGCCAGCGCATGTCCAGGCCCGTCTGAAGTTTGCCAATGACCATCTGGATGATCCAGAGGAGGAATGGGAGAAGGTCATGTGGTCTGATGAGACAAAAATAGAGCTTTTTGCTCTAAACTCCACTCGCCGTGTTTGGAGGAATAGAAGGATGAGTACAACCCCAAGAACACCATCCCAACCGTGAAGCATGGAGGTGGAAACATCATTCTTTGGGGATGCTTTTCTGCAAAGGGGACAGGACGACTGCACCGTATTGAAGGGAGGATGGATGGGGCCATGTATCGCGAGATCTTGACCAACAACCTCCTTCCCTCAGTAAGAGCATTGAAGATGGGTCGTGGCTGGGTCTTCCAGCATGACAACGACCCGAAACACACAGCCAGGGCAACTAAGGAGTGGCTCCGTAAGAAGCATCTCAAGGTCCTGGAGTGGCCTAGCCAGTCTCCAGACCTGAACCCAATAGAAAATCTTTGGAGGGAGCCGAAAGTCCGTATTGCCCAGCGACAGCCCCGAAACCTGAAGGATCTGGAGAAGGTCTGTATGGAGGAGTGGGCCAAAATCCCTGCTGCAGTGTGTGCAAACCTGGTCAAGAACTACAGGAAACGTATGATCTCTGTAATTGCAAACTAAGGTTTCTGTACCAAATATTCAGTTCTGCTTTTCTGATGTATCAAATACTTATGTCATGCAATAAAATGCAAATTAATTAATTAAAAATCATACAATGTGATTTTCTGGATTTTTGTTTTAGATTCCTTCTCTCACAGTTGAAGTGTACCTATGATAAAAATTACAGACCTCTACATGCTTTGTAAGTAGGAAAACCTGCACAATTGTCAGTGTATGAAATACTTGTTCTCCCCACTGTAGATACAACCTTCATTTAAATAAACATTAGTTGAGTAGGGTTGGCTGATTTTGATTGTATACATAGTGATTCACCAAAAAGTATCCCACTAATGCTGACTTCACCCTAGGAGTAGTAACACCAATGACGATAACACCTATGACACATTTTTGATAATTGAGGATTTTCTTAAATGGAGGCAACAAATGCCCAAATTTAAGGTAAATTAATTAACCCTTTAACCCTTAGTAACATTTAGACACACCACATGATCAAGGGAATCCTACAATTTATGACATACTAAAAGGGTGTGATTAGTTAATCATTTTCATTAATAAAGACCACTCCCCAAAAATGATTTGCCACTGGAGGGAATGCTCAAGGTCCTTGTATATCCTTTGTAATGAGTGATTTTCAAAGTGTTAACACCAATTACATAACACTTAGGTACACATTATATATATATATATATATATATATATATATAAAATAATAGCCTTTTTTATTGATTCATGCAATATATTAAAAATACTTGTATTTACATTCTAGCATTCAATATAATAGATAGATATCTTTAAATCCCCAAAACATAAAATTATACTGGGTCTCTATTGGGACAAGCTAATTTGCTTGCCCACAGTACTTTAAACAATGTATAAACATAACGTTTTGTGGCATTGTTTTATCATTGATAAACACTTCAATATAAACAAAAAACATGCATGTGTAACTGTTTGTCATTTGAAAGTGTTTTTCATGGTTGCAAAGGCAAGGGACGCAACTGCCACCGCAATTCAAGAACGACCGATTGGCGTAGCAAGTCCGAATGTTAGAGTAAAAAGCGATTCTTCATTATCATTACTTAACACTTCCAGAATGTTCCCTAGCACTGTAACATCAATAGGTTGAAGACCAATGTATTTATTTCGTAAACAACTTTGGCACACATTTCGGCACCATAGACAGAGCACCTGCTAACGCGTCTCTAATGAATCCTACATTCAAAAATACACAATCTTACTCATCTTACTCATCAAAAAGCTTCACCTAAAACAAAACTATGTCCAGCAGTTTTCAGGGAAATGTTTGACGACATTCTTTATTTACAGATGGCCAACATACTGAGACCCTGGTTGATCCTCGTAGCCCTCCTCGTGTGCGTGCTGGTTAGTCTGGGCACCTTCGCAGATGCCTATCCGCCCAAGCCTGTGAGCCCCGACAACAACGCGCCTCCGGAGGAATGGGCCAGATACAACACGGCGCTGCGGCACTACATAAACCTCATCACTAGACAGAGGTGAGTGAGTCAGCACTCTAACAAAGCAAACATTTCAGCCTATCGGGGTTTGAGGAAGCGTAAGCTCCTACTAACAACCAATAGATTGATTACATGTTCCTTCATTCAATTTGAATACGATTTTTTTTTTAAATGCCCCTCCCTAAATTCCAATCAAATGCTGCTGATAATCTTAAGAGGTCAAATGACCACTATAGGTCACAGGAGAAGTTATGGGGGATATGTTAACTAATAATGAACAGGAAGGCCCACACACTGTTGATGCTCCCAATTGGCCACTTTATTGACACCGTTTGGACTGAAATGGATCTTCCTCAGGTCCAACAGGCTGAGTGCTCACATCCCAAAATATATCATTCACTTTTGTGCATAGTCAATCATAATTAATCGCAGAGGTACATATGGTCAAAGGATTATATACAAATTGGTCCAATTTAAAACCTAGGCAACAGTCAAATAAAGATGACTTTGGAAACTGCTGGAATACACGCCCATGTGATCATTCGTAGAGCGCCGAGACATGATTGTGTCGAGGCACAGATCTGGGGAGAGGTACCAAAACAATTCTGCAGTATTGAAGGTCCCTAAGTCCCTAAGAACACATCATTCTTAAATGGAAGAAGTTTGGAACCACCAAGACTCTTCCTAGAGCTGGCCGCAAGGCCAAACTGAGCCTTGCGGCCAGGTGTGGTAGTGTCACTCTGACAGAGCTCCAGAGTTCCTCTGTGGAGATGGGAGAACCTTCCAGAAGGACAACCATCTCTCCAGCACTCCACTAATCAGGCCTTTATGGTAGAGTGGCCAGACGGAAGCCCCTCCTCAGTAAAAGGCACATGACAGCCCGCTTGGAGTTTGCCAAAAGTCACCTAAAGATTCTCAGACCATGAGAAACCAGATTTTGTGGTCTGATGAAACCAAGATTGAACTCTTTAGCCTGAATGCCGAGTGTCACTTCTGGAGGAAACCTGGCACCATCCCCATGGTGAAGCGTGGTGGTAGCAGCATCATGCTGTGGGGATGTTTTTCAGCAGCAGGGACTGGGAGACTAGTCAGGATCAAGACAAAGATGAACAAAGCGAAGTACAGAGAGATCCTTGGTGAAAACCTGCTCCAAAGTGCTCAAATCAAATCAAATCAAATTGTATTTGTCACATACACGTGTTTAGCAGATGTTATTGTGGGTGTATCAAAATGCTTGTGTTTCTAGCTCTAACAGTGCAGTAATATCTAACAAGTAATATCTAACAATTTCACAACAAAACACACAAATCTAAAGTAAAGGAATTGATTTAAGAATATATCAATATTTGGGAGAGCAATGTCAGAGTGGCATAGACTAAGATACAATAGAATAGGATAGAATACAGTACATACATATGAGATGCAAAATATATAAACATTATTAAAGTGACTAGTGTTCCATTTTTAAAGTGGCCAGTGATTTCAAGTCTCTAATGTGCTAGTGATGGCTATTTAACAGTCCGATGGCCTTTAGATAGAAGGTGTTTTTCAGTCTCTCGGTCTCAGCTTTGATGCACATGTACTGACCTTGCCTTCTGGATGGTAATGGGGTGAACAGGCAGTGGCTCGGGTGGTTGTTGTCCTTGATGATATTTTTGGCCTTCCTGTGACATCGTGTGCTGTAGGTGTCCTGGAGGACAGGTAGTTTGCACCCGGTGATGCGTTGGGCTCTGGAGTGACCTGCGGTTGCGGGCGGTGCAGTTGCCGTACCAGGCGGTGATACAGCCCGACAGGATGCTCTCAATTGGGCATCTGTAAAAGTTTGTGAGAGTTTTAGGTGCCAATCCAAAAGTCTTCAGCCTCCTGAGGTTGAAGAGGCACTGTTGCGCCTTCTTCACCACACTCTCTCTGTGGGTGGACCATTTCAGTTTGTCAGTGATGTGTACGCCGAGGAACTTGAAGCTTTCCACCTTCTCCACTGCGGTCCCGTCTATGTGCTTCCTCAGCTGTTTCCTGAAGTCCACGATCAGCTCCTTTGTTTTGTTTACGCTGGGTGAGAGGTTATTTTCCTGGCACCACACTCCCAGGGCCCTCACCTCCTCCCTGTAGGCTGTCTCGTCGGTAATCAGGCCTACTACTGTTTTGTCGTCTGCAAACTTGATGATTGAGTTGGAGGCGTGCATGGCCACGCAGTCAATCAATCAATCAATCAAGTTTATTTTATATAGCCCTTCGTACATCAGCTAATATCTCGAAGTGCTGTACAGAAACCCAGCCTAAAACCCCAAACAGCAAGCAATGCAGGTGTAGAAGCACGGTGGCTAGGAAAAACTCCCTAGAAAGGCCAAAACCTAGGAAGAAACCTAGAGAGGAACCAGGCTATGAGGGGTGGCCAGTCCTCTTCTGGCTGTGCCGGGTCGAGATTATAACAGAACATGTTCAAAATGTTAATAAATGACAATCATGGTCAAATAATAATCAGGAATAAATGTCAGTTGGCTTTTCATAGCCGATAATTAAGAGTTGAAAACAGCAGGTCTGGGACAGGTAGGGGTTCCATAACCGCAGGCAGAACAGTTGAAACTGGGACAGCAGCAAGGCCAGGTGGACTGGGGACAGCAAGGAGTCATCATGCCCGGTAGTCATGACGTATGGTCCTAGGGCTCAGGTCCTCCGAGAGAGAGAAAGAAAGAGAGAATTAGAGAGAGCATACTTAAATTCACACAGGACACTGGATAAGACAGGAGAGGTACTCCAGATATAACCAACTGGCCCTAGCCCCCCGACACAAACTACTGCAGCATAAATACTGGAGGCTGAGACAGGAGGGGTCAGGAGACACTGTGGCCCCATCCGATGATACCCCCGGACAGGGCCAAACAGGAAGGATATAACCCCACCCACTTTGCCAAAGCACAGCCCCCGCACCACAGTCATGGGTGAACAGGGAGTACAGGAGGGAGCTGAGCACGCATCCTTGTGGGGCCCCAGTGTTGAGGATCAACGAAGTGGAGGTGTTTTTTCCTACCTTCACCACCAGGGATGCGGCCCGCCAGGAAGTCCAGGACCCAGTTGCACAGGGCGGGGTTCAGACCCAGGGCCTCAAGCTTAATGATGCACTTGTAGGGTACTATGTGTTGAATGCTGAGCTATAGTCAATTAACAGCATTCTTACATAGGTATTCCTCTTGTCCAGATGGGATAGGGCAGTGTGCAGTGCGATGGTGAAAGCATCGTCTGTGGATCTATTGGGGCGGTAAGCAAATTGAAGTGGGTCCAGGGTGTTAGGTAAGGTAGAGGTGATATGATCCTTAACTAGTCTCTCAAGCACTTCATGATGACAGAAGTGAGTGCTACGGGGCGATAGTCATTTAGTTCAGTCCCCTTTGCTTGTTTGGGTACAGGAACAATTGTGGACATCTTGAAGCATGTGGGGACAGCAGATTGGGATAGGGAGAGATTGAATATGTCCGTAAACACTCCAACCACACTCCATCCAGCTCAGACTGGGGCGAAGGTTCACCTTCCAACAGGACAACGACCCTAAGCACACAGCCAAGACAACGCAGGAGTTGTCTTGATTGTCTCTGAAGTCTCTGAATGTCCTTGAGTGGCCCAGCCAGAGCCCAACGTTAAACCTGATCGAACATCTCTGGAGAAACCTGAAGGGAAAAAAAGCAACACTCCCCATCCAACCTGACAGAGCTTGAGAGGATCTGCAGAGAAGAATGGGAGAAACTCCCCAAATACAGGTGTGCCAAGCTTGTAGTGTCACACCCAAGAAGACTCAAGGCTGTAATTGCTGCCAAAGGTGCTTCAACAAAGTACTGTACTTATGTAAATGTAATATTTCTTTTATTTTTGTAATCTAACAAAATGTGAAAAAAAGTTAATGGGGTCTGAATACTTTCTGAAGGCACTTTATAATCCTTTATGAACAGAAAGGTGTAGTGGGTTCGCACTCAAAAAGATGTTGCATAAAGCTTACTTAAATTATTTTAATTGCATCAGGGATAGTTTACACAGACGTTTCGGCATTACAGCCTTCTTCAGTGTGTAGGTACAATTTTATTTAAATTCAAAACAGCATTTGTAGAGAACAACCGATGAGCAGTAGGTGCTTCTAATCAGGGTTGCCAGTCATCTGCCAATCAGGGATGTGGCTTGTCTGCTCTACCTGTATACAAATGAGTCACAAAGAAATACAAAATGATAGGGTATGGGAGCGGGCACGAAGGGCAAGTCACGAATCAACTGCCCTAGGTGTCCTCTCACCTGAATACATCATATCAGTTCATGAGACAGCCCACTACAAAGGACACCAGGCACAGCTGTTCATAAATATGTGGTGCCAACTCATAAACAATATGCATAATCTGATATGGAACTTTTTGTTAATCTGAATTTTTGTGTTTTACTCTTTTGATTATAATCGTTCATGACCATATGTACCTCTGTGATTCATTATGATTCTTTACAAATATGATTTATTAGCCCAGCACCTAAGTTTTTAAAGATGTGCGTATGATAACAACATTTTCCATAGAGGATATTTGAACCAAGCCTGAGGATAATGATGTTCTCTTGGCTCTCTGACCAGCCTGTTGTTCTGAACACTGTGATAACATAACTTAATTCCAGGTTTGGAAAGCCACATATGCAGCAGAGAGATTAGTATGTGGAGATCGCAGAGTGTAGTTATTAAAAATAATGACGGTATGGAAAGGAAAGGAGCCCTGGTTTTTCTCCATCACTGACCTACCTTGCGTAGAGGTATAGAGTTCAGCGATAGAGACCTATAATGGCTCCACTGAGACCTTGGTCTGTGTAATGGAGATGTGCTATTACCGGCAAATATACCTGACCTGACCTGACCTGTCTGGTCTGGTCTGGCTTCATTATACTGATCTATAATGAGTTGCTATCATTATTCCCTCAACCTGGGTTGTAAGGACAAGACTGCTGTAGGCAATGATGCGCTGCTTGCTGTACAGTGCATGTGTGATCTCCAATGACTGGTGTGCTGGATAGAAAAAAAGTAGGCATTAACTGAAGTGCATGTCCTGTCTCTGTGTCTTGGGGCAAGAGGAAAGCTCAACAGGAATTGCCCCTGTCTCTCAGTACAGCTGTAAAAACTATTGGTCACTAAATCCGGGAAAAATTACCGACCATGTAAAAACTGTTAGTCAATAAATCCATCTAGAAGTACCACGTAAAAACGATTGGCTGGTATGCCCTCACCCGTCTGAGTGGTCAATGTGAATGCCCTCACCCGCTATATACTTATAGCTGATTGGTGTGGTTCTGCCCAGTATAGTGCTGTACTCTTGATAGTCACCACCACACACACACAAACAGCTGTTTACATTTGAGGATATTTATATGATTTTAGTAATCCGAATGACTTGGAATCTTATTGTTGTGGTTCTATAAGACAAAGATATAACACAGAGTTATAACTATCGGCATCAATATAAACATAAACATTCACCTCTTGGAGAGAGAGAGAGAAACCAATTACGTGGATTGACAAAGGGTCAAGATTTATGGCAGCCTCTCTCTCCAGCCTTGTGTGAGAATCTGCCAGGCTGAGGCCTTATCAGAGCTGCCCTGGTACCACAGGGTTGTAATTTACTCTGCGCATGAGCAAGCTCCAAGAGCTGTCTGGGATGTCTCTAGAAGCTCGCCAATGGCAATAAAACACCTTAATAAAAGTCACTATGGAAAACGCTGTGGTAGCGTGTGCATGCAAAAGACTATGTTTAACAATACAACAAATAAACCACTTCTGCAACCAATGCAATAACACTTATGGCAGTAGGGAGTAATACTGCATACAATCAGTTGCGATTTTAGCATGTAAATCTTGGTGGGGCAAATACAAATTTCTTTTTTTGGGGGGGGGGGGGGGGGGGGGTGCATGCCAGCAAAGCTACAACACAACACAACACAACACTAAACAATACATTAATTGCACTATAATGGTGACAAACGGTGCCCACAAACTGTTAGGGCCTACATAAAGCTGTCCCAACAGCAGTCCCAACACCTTACCACTGCTACACCTGGCTATCAGCAGAGCCTTGTCTGGCAGCGAAACAGTTCATTCATCCTCATTTACTACCTTTAAAAAAACATAGCTGATATGGCTGACTTGCTTAAACTAATGTGGTTTCTACTGACAATTGAGATGTAGGAACTGTAGCATAAGGGGACGACTGTAACGCTCGTTGATGGAAGGATCGGACCAAGGTGCAGCGTGGTAGGCGTATATCTTTCTTTTATTGATGACACCGAAATAACAACAAATACAAAACGAAACGCACAGTTCTGTAGGGCTGGAAAGCAACAGTACAAAAACAAGATCCCACAAACTAAGGTGGAAAAAGGGCTGCCTAGGTATGATCCCCAATCAGAGACAACGATAGACAGCTGCCTCTGATTGGGAACCATACCAGGCCAACATAGAAAATATAACATAGATTGCTCACCCTAGTCACACCCTGACCTAACCAAATAGAGAATAAAAAGGCTCTCTAAGGTCAGGGCGTGACAACGACAAGCGGATAAGAGGCAATCCGTAATTTCAATTAAGACATTAATGAGCGAACTAGGATGGACATAGTCAATATAAATATTTGTTCAGCACTTTTCAAATGTACAGCGACAGAATTCAGAACATGGGCTGTTCTTACAGTGTTCTCAGAACCAAGTCAGAACCATAGGATAAATAAAGGGGGCATATAAGCAGACAATGAAAGCTCTTACAATATTTGATAATTACATTTCTCTAAAACAGACTATTTGCTACATGTGCTCCACCAAGTCAGAACAGTTGGGAAAATTAAGAGGGGAAAATAGACCAAATTATTAGGGTGAGGCACATGGGCTACTAACAGCTTACTACACAACATACACTTACTATTACTTTCTTAACTACAGTATACATATCTTCCTGGCATATTACATCATTTATGCAGCAGCATACATAACATTTTTGGACTCAACTTGTTGTTCTGTGCTCACTTGAACAGAAAGGTGGTCAGCGGTCCTTCCTGTGGGCAGATTTTGTCATCAAAGTCTGTCATTCTCTGGATTTATGGTGCTTTCAAGACAACTGGGAATTCTGAAAAAAACAAGATTGAATCATGATGATTTCAGTGATCTTCAGGTCGTAGCTCTAGAAGCAGGCCTAAGTTCCAGACGTACAATTCCGGGTTGGATGACCGTTCAAAACTTATTTTACCAGTCGGAGCTCGTTTTTACCTGAGTTCCCATTTGTCCTGAACTCACTGAAGTCAAATTTCCCAGTTCTGAGTTAACAGTTGTTTTGAGCGTGGCAGAAATCATACTGGATTGACAGCATGGCCAGTGTTGAATGTTCATCATTTTAAGCTTGGGAAAGAGAACCTTAAACCGAGAATTGGGACATCACACCCACTCCACTGAATAGCAGGCTAGTGATGGCTTTGCGATGCTTGCATTAAGCCACGGATTCCTTCCAAACCACTCATTGTTGAATTTGCGATTTCCAACTGGTTGTGTAATGTTTATGTACAATGAGCACCAATACGTTTTATCTATAATTTCTTATCATTATTGCTCTTCATATGACAAGGATTAAAAAGGATTTGCCAGTAGATTGTTGACTTGATTCATGATGATGACTGCTAGCTAAGATTTTGAAATTATAATGTTGACATGATTAGTCCAATCAAAGTTACAGTAGATATAACGTGATTTGACGTAATTTTATCTGTGGCCAATGACCTTGAGCCTTCTTGGATCGGCACTTCTAATGTAACCCAATGGCATCACCCAAGGGGCTTGAATTTTCCAGCTCTACCGTTAGATTTGGCAGTGACGTAGTGTCCCCACGAGTGACAGAACACTGAGCCAATCACGGCGCAACTAGAGATCATTACCAACCCCTAAGCTCTGTATTTTCCGCTTGCTGCCCCGACACCACAGAAAGCACTGAGCTAGGCTGAAACACCTGCATTTTGGAGCTGCCTTACTCAAGAAAGCAAAAAAGAGACCATGTTTGTATGGAGGCTTTCTTAACTCAATGATTTTTATTTTTATTTACATTGCAAACTGATATGTGACACGTACTAATGCAAAATAACATGCAAAACAGGTCACCACTGCATATGATAAACAATACGCAAAGCAGCATTGGCAACTGTTACATTCAAGAATACTGATAACATTAACAAAATACTTACAGTAGAACATATGGCTGAATCTTATCAAAGTAACAGTAAGTAATTAGGGGCAATTACCTATTATTACACAACATGTGAAAACCCCAGTAAAAACCCTCTGGAACTTACATTTCTATGCACACACAACATTGCCATTTTTGTCACTGTCGACAATAAAAAAGTCCTCAGAAGCATGCGTCTTCTTCCTTTGGACGACGATATCAACAGTGGTATATATGTGTGTGTGTGTGTGTGTGTGTGTGTACATGCATGCATGTTGAGTCTGCATCTGTGTGTGCATATGAGTGCCTGCTTGTGCATCTGCGCGTGTGTATCTGTGCAGGTACGTCTGTTGCTCAGAGAGAGATTTCATGTAGGCGTGTAGAGTTTTTAGGGAACCTGAACCAGTCTCCTATTAAACGTCTAAAAAGTGCAGAGTCTATCATTAAAAGGGCTGGAGCTGTCAATGCACTGCAAGGGCTGTGTGCCATGCAGTTCAGCCCCTCTGTTCTCACACAAAGGGAGAATCACTCCACAATGGCCAGGCATTGATTTCAGTAAAGATATTTTAAAAGCCTTGGCGCTGTCTGTGGAGCTGAGGATTGCTTGCCTTACTGAGCATGGGAAATCTCTCCTTGTTTGGAGCTATGAGAGATATGTGATCTTGCCTCTGGAAATAAAAAGGGCACTGGTAATTAGTGAGTACACCGAGTAGGGTATAAGCACTTAGAATGTCTAATTTCTTGACACTTTTACTCTTTCTCAATGAATCTTCCCTCGATTCCTAGCATCCTCTCTCCTTGCCTTCTTCTCAAAACGCATGTGAGAAGGAGGTCCGAAGGGAAGGACCTTGGATCTTCTCCTCCAATACGGTTGAGAAGAAGGTGAGGAGATAGGACACAAGGGATCTCGGAAAGATGAATTGAGGTACTAGTGTCTTGGAATTCATGGGGCTGTAGATTATGAGGTGGGCAGGCTACTCATGGCCACAAGGGGGACGTGGTATGATCATAGGACCCCTGTCAGCACACTCCAGCAAGCAATGTATATCTCTTGGTGACATACAGTAACAGTGATGGCCTCTCTGTGTACACTAGGTATGGGAAGAGGTCTTCCCCTGAGTCAGCTATGGCGTGGTTGCTGTTTGGAGACGAGTCAGAAGGCGACTTAACACCAAGGTGAGAGGATGAAGAGATTGGGAGGCATGGTGATTCAAAATAACTGCATCTCCTATGTGTTCCAATATACTCATACATTGAATATATCAACATGACCTCGAAATTCAACAATCTTCAAGTTATGGAATTGTAATCAAAGTGGAATTAGACTGTTTGGACTGTTTGAATTGGAGTTGAATTGGAATTGGAAAAACATTTAATCTTTGGAATTTAATTGGAAATCAGTATTTGTACATTTCCCTGGCAGTGGAATTAATGCACTTAGCATAAAACATTGACAGCAGGATTTGTTTTAAATCAGGGATCGGCAACTTTGATGGGGGTGGGGGCCACAAAAAATCTGAACTCATCATAAGGAGACACAGTGGTTCATGGGTCTGTCACGCCTGCTCCCGCTCTTCCCCCCTGGCGCTCCAGGGCGACAGGCTCCCCAGCATTACGCACTCCTGCCACCATCATTACGCACACCTGCCTTCCCCCGTCACGCGCATCAACGATTATTGGACTCACCTCGACTCAATCGCCTCTGTCATTACCTCCCTTATATCTGTCTGTTCCCCTGCTCTGTTCGCCGCTTCAGCATTGATTGTCGAACGTCGTTGTTTTGCTAACGCTGTTCCTGTCTTGTTTCATGTCTGTTCCTGATTAAATGTTGACTCCCCGTACCTGCTTGTCCTCTCCGGCGTCGGTCCTTACAGGGTCTGCATACCCACATCTTCACCCACACATGCAGTCAGAGCCGGCCCTAGCCTTTTAGGGCCCCTAAACTACATTTTGTTGGAACCCCCCCCTCCCCCCCCACCTTGCAAGGAAAACATTTTGACAGCGGAGAGAAAACATTTACGTTTTAGAGTTAAATTCATGCAATTCTACACATTTTGCCATTGGGCGGAGAGAAAAATTAGCAATTTTACAGCTCATTTGCTGCAATTCTACACATTTTGCAATAGGGTGGAGAGAATTTTTATGTATGACATCTGAGTGAGAGTGACTAACAAAATCAATCAATGGGGTTCCCCCAGTCGGTAATTCGACCATGATTACTACACGTTTAGATGGCTGGCCGCTTACCAATCTAGAAAAATGTTCGCTGACATGGGCTGATTGAGTGACTGATATAAGAGAAAAACTGTTTGATGCACAACCAAATGTCAAAATTGCACCTGGTACCTGTGTATTCTACTATTTTTACTCCCAAGAGTAAGTTGAGACCCCGCCAGTTGCCCATCCTTGTTTTAAATTATTTAAACTTATATTTCTAAATTTCCAGTATAGCTGTCTGAACAGTGACTAGCCTGAAAGCCTACGGGAATTGAATTTGAATTGGTGGAATTGGTGGGGATAATATTGAATTGGGAATTGACTTATTGGAATCTACCTAACATTGGAATTGATAGGAATTGAATTATCTCTGAATTCAATATCTAAGTTTGATCATTGGAGTTTAGTGAGTTTGAGGTACCGACTTTTTGTGTCTTTTTCTTTCAGTTCGGATGGCAGTGATCTATGGTAAATCTCGTACGTCTGGTGTACTGCTCTGCTGTTCCACTTAAATGGTGGGCCTAACAACAACCCAAACAGACTGCTCAACTGGAAGCCTTCACTGGACTGTACGGCCCACTACTTCTGTCCGACACGCATGCATCTCTCTCTCTCTCTCTCTCTCTCTCTCATTGCTCATCCTGTAAATAATGTGTTATTAAATAATGAATAATAAAGAAATGAATGTGTAATAATACATCTGGTCACAATTAGTTTTAGTTGACCTTTCGGTTTCAGATAAGCAAAACAATATTTTTTATTCACAAGCCATGATTGGAAATACATGATCCTAGACCACCCAGCACTTCAGGCCTATGGTTATAAGAGTACCGTCTTCTAACAGTATATGTTACATATTCATACCAATAGGTGACAGTATATTACAAGAGAATTCAGTTACTCTAAGAATTTTCTATCTCTGCCGTATTTGCCATTTGAGTTATGTGACAATGTATGCATTAGACAACATAGTCTACTGACCATGTTTAAAGACATACATAGCCTACATTGACCATAATTCCTCACAATATTATAAAAAAGAGTAGGGGTGTCTTGAAGTATAGGTATTTTAATACCATTTCCTAGGGTGAAGATGAAACTCATAATTCTGAAACTTTTGGACACAGTATTAGTTCAATCTTTCATTTTTTTATGGTAAGAAATACTGTCTTAACAGTGGTGAAATTCCCATCACAAGCAACCTACTCGACAATAGGCATTCACATCGCAGATCAGTGGGGTCCGCACGGTCACACAGCCCATTTCCCCCTTTATCTCCAGCAACCGTGCTCAGGGATTTTACATTTCAGCCGCTCTGTCTAGCTTTCGGCTCGAATTGGACATTGGAACTAACTGAAGCAAGGTAACCAAACAGGTATGAGCTCATAAACTAGTAATTTGTTGAATAGAATGAATGAGGTTGTTGATATAGGCTAGAATATTATACATTTTTGTCATCAGAATGTTCCTCTTCGTAGACCGGCTTTTTAAAATCGATTGTGATTCTGCGGTGATGTGCGCGTGGCACCAGGTGGCTTGTTTTATGCTGGAATCCAAATGACAAATGAATTGACTAGACAGTTAATTCATGATAGTGGTGGTATCCCAATCTCACGAAGGATGACAGTGCAAACCATTAGCCAGCACTCTACCTCTAGATTACGTCCACAATCGATGTCTATGGTTATTACGCAGGAGCCTATATACGTGCGTAGTGCATACAAAGCCCACAGTTCGTGAGGACTGGCCTGAGAGAAAAGCATTTAAGCAAAAACACAAACTATTTCAGATTTTCTTTTCTTATCCTACTTACGGGACTCAATAAGTGCCAAGTTGTGTGAGGGGATAGTAAACCGTGTGCAATCTTCCATATTTTGCGCTAGTGAATTATAACATTGCCTGACTTTACAAGTATGAACAATAATCTATGAGTTAATCATGAATGAGCAATCATACTATTTTAAATGTAATTGGCACTGGGAGAAAATGGCTGATTTACAATAGCAGAATTCCAGACCTTAAGTAGCTATAAGGACAGTGGGACATCATATGCATTGTAGCACCTGTTACCTGGTGCATGCCCAAGTCACCACCCAGTTTTATTCTGAATATATTGAGGCGGTTAGGGGTTTCCCGATCTTACAACTTTACTAGCGTTAGCTTAAATAACAAACGGACAAAGCGGGAAATACGGTTAATGTCAACAGACAATGTTAGACTACACGAGGTAAGGGGAGATAGCTGCACAAAACAACAAACCTAGTCTGAACTAACTAGCAGTACAGCGGGAGGTATCACAGATATTTCACGGGATGTATAAATGTGAAGCATCCGGTTTGCGTTTCCACTCATTACCAAATATGGTGGTGAGAGGAAGCACAGTGGCCGGCGGTGGGAGAAGATGGAGTGAAATGAATTTGGGCCAACATTCTGCTAATTCCCTCATCAACAAAAACATTTGATCTCAATACAGGCTGTGGTCTATCTTGGGTTAGTTATAAACATTGTTGGAGGTATCTCCCCAGAGAGAAAATGGGGCTCTCCCCAATAGTTATATCCCCACAAACCTATGTGCAGCCCCCCCTCTTCTATTACCATCACAACCCCATAAACAATGAGCATAACTGGTGCTGCCAGCCTGGGGTAGGGTCTGCCCACCCTAATGCTCCCCCTTCAAGTACTCGTCCCTGAGGATAAAGTCTTGGAAACGACCTGGGGTCTCCTTGAATGCTGTACCTGGACCTACCATTTGCTTTTGAAGTATTGAAACCCAACAATATGATTTGAATGATTAAAAAAATATATAAAAACATGAAAAGGTGAATGTATGAGGCACTCATCGTTTAAAATAGGCTACATGTCGCATTACCAGTGGCGACCCTGTAAGGACAGACGCTGCAGAAGAGATGCAGGTACGCGGAGTAGAACATTTAATAGGGAACAGACATCAAACAGGACAGAGACAGCATCAGAACCGGGTATGCAAAGACAAACAAACATTAATCCTGACAGGGAACAGAGCTTGGGAACAGACAGCTATAGGGGAGGTAATGACAGCAGGTGGCCCTGCTTCAAGAGGGCCACCATTGTTCCTGTTCCCAAGAAAGCTAAAGTAACGGAGCTAAACGACTACTGCCCCGTAGCACTCACTTCCGTCATCATGAAGTGCTTTGAGAGGCTAGTCAAGGACCATATCACCTCCACCCTACCTGACACCCTAGACCCACTCAAATTTGCTTACCGACCCAATAGGTCCACAGACGACCCAATCGCAACCACACTGCACACTGCCCTAACCCATCTGGACAAGAGGAATACCTATGTGAGAATGCTGTTCATCGACTACAGCTCAGCATTTAACACCATAGTACCCTCCAAACTCGTGATCAAGCTCGAGACCCTGGGTGCAATAATCGCTGATGCGCGTGACGGGGGAAGGCAGGTGTGCATACTGATGGTGGCAGGAGTGCGTAATGCTGGGGAGCCTGGCACCTTCGAGCCGGGGAGGGGAAGCAGGAGCAGGCATGACATACCTGTCATTCAGGGCAGGTGTGGCAGAGCCCCACCTGTTTGAGCCCAACCTGTTTTGCATGTTCTTTTGGCGTTAATACGTGTCATGTATCCGTTTGCAAACAATTTAATCAAAAATGTATTGAGTTAATAAAGCTGCATACAAACATGGTATCTTTTTCGCTGTCTTGAGTAAGGCAGCTCCAAAATGCAGGTGTTTCAGCCTAGCTCAGTGCTTTCTGTGGTGGAGGGGCAGCCAGTGGCAAATACAGAGCATAGGGGTTGGTAATCTTCTCTAGTTGCGCTTTGATTCGCTCAGTGTTCTGTCACTCATGGGGACACTACTTCACCGCAAAATCTACAGGGAGACCTAGATTTACCTACATAGATTTACATTAAAAGTGCCCGTCCAAGAAGGCTTTACATTAAAAGTACCCGTCCAAGAAGGCTCAAGGTCATTGGCCACAGATAAAAGTAAGTCAAATCACGTTATATCTACTGTAGCTTTGATTGGACTGATCATGTCAACATCATACGTTCAAAATCTTAGCTAGCAAGTTAGACAAGCAGTCATTATCATGAATCACATCGACAATCTACTGGTAAATCTTTTTCAATCCTTGTCATATGAAGAGAAATTATAGATAAAACGTATCGGTGCTCATCAGCCATTGGACATGAACATTACATAAAAAGTTGGAAATGGGAGATTCAACAATGAGTGGTTTGGAAGGAATCAGTGGCTAACTGTAAGCGTTGCAAAGTAATCACTATTTTGCTTGCCCTGCTATTTGGTGGAGAGGGTGTGTGGTCCAAGTCTAAGTTTAGGGGTCTCTTTCCAAGCTTAAAAGGATACAAATTCACATGCCACACCATGGGCAAGAAAATGTTGAATAAATTGGCCCCACTTTCAATGGAAACTCGGAACTGGGAAATCTCAGACTTAAGCGAGTTCAAGACTACTGAAAAAAATGAGCTGGGAAAGCACCATAAATCCAGAGAATGCCAGACTTTGATGACAAACTTTCATGACGAAATTAGCCCACAAGAAGGACCGCCGCGCCACCTTCCTGTTCAAGTGAGCACAGCACAACTGTGAGTCCGAAAATGTATTGTATGCTGTTGCATACATGTTGTAATATGCCAGGGAGATATGTATACTGTAGCTAAGAAAGTAATACTAAGTGTATTTTGTGTAGTAAGCTGTTAGTAGCCCATGTGCCTCTCTGATAAGCTACCAAGGAAAGGGCTGAAAATAGCCCAAATTATTATATGTAGCCTTAGAAATAAGGTTCATGAAATCAATAACTTGCTAACTTCAGATACGTTCATATATTAGCCATTTCTGAGACTCACTTAGATAATTCATTTGATGATACAACCGTAGCAGTGCAAGGATATAACATCTATAGAAGAGACAGAAATGCTTATCGGGGAGGTGTTGCTGTATATATTCAGAGCCATTTCCCTGTAATACTTAGAGAAGATCTTATGTCAAGTGTTATTGAAGTGTTGTGGTTGCAGGTTTACTTGGCACATCTAAATCCTTTTCTTTTGGGGTGTTGCTATAGGCCACCAAGTGCTGACAGTCAGTATCTAAATAATATGTGTGAAATGCTTGATAGTGTATGTCATGTAAACAGGGAGGTATACTTTCTTGGAGACCAGAATATTGACTGGTTTTCATCAAGCTGTCCGCTCAAGAGGAAGCTTCTCACTGTAACCAGTGCCTGTAATCTAGTTCAGGTTATTAATCAACCTACCAGGGTGTTTACAAACACTACAGGAACAAGATCATCCACATCCACATGAATCGATCACATTTTTACTAATGCTGTAGAACTTTGTTCTAACAGTGAGCAATTGTATTCATGCATAAAACAACAAATAATGAAAGAAAAGTATTGCAAGTTAGAATTTTGTAAAGTTAGTGTGAGAGAGGTGATTGAAAATTATTGTTATCGATCAATAATGACAAACCTCCTGGCATTGACAACTTAGATGGAAAGCTACTGAGGATGGTAGCTGACTCTGTAGACACTCCTGTCTGTCATATTTTTAATCTGAGCCTAGAGGAAAGTCTTTGTCCTCAGGCCTGGAGGGAAGCCAAAGTAATTCCGCTACCCAAGAGTGGTAAAGCGGCCTTTACTGGTTCTAACAGCAGAGTTATAAGCTTGCTGCCAGCTCTTAGCAAACTGTTGGGAAAAATTGTGTTTGACCAAATACAATGCTATTTCTCTGTAAACAAATTAACAACAGACTTTCAGCCATGCTTATAGAGAAGGGCACTCAACATGTACTGCACTGACACAAATTACTGATGATTGGGTGAAAGAAATTGATTGTAAGAAGATTGTGGGAGCTGTACTGTTAGATATCAGTGCTGCCTTTGATATTATTGACCATAACCTGTTGTTGAAAAAACGTATGTGTTATGGCTTTTCAACCTCTGCCATATCGTGGATTCAGAGCTATCAGAGCTAATAGAACGTAGAGGGTTTTCTTTAATGGAAGCTTCTCTAATATCAAACATGTAAAGTGTGGTGTACCGCAGGGCAGCTCTTTAGGCCCTCTACGCTTTTCTATTTTTACCAATGACCTGCCACTGGCATTAACCAAAGCATGTGTGTCCATGTATTCTGATGATTCAACCATATACGCATCAGCAACCACAGCTAATGAGGTCACTGAAACCCTTAACTAAGAGTTGAGGTCTGTTTTTTAATGGGAGGCCAGTAATAAACTGGTCCTGAACATCTCTAAAACTAAGAGCATTGTATTTGTTACAAAACATTCCTTAAAACCTGTTTGGGAAAGGCGTGCCGCTAGCGGGACACCTCGACAACATCCGGTAAAATGGCAGAGCGCCAAATTCAAATTAAATTACTATAAATATTAAACTTTCATGAAATCACAAGTGCAATACATCAAAAATAAAGCTTAACCTGTTGTTAATCCAGCCGCCATGTCAGATTTCAAAAAGGCTTTACGGCGAAAGCAAACCATGCGATTATCTGAGGACAGCGCCCAGCACACAAATGCATAACAAATCATTTTCAACCAGGGAGTTGCGACACGAAAGTCAGAAATAGCAATATAATATATGCCTTACCTTTGAAGATCTTCTTCTGTTGGCACTCCAAAAGGTCCCAGTTACATTACAAATGGTCCTTTTGTTCGATAATGTCCTTCTTTATATCCATACAAACTCAGTTTAGCTGGCAGTCAATCAGTCAATAATCCACTTAGTTTCCCTCCATCAAAATGCATACAAAATGAATCCCAAACGTTACTAATAAACCTTTCCAAACAAGTCAAACAACATTTATAATCAAACCTTAGGTATCCTAATACGTAAATAAACGATACAATTTAAGACGGAGAATAGTATGTTCATTACTGGAGATAAATAAGAAAGAACGCGCTTTCCTCCACGCGCTTGGAAACACTACAGCCAAAATGGGAGCCACCTAGAAAAACTACAATTTCTGGGTCATTTTTCCAAAAACCAGCCTGAAACTCTTCCTAGGAACTGCAATTTGGGAGGACGTGGGCTTATAATTATAGTACTAGCCATTGAAAACAGTGGTAAGGTGAATTCTTTTTGGGGGGTGGATGGTTTGTCCTCGGGGTTTCGCCTGCCATATCAGTTATACTCACAGACATAATTTTAACAGTTTTAGAAACTTTGTTTTCTATCTAAATCTACCAATTATATGCATATCCTAGCTTTTGGGCCTGAGTGACAGGCAGTTTACTTTGGGCACGCTTTTCATCCGGACGTGAAAATACTGCCCCCTATCCCAAAGAAGTTATTAAGTGCTATACCTCAGCTGAATCTGGTAATGAATGGTGTGGCTGTTGAACAAGTTGAGGAGACTAAATTACTTGGTGTTACCTTAGATTGTAAACTGTCGTGGTCAAAACATATAGATTCAATGGTTGTAAAGATGGGGAGAGGTCTGGCCGTAATAAGAGATGCTCTGCTTTTTTGAATCCACACTCCAAAAAGCAAGTTCTGCAGGCTCTAGTTTAGTCTAATCTTGATTATTGTCCAGTTGTGTGGTCCAGTGCTGCAAGGAAAGACCTAGTTAAGCTGCAGCTGGCCCAGAACAGAGCGGCACATTTAGCTCTTAATTGTAATCAAAGGGCTGATATAAATACGATGCATGCCAGTCTCTCTTGGCTAGGAGTTGAGGAGAGACTGACTGCATGACTTCTTCTTTTTATAAAAACATTCATATGTTGGAAATCCCAAATTGTTTACATAGTCAATTTACACACAGCTCTGACACACACACTTATCCCACCAGACATGCCACCAGGGGTCTTTTCACAGTACCCAAATCCAGGACAAATTCAAGAAAGCGTACAGTATTATATAGAGCCCTTATTGCATTGAACTTCCTTCCATCTCATATTGCTCAAATAAACTGTAAACCTGGTTTAAAAAACAGATAAAGCAACACTTCGTGGCACAATGCCTCTCCCCTATTGTACCTAGATAGTTTGTGTGTATACATTGATATGTAGGCTAAATCAAATCAAATCTTATCGGTCACATTCACATGTTTAGCAGATGTTAATGCGAGTGTAGCGAAATGCTTGTGCTTCTAGTTCCGACCGTGCATTAATATCTAACAAGTAATCTAACAATTTCACAACAACTACGTTATACACAGTATTATATGTGTGCCTTTAATTTTTTTGATGTAGTTCTGTCCTTGAGCTGTTCTTGTCTATTGATGCTCTGTATTATGTCGTTCTGTATTATGTTTCATGTTTTGTGTGGAGCCCAGGAACAGTAGCTGCTGCTTTTGCAACAGCTAATGGGGATCCTAATAAAATACCAAAAATACCAAATACCTCTTTCTCTAGTATTCTCTCTGTCATTGGCGCTGACATTTTTATGCTCTGGTGTGGACGGCGGAGTGACAAGGTAGGCTTATGCTCCATCCTCAGCCTGATTTTCTTGTCTAAAAACGTTTATTCTATCAAGATACAAGCAGCGAGCATTACAAGGACAGCTGGAGCACAAATTATTGGTAGGGCTAAGCATGAATAGTCATTGAAAATGGTGAAAAACATCTTCTACTACATTGCCATTAAAGTTAGATGAGAAAATGATGGTTAATATAGCTATTATGTGATCAATTTTAGTCCGCGTAATATTGTAGGGCTAAATATTGTGGTTGCGGAGAACATTAATATTGTAGGGCTAAATATTGTGGTTGCGGAGAACATTAATATTGTAGGGCTAAATATTGTGGTTGCGGAGAACATTAATATTGTAGGGCTAAATATTGTGGTTGGGAGAACATTAATATTGTAGGGCTAAATATTGTGGTTGCGGAGAACATTAATATTGTAGGGCAAAATATTGTGGTTGGGAGAACATTAATATTGTAGGGCTAAATATTGTGGTTGGGAGAACATTAATATTGTAGGGCTAAATATTGTGGTTGCGGAGAACATTAATATTGTAGTGCTAAATATTGTGGTTGGGAGAACATTAATATTGTAGGGCTAAATATTGTGGTTGGGAGAACATTAATATTGTAGTTAATTTTCATACATTTAGAACCTATAGCATTATTCAAATCGATACAAACATGAAATTATGTCTGATAGTACATTTGTTGAAAGGAACGAGCATTACAAACCAGAAACATGGAGAAAAGACAGATATTGTACACTTCTCGCCAGCTGTTACTACCGGCCCAAGGCTGTGTTACTTCCGGCCCAAGGCTGTGTTACTCCCGCCCCGCTGGCAGGTACAAAAATAATGTTGCGGTAGTTCTGTTTTCCTCTATTGAATTTAAACTAATTTACCCTAGAGTTGAAATTGCAGTTGCTAATGGTAGAGGACATATATATTATTTATCTTGAAATATGGTATCTCTAGCCATCGGACCGGACCGCACAGCCGGATGTGGGAGGGGGTCATGGTAGGTTGAAGCATGGGGACGTGCTTTTCCGTTTCGGAAGGGCAGTGTAGCGATCCTTGCTATCTGAGCCACGTTGCAATTCCCACCAAGTAGGTTAACCCAATCGGTGTGATGCGTAGGGTGCTTGGCTTTCATGCCAGCACCCTGGGTTTGCTTCTCTGCTCCACCGTTTGCTACGATATTAATGTTATCCTATGAAAACTAAAATGATATCATAACTGGGAATGATTCTGGGATAGTAGACAGACATAGAATGTGTCCTCATGCCAGGCTTCAGGTGTAGAATGGTGCACTATAGGGAGAATGGTGCACTTTAGGTGATGGACTGTACCTGTCCTTATGATACCTGGTGGACGGGACCATCAATGATGGGAACACTTGGTCATTCATTTGAGAACTGGCAGCTGCAACATGATTTTTGGCAGGTTTGACAGATGTGTAATGCTGCAGGATCAGTGGTGAGCTCTACACAGGTGGCTGGTGACACCTTAATTGGGGAGGGCAGGCTCATAGTAATGACAGCAACGGAATCAATGGATTGCTATCAAGTACATCAAACGCATGGTTTCCAATTTGGGGAGATTCTCAATTGGGAAAAAATGTCTGTCCTCTCCTCGACTCCTACGTCCTCCTCTCCTCCATGACCTGAAAACCGATAAATGGTCGCCATATGTAGGAGAGTGTCAATTTGCTAAAAGGTGACTCCAGTCACCCAAGTCATAGACTGTTCTCTCTGCTACCGCACGGCAAGCGGTACCGGAGCGCCAAGTCTATGACCAAAAGGCTCCTTAACAGCTTCTACCGCCAAGCCATAAGACTGCTGAACAATTAATCAAATGGCCACCTGGACATTTACATCAACACCCTCTTTGTTTTTACACTGCTGCTACTCGCTGTTTATTATCTACAGTTAAAGTCGGAAGTTTACATACACCTTAGCCAAATACATTTAAACTCAGTTTTTCACATTTCCTGACATTTAATCCTAGTAAAATTCCCTGTTTTAGGTCAGTTAGGATCACCACTTTATTTTAAGAAAGTGAAATGTTAGAATAATAGAATAATAGAATAATAATGATTTATTTCAGCTTTTATTTCTTTCATCACATTTCCAATGGGTCAGAAGTTTACATCCACTCAATTAGTATTTGGTAGCATTGCCTTTAAATTGTTTAACTTGGGTCAAACGTTTCGGGTAGCCTTCCACAAGCTTCCCACAATAAGTTGGGTGAATTTTGGCCCATTCCTCCTGACAGAGCTGGTGTAACTGAGTGAGATTTGTAGGCCTCCTTGCTCGCACACACTTTTTCAGTTCTGCCCACACATTTTCTATAGGATTGAGGTCAGGGCTTTGTGATGGCCACTCCAATACCTTGACTTTGTTGTCCTTAAGCCATTTTGCCACAACTTTGGAAGTATGCTTGGGGTCATTGTCCATTTGGAAGACCCATTTGTGACCAAGCTTTAACTTCCTGACTGATGTCTTAAGATGTATCCACATAATATATAGCTTCAATATATCCACATCATTTTCCCGCCTCATGATGCCATCTATTTTGTGAAGAGTACCAGTCCCTCCTGCAACCATGACATCATTTTCTGGAATTTTCCAAGCTGTTTAAAGGCACGGTCAACTTAGTGTATGTAAACTTCTGACCCACTGGAATTGTGATACAGTGAATTATAAGTGAAATAATCTGTCTGTAAACAATTGTTGGAAAAAATGACTTGGGTCATGCACAAAGTAGATGTCCTAACCGACTTGCCAAAACTATAGTTTGTTAACAAGAAATTTGTGGAGTGGTTGAAAAATGAGTTTTAATGACTCCAACCTAAGTGTATGTAAACTTCCGACTTCAACTGTATGCTTAGTCACTTTACAAATTACCTCAATTTAACCTGTACCCCCGCACATTGACTCAATACTGGTACCCCCTGTATATAGCCTTGTTGTTGTTATGCAATTTTCTTGTCATTTTTTTTCCTTAATATTTTTTTTTCACTTTAGTTTATTTTGTAAATAGATTCTTAACTCTATTTCTTGAACTACATTGTTGTTTAAGGGCTTGTAAGTAAGCATTTCACAGTAAGGTTGTATTTGGCGCATGTGACGAATAAAATTGTATTTTATTTGATGAAGGAAGGAAGGAAAGAGGAAGTAAGGAAACATCTCTAAGAGGAAGGAAGGACATATATCTGCCTAGGGCAGCCTCAAATCTCACAATTATAAGGTTATCATGGGGGTAGTGTAATCCGATCCTAGATATGGTTATTGGTAATCTCGGTTAACCTAGAACGAAAATCTCACATTATTTATACCATTTATGTTGGTCTGTCCATGAAAGATTAGGTTATCGGCAAGTTCTTCCTTAAATACCAAGCCTGATTGTACCTTTATAAATATTAACAATATTTTCTTCTTATGTGGCTCCGTAGCTCCATATTCTTAACTTTGATTTCTCCTCTGGCTAGGTAATTACTGTGGAATTGCAATCAGCTGTCAACAGAGAAAGCGCAGAGGTAGGGCCTCCATTGTTGGCACGATGAGTTGGCATGGAGATTAACCAGCGACGGCATACAGAGCCTCAGCATCTATTCTAGAGACACCCCTTCGCACTTCACCCTAATATATCATACTGTATCGTACTGTACTGTTCCATCTGTAACATTTGGTCAGAAACTCCCATTGCATCCTCAGTCAAGAGGGATGTCAATGACATTGAACAAAGGCCTGTCATTATTCAGTCTTATTCAATCAGTAATTCCTTCCCCTCTGAAATAAAAGTATGACAAGGGGAACAGGGACCATGACTGAATTACCGGCGGTGGAACCGCTTTAGAACATTCCCCCTGGGCGGTACAGTGCTAAGGCTGGTGTGTGTGTATGTGTGTGTGTGGATAAAATGTTATTTTCCAGTTGAGTTTGGGCTATCACTGTTGATCTCAGGGCAGTTTAGGTAGCTAACGATAGTAACAGCTGTTAATGTAAATATACATGAGGTGAGAATGAAAACAGTGTTCTATATGCACATCTCAGTCAACCATGTAGCAGGTACTAGCTTCAAATGACATTTCAATTAGTTTGTTTCTCCTCCCCACAAAAGTCATTTGGAGTTATTTTGGGCTCCCGTTGTGTGACACAGAAGGTAGAGTTATAATAATTCATTAATTTGAGTTTGTTTTGGAGACATCGAGGTCACCCTTGATTTCACAGCTATTTATTACAGTTAGTAAAACATTTAATATGTTATTTAAAAGCTCCTTATAAATGTTCTGCGATTCTCTACATTTAGTTCTTCTTGGAGAAATCAGGCCCCGTCTTAGAGTAGGAATGCTGAGCTAGGATCAGGTCCCTCCTGTCCATGTAGTCATATTCATTAGGTTCTAAAAGGCAAAACTGATCTTAGATCAGCACTCTTACTCCAAGACACTTAATGAATACAGCCCCAGCCCCAGACCAAATGCACCATACGCTTGCCACTCAAATATTGCACCAGTGGACCTGAATATAAACTATATAAACTCTAGACAATCAGACTCAAACCTCTGAAGTTCATTCAAGCGCTTTGGTCAATGGAGTGAGACATACATCGACCCAGGTTCTGAAATCAAGTTAATCAGTCTTTCGGGTGAGAGAGCACATTCACACAGACATTTCTCACCCATTGATTGAGAGCTTTCATCATAGACCTCTGAGTTGGCCTTTTAAACTGCCATTTAAGCCAAACCTTGTGATCCAGTTTGTGCATCTCACTGCGCTGTGATCGATTGCACTGTGATTCGTTTGAGGCAATACTCTGGATTTCAATGGCGCTGTTCACATTCTCACTATTGTTTTAATATGAAAACTCCAATACAGTAGCGGAGATACATTAAACTACACAATTTTATTTTTTAATTATTCCCAAGTTGAGTACAATTGCAATTCCCTTTCCCCTTATTAATTATTTAACAAATTTTTCCTTGTTGCCATGGCAAAGCGGTGGAAAAAAACAAAAGAGGTCTTCGGGGTTGTCTTGGATACCAGCATTTCCCCCTGTAAAGTAATGATAGGGGGAGAGGAACCTGTGGAAGAGCAGGCAGGGTTATTTTTTAGGTGTGATGCGAGTGTGTGTGTCTGTTTGTTTCTGTCAGAGTACGTGTGTCAGAGAGTCTGTGTGTGTGTAAGTCTTGGTATCACAGCTCTACGGTGGAAACTGCCGGGTGGGGGTATATAACAGCTGTGTGCCAGTGACAGACATTAAGAAAGTAGGGGCTGGCTCCTGGCCAAGATGTGTTGGTTGATGAAACTGCAATGGATCCAAGACACTTAAGCCAACCCAGGTTGGGTTGGCCTTGGTGGGGTAATTCAAATTGCATTTCCACCTGCTCCAGAAATGAGAAAGGATGTCATGTTGCTAGGTAGCCAATATGTGACTGCAGCTGGCTTTGCTAATGTTGATAACTAGCTAGCAAGATGTTGAATAATTTAATTAACCATCACCATGTTGTAACTAAAAGTACCACATACTCCTGCCAGTGCCAGCCAGACTCACGTTAGCTAGCTAGCTAAATGGTTAGCGTCATTGCTAGCATAACAGGTTAGCGTCATTGCTAGCATAACAGGTTAGCTAGCTTAATTCCTACCTTGCTTGCCATGGTATTGGCTATTAGCTAGCTAGCTAACCAAGCAAACCAGATGACAGGTTTGATATGATGTAGCTAGCTCGCTCGCTTTCAATACAACCTGGCCAGCTAAAATTGCGGCTAGCACACATTAGCTAACTAGCTAGCTAGCTTGTTTCAACTCTGATTTGCTAGCTAACATTGGGTAACTAGCATTCGTGGGCTGACTGTTCTCATAAAAGTTTATTGTGTAGTGCAAAAATAAAGGAAGGATCCAGCTATAGTGGTAATTTGTGTCATGACGGACTACTGCAGTACTGCTTGGCCATGTGCTAGCTAACAGTAGGAAGCCCAGACGAGCTAGCTAAATAATGTGTCAGCATCCAGCAGTGGTCAGCTTGGTGGTTGCATAGTAAAGGTGTCACCAGCCCAAATTTTAATTGAGCTGACACCAGTTGTGAAACTGGGCTGCGCTGGCCCGTGTTTCCCTTGACCCAGCTCGCATTTGGCCCTAATTTTAAGTGACAGTGGAAACTGGGCTTTAGCTTAAGTAACCCTATTAAAAATATATTTCAGAGACATGTAAAGAACTGTATAGCAATGTATAAATGCTATCCCAAGTGTTTCTCACTCCTCTTCTCTCTGAGATTGTGTTGACTAATCCTGTTGTCATCCGTCCCTCTGTTTGTGTGGCCCAGTGTCAGTGTTTCTTTCCACCACACCTCGGCTCTTGTCTTAGTTGGTTGGCTGGGTTGAGAGATGATGATTGTAGGCCTGTGCTGCGAGCGTGATGTCATAGCAGCTCTGGTATACACCGAGTGTACAAAACATTAGGAACATCTGCTCTTTCCATGACATAGACTGACCAAGTGAATCCAGGTGAAAGTTATGATCCGTTATTGATGTCACCTGTTAAATCCTCTTCAATCAGTGTACATGAAGGGGAGGAGACAGGTTAAAGAATCATTTTGAAGCCTTGAGACAATTGAGACATGGGTTGTGTATGTGTGCCATTCAGAGGGTGAATGGGCAAGACAAAAGATGTAAGTGCCTTTGAACAGGATATGGTATTTGGTGCTATGCACACTGGTTAGAGTGTGTCAAGAACTGTAACACTGCTGGGTTTTTCACGCTCAACAGTTTCCAATGTGTTTCAATAATGGTCTACCACCCAAAAGACATCCAGCCAACTTGACACAACTGTGAGAAGCATTGGAGTCAACATGGGCCAGCATCCCTGTGGAACGCTTTCAACACCTTGAAGAGTCCATGCCCTGACACATTTAGGCTGTTCTGAGGGAAAAAGTGGTCACAACTCAATATTAGAAAGGTGTTCCTAATGTTTTGTACCCTCAGTGTCGATGTGCACTCGGCTCAGTGGGACAGAGAACATATGTGTGTGTGTGTATGTGTGTGTGGGTGAGTGAGTGAATGAGGCAAGAGCACACCTAAAGACAAAGAAGTTTAAATAACAAATAACAAAGACCTAGCAGGAACATTGTGTTTTTATGTGAACGCTACAAACCCTGGTTGGTCTCTGTTGTAGAATCTAATGCTACTATTGTACGTTTATGAACCCACCCTTATTATTCAGTTTGAAAGTGTATTATAAATGCCTGATTGCACTTTCATCCAAACAATATCATTTGATTTTGCCCCTGCACAAGAAATGCTCTGAAAAAAAGAGGGAGTGTTACGTCCACCCCGCTCCCCCTCTCTTGCGCTCGAGGTCGCCAGGCTGCTCATCCTTACACACACCCGTCAACATCGTTACGTGCACCAGCGCTTCGTCAGACTCACCTGGACTCCATCACATCATTGATTGCCTCCCCTATGTTTGTCACTTCCTCAGTTTTATTCCCGTGTCTGCATTGATGTTGTTTGTTTTCTCTTTGTCCACACGCCGTTCTTGTTCAGTTTCATGTCTATTTATTATTAAATCCTCACCCTGTACTTGCTTCCCGTCTCCCAGCGTCTGTAGTTATGAAATCGTTTCAGGGAGAGTGCTGGAGAAGGAAAGCAGACAAATGCTGAGACCTCTCTCTCTCTCTCGCTCAAATCAAATCAAATGTTTTTTTGTCACATACACATGTTTAGCAGATGTTATTGTGGGTGTAGCGAAATGCTTGTGTTTCTAGCTCCAACAGTGCAGTAATATCTAACAATTCACCACAATACACACAACCTAAAAGTAAAATAATGGAATTAAGGAATATATAAATATTAGGATGAGCAATGTTTGCGTGGCATAGACTAAATACAGTAGAATAGAATACAGTGTGTACATGAGATGAGTAAAGTCAAAATATGTAAATACATTATTAAAGTAGCCAGTGATTTCAAGTCTATGTACTGTACAGTGAGCCCCATAATTCATTGGACAGTGACCATTTCTTTGTTATTTTGGTTCTGTACTCTAGCACTTTGAGTTTGAAAGGATGCAATGACAAGGAGGACCACTACAGTGGTCTTCCTCAGCCTACCGGGACTTTTGACATAATTGTGTTCACAGGTTGTTTTTTTCTTGTTAATGATTAACCAAACTGCTGACTTGGGCATGCCCAGGGTTTTTGCAATGTTCCTGATTGATTGATTTTCATTTCTGAGCCTTGTGACGGCCAGCTTCATTTGCATCGACACTGCTGTCTTCCTCGTGTTGTCACACCCCAACAACAACCTTCAAAGGCAATAGCAAAGTCTAGAATCAATGCTATTCATCAACAGCTCTCCTGCATTCACTAACGACACAAATGAATACACCTGCCTAACGACACACATCTGTGAAGCCAATTCAACAAATGACAATGGGGGACCATGTACAAAAGGTGCTGTCATTTCTAAACAGTTCATCTGATATGTATGAAAATACCTTCAAATTAAAGCTGACAGTCTGCACTTCACCCTCATTGTCATTGTATCCTTTCAAACTCAAAGTGCTAGAGTACAGAACCAAAATAACAAAAAATGGTCACTGTCCAATGAATTATGTTGCTCACTGTATTGTGGGCAGCAGCCTCTAAGGTGCAGGGTTACGTAACCGGATGGAAGCTGCCTAGTGATGGCTATTTAACATTCTGATGGCCTTGAGATAGAAGCTGTTTTTCAGTCTCTCGGTCCCAGCTTTGATGCACCTGTACTGACCTCGCCTTCTGGATGAAAGCTTTGTTGTTGTCCTTGATGATCTTCCTGTGACATCGGGTGCTGTAGGTGTCATGGAGGGCAGGTAGTTTGCCCCTGATGATGCGTTGTGCAGACCGCAACACCCTCTGGAGAGACCTGCGGTTGCGGTACCAGTCTGTGATACAGCCCGACAGGATGCTCTCCATTGTGCATCTGTAAAAGTTTGTGAGGGTTTTAGGTGCTAAGTCAGCATTTCTTCGGTCCTCCTGAGGTTGAAGAGGCACTGTTGCGCCTTCTTCACCACACTGTATGTGTGGGTGGACCATTTCAGATCATCAATGATGTGTACGCCAAGGAACTTGAGCTTTCCACTTACTCCACTACTGTCCCGTCGATGTGGATAGGGGCGTGCTCCCTCTGCTGTTTCCTGAAGTCCACGATCAGCTCCTTTGTTTTGTCGACATTGAGTGAGAGGTTATTTTCTTGGCACAACACTCCCAGGTCCCTCACCTTCTCTCTGTGGGCTGTCTCGTCATTGTTGGTAATCAGGCCCACTACTGTTGTGTTTCCTGCAAACTTGATGATTGTGTGGAGGCGTGCATGGCCATGCAGTCGTGGGTAAACAGGGAGTACAGGAGGGGGCTGAGCACACACCCTTATGGTTCCCCTGTGTTGAGGATCAGTGAAGTGGAGGTGTTGTTTCCAACCTTCACCACCTGGGGGCGACCCATCATGAAGTCCAGGACCCAATTGCACAGGGCGGTGTTCAGACCCAGGAACCCGAGCTTAATGATGAGCTTGGAGGGTACTATGGTGTTGAATGCTGAGCTATAGTCAATGAACAGCATTCTTACATATGTATTCCTCTTGTCCAGATGGGATAGGGCAGTGTGCAGTGCGATTGCATCGTTTGTAGATCTATTGGGGCGGTAAGCAAATTGAAGTGGGTCTAGGGTGACAGGTAAGGTGGAGGTGATACAGTGGGGCAACACAGTATTTAGTCAGCCACCAATTGTGCAAGTTCTCCCACTTAAAAAGATGAGAGAGGCCTGTAATTTTCATCATAGGTACACTTCAACTATGACAGACAAAATTAGAATTTTTTTTCCAGAAAATCACATTGTAGGATTTTTAATGAATTTATTTGCAAATTATGGTGGAAAATAAGTATTGTGCCCCTCCCTCCATCAACCTAGCTTATGCATGGCCAAGGCGCCCCGCAATCCGCTTGACTCCTTAGCTGCCACGCCCTGGAGCTCTGCTACCCGACCTGAGCCCAACGGGCCCCGACATTATACATTGGGTTAGTGCCGGGCAGTGCCTTTTTTTCCATCAATAACTAGGATATGGGCAGGGCTCGGGTATCACTAAATTGGCAACTAACATTTTGAAGCTGAGACATTGGCTCGTGATCTGCCGCTCAGTACAGTCATATAAGATCATAACACGGTGTCAGAAGTGCTTCAACCTCATCAAATATGACGGAAAATAATCATGCTCCTTGAATTTTGCCGTGGTTTAGAGTGACGATAAGTAGCAGCTAACTGCTCTCTCATGTCTCTTCATTAAGCAGAGCAGCCCAAGCGGAGCCGTTGCTATGGATACTCAAAGACTCAAGAGCTGCCATGGGCGGAGCTCATGCAGAGCAAGCTGTGCACAGGGAGCGAGTGACAGACAGAGAGGAGCAGCTAATGGATTTACTAACCGAGAAAGTTATTTCTGGTTTCGGGCAGACCTGGGCCGGGCCTGAGTAGGACGTAGGCTTCAAATTAATGCCTTGCAGGGCTCTACCACGCGCCTGCTCCCAGCATACTTTCAACAAGCTCTGTCATTTGTCTGTGTGTTTGTGTGTACAGTGCCTTCAGAAAGTACTCATACCATTTCACCTATTCCACATTTTGACGTGTTACAGCTTGAATTCAAAATGGATTAAAATGTTTTTTTTCTCTCACCCATCTACACACAGTATCACATAATGAAAAAGTCAAAACATGTTTTTATAAATGTCTGCAAATGTATAGAAAATTAAATATCAAATTTACATAAGTATTCATACCCCTGAGTTAATACATGTTATAATCACCTTTTGCAGTAATTACAGCTGTGAGTCTATTTAGGTAAGCTTTGCACACCTGGATGGTACAATACAAGCAGATTTAAGTCAAAACTGTAACTCGGCCACTCAGAAACATTCAATGTCTTCTCGGTAAGTAACGCGTGTGTAGATTTGGCCTTGTGTTTTACATCATTGTCCTGCTGAAAGGTGAATTCATCTTCCAGTGTCTGGCGGAAAGCAGACTGAACCAGATTTTCCTTTAGAATTGTACAAGTGCTTAGCTCCGTTACGTTTCTTTTTTATCCTGAAAAACTCCCCAGTCCATAACGACTACAAGTATAGCCATAACATGATGCAGCCAGCACTATATGCTTGAGAATATGGAGAGCTGTACTCAGTCATGTGTTGTATTGGATTTGCCACAAACATAACACTGTATTCAGGGCAAGAAGTGAATTGCTTTGACACATTTTTTGCAGTATTTCTTTAGTGCCTTGTTGCAAACAAGATGCATGTTTTGGAATATTTTATTTCTGTACAGGCTTCCTTCTTTTCACTCAGTCAACTAGGTTAGTATTGTGGAGTAACTACACTTTTGTTGGTCCATCCTCAGTTTTCTCCTATCACAGACATTAAACTCTGTAAATCAAATCAAATGTATTTATATAGCCCTTCTTACATCAGCTGATATCTCAAAGTGCTGTACAGAAACCCAGCCTAAAACCCCAAACAGCAAGCAATGCAGGTGTAGAAGCACGGTGGCTAGGAAAAACGCCCTAGAAAGGCCAAAACCTAGGAAGAAACCTAGAGAGGAACCAGGCTATGAGGGGTGGCCAGTCCTCTTCTGGCTGTGCCGGGTCGAGATTATAACAGAACATGGCCAAGATGTTCAAATGTTCATAAATGACCAGCATGGTCAAATAATAATAATCACAGTAGTTGTCGAGGGTGCAGCAAGTCAGCACCTCAGGAGTAAATGTCAGTTGGCTTTTCATAGCCGATCATTAAGAGTATCTCTACAGCTCCTGCTGTCTCTAGAGAGTTGAAAACAGCAGGTCTGGGACAGGTAGCACGTCCGGTGAACAGGTCAGGGTTCCATAGCCGCAGGCAGAACAGTTGAAACTGGAGCAGCAGCACAGCCAGGTGGACTGGGGACAGCAAGGAGTCATCATGCCAGGTAGTCCTGAGGCATGGTCCTAGGGCTCAGGTCCTCCGAGAGAGAGAAAGAAAGAGAGAAAGAGAGAATTAGAGAGAGCATGCTTAAATTCACACAGGACACCGGATAAGACAGGAGAAGTACTCCAGATATAACAAACTGACCCTAGCCCCCCGACACATAAACTACTGCAGCATAAATACTGGAGGCTGAGACAGGAGGGGTCAGGAGACACTGTGGCCCCATCCGATGATACCCCCGGACAGGGCCAAACAGGAAGGATATAACCCCACCCACTTTGCCAAAGCACAGCCCCCACACTACTAGAGGGATATCTTCAACCACCAACTTACCATCCTGAGACAAGGCCGAGTATAGCCCACAAGATCTCCGCCACGGCACAACCCAAGGGGGGGGGCGCCAACCCAGACAGGAAGATCACGTCAGTAACTCAACCCACTCAAGTGACGCACCCCTGTCCTAGGGACGGCATGAAAGAGCACCAGTAAGCCAGTGACTCAGCACCTGTAATAGGGTTAGAGGCAGAGAATCCCAGTGGAGAGAGGGGAACCGGCCAGGCAGAGACAGCAAGGGTGTTTCGTTGCTCCAGAGCCTTTCCGTTCACACTCCTGGGCCAGACTACACTCAATCATATGACCCACTGAAGAGATGAGTCTTCAGTAAAGACTTAAAGGTTGAGACCGAGTCTGCGTCTCTCACATGGGTAGGCAGAACATTCCATAAAAATGGAGCTCTATAGGAGAAAGCCCTGCCTCCAGCTGTTTGCTTAGAAATTCTAGGGACAATTAGGAGGCCTGCGTCTTGTGACCGTAGCGTACGTGTAGGTATGTACGGCAGGACCAAATCGGAAAGATAGGTAGGAGCAAGCCCATGTAATGCTTTGTAGGTTAGCAGTAAAACCTTGAAATCAGCCCTTGCCTTGACAGGAAACCAGTGTAGGGAGGCTAGCACTGGAGTAATATGATACAATTTTGGGGTTCTAGTCAGGATTCTAGCAGCCGTATTTAGCACTAACTGAAGTTTATTTAGTGCTTTATCGGGGTAGTCGGAAAGTAGAGCATTGCAGTAGTCTAATCTAGAAGTAACAAAAGCATGGATGAATTTTTTTGCATCATTTTTGGACAGAAAGTTTCTGATTTTTGCAATGTTACGTAGATGGAAAAAGCTGTCCTTGAAATAGTCTTGATATGTTCATCAAAAGAGAGATCAGGGTCCAGAGTAATGCCGAGGTCCTTCACAGTTTTATTTGAGACGACTTTACAACCATCAAGATTAATTGTCAGATTCAACAGAAGATCTCTTTGTTTCTTGGGACCTAGAACAAGCATCTCTGTTTTGTCCGAGTTTAAAAGTAGAAAGTTTGCAGCCATCCACTTCCTTATGTCTGAAACACAGGCTTCTAGCGAGGGCAATTTTGGGGCTTCACCATGTTTCATTGAAATGTACAGCTGTGTGTCATCCGCATAGCAGTGAAAGTTAACATTATGTTTTCGAATGACATCCCCAAGAGGTAAAATATATAGTGAAAACAATAGTGGTCCCAAAACGGAACCTTGAGGAACACCGAAATGTACAGTTGATTTGTCAGAGTACAAACCATTCACAGAGACAAACTGATATCTTTCCGACAGATAAGATCTAAACCAGGCCAGAACTTGTCCGTGTAGACCAATTTGGGTTTCCAATCTCTCCAAAAGAATGTGGTGATCGATGGTATCAAAGGCAGCACTAAAGTCTAGGAGCACGAGGACAGATGCAGAGCCTCGGTCTGACGCCATTAAAAGGTCATTTACCACCTTCACAAGTGCAGTCTCAGTGCTATGATTGGGTCTAAAACCAGACTGAAGCATTTCGTATATATTGTTTGTCTTCAGGAAGGCAGTGAGTTGCTGCGCAACATATTTTTCAATTTTTTTTGAGAGGAATGGAAGATTCGATATAGGCCGATAGTTTTAAAAGCACTGTTGGCCTCATGGTGAAATCCCTGAGCAGTTTCCTTCCTCTCTGGCAACTGAGTTAGGAAGGAGGCCTGTATCTTTGTAGTGACTGCGTGTAATGATACACCATTCAAAGTTGTAATTAATAACTTCACCATGCTCTAAGGGATATTCAATATCTGCTTTTTAGTAATTTAGCAGACACTTTTATCCACTTACAGGAAGGGGGGGGCGTAGGAGACTGGGCATGTGTGGGCATGGAAACTATATTTGGTCTGGGTGGGCACTGGGCACAAATAATATGAGTGAGAGAAACTGCCTCAGTCTCCCTCCCCCTTGTGAGCTCCCACCCTCACTTCCTTCCTTTTTTCTTTCCTCTCCTTCTCTCTTTCTTCCCTTCCCTATTTTCAGCTCTTGTTTGGTGTTTTAGGGCGATTGTATTGATAACAGGTCAATAATTCACGGCTGTTACGTTCACATGTACTTCTCCTTCTTTCCTCCCCTCACATTCTCTCTCCAGTTGACCTAACAAGATTCGGAGAAGAGGATTTGGGAGTACCAGATTTCCAAAATGCCTGTGGCATTAGCCAACTCAGAGTCTGGTAAGTGGCTTGGCCTCATCGTGACAGAGCGCTAGAGAGAGACAGAGAGAGCGAGAGAGAGAGGGGTGAGAAAGGTATGTGTACGTGTGTGGCTCCATGCTTAAGCGACACTTAGGGACTCATTTTTTTATGAACTTAGTCGGGGTCTCAGCTTACTGTTGAGAGTTAGAATAGTAGAATACACAAGTTGCAATGTGAAATTTGGTTGTGTATCATCAGTTTGTCTCTTGTTCTGACAGTCAATTAGCCATTACATTACAGCAAAACATGTTGATTGAAAAGTTAGTCCATTGATTTTCACTTTCACTCAGATATCATTAACATGTCATAAGTCTTGGCAAAATGTGTAGAATTGCTGGAAAACAACTTAAAAATGAACATTTTTCTCTCTGCCGTCAAGAGCTGGGCCACTAAAATATTTTTGCTGCGAGGTGGGGGGGCCATCCAACCAAATCTCGCTTAGGGCCCCCAAAAGGCTAGGACCGGCCCTGTGGGTGTGTGCGTGTGTGTGTTTGAGAGAGAGCGAGAAAGCGTGAGAGGTAGAGGTCCAAGGTGTTAATCATATTAAGATATTTATAGAATTCTCCATGTGGTCCATATTAAAGGGCACTTCATTTAATATAAAAGGCTTTTAAAATACAATATTGGTACACAATCTCTAGTTAAAATTCAAAAGGCGCATTCATTTTGTGGAACGACCCACCCACTAGAGAAGCCTTGCCTGAAGGGCACGCACCAAGGGCAGTGTGCCTCCATTGGAGGGCAATGAGGGCTGATAACAGACAGATCCTTCCAGCCAGATTGATAAGTCTGAGTTTGACTTTACTGCTCCATTAGACACATAATTACGTCACATTAGAGGAGTGATAAACTGTCCTGTGATAAACTGTCCTTCCCTGATCCTCGCTCTCTCGCTCTCTCCATCCCTCACTCTCCCATTTTAATGTTTTATCTCTCTTTATGCCTCTCTCCCTTTCTCTCCCTTTAGCCCTCCATCACTGTCTTCCATGCTTCCCTCCATCCCGCTCCCTTTCTCTTTAGCTGTGTTTCTCTCTGTTATGTGTAAATATGCCTCATTCATCAGAGGAGAAGGTTAAAACATCCCCCTTTCTCTCTCTCTCACTTTCTCTCATTCTCTCACCTCCCCCAAGTCTACGGTTCAAGACTTGCCAAAGTGCCAAATTTCAGCATTCAGCAAAATCCAATATTTCTTCAAGTTGTCACCATCATTGTAAAGCCATAGTTATTTTGTTGCTTTGAGAAAGTCCTTCCTGAAGATTATAATTCATTTCATGTGATTAGTGGTTCACATACATCTGCCCCTCATTTTAAGGTCAAACCTGTTATGTGAACTAAATAGTCAAATCAGATTGTAAAAGCTGGTTCTGCTCTTTCTGGACATTTTGTGGTGGAAAACTGAGTGGGTCGAGAATAACTCGTCAACCCTGTTACCCATACAGTGTATTCAGAAAGTATTCACATCCCTTGACTTTTTCCACATTTTGTTGTGTTACAGCCTGGATTTACAATTGAATACATTGAGATTTTGTGCCACTGATCTACACACAATACCCCATAATGTTAAAGTGGAATTATGTTTTTAGAAATATTTACAAATTAATAAAAAATGAAAAGCTAAAATGTCTTGAGTCAATAAGTATTCAACTCTTTTGTTATAGCATGACTAAATAAGTTCAGGAGCAAAAATGTGCTTAACAAGTCACATAATAGGTTGCATGGACTCACTCTGTGTGCAATAATAGTGTTTAACATGTTTTTTAAACGACTACCCCATCTCTGTACCGCACACATACAATTATCTATAAGGTCCCTACTGTAAGTTGAGCAGTGAATTTCAATAAGGTCCCTACTGTAAGTTGAGCAGTGAATTTCACACTCTTGAGTGTGTCAAGAACGGCAACACTGCTGGGTTTTTCACGCTCAACAGTTTCCTGTGTGTATCAACAATGGTCCACCACACGAAGGATAGTGCCTCCTCATGATAAGTCTACAGCTGTAAGGCACCAGCTTCGGACAGTCTACAGGGATGACATATGGACCTCTGGGAAGAAACTTGTGAGTACGGTAGCTGTAGAGTCAAAGGCCTCGGGGTAAATGTTCAACTTTACTAAGGTAAAGCTGGTATTTTGCTCGGACCCTTAAGTGATCCTAGCATAAATCCTCATGAAATGTTCCTTTGTACATGTGCGTTTAGGCTTACACAAGCGCACATGCCAAGGGAAAGAAGTAGGTTGCAACCTGTTCAGAATGAGTCTGACGTCATCAGATCATTTTCATGTCAATGCCTGGAGGTCAGTAAGAATTGATGCCGACCTCAAGACATTTGTTAAGTGGACCTGTAGTAGGTTTACTACTGTGTCTTACACCATTGTAGTGGCGATAGGTATGATGGAGTTTATTTCATAGCTATGTTATCCACGGAGGAGATAACCTCACGACGGAAGTACTCTATAAGCACCGAACTGGTCGTACACAGTGTGATCATGGTTCATGACTTTTAATAACTTTTCTCCTGAATGGAGGGCTCTATTTATTAGTGGCATGTGTGTTAACCATCAGAAGAGTGTTTTAGAGATTCCCTTCCACGTGTTGCAATCTGAGTGACTACTAACTCCTCTGTCGCTGTTATCAATATCAATTTGAATTGTGAGGTCTATAACCTTCTTACTGATTGTGGCTGGACTGACTGCTGGCATTGGTACTGGTACTCAAGAGGACCAGTTATCCTACTGATTTATTCTGAAATGTTATCCTACCCGGACACATGATTAGAGCATTTTACTATTTGCATTGTAGTTGATTATTGTTGCCATTTGTTTTGGAGGTGGAAAGTCCACTGGACTTCTTTTACGATCAGTGTGGTACACCTCAGTGATATCTCAGATGTGTTCTAAGGTTATCCCCGTCGAGGGCCCTGTCCGCTTCTCTCTGTTCTCATGGGGAAGTTTGGGGAACTAGATTTGGCCTCGTAGTCTCACCCCCCCCCCCCCTCCCCCCCACCGGCCCCGACGAGGCTCATCATGGGTCTGGGCTAGTATTCCCCCCCTTTGTGTCTCTTGTTCCCCCCTTTGTACGAGTTGTCAGCGGCCGCATTGTTATTAGATTGGCTGTAACATTTCAACCAAATCTCCTGGTGTTTGTCAGTGTCACGGCTTCAATAAGTGGTGAGTGCAGGAGTCAGGCGCAGAGAGCAGGGTAGTTCCAAAAGATGTGGATTTTTTATATTCCAAATACAACCAGAGAGACGGTCACGCCACACACACAAGGGCGCGTAAAGTCCCAGTCCAACAAACAGGACGAAACTGAGCAGGAACAGACACCACAAGAATAAACGAACACCACAAACAGAAAAACAAGCCCGCACAAAAGCCGGCGGGCCAACTGGGTTTAAATAGCCCACAACCAAACCTAAACACGAAACAGGTGCAACAAATCAGACACAACTAAATGAAACAGAAAAGGGGATCGGTGGCAGCTAGTAGGCCGGCGACGACGACCGCCGAGCGCCGCCCGAACAGGAAGAGGCACCATCTTCGGCGGGATTCGTGACAGTCAGTCACCACAGCGTCCGCATGTGGCAGCTGTTCCAGTACCTGCGAAGTGAGACGAGGACATATGTCTGTGATATCGTGTTTCACCAGTGGGGGTCATCAGGTCAGTTGCGGGACTGACGCTGTTAGTTACATTTTGAGAGGTTTCAGTCCTCTTCAAAGTGGAAAATATATCATCGGAAGTAGAGTACACTTTGCACGTCGATGCTTTTATTCCTAAGACGGCCGCAGTGCTTGCGGAAGTGTCCGAAGGACAAGAGAAATTCATCTCAGCTACAGTAATGCACGACTCCAAGGAGGAAGGAAGTTGCTCATTCACAGAGACTGCTGGCTCGAAACCATGGAAATAAGGGTCAACCAGGTTTGCTGATTGAATGTGACGAGATATCGTAATATCTCCTTGGGTCAGATTCCGCTTCAAGAGGTTTTGAAACGTCTTTTTCCCAAGGTGTGCTGTCGACAGATATCCTTCGTGGAGGGCTGTATTGCAGCTAGCGTTAGGAGCAGACAGTGTGGTCAGTGGAGATGGCACTGTGACCTGTGACCATACTTGGTTGGTTTTCCGATCCATCAAGTCTGCTCCGAGTAGAAGGGGTTCAGATTCGAGGCTGGTAACATACACAGGGTGAACAAGCGATATGTCCTGGAAGTGTAGTTTCAGCATGACTCTCAATGTGAGAGGCGAGGTAGTCTGAGTGAAACCTTGAAGTGTAGTGTCGCATCATTCCCTTTTTAGACAACATTTAGCTAGCTTCAAAGCCCTTTTGAGATCATTGAACAACGTTTGAGAGATGAGCGACATTGTCAAGCCCGAATCAATTAGTGCATCACAGGTTAAGCAGTCCTCCAGGACTATTTCCAGGTATGGCCTCTTTGAGTTGTGTTTAGTGAACATATTCCCCAAAACGTGGAGTGGTTGTTCGCTACGATGTGATGTGTCATTTCTGTTCATGGTGAAGACAGATTGACTAATCGGGTTTTGAGTGGACTTGGCTCTTGCAAAGCTTTTGACATTTTCTTTGCAACCTTTGTATCAGAGTCTATAGACAAAGCCGGTGGGCTTGTTCTTTGATCGCGCTGGCCCTGGATAGGGTCTCGAGTGAGAGAGAGAGAGAGTAATTTGATTGTTAATGTAACCCTAACCCTGTTGTCCAACAATTCCACGTTTAGTCATATTGACTTCACTTTTTCCCTTTTTCAAATCATACAATGTGATTTTCTGGAGTTTTGTTTTAGATTCCGTCTCTCACAGTTGAAGTGTACCTATGATAAAAATTACAGACCTCTACATGCTTTGTAAGTAGGAAAACTTGCAAAATCGGCAGTGTATCAAATACTTGTTCTCCCCACTGTATATGTCTGCTAATGTCGTTTAGCTTACCTGGAACGGTGTCAAAGGGGCAGAAGTTTTTGCCGAGTTTGTCAAGGTGTTCCGTGCCAAGTGGGCGGATATTGTTGGCTTCATCCCGTGGGGAAATTGTGGCCCGAAAGGCCAAGTGGAGAAGCCAAGCTTTGGCTTTGTTGGCGAGGAGGCCCCATATTACTCTGTGGCAAATGGCCAAGAAGAGAAGACTGAGGGACACCTGAGGGAGGCAAAGTCTGAAACCTTCTTTCATCTTCACTCCTTTGTGTACCGAGCTCCGGTCGCGAGCTAGGTTGCATGATTGGGTAGTCACGCTGTAGTGCGTGACAGTTCTGGAATTCCTCCAGAACATGTACCTAAGGGTGGTATTCTGCTGCATAGCAGAGTCCACCTGGGCGCTTAAAGTACTTATTTCAGACACATGAGTTTCTCACTTGCTCCGTTCGGCCTCATACTTATCTGTCATGGTGTGCAGGTAGAGGTCTTGAGTACAGATTGAGAGATTCTTTGGTGAGATTTCCTCCTCTTGCTTAGAAATCAATATTTCCATCTACAGCGACTTCAATGAGTTCCGCTGAGCTGCCATCCAACATCGTCATTGTGTTCATTAACTGAACGTCTTTGGTCTGCAGCATTTGGACTAGAACATTATTGCTTTGAGTAATGTTTTTCAAAACTGCATGCATGTTATCAAATTGCGAAGCTCCTGTTTATAGATAACTCGTCAGATTTATCTAGTTTGGCGTGAACTTCATCGTATTTAGTTTTGGCTAAATCGAGTTGTTCCTGTAGAAGACAATTTGTTGGAGAGTGTGTGCTCGTTCATCGTCATAAGTTTTTGCAATTACTTTTAATTGTTTAGTTTTCAAAAGTTCCTCGGCTAGCAGAACGTTTTCCCTTTCTGCTTTTGTCACTAGTTTCCCTGTTCTCTCCACCTGTCCCTTCATATCAGCCATTTCTTGCTCTTGCTTCAGCTGTGCACTGCGGTACTGGACCGATATATCATAAGTGTAACCCGTTGTAACAGTTGTGAGCATACGGTTGCTGTCACATGGAAATATATATATATATTTTAATTACTGCCGATTCTTCACCACCAGGGGTCACTGGTCGCAGAAAGCTGAAATCAAATAGGAGTCCAAAGGGCGGGACTTCCATTTCCCAAAACACAGCGTGTTGCCTTGGGAACAAAGAAGGAAAAAAATGTCTGCTCTCCCTGTGTTAGCTTAGCATCTAGTGCAAAGCTAGCCTTACTTGTGTAGGAATGATTCCTCCAAACACAACATGGTCCCTTTTAACAAGGGAATAGGTTTACTAATGACGTCTCACGTTCACCCTTTTAGGCGTTATTTTCGCGATATTTACCGGAACGTGCGGTAACATGAAGAAATACACCTTGTTCTACTCACGCTACTGAAACGCGAGAGATGGAGAGATAATTACTCGCTTCAGTCAAGCTAAAATATCTACTAAAATGTTTCTAATTGGCCGGCCCATATGTCCTGGCTCAATAAATTAATAATGACAGAGTCTACTCGCTCCTGAAACGCGAGAGACAGAAATAGTACTACGTTTTGGCCCAATGAGTCTATTTCTCAAAATACTTAAAATCGACCAGTCCATATGTCCTGGCTCGTAGCATTCTGTAATTTACTCTACAAGGTGACTTCGTCAGAGAAACAACATGTTTTCATCAAGAATCTCTCTGTACTTTGCTCTGTTAATCTTTGCCTCGATCCTGACTAGTCTTCCTGTCCCTGCCGCTAAAAAACATCCCCACAGCATGATTCTGCCACCACCAGGCTTCACTGTATGGATGGTGCCATGTTTCCTCCAGAAGTGACACTTGGCATTCAGGCCAAGAATCTTGTTTTTCATGGTTTGAGAGTCTTCAGGTGCCTTTTGGCAAACTTCAAGAGGGCTGTCAGTGGTCCCGTGTGGCTCAGTTGATAGAGCATGGCGCTTGCAACGCCAGGGTTGTGGGTTCATTCCCCACGGGGGGACCAGGATGAATATGTATGAACTTTCCAATTTGTAAGTCGCTCTGGATAAGAGCGTCTGCTAAATGACTTAAATGTAAATGTCATGTGCCTTTGACTGAGGCGTGGCTTATGCCACTCTACCATAAAGACCTGATAGGTGGAGTGCTGCAGAGATGGTTGTCCTTCTGGAAGGTTCTCCCATCTCCACAGAGGAACTCTAGAGCTCTGTCAGATTGACCATCGGGTTCTTGGTCACCTCCCCGACCAAGGCCCTTCTGTCCCGATTGCTCAGTTTGGCCGGGCGGCCAGCTCTAGGAAGAGTCTTGGTGGTTTCAGACTTCTTCCATTTAAGAATGATGGAGGCCATTGTGTTCTTGGGTGACTTCAATGCTGCAGAAAATGTTTGCTACCTTTCCCCAGATCTGTGCCTCAACACAATCTTGTCTCGGAGCTCTACGGACAATTCCTTTGACCTCATGACTTGGCTTTTGCTCTGACATACACTGTCAACTGTGGGACCTTATATAGACAGGTGTGTGCCTTTCCAAATCATGTCCAATCAATTGAATTTACCACAGGTGGGCTCCAATCAAGTTTTAGAAACAGCTAAAGGATGATCTATGGAAACAAGATGCACCTGAGCTCATTTTCAAATTTCTCATAGCAAAGGGTCTGAATACTTATGTAAATAAGTTATCTGTTTTTTATCTTTAATAAATGTGCAGAAATAAAAAAAAAAAACAGTTTTCACTTTGTCATTATGGGGATATTGTGTGTAGATTGCTGAGGATGTTTTTTAAAAATCTAAATCAATTTTAGAATAAGGCTGTAACGTGACAAAATTTGGCAAATGGAAGGGTTGTGAAAGCACTGTAACTTTTAGCATTTTGCTCACCATTCATTGCACATAAAAACGTTACAGGTTCATTGACTGAGTGCATGAACCACCTACTCGCTCCAAATCAAAATGTAATTGTATCTGGCATACCATTGCCAGAAATATCTACACTGATAAATGCTATCCTTTTTCATAAACGGGAGACATGAAATGGTTAGGAGGCACAATTTATTCTAGGTTACTGAAAATTCCAGTCGGGGAGACTTCCCCTTCGGCTAGTTTACAAAAATAGATTGATGTGCGGAACATTTTTTTAAACAAATGTAATGCTGTCACGCCCTGATCTGTTTCACCTGTCCTTGTACTTGTCTCCACCCCCCTCCAGGTGTCGCCCATCTTCCCAATTATCCCCTGTGTATTCATACCTGTGTTCGCCAGTTCGTCTTGTTCGTTCAAGCTTACCAGCGTTTTTCCTGTCAGCTTCTATCGTTTCCCAGCCTCTCTTTCCTCGTCCCCCTGGTTTTTGACCTTTGCCTGTCCTGACCCTGTACCTGCCGGCCTGACCTCTCTGCCTGACCCTGACCCTGCCTGCCGTCCTGTACCTTTGCTCCTCCTCTGGATTACTGAACTCTGCCTGTCCCTGACCTTGAGTCCGCCTGCCGTCCTGTACGTATGCCTTACCCTGGATTTTCGACCACTGCCTGCCTTGACCTGTCTTTGCCTGGCCCTGTTGCTACAATAAACATTGTTACTTCGACAGCCTGGGTCTTACCTTGATCCCTGATAAATGCACATTCAATATCTCAAGGGAGTTGAATGTCCATCAGTGTAAATTCATCTCCTCTCTCCGTCCTGCTCGAACTCACGATATACTTATGTTTTCCATCAGAGGCAATACAACTTTTGGTAATAGATTGATTCAGCCAGCCAAATAAGAAGAAAACAGCTCAGTTTTCCCTCTCCTCCATCTCTCTCTTCTCTCCTTCACTTCCCCTCCCAGTGGAGTGATAAATGAATATGATATTTATTGTCTCTGTCCTTGTCCTTGTCCTTGTGTCTGTCTGTGTCCCTATCCTTGTTTATGTCATTCTCCCTCACTGTCCTTGTCTCTGCCACTGTCCCTGAGCCCTGTCCCTGTCCAATAGCAAGTACAAATAGACAGAAATCAGGCCACAAAATGGGTACAAAGCATGGCAAAACCTTCAGGGAATTTAACCCTATCAGTCCCGAGACCCCAGCAAAAATAGGATTTTCATTTATCTAACTTTAATTTATCTGCATGTCCAGCCCTTATATTTAGCCTCACAATTAAGTGTTTAACTTTTTTATTTTCAGGACAACCAGGGCTATAAGTAGAACACTAAACTATTTGACATAAAAAGTTGCATTCATGAGTTTTATTGACAGATTTCAATAAAAAAATAAGGTCCGACAATGCAAAAACCTGATAGAAATGAATTAAAATGAATGCTGTTAGTACAAAAATAGTTTGCTCAGTGGAAAATTAATATCCTGACAACTGTGTGGAGTTTGGAGTTTTTGACAGGAACTATGCGAGCTTATTTCAGTATTATAGACACTGTCCTGAGATTTCCTATGATCTTCTATGTAGAAGAACCCCTTACCTTCTACGACTCTTGTGTAGCTTGTGAGCGTCATACAATCTCTGTTTTTCATAGATAGCTTTTAATGGTTTGTAGCTCAAACCATAAAAAAAACGAGAGGTCTTCTCTGGTCCAAACAGTTGGAACCAGACCCGAATGGACTCGAGTGACATTTTTTAAAATGTTTATCAGCCAAGTTGCTCTTCTGGTTAAAGGCTAAAGGCCCAGTGCAGTCAAAAATGTGATTTCCTGTGTTTTATATATATTTTCAAATTATGAGGTTGGAATATTACTGTGAATTGGGGGAGGGGAAGCTCTAATGCTACCTATGCCATCACTCAACACGCTGTCAGGCACGGGGGCGTTTGAGCCAACCCCCCTGACACACACACCGCCAAAGCAGTGCAGGGACGGGGATTCAGGTCCAATCACTCCAAGAGGCAGGCTTCTGACAGCAAGTCCATCAAGGGATGCATACAGTCACTACACATGCATGCAATGCATGCCACAACACCTTCCTTTCAGTCAATTATCTGTCTCGAAGGACCATGTAAAAACTGGGTCCCACTCTAAACGAAGTACAATTAAAAGCTTTATATAGCATACATAAACGTTTCATAATCACTACATAAATGCTTCACAAATCAAGCATATGTCATATTCTAAATGGTCTATAAAGGGTGACAAAACAATTCCCACTGAAGGGTTATTTGCCAGATCTGACATAACGCACTATGTTCATACCCCATTCATGTAGTACGATATACACTTATAGATGATTTGTGAAGCATTGATGTAGTGATTATGAAACCTGTATGTATGCTATATAAAGCCTTTATAATTGTATTAGGTTAAAGTGGGAACAAGACCTGTTTGTCGCTAATTCCGGCGAGAGCTAGGACCATCACCCGCTAGTGACTTAAGCTGACTTGTCCTTGGTCTGGCCCACTACAGGCGGTCCGTCAAGAACCAGGCAGATGTGTCCATAATCAGAGTTTTATTAGCTCTTAGTCACCACCACACAGTATTTCAAAGTATATCAATTGATGATAATGCTCTTTTAGTGTAAGACTTGTTTAAAAAGCCCACCTGAAATGGGATGGAGTGACATCAACCAAGTGGTACATTCGTTAATAGACCAATAAGAGAGAGAGTCCCCCTCCCCATTAAGACCGCTCCCAGACAGTCCGGGCAAAATTCTTGCTTGAGAAATTGCTCATTCCTAAGAATAATTGTAAAAATATAATTTTTGACAATTTTAATTAAAAACAATCATAGTAAAGTACTTAATTGTTACCCAGAAATGTGATATTATATTGAGATATAAATGGCTACATTGGACCTTTAACGAATATATCTTTGTATGTTGGCTAGGCATCTATAAGTCAATACATTCACCTATTTAGTGTAAAATAAATATCAAATCAAATTTGATTTGATTTGTCACATGCGCCGAATACAACAGTGAAATGCTTACTTACAAGCCCTTAACCAACAATGTAGTTTTAAGAAAATCCCCCAAAAAGTAAGAGATAAGAATAACAAATAATTAAAGAGCAACAGTAAATAACAATAGCGGGGCAATATACAGGGGGTACCGGTACAGAGTCAATGTGTCAACGTGCGGGGGGGCACCAGTGTCGAGGTAATTGAGGTAATTATGTACATGTAGGCAGAGTTAGGTAAAGTGACTATGCATAGACAATAACAGAGAGTAGTCTGGGTAGCCATTTTATTAGAAATTCAGGAGTCTTATGGCTTGGGTAGAAGCTGTTTAGAAGCCTCTTGGACCTAGACTTGGCGCTGCGGTACCGCTTGCCGTGCGGTAGCAGAGAGAACAGTCCATGAATAGGGGGGCTGGAGTCTTTGACAATTTTTAGGGCCTTCCTCTGACACCGCCTGGTATAGAGGTCCTGGATGGCAGGAAGCTTGGACCCGGTGATGTACTGGGAAGTACGCACTAACCTCTGTAGTGCCTTGTGGTCGGAGGTCGAGCAGTGCCATACCAGGCAGTGAAGCAACCCGTCAGGATGCTCTTGATGGTGCAAGCCCTGCCACATTCGATGAGCGTCGGAGCCAGTGTGGTACAATTCGATCTTAGTCCTGTATTGAAGCTTTGCATGTTTGATGGTTCGTCGGAGGGCATAGCGGGATTTCTTATAAGCTTTCGAGTTAGAGTCCCGCTCCTTGAAAGTGGCAGCTCTACTCTTTAGCTCAGTGCGAATGTTGCCTGTAATTAATGGCTTCTGGTTGGGGTATGCACGTACAGCCACTGTGGGGACGACATCCTCAATGCACTTATTCATAAAGCCAGTGACTGATGTGGTGTACTCTTCAATGCCATCGGAATAATCCCAGAACATATTCAAGTCTGTGTTAGCAAAACGGTCCTGTAGTTTAGCATCTGCTTCATCTGACCACTTCTTTATAGACCGAGTCACTGGTGCTTCCTGCTTTAATTTTAGCTTGTTAGCAGGAATCAGGAGGATAGAGTTATGGTCAGATTTGTCAAATGAAGGGCGAGAGAGAGCTTTGTACGCGTCTCTATAAATGCAACAGTTTCAGATTTAACTGAGTTACAGTTCATATAAGGAAATCAGTCAATTGAAAGAAATTCATTTGGCACTAATCTATGGATTTCACATGACTGGGAATACAGATATGCATTTGTGTACGTTGTCCGTAGCTTATGACTCCCCATATCATAACCCCACCGCCACCACGGGGCAGTGGTGATTTTAGCATGTCAATCTTGGTGGGGCAAACAACCCTTTTTTTAATGCATGCCAGCGAAGCCACTACACAACTCTATACAATAGATTAAATGCACTATAACGGTGACAAATGGTGCCCACAAACGTTTAGGGTCTACATAAAGCAGTCCCGACAATGGAGCTTACAGCTGACTTTCTTAAATAAATATTTGTTTCTACTGACTCCTTGTGTATTTGTGTAATTTGTGGATAAGAGCCGCGTTCTCCTTCAATAATAATGAATGTCGACATGAGTTTTGGCTTTTGAACCATGCGAACATTATTACATTTATGTTCAGTAAATTCAGAATGTAAGTATAAGCACAAGTATGTGCAAGTGCGAGCAAATGAGCTGCGAGCGGCCTATTTGATCAGCAATTTCGATAAAAGAAAAGCGATAGAAATTCAGGTAGATGTTAGTTCAGATGAATTCAGCAAGATGTCGAGGCCTTAACTTTACTCTCCTTTAAGTCACCACAGAGAGAGAAAGAGAGAGAGACCCAGTCTTTTATTAGGTCTATGTGGTCTAAAAAGGAAGGACAATACATTCACGAGGAACCACCTGTATAGACAATATACAGACGCACTGACAGCGCATTGCGCAAACAAAACAACCCTCGCAATATCAACTGGAATTACATGGGTCTATTACTGAACTTTTTGTTGAACAAAAATATTTGAATGGGAAGAGACTGTCACTGGCGAACATGGTTACGAGGAGGGGATACTATAATGTTGTTGGAGAAAAGCACCTGAGCTAATTAGAACACACAAAGTAAGCAAAACAATGATATGCATCATTCTAACATTCCCTAAAATTATGAATATGATACTAATGAGATAGACCTATATAAGCAATATAACAATGCAGATGTACGAACAATGACATATATGATGGTAAGCAGGTTAACCTCACTAGGGGTGTGTGGACGCTAGCGTCCCACCTGGCCATTCATCCAGTGAATGTGCAGAGCACCAAATTCAAAAACAGAAATACTCATTATGAAAATTAATGAAACATACAAGGGTTTAAAGATAAACTTCTTGTTAATCCAACCACAGTGTCAGATTTCAGAAAGGCTTTACGGCGAAAGCAAACCATGCGATTATCTGAGAACAGCGCCCAGCAGACAAATCATTACAAACAGTTAGCAGCCAAGAAGAGGAGTAACAAAAGTCAGAAATAGTGATAAAATGTATCACTTACCTTTGATGATCTTCTTATGGTTGCACTCCGAAGACTCCATGTTATACAATAAATGTTCATTTTGTTCGATAATGTCCTTCTTTATGTCCAAAAACCTCAGTTTTGTTGGTGCATTTTGTTCAGCAATCCATTGGAACAAAGCGCGGTCACAACAGACAGACGAAAAATCTAAAAAGTACAATAAAAGTTCGTAGAAACATGTCAAACGATGTTTAAAATCAATCCTCAGGTTGTTTTTGTCATAAATAATCAATAATATTTCAACCGGACAAAAGCTTCGTCAATAGAAAAGGAGAAACAAGAAAGGCGCGCTCCTGATCGCGCGCTGGACTCATGTCTGGAAATGTCCACTGTCCACTCATTGAAAGTGCTGTATCTCCCTCATTTTTCAGAGTAAAAGCCTGAAACAATGCCTAAATGTAGAAGAAGCCATAGAGATCGTGAACTGGGTCCTAAGTCTTTGTATGGTTGATAGGCTTTCAATGGAAAAACAGCCTTTCAAAATAATAGTACTTCCTGGATGGATTTTCCTCAGGTTTTCGCCTGCCATATCAGTTCTGTTATACTCACAGACATTATCTTAACAGTTCTGGAAACTTTAGAGTGTTTTCTATCCAAATCTACCAATTATATGCATATCCTAGCTTCTGGGCCTGAGTAGCAGGCAGTTTACTATGGGCACGCTTTTCATCCAAAATCCCGAATGCTGCCCCCTACCCTAGTGAAGTTTTAAGAGGCAAGCCGTAATTTCGATTAAGACATGAGCGAGTTGAGACGGATGTAGCCTATATGCCGCCTATTCGTTCAGCACTTTTGAAATGGACAGCGACATAATTCAGAACATGTGCCGTTCTTACAGTATTCTCCCTGTACACCAAGTCAGAACTGTAGGATGAATAGCAGGGGCACATAACCAGACAATGAAAGCTGTTACAATATTCGATGACATTTCTTTAAAACACGCTGTAGGCTACATGTGCACTACCAAGTCAGAACAGTATCCTATATGCCTATTTGTTCAGCTCTTTTGAAATGGACAGCGAAATAATTCAGAACCTGGGCCGTTCTTACAGTATTCTCCATGTACACCAAGTCCGAAGAGTAGGTTAAATTAACAGGGGCACATAAGCAGACAATGAAAGCTCTTACAATGCGGGCAAGTAAGCAGGCAATGAAAGCTGTTACAATATTCGATGATGACATTATCTCTAAAACGAATGGGGAACCACAAAAGTCAGAACTGTTGTACAAACAGGCTCCGCAGTGCTGTCTCACAATTGCCACACAATTTAATGCATGCTATAATTCTGGCAAGCGCGTACCTATTCTCCTCCGTTTATTGGTTGTGAAGGTCGATGGCTCGTCTATTTGTGGTGTCTAGCTGAGCCACAACTTTGATTTCCCCAGTCAATCCTAGTTTAGCAGCATTGTCTATATGTGTTGTCTATATGATTTAGGTCCTTAAACCCAGACTTGGACAACACAACCTCTCCACTGAATAGCAGGCAGGGGAAGCAAAATAGTGATTGCTTTGAGATGCTTGCAATTAGCCATTGAATCGTTCCAAACCACTCACTGTTGAATTTGCGATTTCCGACTTCTTGTGTAATGTTTATGGCCGATGAGCACCGAGAGGTTTTATCTCTAATTTCTCTTCACGTGACAAGGATTGAAAATGATTTGCCAGTAGATTGTCAATGTGATTCATGATGATGACTGCTTGTCTAGCTTGCTAGCTAAGATTTTGAACGTATGATGTTGACATGATCAGTCCAATCAAAGCTATGGTAGATAAAACGTGATTTGACGTCAATTTATCTGTGGCCAATGACCTTGAGCCTTCTTGGACGGGCACTTCTATTTTAAATCTATGGCACCACCCAAAGGGGCTTGAACTTTCTAGCTCTCCCTGTAGATTTTGCGGTGACGTTGTGTCCCCACGAGTGACAGAACACTGAGCCAATCACGGCGCAACTAGAGAACATTACCAACCCCTACGTTCTGTATTTTCCGCTGGCTGCCCCACCACCACAGAAAGCACTGAGCTAGGCTGAAACACCTGCATTTTGGAGCTGCCTTACTCAAGAAAGCATGTGGCTAATATAATATATATATATACACACGAAACTGCACATTTTAGAGTGGCCTTTTATTGTCCCCAGCACAAGGTGAACCTGTGTAATGATCATGCAGTTTAATCAGCTTCTTGATATGCCACACCTGTCAGATGAATGGATTATCTTGGCAAAGGAGAAATGCTCACTGGCAGGGATGTAAACAAATTTGTGCAATTTGTTTTTGAGAATAAGATTTTTTGTGCGTATGTAACATCTCTGGGACCTTTTTTTTCAGCTCATGAAACACTTTAAATGTTGCGTTTATATTTTGGTTCAGTGTATGTTATAGGCTAGGCAGAGCCGTGGTTGGGTCCATTCTGGGTATATTAGCTGTAGTTGCATAGACCCGAGAACAGATGACAAACAAACAGGACCCGACTCTGACATAAAGGAAAATATTTTTGGACCCGGATGACTGGAGTCCCAGGTAGGGTCTTGGGTGGACCCGTGAATACCTCTAATTAGGACACATCCAATGGGTGGTGAACTGTGGTGATGTCACTGAACAGGAAGGAAGTTCTAGGTATAAATTCCAATCAGAAGATCCCTCTCTCAGCCCCACCTGCTCTCCCTCCAAACACACACACACATACTGAGTAGTGGCCGGTAGTAGAAGATTATTGTGCCTCGTTTCCCCATTTCCAAGCATCACACCTCTCTCGTGTTGTCTCTCTAGAGAAGCGTCGCTCTACCCCCCCCCCCCACCCCCCCCCTCACTTTCTCTATCTCCCCCCTCCTTCTCTCCTCTGAGAGGCTTCCATTCAGAGGGAGAGGCTCAATCAGCCTTGGCAGCTCTCAGGAGCTGTAGGTATTGAGAGGAGGAGAGAGAGAGAGAGGGAGAGAGGGAGAGAGAGAGAAGAGAGATAGAGGCGCTCTGTGGAAGGGAAAGATAAAGAGGAGGAGAGGAGCTTCTCAGTTGTGAGTGTGTGGGTGGTCGGTGGGTGGTCTACATGGCTGGCAGTCTGTTTGGAAGACTCTCCCTGGAGGAGGACTTTGTCATGTCCCCGGAGGGCCTGGAACTCAGTGGGGAAGGTAAGGACAGAGGGCTGAGGTGATGCTAATGGTGATGGGGGTCATAATAAATGGATGAGGGTTTGGACTATATGGTGATAGGATAAGGGTTGTGACTCTGTGGTTCATCGATGGTGAAGGGATGAGGGTTTGGACTATATGGTGATAGGATAAGGGTTGTGACTCTGTGGTTCATCGATGGTGAAGGGATGAGGGTTTGGACTATATGGTGATAGGATAAGGGTTGTGACTCTGTGGTTCATCGATGGTGAAGGGATGAGGGTTTGGATTCTATGGCTCATCTGTGGATGTGTTCCACTTACTTATTGGATGTTGTTTTATGTATTGGTCTTGAAGTGAAGCGTGAGTGAGAATGATTACCTATCTATTTGATTACCTACCTATAGATACAGTAGGTACAGACAGATGAGAGCCCAATAGGGTGTGGATGTGTCAGACTCATTGCTGTGAGGTGGGAAACTGTATTCACCTGATGTCAGAAATAACAAACAGCAGAATCTCAAGCATATGGTAGTACTTATATTTTTGTATGGTATTACTGTCCTTGATTTGACCATTGATAAAGTGTAATTATTACCTACTAGCTAAACGATGTATTGATCCAATGTCCATTATGACTAGGGGAAAATGAGAGTCCATAGAGAGAAAACATATAGTACTTTAAACACAGCCCTCAAATGGCCATAGAAATAGAATCACTTTATTAGATTGTATTTCTATGATAAAAAACATTGTACTCTTTATGACAAATATGGCTGCTCTTAACAGTAAATCACTGTGCCTGACAAAGCTGAATGAGTGTGTGGGGGAAGTGCTCTTCTATATTATATCCATAATTGATGGCGTTATATATTTATGTATTGCATTAGTGATGGGGGGAAAAATGATAGTTACATATCGGGATATTCTTTGTGACGATATATTGTATCGTTTTGACAATATCGCAGTGTTATATTTGCACCAGTTGGCTGTACCTGCATAGCTTGTTCGCCATACTCTTTTTAAATAGGGAGCTAATTGCTTTTAAGAACTTTTATTTCCCATGACTGTTAAAAACTTGTTTTCTCATGGCTTTCTTGTGTCTCTGCAGCAGACATATGGGAATAAAATCACAGTATCAAATCGCAATACATATAGAATTGTGAGAATGGCAAAACATGTCGTATTGTCACCTAAGTATTGTGATAAAATTGTACCGTGAGGTCCCTGGCAATTCCCAGCCCTAATATTGCATACTCTACTGCATGCGTGTTCATGCTGTTTGCATTGATTGTTGTTGGTCATAGAAATCGAATAAAAGTTTATTGGCAGCATACACAGATTTTCAGATGTAATCGCCGGTGCAGCGAAATGCTTGTGTTTCTAGCTCCAACAGTGCATTATTATATAGCAATAAAAAATAAAACAATACACACATAATCCAGAAAAATAACAAACTAAAGAAATTAAGAAATATGTTCAGTCACTGAACTCACAGCCACTAAGGAAATGTATCACTGTACAAATGGATAGGGGTCAAAATGGAACATGAAGCTTTCACAGGTCGTACTAGAATCAGGTGCCTTTGTTAGACATTATGTTGCATTGACTATCATAATACACTGATCAGAAATATTAACTCAACATGTAAAGTGTTGGTCCCATGTTTCATGAACCGAAATAAAAGATCCCAGAAATGTTCCATACGCACAAAAAGCTTGTTTCTCTAAAATGTTATGCACACATTTGCTTACATCCCTTTTAGTAAGCATTTCTCCTCGACTATAAGCTTCCAACAACTTCTTTTTTTGAGAATTTGGCTGTATGTCCAACCGGCCTCACAACCGCAGACCACCTATAAACACGCCAGCCCAGGACCTCCACATCCGGCTTCTTCACCTGCAGGATTGTCCATTGTCATGCCACTCATCCGCTGCCATCCCCTCATGTTTCAGCATGTTAATGCAAAGCCCCATGTCGCAAGGATCTTTACACAATTCCTGGAAGCCCAGTCCTACCATGGCCTGCATACTCACCAGACATGTCACCCACTGAGCATGTTTGGGATCCTCTGGATCTACGTGTATGACAACGTGTTCCAGTTCCCGCCAATATCCAGCAACTTTGCATAGCCATAGAAGAGGAGTGGGACAACATTCCACAGGTCACAAATCAACAGCCTGATCATCTCTATGCAAAGATGTGTCGCACTGGATGAGGCAAATGGTGGTCACACCAGATACTGACTAGCTTTCTGGTCAACGGACCTACCTTTTCTCCACAATTAGTACATTACATTACATTACATTTAAGTCATTTAGCAGACGCTCTTATCCAGAGCGACTTACAAGTACTTACAATCCTTTCTCATCGCAGCAACTCCCCAACGGGCTCGGGAGAGGCGGAGGTTGAGTCATGCGTCCCCCGAAACATGATCCGCCTAGCCGAGCTGCTTTTTAACACACTGCTCGATTAACCCGGCTACCAGCCGCACCAATGTGTCGGAGGAAGCACTGTTCAACTAACGATCAAAGTCAGCTTACAGGCGCCCGGCCCGCCACAAGGAGTCGCTAGAGCGCGATGAGCCAAGGAGACCCCCCCCCCCACCGGCCAAACCCTCCCCTAACCCGGACGACGCTGGGGCTACGGGGCTCTCGGTCACAGGCCGGCTGTGACAGCCTGGGATCGAACCATAGTCTGTAGTGGCGCCTTAGCACTGCGATGCAGTGCCTTAGACCGCTGCACCACTCGGGAGGCCTTCCCTACTTTTTTTTAAGGTATCTGTGACCAACAGATGCATATCTGTATTCCCAGTCATGTGAAATTCATAAATTACGGCCTAATGAATTGATTTCAATTGACTGATTTCCTTATATGAACTGTAAATCAGTAGACTCTTTGAAATTGTTGCGTGTTGCGTTTATATTTTTGTTCAGTGTGTGTTATTATATACATTATATGAACAGCAAGAGAGAGGTGAATGAGGAGTGCTTAAGATAATGCACGTGGTGCATACTGCTGTATAGCACAGTGAGTTCGAGATGTACAGTATCTTCCAATACAAGTTGACGTGACAGACAACACAGTCCTATGAACTACGCAGTCTGTCAGCACATTCACATTAGTCCTTCACTGAGGACCTCCCTCCTACCCAGTGCATTGTGTATTCTACGGGAGCTGCTATGCGGTAATTCATATGCAACTGTGCGCTTCTCAGAGCGGTCACGTCTGGGAGTTTCAGAGACAGAGACACAACCTTCAAATAACATCCCTCTCTCTCTGCCCTCTCTGGACCAGGACCTGTCACATTGAATACTCAATGATATGCACATTAGGTAATGGCCCAGGAAAGACATCATTGTGAACGTCCCAAATGGCACCCTATTCCCTATATGGTGCCCTAATAACCATATGGCTCTGGTCATACGTTGTGTACTATAAAGGGATTAGGGTGCTATTTGGGACGCAGTCTTCAGCACCATTGATGATGAGTAAGGGGAGTTTTCATGTATGATTAGGCTGTCAGTAAGAAAAGTGTGGTGCCATAGAAGGGTGACTGCTGAGAAAGAATACTCTTTCTTAGTGAATTGGACTGACAGTGACAGTCTTACATCCTGATGTGATTATGTGGTTTGGTAACGATGGTAATAATACCTGGGTTTTATATTGCCATTTTCAACGACCCAATGATGGTTTGGTGACAATGGTGACGTCGTCATCTCTGGCATGTCACGTAATGCCATGTCATATTGCTATTTACGCGTTATTATATATTATAATTGTCATTATAGAAATGAATAAAGTGTGTCTACACCACACATTTGTCATTGTTTCGTCCCTGACAGCCATCATATAATAAGCCTGTCGTTCAATCCTGTTGTTATATCCTGGACGTACTGGAGTTAAATATAACGGGAGCTAAATATCACTGGTCGTTGTCTGGACTGGTGACCTTCATCTTGATAACGAGGTCTGAGTCCTTCTGAGGCACGTAGACTGGGACAACGACCATCGCCATGGAGATGTTGTGCTTTCAACGGCTGCTATACTGTAGGCCCTTCAGAGGGCTTGTTGTGTTCTCGAGGGAAGGGGGGGTTGGAAATATCTTAACTGTCAGAATATGCAACACACATACCGTATATTGTACGCATGCATGCACACAAATGCATGCACACAGATACACACAGATACACACACACTGCATGCACATGTACTGCACACAAACATCGGCCCAAATCAATTGTCTTAACAGTGAAGTTACTGTGTCACTAGGTGAAGAGTCTTGAGACTGTTCACAAACTAGAAGTCCATTTGCACACTTGACTGGCTCAATTGATAATACAATAACTGTTGTGCTGGATGGCGTTTTGAATTATATTTGATGTAGTCTAGATGTTGGTTGAAAGTGGGAATTTAAGGCTTTTCTTCAAGGGTTCCAAGTTCAGAAACACGGCACATACAATAATGAAAGCTAGTGATTCAAAGTGCATGTTCCATCAAAAATTGCTAATCAGTGACATACCACTCAGGAATAAGCTCCAATCCAAAAGATTTACTGAATATTGTCCACTGACAGTCATCATCTTTACTGGAGGCCTTAGTTTAATTACACAACTCCGTAGCAAAGCAGGGAATATTATTATGTTATGTCTACTGCCTCGAACTGTTTCATCATTTCTCGGTCAACTCTAATGTTGTAAAAGTCTTTCTGCCGATAGATCATTTAGGCAATTTAGGGTGTCAGTAATTGTTCATATGAAATGTATTTGATTTATAAATCGCTCCACGGCAGTGCACTTACTTCTTAAAAGCCATTTAACAGCAATTCCTTACAGTCGTATCAAACAGCTCATGAGGGAGCAAAGTCGAAGAAGGAACGAAGGAAAGAAGGAAACTACCCAAATAGCCTACAGAAACACTACCTGTTAAGACTCTCAAGACATGCCAGTGTGAATTACTCTGTAGTTCTTCAGCAAACTCAAATGTTTAAGCCATAGCTTCGTCTATAGACATTATTAGTCTGTATTTCCTACATCCTTCAATCCTCTAAAAAAACAACATCCACAGTACATCCTGTTGTTATTGTCAGACGCTCCATATTGAGATCTGCACGCACTTTAGGCAACTCGTCTGACATATGTCTGGCAACAACAGACAGATCTCAGAACAGTCACTACACAACATAAAACACCCACTGCCCCTGTCTCACTCACTTGAGCCACAGAGCTCCATAGCAACCGGTTGCCTCTGCTAATACTACGAGGTTAATGTTCCCCACTGTGTTCCCATACCAGAACCACAAGCAATAACACCTCTGAATGGTTCGGTGACACAGAACATTGGAGCTTTAATTGCAGCTTCTTGTTGTTGTTGAGGTGACCAGTATGATAATGCATGAATGCTGGGTGACTCAAGGTAGTCCCCTCTCTCTATTATATTTTCAGGTATTTTCTAGTTTAAAGATGTCTACCTGTTTCTCTTAAGCAAACAGAGGTTATTACAACCCAGTAAACCCACTGTGTGGTTTTCGTTATGCCATTGATGTACATATTGGGACCGTAGCAGCTTCCCCGTGAGATCAACTGAAGCTTTTAACAGTCACAGGCTGGTCACCTGTGGCCTCATGCGGTTGTTTTGGGCAGAAACGGACAAGGAGGGAGCATTATTTGACAATAGTTTTACCTTTTGTGATTGGCTAGCGGCCAAGTCTCCGTCTGTCGGCCATTTTAGGATGTTAATGAAGCGGGTGGAATGTGGTAATCCCACTGACTGCTGTAGTAGACTCAATGTTCACTCTGTTTCCCTGTTAAACTGGGATTAAGTCAAGCGTGAGGCTAGTTTTTTTTGACAACTTCCTGCTTTTATTGGTAGAGTGACTTGATTTACCTGACCTATTCCTTTTAGCTACTAGTAGAGCCTGTTCTTGGTAGAGTAATACACTGAGTGTATAAAACATTAGGAACACCTTCTTAATATTGAGCTGCGCCCCTTTTGCCCTCAGAAGAGCCTCAATTAATTGAGGCATGCTCTACAAGGTGTCGAAAGCGTTCCACAGGGATTCTGGCCTATGTTGACTCCAATGCTTCCCACAGTTCCACACTTTCAAAAGATATAAGTGGTTTGAGTGTGTCAAGAACTGCAATGCTGCATGGATTATTCACGCTCAACAGTTTACTGTGTGCATCAAGAATGGTCCACCACCCAAAGGACATCCGGCCAACTTGACACAACTGTGGGAAGCATTGGAGTCAACATGGGCCAACATCTCTTTGGAACGCTTTCAACACCTTGTAGAGTCCATGCCCCAACGAATTTAGGCTGTTCTGAGGGCAAAAGGTGGTGCAACTCAATATTAGGAAGGTGTTCCTAATGTTTTGTACACCCATTGTATATGTGTCTGTGTATGCCTGTGTGGGTGTGTGCATGAGTGAGTGCATGTGTGCTAAGGTGTGGAGAATCAGAACAGGTGGTCAGTTCAGTTCAAGTGTTCAGCAGTCTGATGTCTTGTAGATAGAAACTGTCTCTGAGTCTCTTGGTATCAGACCTCATGCTCCAATACCGTCTGCCCAACGGTAAGGGGGGAGAACAGCTCGTGGCTGCGGTGTGTGGGGTCCTTGATGATGCTGCATGACTTCCTCAGGCAGTGTTTCGAGTAGATGTCCTGGATGGGTGGGAGCACTGTCCCAGTGATGTACTGGGCCATCTTCACCACGCACTGGAGGGCCTTGCCGTCATGGAAGCAGCAATTCCCGTACCAGGCCGTGATGCAACCGGTCAGGACGCTCTCGATGGTGCAGCAGTAGTATTTGGAGAGGACCGGGGGTGGCATGACGAATTTCTTCAGCCGCCTTAGAAAGTAGAGAGGCTGTTGCTCCCTCTTGACAAGAGTTGTTTTTGTTGTTGGTCCATGACAAGTCCTCAGTGATGTAGATGCTGAGGAACTTAAAACTGCATACTCTCTCTACTGCAGTCCCGTTCTTAGGTCAACAATCAACTCCTTTGTTTTGCTGACGTTGAGAAGGAGGTTGTTGTCATGACACCACTTGCTTCCTCCCGATAGGCTGACTCGCTCTTTGACTATAGCTCAGCATTCAGCCCTCCAAGCTCATCACTAAGCTCAGGACCCAGGGACTGAACAGCTCCCTCTGCAACTGGATCCTTGACTTCTGATGGGTCGTCCCCAGGGGGTGAGGGTAGGCAACGAAACATCCACCACACTGACTCTCAACAAGGGGGCTCATCAGGGGTGCATGCTTAGTCCCCTCCTGTACTCCCTGCTCACCTACGACTGCGTGGCCACACACTTTTCCAACACCATCATTAAGGTTGCTGACAACACGACGGTGGTTGGCCTGATCACCGACAACGATGAGACAGCCTATAGGGAGGAGGTCAGTGACCTGGCAGTGTGGTGCCAGGACAACAGTCGTGGACTGCAGGAAATGGAGTGGCCGAGCACACCACCATCCACATCGAGGGGGCTGTATTGGAGTGGGCCAAGTTCCTCAGTGTCCACATCACTAAGGAATTATCATGGTCCACACACACCAACACAGTCGTAAAGAAAGGCAGGACAACGCCTCTTCCTCCTCAGGAGGCTGAAAAGATTCAGCATGGGCCCTCAGATCCTCAAAAAGTTATAAAGCTGCACCATTGAGAGCATCTTGACTGGCTGCCTCACCGCTTGGTATGGCAACTGCTCGGCCTCCGACCGCAAGGCACTGCAGAGGGTAGTGTGTACTGCCCAGTACGTCACTGGGGCCGAGCTCCCTGCTGTCCAAGACCTCTATACTAGGCGGTGTCAGTCGAAGGCCCTAAAAATTGTCGAAGACTCCAGCCACCCAAGTCATAGACTGGTCTCTCTGCTACCGCATGACAAGCGGTACCGATGTCTGGAACCATAGCAAGCGGTACTAGCCTGGAACCGACAGGACCCTGAACAGCGTCTACCCCCAAGCCACCCCCAGGTTGTGAGGATCGGCAACGAAACATCCACCATGCTAAGACAAATAGTTAGTCCAGTTGCTATTGGTTAACTATTTAACTATCTGCATTGACCCCTTTTGCACTAAATCGTTTGACTCATCACATACGCTGCTGCTACTGTTTATTATCTATCCTGTTGCCTTGCCACTTTATCCCTACCTATATGTATGTCGCCAAGCTATAGTTACTCATTGTTCATTTATTCCTTGTGTTATTCTTTTTCTATTATGTCTCTTTTTTTATACGGGCAGACTGTACCCGAGCGTGAGGTCTGATACCGACAGGCTCAGGGACAGTTTCTATCTACAAGCCATCAGAACTGGACTGACCGCCCGCACACACGCGCACACACACACACACACACCACGCACACACACACACACACGTTCATGCTACAAACGCATCACAACTGCTGCTGCCAGACTCTTATTACAGCATGATTGCTAAATACTGCACAATTGAAACGCTTGCCTCTCAATCCCCCCCTTCCCCAAAACAGGGTAAATATTGGACTATAAATTGTGCCTTCCTGTATTATACTTATGCTCAAATGTTTATTCTATTCTACTGAACGATTTACTTTATGTTCATATTCTTATATTTTATTGTTGTCGCATTGTCGAGAAAGAACCTGCAAGTAAGCGACTAATAACTTGAAACTACTACACTTTTTGTTGTAGTGTGTCAGGAAAAGTGAGCGAGGCAACCCAATCTGGCAACTGACATGCAGCGAGACACAAGAAGTAGGCCAAGTTGGATTTTTAATAATCTTTCTGAATAATACAATAGGTCCCTTATTCTCTTATCGCGTCACATTTCGCTCGTAATTTGCCTAGACATCAAACCTATTCCAAAACAGCAGAAAACCTCATCGAAAAGCATGGCTAGGCTACATATTTCCCCTGTCTGTGAGCTAGCTCTCCTTATTATCTTATTCAATCCATTGAAAGAGCCGACTATGTAGCGTTACATGATGTTGTCAGAATTGTAGGAACTGACGGGAATAGGAACAGGAGGGAATGTGAGGAGAGAGAGAGGGAGAGATAGCGAGACTGAAAAGGCGAGAGGGAGAGAGCGCGGTAATATGAGAGAAGCAAGGAAGGGCCCAGTAAACTAAAGTGTAAACAAACCCTGTGTGAAGCCGAAGCAAAGTAGTAGAACCAACATTTATTGTAAAAGTGTAGAGTGGGCACACTGTGGTGAGTGTTGGTTATTAAAGAGAATTATACAGGGCCTGTAAAAGCTGGGTCGGCAGTTTGATCTGTTCTCCAATCTGGCAACCTCCGCTCCAGATCTCCAGATGACAGTAGGGGTTTAGGGGGAAGAGGGGAGGGATAACGAGCCTTCACCACTGCACACATAATTCTTTGTTTAGGGAAGCAGATGGAGACTGGGTTTTTTAATTATGGCCTTACTTCCTCTCTTTCTGTCTTCCTTCCTGTCTTGTGAAAGCCAAATGAAGACAAGGGCTGCATCTTTAATCCTCATGTTTTGCTGCTGACAGCTGGGGGTGGAAGTGTTGAAGCTGCAGAACCTGTCAAGGGTCAGTATTACTACAGTAGGGCCTCCCGAGTGGCGCAGTGGTCTAAGGCACTGCATCGCAGTGCTAGCTGTGCCACTAGAGATTCTGGGTTTGAGTCCAGGTTCTGTCGCAGCCAGCCGCAACCGGGAGACCCATGGCGTGATGCACAATTGGCCCAGCGTCGTCCGGGTTAGGGGAGGGTTTGGACGGCAGGGATGTCCTTGTCCCATCGCGCACTAGCGACACCTGTGGCGGGCCGGGCACAGTGCATGCTGACACGGTAGCCAGGTGTACGGTATTTCCTCTGAGACATTAGTGTATTACTACACTAATGTCTCTATTATTGAGGAGAGGTCTGTAATGATAGGACAGGTGTTAAAAGATGATAGGTTACGCAACAGACAGTTGCTTGTATTCGCTTGAAGATGAACAGTATCGTTCTGATTATGTGGTAACAGATCCGTCGTCCGTCAATTGGGGCGGCAGGTAGCCTAGTGGTTAGAGCGTTGGACTAGTAACTGGAAGGTTGCAAGATTGAATCCCCAAACTGACAAGGTACAAATCTGTTGTTCTGCCCCTGAACAAGGCAGTTAACTCACTCTTCCTAGGCTAGTTAAATAAAGGTAAAAAAAAAAGAAAAATAATCATTTGTGTGTGTGATTCATAGTGTGTTCCTCTTAAAAAGTGGCATGCTTGAGGATTTAGAGAAGACTATAGTGTACGTATGTGACTTCCATTCATCTTAACAAGTCAAGGCTGTGTCTGATGTACAATGAATGGCTGACCTTGACAGAGCTCCTTACAGCCTTGCTGTGAAGTGTCTCTATAGTGATGTGAGTACAGAACTACTTGTCACTTTTGACCTTGTGTCACACTGATCCTCACGTAATGGAAAAGATACACAACTTCTCTCCTCTCTATATTTGATGTCTTCTAGTCCCCTCTTTGCCTTCAGAGCTAGTGTTATGGAGTGAGGTGGAATTAGTAGAAGTTACTCGTAACCACTGATATGGGGTCAGATGTTTTTCATAACCCCAATGATTATCAAATCAAATCAAATGTTATTAGTCACATGTGCCGAATACAACAGGTGTAGACCTTACAGTGAAATGCTTATTTATGAGCCCCTAATCAACAATGCAGTTAAAAAAATTACGGATAAGAATAAGAAATAAAAGTAACAAGTAATTAAAGAACAGCAGCACAATAACAATAGCGAGACTATATACAGGGGTTAGTTGAGGTAATATGTACATGTAGGTAGAATTATTAAAGTGACTATGCATAGATGATAACAGAGAGTAGCAGCGGTTTAAGAGAGGGGGGGCAATGCAAATAGTCTGGGTAGCCATTTGATTAGATGTTCAGTCTTATGGCTTGGGGATAGAAGCTGTTTAGAAGCCTCTTGGACCTAGACTTGGCGCTCCGGAACCGCTTGCCGTGCGGTAGCAGAGAGAACAGTCTATGACTAGGGTGGCTGGAGTCTTTGACAATTTTTAGGGCCTTCCTCTGACACCGCCTGGTATAGAGGTCCTGGAAGCTTGGCCACAGTGACGTCCTGGGCCGTTCTCACTACCCTCTGTAGTGCCTTGCGGTCGGAGGCCGAGCAGTTGCCATACCAGGCAGTGATGATGCAACTCAATGGTGCAGCTGTAGAACCTTTTGAGGATCTGAAGACCCATGCCAAATCTTTTCAGTCTCCTGAGGGGGAATAGATTTTGTCGTCCCCTTTTCACAACTGTCTTGGTGTGCTTGGACCATGTTAGTTTGTTGGTGATGTGGACACCAAGGAACTTGAAGCTCTCAAACTGCTCCACTGCAGCCCCGTCGATGAAAATGGGGGCGTGCTCGGTCCTCTTTTTCCTGTAGTCCACAATCATCTCCTTTGTCTTAATCACATTGAGGGAGAGGTTGTTGTCCTGGAACCACACGGCCAGATCTCTGACCTCCTCCCTATAGGCTGTCTCGTCGTTGTCGGTGATCAGGCCTACCACTGTTGTGTCGTCTGCAAACTTAATAATGGTTTTGGAGTCGTACCTGGCCATGCAGTCATGAGTGAACAGGGAGTACAGGAGGAGACTGATCATTACCCCTGAGGGGCCCTTGTGTTGAGGATCAGTGTGACGGATGTGTTGTTAAGGTTAGGATCTTGTTAAGGTTAGCATCTTGTTAGGATTGAGGAGAGGGTAATCTGATCCTAGATCTGTGGTTAGGCGCAAACAATATTATAGTGGGAGGCATGATCCAGGGTCTGTGTGTCTCCAAACTGCAGCACAGGCACTCCTAAGGGAGCTAATTAAACTGCTTAGCTGTGCTACAATTGGACAGATCCTCTCTGAGTGACATATCACACCCTCGTTAGAGAGGGATGCCTTTTTAGGAAGTGATGACATGGGCAAAATAACTTTCGTGGATTCCCACTGTGACTTCTCTAACAATTGACATGTCTGTTGCATTGCTATTTGTTGGTGATGGGACAAGACAGTGAAGATGAACAAAAAGCTATCCAACAAAATGAGGGATGAATAAAGTTCTGAGAACAAAAGCCACTGACTCCATCGTTCAGTCAGCCAGGTTGTTATTGTAAAAGAGAATGTGTTCTCAATGACATACCTGGTTAAATAAAAATCAGTCAGTCAGTGATAGTTAGTCACAGGAGCGGTACATGGGTAAAATCAAAAAGCCATATTGCAACCTATGTGTTGTGATGATTGCGTTGTTTGCTCTATAATTAGTTAATATGCCTTGATGCCGTTAGGCTATGTATACAGTGGTTCTTCCTTTAAAAGTTTTGAGCTTATGCCACAACCATTTGTGGTAGATGGTGGCAGATTGTGGCAGATTGTGGTAAATTGCGTCATTCTGGCAACAATGGATGATGCTTAAATAACGTGCCATAGAAATCTGTGGCAAGAAGAACCACTCTAGGCCTAACGGCGAGACAATAAAAAGACACAGTGGCAGAAAAAAATTCAACCACTGTCACGCCCTGACCTGAGAGAGCCGTTTTATTTCTCTATTTAGTTAGGTCAGGGTGTGATGTGGGGTGGACATTCTATGTTTTGTATTTCTTTGTTTGGCCGAGTGTGGTTCCCAATCAGACGCAGCTGTCTATCATTGTCTCTGATTGGGAATCATACTTAGGTAGCCTTTTTTCCCACCTATGTTGTGGGATCTTGTTCTTGTATTGTTGCTGTTGAGCCCTACAAGGCTGGACGTTTCGTTGGTTTTCTCTTTCTTGGTTTTGCTGGTTATCATTAAAGAATATGATTAACCTACCCCACGCTGCATCTTGGTCCACCTCTTCAGACGAGCGTCACAACCACACATTTGTTTCATTACAAAACCGGAGAGCAACACCCAGTGAAGTCCACAAAACATATTGCGTGTAACAAGCAGTTACATGACCTACAGCAGGGTCAAGCAAGGTCATGTTTCTGACATTTTCGGATGACTAAACAACTATTGATTTAGAACCACAGAGAGTTACCGCAAGTTGCAAAGAAAACAGGAGCTGCCTCCTCCATTCCAGCACCATTTCAACTTCAACATCTAATCATGTATGCTTAGTCTAATACAGTGACAACTAAAAGATACCAAAAACAGTTTAGTCCAATCAACGTTAGCTAAATATGACGTGGCTGTCCATGGTACTGATTTATGTGTGTGGTGTGTGTGCGTACGTGCGTGCAAGTAGAAAGAACATGTCGACTCACCCAACTTGTAGAGAAACGCCAATGCCATCCTCCTCTCTTTCATATTGATGAAACGGTCTATCACTCTGTCATACAGTACATGCTTTTATTTTTTGTTGTCCTATGCTACCTGGCTAAAATACTTTCTTTCTAGCCTAACTTCCTTTCATGGGCAATGATACGCCAGGCTAGCTAGTTAACATTAGCATATTACATCTAGCTACATGTTGAACTTCCATCCTCTCAGGCCAGGGACACAATGTATGAATTTATGTTTGGATCAGAATCGCCGTTATAATCATTGGCCAGTATGGAGAATAAAATAAATCCACAAGTCCAAATCCCTATCTCCGTCCATGACTAATTTAGGAAAGGAACAATTTTAGATCCTGGGACTAAAAACACCTCCTCTGCAACTGGATCCTGGACTTCCTGACGGGCCGCCCCCAGGTGGTGAGGGTAGGTAGCAACACATCTGCCACGCTGATCCTCAACACTGGAGCTCCCCAGGGGTGCGTGCTCAGTCCCCTCCTGTACTCCCTGTTCACCCACGACTGCATGGCCAGGTACGACATCAACACCATCAAGTTTGCAGACGACACAACAGTGGTAGGCCTGATCACCGACAACGACGAGACAGCCTATAGGGAGGAGGTCAGAGACCTGCCCGGGTGGTACCAGAATAACAACCTATCCCTCAACGTAACCAAGACTAAGGAGATGATTGTGGACTACAGGAAAAGGAGGACCGAGCACGCCCCCATTCTCACCGACGGGGCTGTAGTGGAGCAGGTTGAGAGCTTCAAGTTCTTTGGTGTCCACATCAACAACAAACTAGAATGGTCCAAACAGCTTCAAGTTCTTTGGTGTCCACATCAACAACAAACTATAATGGTACAAACACACCAAGGCAGCCGTGAAGAGGGCACGACAAAGCCTATTCCCCCTCAGGAAACTAAAAAGATTTGGCATGGGTCCTGAGATCCTCAAAAGGTTCTACAGCTGCAACATCGAGAGCATCCTGACTGGTTGCATTACTGCCTGGTACGGCAATTGCTCGGCCTCTGACTGCAAGGCACTATAGAGGGTAGTGCGTACAGCCCAGTACATCACTGGGGCTAAGCTGTCTGCCATCCAGGACCTCTACACCAGGCGGTGTCAGAGGAAGGCCCTACTCCTGAACAGGTAATCAAATGGCTTCCAGGACTATTTGCATTGTGTGTCCCCCCCACCCCTCTTTTTAAACTGCTGCTACTCTCTGTTTATCATATATGCATAGTCACTTTAGCTATACATTCATGTACATACTACCTCAATTGGGCCGACCAACCAGTGCTCCCGCACATTGGCTAACTGGGCTCTCTGCATTGTGTCCCACCCAACACCCGCCAACCCCTCTTTTACGCTACTGCTACTCTCTGTTCATCATATATGCATAGTCACTTTAACCATATCTACATGTACATACTACCTCAATCAGCCTGACTAACCGGTGTCTGTATGTAGCCTCGCTACTTTTATAGCCTCGCTACTGTATATAGCCTGTCTTTTTACTGTTGTTTTATTTCTTTACCTACCTATTGTTCACCTAATATCTTTTTTTGCACTATTGTAAGTAAACATTTTACTGTAAGGTCTAGTTGTATTCGGCGCACGTGACAAATAAACTTTGATTTGATTTGAGATAGCTTGCTAGCCACCGGAGGACAACAAAACAACAACAACAGCAACAATTCAAGTTTCTTTCTGTCAATAATGACGTTTTGCTTGTAATGTGATTGGTCTGAAGCCAAATCCAAACTGGCTTCCCTTGATACTTTTTTTGGTGCCCCAGGACCATTTACAGCTGAGCTCATGCAGTTTAGCTCAGCGCTGATTGGCTATTATTTTTTGTTTTTTTTTATCAAGGGAGACCAAATGCTTGCTGGCTTTTGCGGCGGCAACAATGTCATACTCTTTCTGACCAGACAGCATCAGATAGATATGCTGCACATACTGAGACAGAGGGGTGCTGTTTCGTTCGCTCTGATGCTTTCTCCAGTGAAACATTCAGCCTCTTGCGAATTGAAGGACATTTATGAAACACAGAGAGACGAGAGATAAAAAATAAAAATAAATCTAGTTACATTTTTCGGGGAAGCCTGGCTTCCCTTGGCATCCATGAATACACGCCACTAGTCAGTCAACTTTACTTTAATGCGTCCCTTTTGTTATGTAAAACCAGTGGACCAACTGCACTGCCAACCTTTCTAGTAATACAAGTAGAGTTGTCGACGTGACTTTGTCAGATTGTACAGTTCCCGCTGCCCCCCGTCTCTCCCTACTGTGACTACATCGGAGAGATAAAAGAGAGAGAGACTGAGGAAGAAGGGAAGTAAGATGCTGTTAACACTGACAGAAAGAGACTTCAAAGGGAAGGGAATGACAGTGGTGAAATTGCTCTGTCTGTCTCTCTCTCTGTGTGTGTGTGTGTGTGTGTGTGTGTGTGTGTGTGTGTGTGTGTGTGTGTGTGTGTGTGCGTGTGCGTGTGTGTGTGTGCGTGTGCGTGTGTATATGTGTGTGTGAGACTAATCATAAGAAAACCATGGGACTCTCCCAAAGGGTTAGTAGGTGCGTAAAACCAGCAAGTACATACACTACCGGTCAAAAGTTTTAGAACACCTACTCATTAAAGGGATTTTCTTTATTTTTACTATTTTCTTCATTGTAGAATAATAGTGAAGACATCAACACTATGAAATAACACATATGGAATCATGTAGTAACCAAAAAAATGTCAAACAAAAAATATATTTTATATTTGAGATTCTTCAAAGTTGCCACCCTTTGCCTTGATGACAGCTTTGCACACATTGGAAAAGTGGAACGGTGAGTAACCTGTAGTCCTAACTGTCCTCTCTGTGTTTGTCTTCAGCCATGCAGCAGGTTATGGACACTCTGAGTAACAGCACCAGCTCCACCATGGCCAATGACCTGGACCTCATCTTCCTCAAAGGCATCATGGAGAGCCCCGTGGTGAGAATATATGTACCTACAGTATACCTACTTGTCTATGGTGTTTTTTGATGCAAGAAACCACTTTACAAAATAAAATGCATCATTATTCCCATACCATTATTACAGAGAATCGTAATAATGGTATGGGAATAATGATGCATTTTATTGCCTATTGGCTACTTAGCTTATTCAAGCCTGCCTCAAAATACAGCACTGCCCCTTTAAGACAAAAAAAGCTCTTTACCTGACTCGCTTTTCAAAGATGTCTAGAAAAATGCACACATTTTGTGCTCTTGTAAGAAGCAATCACTCTCCCCATTGCTGACTACAAATGATCTATAACTGAGCTAATAACTAATTAGCTAGCAAAGGATATGAACAAATGTACAAATGTGCACACGTGGCTACATGTAGCTCTCGCTTTGATCTCAAAACAAGCACATCTACTCACAACCGCTCGTTCTGTTAAAACAGTCCAGTTCAAAGTCAATGGCACAGAGCCATATATGGCAATGGTCTATTTGCAAATAGGCCTACTGCAGCTCTGATTGGTTATGGCACACCAGTCTGTGTAGAGGATGTTCCTGAGTCTTGCCTGTCAATGCAATAGAATCCTACTCAGATGTGCTCTGCCTACAACAAAATCTCTTTCATAGTTAGTTTTGCATGCTAAGTCTTGCATGGTATGTTTTCATCAGGTATGTTGCATTGAAAGTGGCTAATATTGCATTGATTCGATCACAATTCCCCCAGTAAAGGGAAAAGTTGATAGTGTTAACAGGGGGAAAACTCTAGAAACGGGGAAAACTCTTGAAAGTTGAGTGTAGTTCAATCTCGCGCTTCTCTGCGCGGGCTGATATTTCTTCTGTGCGTCAATCCAGGGGGGATCTGTGTTTAGAGGAACATTAGTTGCACCTACCGTAAATTTTCCAAGAATATTCTTATCATGTTACTAAATGTATCCAGAGTATTTTCAGATTTTGTTATCAACAAATGTACAGTAAATGTAAAATGCACATACAATCAACAGTGTAATTCTTCCATTCAGTCTTGTGTCAGGTGAACTGTTGTGTACTCTTTAGTCTAACAATTTTCCCATAATCTTCAAACTGTTCCCTTAGAATTGTTACCATGGTTATGCAAATGTTTTTCTTCTGTAAAAAAACATTTCAATTTATCCCTATTCCAAATATGGCCTTATTCCTATTTAGGCAAATTCCCACGAGTGAAGGGAAAGGCAAAGGGGGATACCTAGTCAGTACAACTGAATGCATTCAACTGAAATGTGTCTTCAGCATTTAACCCAACCCCTCTGAATCAGAGAGGTGCGGGGGGCTGCCGTAATCGACATCCACGTCTTCGGCGCCCGGGGAACAGTGGGTTAACGTGTAAGGTATAAAATGATTTTACTTTTACAAGAGCTACTAGAATGAAAAGTCAACCATCAAAATTATTCAATGCAATTTTTTTTCGTTTTCATTATGAAATGAACAAATCAACCTTGACATTAACATTGTAATTATAAACATTACAACATAGTCGTAATTGTTGCGTCATCCAATCAAATGCAGTTGAGGCCTAGGAACTGAGAGAAGCTCTGAGCTTTCACAATACCATGTCCTGGGGGATACTGTGTTCTTTTCCTTGCGCTTAGAGAAAGAACAGACTCGCAGGCCCAATAGTGCTGTGTGGTCTTTCTTGCTCTCCTATAGAGAGCATGCAGACAGAGTTTTCTGGGAGAGATACGAAGATGAGAGCTCTTCGGGGAGCACTGCATCAAATGCCTCCAGTTGAAGAAAAGAACAGGGCCCCTCGCTCTCTCACTTTCGCTCTCAATTTCAATGTAAGAGTTTATTGGCATGCGAAATAAACATTTACAAAGCAAGTGAAATAGATAATAAACAAAAGTGAAATAATCAATAAAAAAGAGAGAGAGAGAGAGAGAGAGAGAGAGAGAGAGAGAGAGAGAGAGAGAGAGAGAGAGAGAGAGAGAGAGAGAGAGAGAGAGAGAGAGAGAGAGAGAGAGAGATGTATTATCTGTGTGTGTGCCCATTGTGTCTATCTATCGATGGGGAACCTCATCAATGATTAATCCTCAGATGCAAGAACACTGGTCTATGTTCAAGGACTTGAGACAGTAGCAGGTCTATTGTATAATATTCACGGTAAAGAATAAATTGAATATATTACGTGGCCTCATCTGAAAGGGCACCCTATTCCTTACAGTGCACTACTTTTGAACAGGGCACTATGTGTATTCAGCAATATTCTGTACTATTAAATCAAATGTCATACATACACACATTTAGCAGATGTTATGGCGGGTGTAGCGAAACGATGGGGTGAGATATATACAGTGGGGAGAACAAGTATTTGATACACTGCCGATTTTGCAGGTTTTCCTACTTACAAAGCATGTAGAGGTCTGTAATTTTTATCATAGGTACACTTCAACTATGAGAGACGGAATCTAAAACAAAAATCCAGAAAATCACATTGTATGATTTTTAAGTAATTAATTTGCATTTTATTGCATGACATAAGTATTTGATACATCAGAAAAGCAGAACTTAATATTTGGTACAGAAACCTTTGTTTGCAATTACAGAGATCATACGTTTCCTGTAGTTCTTGACTAGGTTTGCACACACTGCAGCAGGGATTTTGGCCCACTCCTCCCTACAGATCTTCTCCAGATCCTTCAGGTTTCGGGGCTGTCGCTGGGCAATACGGACTTTCAGCTCCCTCCAAAGATTTTCTATTGGGTTCAGGTCTGGAGACTGGCTAGGCCACTCCAGGACCTTGAGATGCTTCTTACGGAGCCACTCCTTAGTTGCCATGGCTGTGTGCTTCGTGTCGTTGTCATGCTGGAAGACCCAGCCACGACCCATCTTCAATGCTCTTACTGAGGGAAGGAGGTTGTTGGCCAAGATCTCGCGATACATGGCCCCATCCATCCTCCCCTCAATACGGTGCAGTCGTCCTGTCCCCTTTGCAGAAAAGCATCCCCAAAGAATGATGTTTCCACCTCCATGCTTCACGGTTGGGATGGTGTTCTTGGGGTTGTACTCATACTTCTTCTTCCTCCAAACACGGCGAGTGGAGTTAGACCAAAAAGCTCTATTTTTGTCTCATCAGACCACATGACCTTCTCCCATTCCTCCTCTGGATCATCCAGATGGTCATTGGCAAACTTCAGACGGGCCTGGACATGCACTGGCTTAAGCAGGGGGACCTTGCGTGCGCTGCAGGATTTTAATCCATGACGGCGTAGTGTGTTACTAATGGTTTTCTTTGAGACTGTGGTCCCAGCTCTCTTCAGGTCATTGACCAGGTCCTGCCGTGTAGTTCTGGGCTGATCCCTCACCTTCCTCATGATCATTGATGCCCCACGAGGTGAAATCTTGCATGGAGCCCCAGACCGAGGGTGATTGACCGTCATCTTGAACTTCTTCCATTTTCTAATAATTGCGCCAACAGTTGTTTCCTTCTCACCAAGCTGCTTGCCTATTGTCCTGTAGCCCATCCCAGCCTTGTGCAGGTCTACAATTTTATCCCTGATGTCCTTACACAGCTCTCTGGTCTTGGCCATTGTGGAGAGGTTGGAATCTGTTTGATTGAGTGTGTGGACAGGTGTCTTTTATACAGGTAACGAGTTCAAACAGGTGCAGTTAATACAGGTAATGAGTGGAGAACAGGAGGGCTTCTTAAAGAAAAACTAACAGGTCTGTGAGAGCCGGAATTCTTACTGGTTGGTAGGTGATCAAATACTTATGTCATGCAATAAAATGCAAATTAATTATTTAAAAATCATACAATGTGATTTTCTGGATTTTTGTTTTAGATTCCGTCTCTCACAGTTGAAGTGTACCTATGATAAAAATGACAGACCTCTACATGCTTTGTAAGTAGGAAAACCTGCAAAATCGGCAGTGTATCAAATACTTGTTCTCCCCACTGTATATGCTGCGAATGGATATTGGCAGAAGCAGCTATGCCAAAAGCCATTCACAAAACCACAGTACATTACGATCAGTCATTTCCTTGGCAGCTATTGCTTGGCTCCTTACCTTGGAGTCGTCAGAACTATTGAAGTTGTAGATCATGAGATGACAAATGCGCACTTTGCTCTTGCTCTCACGCACGTATTTAGGTGGCCTACACTCTTAAAATAAAAGGCTATCTACAACCTAGAAGGATTCTTCGGCGGTCCCCGTAGGAGAACCATTCGAAGAACCCTATTTTTCCCCAGGTAGAACCCTTTTGGATTCCATTGTAGAACCCTTTCTGCAGAGAGTTCTACCTGGAACCCAAAAGGTTTCTCCAATGGGGACAGCTGAAGAACCCTTTTTGAACCCTTTTTTCTAAGAGTGGATACTATATCTAAATAAATGACAACAGACTTGCAGGTCTTTTGCTCTATTTGGGATTCTTCAGCCTCCCATCTTTTCAATTTGCCTGTGAAGTAGCTTACAAAGCCAGACAACAACAGCAGAGGGCAAAGATAGCTAGTCAATGGGGGCATAACCTGCCTTTGGCTGTGTTGTTCTGCTGTCCAAGGGCCACTCTCTGAAGCTTGCTCCACCAGCCTTGCCACCCTTACCAATACACATTGTATATGTGTGTGGGTCTCTCTCTCTCTCTCTGTCTCTCTGTCTCTCTGTGTCTCTCTGTGTCTCTGTCTCTCAACAGCACCCCGCTCTCCTTTCCCTCACGTAAACAAACAGCCCATGGCTGCCAGATCAGAGATTAGACAACAGGCCCATGGGAGTATGACTGTCTCTGTGAATCTACCCACAAGACAACACGGCTATTTGAATCTGTTTGGGAGTAACGTAGCAGGACGATAGGTCATTTATTATTTACTATCCTGTCTTTTTATTCTATGCAGCAGCAGACTGTGACGGCTATGCGCAGAGATCCTTATTTGAGTAGTCTTCTGAGTGTCCTCATTCATTTATCTGGTGCGCGCTACGCGGCGTTTCAAACGTCTAAATGAAAGGGTTTGCTGTTAATGGGAGCCAAAAATAAACATTTGGAGATTGATGGACAGTAACACATTATCATTCAGTTCACTAGTTCCACATGGGCGGTGGGCCAGAGGCCAGTCATGGTAAAAGGTGAAGGCCCAGTGCCCTCGGTATGAGAGACAAAGTAAAATATTCATTTAAAAAAAAAAATATTGATGCTCCACAGCACAGGGAGAAAACACACAGCGTATTTGACTGTTTTAGGGCAGATGCTTATCTTCTGAGACGCTTGTTGTTTGTTTCTGAATGGGAGTTGTACTGTGTGTTTATTGAGTGAATGGTGAATACTCTGTGACTATTTGCACTAATTTGTATGGCCTAAGTACGTTGTGAGATTTGGCACTAGTTGGCTCTGATTTGGTACTAAGTGTGCTGTGTGGCACAGTTGGTAAAACAATGGCGCTAGCAACGCCAGGGTCATGGGTTTGAATACAAAAATGTTTGCACACACGCTTTTGATAAAAGTGTCTGCTAAATAGTGTCGGCTAAAATTACCACCGAAGATGGCGAGTTATTAACAAGACCGTTTTTTACCTTCAGTTCCCGTCTCCCTGCTATCCTCAGGCCCATGAGAACCTGGAGGAGTCCAAGCTGGAGGCGGTGAGTGACAACAACATGGAGCTGGTGCAGGACATCCTGAAGGAGCTCACTCCCCTCACACACAGGAACAAGGCTGCAGACGAACTGGCACGCATACTGAAGGAGCCACACTTCCAGGTCTAAACACTCAATGTTTTAGCTTTTATCAGGGCTGATCTAGGACAAGTTCCCTCCTGTCCACGTAATCTTATTCATTATGATCTGAATGGCCAAACTGATCTTAGATCAGCACTCCTACTGTGAGACTTCTACACTGAGCTTTTTTGACCCATTCTCCAAGAACTTTACCTTATTGAGGGAAAACTGACCAAACTGATGTAGCTACCATGGATGGCATGTTACTGTGTTTAATGTATCGAATGCAGTCTTCTTAAGATCAGTTGTAAATCTTACTAGATCAATTCCATCCTACAGTATTTGTCATGCAATCATCAACATCATTATCCTCTGCCCCTATTGGTCCACACACAGTCTCTCCTGGAAACCCATGATTCGGTGGCATCCAAGACCTTTGAGACCCCTCCTCCCAGCCCCTGTTCCTTCATGGACGCTGCCTTCAACACCCAGCCTGTTGCCCCAGACGCAGTCAGGATGGTGGGCATCCGCAAGGTGTCTGGAGAGCACCTGGTAAGACTCAGTGAGGGGCAAGAAATGCTGGACACCCTGGCAGGCATTTTGAAATGGCTTACTCTACAGTGGCTTACAGTGCAACTGTTTGTTGAGTTTGTGAGTATGATTCTTAATGAAATGAAAAACAAAATGGCGGTCCTTGTTATGCCTTTGTTAGTCCTTCTACTCAGTGTCATGGATGTTAAAAATGGCAATGTAAAATACAGTGCTATATCTTTGCCTTTGTAGGGTGTGACGTTTCGGGTAGAGAGCGGAGAGCTGGTGATCGCCCGCATCCTCCACGGCGGGATGATCGACCAGCAGGGCCTCCTCCACGTGGGTGACATTATCAAGGAGGTGAACGCGAAAGAGGTGGGCAACGACCCCAAGGTGCTCCAGCAGATGCTGAAAGAGGCCAGCGGCAGTGTGGTGCTCAAGATCCTCCCCAGCTACCAGGAGCCTCACACCCCACGCCAGGTGAGTTGACCCATGATTCCTCTGTGACCCCATACAGTGAACCATATGACCTGCCATCCAGGACCTCTGTACCGGTCAGTGTCAGATGAAGGCCCTAAACATTTTCAAAAGACTCCAACCACCCAAGTCATAGACTGTTCTCTCTGCTACTGCACGTCAAGCTGTACCACTGCTCCAAGTCTGGAGCCAACAGGATCCTGAACAGCTTCCAACTCCAAACCATACAACTGCTAAATAGTTAGTTAAATAGTTGACAAAATAGCTACCCGAAATAAAGAATTCAGACCCCTTTCCCCTTTTCCACATGTTGTTACATTACAGCCTTTTTCTAAAATGGATTAAATAAATAAAAATCCTCATCAATCTACACACAATACCCCTTGACAAAGCAAAAACAGGTTTTTAGAAATGTTTGCAAATGTATTAAAAATAAAAAAACAGAAATACCTTATTTACATAAGTATTCAGACCCTTTGCTATGAGACTCGAAAATGAGCTCAGGTGAGCATCCTGCTTCTATTGATCATCCTTGAGATGTTTCTACAACTTGATTGGAGTCGACCTGTGGTAAATTCAATTGACGGGGCATGATTTGGAAAGGCACACACCTGTCTACATAAGGTCTTACAGTTGACAGTGCATGTCAGAGCAAAAACCAAGCCATGAGGTCGAAGGAATTGTCTGTAGAATATCGAGACATGATTGTGTCGAGGCTCAGATCTGGGGAAGGGTAGCAAAACTTTTCTGCAGCATTGAAGGTCCCCTAGGAACACAGTGGCCTCCATCATTCTCAAATGTAAGAAGTTTGGAACTACCAAGTCTCTTCATAGAGCTGGCCGCCCAGCCAAACTGAGCAATCAGGGGAGAAGGACCTTGGTCAGGGAGGTGACCAAGAACCAGATTGTCACTGACAGAACTCCAGAATTCCTCTGTGGAGATGGGAGAACCTTCCAGTAGGACAACCGTCTCTGCAGCACTTCACCAATCAGGCCTTTATGGTATAGTGGCCAGACGGAAGCCACTCCTCGTTAAAAGGCACATGACAGCCCGCTTGGAGTTTGCCAAAAGGCACCTAATGGACTCTCAGACCATGAGAAACAAGATTCTCTGGTCTGATGACACCAATATTAAACTCTTTGGCCTGAATGCCAAGTGTCACGTCTGGAGGAAACCTTTTCACCATCCCTACGGTGAAGCATGGTGGTGGCAGCATCATGCTGTGGGATGTTTTTCAGCGGCAGGGACTGGGAGACTAGTCAGTATCGAGGGAAAGATGAACGGAGAAAAGTACAGAGAGATCCTTGATGAAAACCTGCTCCAGAGCGCTCAGGAGCTCAGACGGGGGCGAAGGTTCACCTTCCAACAGGACAACGACCCTAAGCACACAGCCAAGACAACGCAGGAGTGGCTTCAGGACAAGTCTCTGAATGTCCTTGAGAATAGCTGTGCAGCTCCCCATCCAACGAGCTTGAGAGGATCTGCAGAGAAGAATGGGAGAAACTCCCCAAATATATGTGTGCCAAGCTTGTAGCATCATACCCAAGAAGATGACAAAGTACTGAGTAAAGGGTCTGAATACTTATGTAAATTTAATATTTAATTTAAAAGATATATATATTTTGCAAACATTTCTATAAAGCTGTTTTTGCTTTGTCATTAAGGGTCACGCCCTGACCATAGTTATCTATGTTTTCTTTATTATTTTGGTTAGGTCAGGGTGTGACGAGGGTGGGTATGCTTGTTTTGTATGTGTCTAGGGGTTTTGGTAAGTCTAGGTATATGTATGTCTATGGTGGCCTGAATTGGTTCCCAATCAGAGGCAGCTGTTTATTGTTGTCTCTGATTGGGGATCATATTTAGGTTGCCATTTTCCCTTTTGGTTTTGTGGGTTCTTGTCTATGTGTAGTTGCCTGTTTCAGCACTCATTTGTATAACTTCACGGTTCGTTTTCGTTATTTTGTTAGTTTTGTTCAGTGTTCATTCTTATATTAGAATAAAGAAGAATGTACGCATACCACGCTGCGCATTGGTCTCCTCCTTTTGACGGCCGTGACATTAAGGGGTATTGTGTGTAGATTGATGAGGGGGAAAAAATTACTTAAGCATCCTCATAGATATTTTCGTATCATGGGACTGCCCATATTTCTCTCTGGCTAACGCCAATTGGCGGCAAAGGGTTTGCCTTAGAACGCAAAGGTCCGTCATGATTCAGGGAGATGGTCTGATGGTCTTAGTGACAACAGACCTAGATATGGGGGGAGGTTTTAGTGGGTGGAATATTAGGACAATTGGAGGTTTACAAAGTTGCAGCTACAGAATGCTTAACAGTGCAAATTATTATGGTACAGCTATATGGACACTTAATCATCATGGTGCTTTTTAATAGTAAGTTTACAAACATTGGTTGTGGTAAGTATAATTGAAACTTGGGTATCATTGTGGTAAGTGGGGAAATAAGTATAGCCAGTTATAATTGTAATGGCATAGCAGATAATTGAAAAAGAAGATACATTTTTACATGGCTAAACGAGAAAGAATATAATATCTATTGTTTACAGGAAACTCATTCTACAAATATAGATGAGGCTGGGTGGGAAAAGGACTGGGAGGGAGAAGTATATTTTTGTCATGGGCAAAGAAACTCTAAAGGGGTGATGATACTGTACTAATTAATACAAATGTTGATCCTATTGTGCAAAGTGTGCAAACAGATCCACAAGGAAGATGGATTATTTTAAATATGCTATCGGACCAAAAACAGATCTAGCTAATTGATCTATATGGGCCAAATAATGATGATCCACACTTCTTTGAAATGATATATAATAATCTATTGAGCTCACATGCAACAAACAAATATATTATTATGGTTGCAGATTATAATACGGTTTTACCGTAGTACCTCAATGGATCGTAAAGGAAATCACTCTACAAGCTCTCACCCTCAAGCACTTAAGGAGATCACGAAGATCATGAAGACATTAGGACAAGTGGATATATGGAGGTTGAAAAACCCTGACCCAGTGAGATATACATGGAGGAGGCCTAATCAAGCCGTCTTGATTACTTCCTAGTCTCATTCTGGCTGGCATCAAAAGTAAAACAAGTATTAATAGGAGACCGGATGCGACCGGACCACAATCTAATTGACCTCCACTTGGTCATCAAATTTGATCTGATCTTCATCTAAGTCACAGCAATAGACAAACATGGTGCTTAAAGTAATAACACACAAATGATTGTATTTATCTTGTCGATATTGAATACATCATTTAGCATTAGGTTGGAAAATGTATGTGAACCCCTAGGCTAATGACTTCTCCAAAAGCTAATTGGAGTCAGGGGTCAGCTAACCTGGAGTCCAATCAATGAGACGAGATTGGAGATGTTGGTTAAATCAAATCACATTTTATTTGTCACATGCGCCGAATACAACAGGTGTGAACCTTACAGTGAAATGCTTACTTACCACCCCCCCAAAAAAAACTAAGAGATAAGAATAACAAATAATTAAGGAGCAGCAGTAAATAACAATAGCGGGGCAATATACAGGGGGTACCGGTACAGAGTCAATGTCAATGTGCGGAGGCACCGGTGTCTAGGTAATTGAGGTAATATGTATATGTAGCTAGAGTTATTAAAGTGACTATGCATAGATAATAACAGAGAGTAGCAGCAGCGTTTCAAAGAGGGGCAATGCAAATAGTCTTATGGCTCAGGGGTAGAAGCTATGTAGGAGCCTCTTGGCCCTAGACTTGGCGCTCTGGTACTACTTGCCATGCGGTAGCAGAGACTACAGTCTATGACTAGGGTGGCTGGAGTCTTTGACCATTTTTAGGGCCTTCCTCTTACACCGCCTGGTATAGAGGTCCTGGATGGCAGGAAGCTTGGCCCGGTGATGTACTGGGCCGTACGCACTACCCTCTGTAGTGCCTTGCGGTTGGAGGCCGAGCAGTTGCTATACCGGTCAGGATGCTCTCGGTGGTGCAGCTGTAGAACCTTTTGAGGATCTGAGGACCCATGCCAAATCATTTCAGTCTCCTGAGGGGGAATAGGTTTTGCCGTACCCTCTTCATGACTGTCTTGGTGTGCTTGGACCATGTTAGTTTGTTGGTGATGTGGACGTCAAGGAACTTGAAGCTCTCAACCTGCTCCACTACAGCCACGTCGATGAGAATGGGGGAGTGCTCGGTTCTCCTTTTCCTGAGGTCCACAATCATCTCCTTTGTCTTGATCACGTGGTGGGAGAGGTTTGTTGTCCTTGCACCACACGGCCAGGTCTCTGACCTCCTCCCTATAGGCTGTCTCATCATTGTCAGTGATCAGGCCTACCACTGTTGTGTCATCAGCAAACTTAATGATGGTGTTGGAGTCGTGCCTGGCGTGCAGTCATGAGTGAACAGGGAGTACCAGAGGGGGCTGAGCACAAACCCCTGAGGAGCCCCCGTGTTGAGGATCAGGGTGGATGTGTTGTTACCTACCCTTACCACCTGGGGGCGACCCGTCAGGAAGTCCAGGATCCAGTTGCAGAGGGAGATGTATAGTCCCAGGGTCCTTAGTTTAGTGATGAGCATTGAGGGCACTATGGTGTTGAATGCTGAGCTGTAGTCAATGAATAGCACTCTCACGTAGGTGTTCTGTCCAGGTGTGAAAGGGCAGTGTGGAGTGCAATAGAGATTGCATCATCTGTGGATCTATTGGTGCGATTTGCAAATTGGAATGGGTCTATGGTTTCTGGGATAATGGTGTTGATGTGAGCAATGACCAGCCTTTCAAAGCATTTCATGGCTACGGATGTGAGTGCTACGGGTCGGTAGTCATTTAGGCAGGTTACCTTAGTGTTCTTGGGCACAGGGACTATGGTGGTCTGCTTGAAACATGTTTTTCAGAAAATACTGTACAGCCAATGTCTCCCTCCTGCAGTCTTTAACCTTGTGTCTCCTGCCAAGAATATGAATCCAATGCAACGTCCTCAAGTGATTGCTATGGTGGCATTTATTGTCATGAGTCTTGCCTTGGAGGCAAGAGTGGTCACTAGCCTCAAAGTCATAAAATCAGATTTAAAAGCTAACCTTAACCCTAACCTTAACCACACTGCTAATGCTAATGTCAAACCCTAACCTTAGATTAAGGTTATATATATATATATATATATATATATATATATATATATATCCAATTTTGACTTTGTAGCTGGCCCATCTAGTGTAAATCACTCAGTTCTGCCTGCAGGCCAAGATTCATGACAATAAACGTCAACCTGCCAATTGCGCCGGCAATTTTACTTTTCCAGTTTTGTGAGTGAGAAAAATATTTGGAAAGTGTAATCCTACTAATGGCTTTTCTCTCATGAATAAAGAATGAGCTACTGGAGTCACCGTGAGAATGAGAGAGCAAACCAAAAAGGGCCAGAAAAACACCAAAAAAGATCTGTACCAACTTGAAAGAAAATGTTTCAATCTGTCATTTCAACCCACAGACTCAGCATTCAGTTGACAAAAATAGTTATTCAAAATAGTGTATGCACCCTAAATTAATACACCTAAAACACATTACTGGTTACTATTAGTCCCCTTGAACTTCTTCCGCCCAGCCTTTGAATTCCTTGTTAGTATAGTGTCCTTAGCTCTTTGAGCATTTGCCCCTGGAGTCTAGCTAATGGACCCAGAGTCTCTGAGCAGTCAACCCACTGGGCACAGATGTCAATTCAATGTCTATTCCACGTTGGTTCAATGTCATTTCATGAAATGATGTTGAAACACGGTGGTTTCAACCAGTGTGTGCCGAGTGGGAAAGAGTGTGCGAGATTGATTGTACTCAGCGACATCATGACCCAAATGAAATAAATAACAATAAAATGTTTTGTCACATACACCGGATATGTACAGTGAAAGGTTTTCTTTTGCAGGGTCAGCCATAGTAATACAGTACCCCTGGTGCAAATGAGGGTTAAGTGCCTAGCTCAAGGGCACATCGACAGATTTTTCACCTTGTCGGCTGGAGTATTTTAACCAGCGAACCTTGGGTAACTGGCCCAGAGATCAAGGAAAAGCTCACAGGACTGGACACCTCTCTCAAATAGCAGTAATTCATGGCATGCTAATAGCCCACAGCTCTGTACTGTCCATCCATGTAACGCCTGTCGTCGGAATGAGACCAAGGTGCAGCGTGGTAGGCGTACATTCTTCTTTAATTTAAATGTACACCAAAAAAACAATCAACAATACAATGACCGACCAACTTCATCGTGCAAACTACATGCACTCAAAACAAAGACAAGATCCCACACTGAAGGAGGGAAAAAGGACTGCCTAAGTATGATTCCCAATCAGAGACAACGATAGACAGCTGCCTCTGATTGGGAACCACACTCGGCCAAAAACAAAGAAGTAGAAAACATAGAAATAAAGAAACTAGAATGCCCACCCTAGTCACACCCTGGCCTAACCAATATAGAGAATAAAAACCTCTCTATGGCCAGGGCGTGACAATCCATTCCACTGACATTTTGAAATCAGTCCCTGGGCTATTCTTTTGGAAATTATATTTGGCGCATTTCAAAAGGTTCGGACAAAAGACTTAGAGGTTACGGCATTGAAATGCTCCCTGGCGACCGGCGAGGGTCCATTTTGAAGTATTTTGATCTCCGGAGGCGACTTCAAGCTATCCAAACCGAGAGTTGCTGCAAAATGGTTTCTCTGAAAGGGAGAGAGATGACAGATAAGATGCTATTGTCTGTTCCCTTGCATCTCAAAACTGCTCCATCATCACAACACATTTTCAACAATCAGATAAACAGTTTGTCAAAACACTGTAACATTACATATAAGGAGCTTTGTGCAGGTGGGTGCTACACTACATTGATAGTGGATGATACATTCCTCTTAAGTGCTCAATTAATCCAGTCCATTAAAGAGATGTTCAGCCCGGTATATTACAGTATCAACATTAACGACCATCTCTCTGTACTGTGCTGGTGTATGCTGAGGTGACCGAGCTAAGTAGAAAACTCCTTTTACCCAGTGTCCTGTCTGTGACTCCAAGTGACAACATTTCCCTCCACATTGCTAAAGTCACTGGGGGGTAGAAGGGGTGATGGGAGGGCTAGAGTAGCTCAGGGGCCGAGGGGAGCATTTCATTCACACTTCAACTTGCTGCCATGAGTAATCACCGTTGAGCATAGGGAATGGTTGCCATGGCTACCTGTTTTGGCTCTAACTCCTTCCGACTCTTCCATTTTAGGAGATGGGATACAGGGGTTGGGCTCGAGGGGTGGTGCTCTAGCTTTGTATTGTCTGGGAAAGTAAAGAGACAGATGAATGAGTTTCAAGTGAGCAAAGCTGTCTGATTGAGATGGCCTTGACCAGATACTGTAGCGATTCACCAGGAACCATTGAGACCACACACTGGTGGCCGGTATTGTGTTAATAGTAGTATGGCATGTGAAAAAATACTGTAATAAAGTGTTTTAACGTAGCATTTTGAAGTAGGCAGTGTATTGAGCACTAGATATTATGTATTATGTTTAGATGGTGTTTACCTCTACTCAAGCTCTGACCTGTTCACCGAGCTCCCTCTCCGTCTCCCTCAGGCGTATGTGAAGTGTCACTTTGACTACGCCCCGTCCCATGACAACTTAATCCCCTGTAAGGAGGCAGGCCTGGGCTTCAGCAGTGGAGACATCCTGCAGCTCTTCAACCAGGAGGACCTCAACTGGTGGCAGGTCAGTCACTTCTAATGGACAATCACTATTTAGTCTTTCACTTTATCATGTTTATCCTAAATAGTTTTTCTTTTTAAATGTTGTTGTTGCAATGCAGTGATAGAACCACTTTATGAATTCTTGCCATCACAGGCATGTCACCTAGTGGGGGGCAGTGCAGGCCTCATTCCTAGCCAGCTACTGGAGGAGAAGAGGAAGGCTTTTGTCAAGAGAGATCTGGAGCTGGTTACTACAGGTACTGTATATTATATTCTGCATTATAACCCACACAAGTACTGGAGGATACAAAGGAGCTTGGCATCTTCTACACACTAAAGACAGCACTCAATTGACTCAAGTTGAACACATTTACTAGGCAAGTCAGTTAAGAACAAATTATTTACAATGACGGCCTACCCCAGCCAAACCCTAACCCGGATGACGCTGGGCCAATTGTGCGCCACTCTATGGGACTCCCAATCACAGCCGGTTGTGATACAGTCTGGAATCGAACCAGGGTCTGTAGTGATGCATCTAGCACTGAGATGCAGTGCCTTAGACCGCTGGTACGAATGTCTCATCCTATATTCAGGAAGGGCCTTTTCCCCTTTATTCAGATTACACCTGCTCACTTTCGGTTGTTTGAAAAGGAAATAATCTCCAAAATATCTTTATTTTTTAAACAAGCCTTAGAAAGTTGGTTGCAATTTCAGTTTAATCCACCTGAAAGGACGGAACAAATAGTACAACAAATATTGTGGTTAAATTCAAATATACTAATTGATGAAAAAACTGTATTTATCGAAGAAATGTTTAAAAAAGGTATAATTTTAGTGAATGATATCATAAATAGGACTGGTGGAGTTATGTCACACATGCAGCTAACACAGACATATGGAAATGTCTGCTCTACCCAAAATTACAACCAATTAATTGCAGCATTACCACAAAAATGGAAGAGGCAAGTAGAAGGGGAAAAAGTAAGGAACTTGTATGTCGGCCCTGTATTAAAGAACATAAATGGTTAAAGAAAAGTGTGATAAATAAAAACATATACCAATTTCATTTAAGGACCAAAAAACTGACAGCTGTGCCATATAAATTGCAAAATAGTTGGGAAGAGATTTATCGATGTACCCATTCCATGGCACATGGTTTATGAATTGATACGCAAAACAACGCCGGATTCAAAACTTCTAATTTTTCAATTTAAATTACTATACAAAATTCTTCCAACTAATAGAATGTTATATATATATGGGGGATACAATCTTCCCAGCTCTGCAGATTCTGCTGTGAGGGGGCAGAGTCATTAGATCATTTATTTTGGTATTGTCCATATGTAGCTCATTTTTGGTCACAGGTCCAGGAATGGCTGAAGAATTGCAACATTTGCCTAAAACTAACGCTACAGATAGCAATACTGGGTGATTTGAAAAGCCATAGTCAATCAATCAATAATATAATAATTATTTTAGCAGAAATGTTTATTTTTAATTTACAATCTGTAGAAGCTATGAGAATAGGAAGGTTCAATTATTTTGTGAAGCATCACAGCACAGTTGAAAAATATATGGCAAATAGAAATCCGAAATGGATGATGTTGAGAGATAGATGGGAGGGGTTGAATGGAGCTGAAGGGTGGGACTAATAACAAGGTAACAATTGAAGGTAAAAGCAGAAGTGTTTATTAGTTTACTCCAATTGGGGGATCGGCAGTAGGGTTTGCGGGGAATAATAATAAAGGTATATTCTTTAAAAAAGTATGTATGTCTATATAGGTATGTGTATGTATATATGTGTATATGTATGCATGCGTGTATGGATATATATATTTACCCAAAAAATATGGGGGATTGGAAATGATGCAGACAATTACATTGGAAGCAACATTCTTTCCGCAATATTAAGCTGATCCACCCCTTAATAAAAAAAAAATATATATATATTTTTTTTTAAAGCAGCAGACTTACAAAGACATGACTCAGAAAGGCAGGTTGTTCCTCATTAAGCTCATTCTAGACAGGAGGTGCCAGGTCACATTCATACTGTAGTGTTCTCTTTCTGTCTGTAGCACACTAGCACAGGTGGTAGGTGATGAGTCCCCCACTCCGCCTGCAGCCCTGCCTGCAGCCACATGCTCTTCACTTCAGTAGAGGGAGGTGGCAGTCAGGCAGTCCACTAAGGCACTAAGACTGTCCTTAGACCTGTAGCAGACAAATATGGGACACTTGTGGGGGATATTCGGCCAAAACTATTGGCACTTTTGCACTTTTTTCAAATATGCACAATTTCTTCCAGATTATAATTTTTTTTTTTTGTCAATGTCATTTATGTTTATTTTCTGATTTAAATGGATATATTAAGTTCTGAATAAAAACAAAGGTTATGTAATATTAACAGTGAAATAAAGAATTGTGGAGACCAAATACTTTGTTAAATTTCAACTTATTTTTAGGGAAAATTGTGAGTTACTTGAAAAAAGTAACAAGGGTGCAATTTTTTGGGGGGCCACGACTGTATATAAAATGCCTATCCCAAGCTACTTATAGTCAACACATGTATTGATTGTATCAAGTCAATGTAAGAATAAAACACACAATAGTCAAGTTGCAAGCACCATGGTCCTACTGACTGAGCCATTGGAACCAGAATTCAGTATATGATTTTAATGTGATCGAGCCATATTTAAAAAGCAGAAGTGGTCCATTCTCAAAGGTCCGGCCCTTTAATGCATTCCATCAACAAATATATAAACTGCGTCAATATCACAGTCATAATTGTATCCATGAACAAAGAGACATATCAAAAGGTTATGTCATGCCCATTGTTGTCACTGCTTCAAACAAACGTCCTTAAAGCCCACCTGCCAGCCACACTGAAGAGACGACTGGGCAGTGACAGAGATTCCCAGGTGTACTGTTGTAATCAAATTGAACTGACATCCTTTCTGTAATGCAAGGGTATTCAACCGGGAGTCTTAATTTTTTTAAATTATAGATATATATACAAAAAAACGGTTTTATTTTTTTATTCACGTTTTTATGAATATCACTAGAAACAGCAGAATAAACAAATTTTAAATGACTTATATACAGTATAAAAGAGGAGAATAAAACTACTAGTCAGCTTTCTTGGCTTGAACATACATTTTTGCCAACACATAGCTAAACTGGAGTTACCTTTATAGCTAATAGGCTATGTTAGAGTTACACTTCCTCTAACAAATCCAGTGTGGGGAGGTCAAAATAATGAAAAACAATCTACTAAATCCATTCATTATAAAATGTTGATTAGTCCTCCTTGCCATTATCTGTCACCTAATGATAAGACAAGACGTGGGAATTTTTGTATGTTTTGCTAATATATGAAGGGGGTCCCTGGGTCGCTGTTTGCCTGGGAGGGGGTTTCTGGGTAAGATTGAAGGCCCCTGCTGTAATGCATTGGCATACTCCCCTCTGGTGGTACAGGCTACATATTGCAGACTTGATTTACGATACAGAACAGCAACATTGTAAAAGGCAACCGACCCTGACTGGCAGGTACTTGTCCATTAAATTGATAAAGACTCATTTTAAGTGGGTTGAGAAGTACTGAATGAAGACCAAATTTTGTGTGTTGCCTTTCTCAGGTCCTCTTTGTTCTGGAATGGGTGCGAAGAAGAAAAAAAAGATGATGTATCTGACAACCAAAAATGCAGGTACGTTTTTTTTGTGCCAAAATGACAATTTGTAAACGTAACAATGTTTGAAACGGCTGCCATTGTATTCTTTACTTGTAAACTTTATTAGAAAAAAGTGTAAACGGTTGTCAATGTGGTATGCTATATTGTGTGTGTGCAGCATGAATTACATGAGGTAAAGTAATACTGATAGTAATACTGATTATGTGGATATCGGATATGAATATGTTCCTGTTCAGAGTTTGATCGGCACGAGCTGAGGATCTACGAGGAGGTGGCCAAGGTTTCCCCGTTTCGCCGGAAGACGTTGGTTCTGATTGGAGCACAGGGAGTGGGCCGCCGTAGTCTAAAAAACAAACTGTTGGTGTCAGACCCCCTGCGCTACGGGACCACCATCCCCTGTGAGTAGCACTACAGTAGCATTTAACACTGACAAGCCATTGACATTGACCCTCTTTGATTTATGCCATATTAAAGAAATATTTAAAAAACAATTTAGAAATACAAATACTGTATTCACATTTGTATGAGATACAAGGACTACATTTTTTTTATTCTGTGTGCGTTGCTCAGCACTGTGTTTGTCATTTGCTATACCTTTATGTACAAAACCCAACAACAACCATCAATCTCTCTTTATTACCTGTTTCCAGTTACTTCGAGGAAGCCCAAGGTGGATGAGAAGGATGGACAGATGTATTCGTTCATGACTCGCACTGAGATGGATATGGACATTAAGAATGGACGCTTCCTGGAGCATGGCGAGTACGACGGGAACCTCTACGGCACGAAGATCAACTCCATCCATGAGGTGGTGGATGCTGGAAAGATCTGCATTCTGGATGTCAACCCACAGGTAGACTATAGCATCTGGGCATCTTTAATTCATTCATCGGTATAATTCTCCAGACACATTTTCTCTGCATCAATGTCCAGAGAAGAGGTTGATCTTAACCTTTTTCTTTATTTTTGAAAGGACAACAGAATTCTGTCCCTCCTTCGTATTTTATTGTTTTATTGAGATTGTTGGCTACATTACCGCCAAACTTTGGCACATAGAACAGTGAAGTAAAAGGATTATTATAGAACGTTCTTATTTTTTAACCAAAGCCAAGGTTTGCATTACGGAGATGAAATGGAAGGAATGGAATACTTTAATGAGACTCAATATTCCCAAGTGGTTCATAGCTAATTTGCTCGTTACCGCATTAGCATCTATTAATAATCTATTATTAAAACTGCTTTTGAACTATTTCATTTCTTTCTGCAGGCACTTAAGGTTCTGCGGACATCAGAGTTCCTTCCCTACGTGGTGTTTATTGAGGCTCCAGATTACGAGGTCCTCAAAGCCATGAATAAGTCTGCCAAAGAAGCCGGAGTGATGACTAAGCAGTTAACGGTGAGTCCCAGACAGACTGGACAGTTGTATCATAGCTACATCATTGTTCCAGTTAGCAGAATATGTTGTTTGAAACGCGTTGAAATGTATGACTGGTATGTTGAAAATGCATTAACCCTAGCAATTCATCATATTTAATAAGGCCATTTACACCAATTCATTTCTGACTGTGTACCACTAATCTCAGTGTTACATCACCCCTTGTTACCGTCTCGGTCATGTCATAGTATCAGTTTGACCTGATGTACAGTCCTACATCAGCACTCCTACTCTGAGATGCTTTTTGAATGGGCACAATAGGCAATAGTAGCAAAGTAATTACAATTTAAAAAATTAACACTGGAGTGATAGATGTGCAGATAATGATGTGCAAGTAGAAATACTGGTGTGCAAAAGAGCAAAAAAGTTAATAAAAACAATATGGGGATGAGGTAGGTAGATTGGATGGGCCATTTACAGATGGACTGTGTACAGCTGCAGCGATCGGCAAGCTGCTCAGATAGCTGATGCTTAAAGTTAGTGAGGGAGATATGTCTCCAACTTCAGCGATTTTTGAAATTCGTTCCAGTCATTGGCAGCAGATAACTGGAAGGAAAGGCGGCCAAATGAGGTGTTGGCTTTGGTAATGACCAGTGAGATATACCTGCTGGAGCGCGTGCTACGGGTGGGTGTTGTTATAGTGACCAGTGAGCTGAGATTTTTTTAATTTTTTTATTTTATTTCACCTTTATTTAACCAGGTAGGCTAGTTGAGAACAAGTTCTCATTTTCAACTGCGACCTGGCCAAGATAAAGCATAGCAGTGTGAACAGACAACACAGAGTTACACATGGAGTAAACAATAAACAAGTCAATAACATGGTAGAAAAAAAAAAGAGAATCTATATACAATGTGTGCAAAAGGCATGAGGTAGGCAGTAAATCGAATAATTACAATTTAGCAGATTAACACTGGAGTGATAAATCATCAGATGATCATGTGCAAGAAGAGATACTGGTGTGCAAAAGAGCAGAAAAGTAAATAAATAAAAGCAGTATGGGGGGTGAGGTAGGTAAATTGGGTGGGTAGTTTACAGATGGACTATGTACAGCTGCAGCGATCGGTTAGCTGCTCGGATAGCAGATTTTTAAAGTTGTTGAGGGAGATAAAAGTCTCCAACTTCAGAGATTTTTGCAATTCGTTCCAGTCGCAGGCAGCAGAGAACTGGAAGGAAAGGCGTCCAAATGAGGTTTTGGCTTTAGGGATGATCAGTGAGATACACCTGCTGGAGCGCGTGCTGCGGGTGGGTGTAGCCATCGTGACCAGTGAACTGAGATAAGGCGGCACTTTACCTAGCATAGCCTTGTAGATGACCTGGAGCCAGTGGGTCTGACGACGAACATGTAGCGAGGGCCAGCCGACTAGGGCATACAGGTCGCAGTGGTGGGTCGTATAAGGTGCTTTAGTAACAAAACGAATGGCACTGTGATAAACTGCATCCAGTTTGCTGAGTAGAGTATTGGAAGCTATTTTGTAGATGACATCGCCGAAGTCGAGGATCGGTAGGATAGTCAGTTTTACTAGGGTAAGTTTGGCGGCGTGAGTGAAGGAGGCTTTGTTGCGGAATAGAAAGCCGATTCTTGATTTGATTTTGGATTGGAGATGTTTGATATGAGTCTGGAAGGAGAGTTTGCAGTCTAGCCAGACACCTAGGTACTTATAGATGTCCACATATTCTAGGTCGGAACCGTCCAGGGTGGTGATGCTAGTCGGGCGTGCGGGTGCAGGCAGCGAACGGTTGAAAAGCATGTATTTGGTTTTACTAGCGTTTAAGAGCAGTTGGAGGCCACGGAAGGAGTGTTGTATGGCATTGAAGCTCGTTTGGAGGTTAGATAGCACAGTGTCCAAGGAAGGGCCGGAAGTATATAGAATGGTGTCGTCTGCGTAGAGGTGGATCAGGGAATCGCCCGCAGCAAGAGCAACATCATTGATGTATACAGAGAAAAGAGTCGGCCCGAGAATTGAACCCTGTGGTACCCCCATAGAGACTGCCAGAGGACCGGACAACATGCCCTCCGATTTGACACACTGAACTCTGTCTGCAAAGTAGTTGGTGAACCAGGCAAGGCAGTCATTAGAAAAACCGAGGCTACTGAGTCTGCCGATAAGAATATGGTGATTGACAGAGTCGAAAGCCTTGGCCAGGTCGATGAAGACGGCTGCACAGTAATGTCTTTTATCGATGGCGGTTATGATATCGTTTAGTACCTTGAGCGTGGCTGAGGTGCACCCGTGACCGGCTCGGAAACCGGATTGCACAGCGGAGAAGGTACGGTGGGATTCGAGATGGTCAGTGATCTGTTTGTTGACTTGGCTTTCGAAGACCTTAGATAGGCAGGGCAGGATGGATATAGGTCTGTAACAGTTTGGGTCCAGGGTGTCTCCCCCTTTGAAGAGGGGGATGACCGCGGCAGCTTTCCAATCCTTGGGGATCTCAGATGATACGAAGGAGAGTTGAACAGGCTGGTAATAGGGGGTGCGACAATGGCGGCGGACAGTTTCAGAAATAGGGGGTCCAGATTGTCAAGCCCAGCAGATTTGTATGGGTCCAGGTTTTCCAGCTCTTTCAGAACATCTGCTATCTGGATTTGGGTAAAGGAGAAGCTGGGGAGGCTTGGGCGAGTAGCAGCGGGGGGGGCGGGGCTGTTGGCCAAGGTTGGAGTCGCCAGGAGGAAGGCATGGCCAGCCATTGAGAAATGCTTGTTGAAGTCTTCGATTATCACGGATTTATCGGTGGTGACCGTGTTACCTAGCCTCAGTGCAGTGGGCAGCTGGGAGGAGGTGCTCTTGTTCTCCATGGACTTTACAGTATCCCAGAACTTTTTGGAGTTAGAGCTACAGGATGCAAATTTCTGCTTGAAAAAGCTGGCCTTTGCTTTCCTGACTGACTGCGTGTATTGGTTCCTGACTTCCCTGAACAGTTGCATATCGCGGGGGCTCTTCGATGCTATTGCAGTTCGCCACAGGATGTTTTTGTGCTGGTCGAGGGCAGTCAGGTCTGGAGTGAACCAAGGGCTATATCTGTTCTTGGTTCTGCATTTTTTGAACGGAGCATGCTTGTCTAATATGGTGAGGAAGTAACTTTTAAAGAATGACCAGGCATCCTCAACTGACGGGATGAGGTCAATATCCTTCCAGGGTACCCGGGCCAGGTCGATTAGAAAGGCCTGCTCGCAGAAGTGTTTTAGGGAGCGTTTGACAGTGATGAGGGGTGGTCGTTTGACCGCGGACCCGTGGCGGATACAGGCAATGAGGCAGTGATCGCTGAGATCTTGATTGAAGACAGCAGAGGTGTATTTGGAGGGCAGGTTGGTCAGGATAATGTCTATTAGGGTGCCCATGTTTACGGATTTAGGGTTGTACCTGGTGGGTTCCTTGATGATTTGTGTGAGATTGAGGGCATCAAGCTTGGATTGTAGGACTGCCGGGGTGTTAAGCATATCCCAGTTTAGGTCACCTAACAGAACAAACTCTGAAGCTAGATGGGGAGCGATCAATTCACAGATGGTGTCCAGGGCACAGCTGGGAGCTGAGGGGGGTCGGTAGCAGGCGGCAACAGTGAGAGACTTATTTTTGGAGAGATTAATTTTTAAAATTAGAAGTTCGAACTGTTTGGGCATAGACCTGGAAAGTATGACAGAACTTTGCAGGCTATCTCTGCAGTAGATTGCAACTCCTCCCCCTTTGGCAGTTCTATCTTGACGGAAAGTGTTATAGTTGGGTATGGAAATCCCAGAATTTTTGGTGGCCTTCCTAAGCCAGGATTCGGACACGGCAAGGACATCAGGGTTGGCAGAGTGTGCTAAAGCGGTGAGTAAGGCAAACTTAGGGAGGAGGCTTCTGATGTTGACATGCATGAGGCCAAGGCTTTTTCGATCACAGAAGTCAACAAATGAGGGTGACTGGGGACATGCAGGGCCTGGGTTTACCTCCACATCACCCGAGGAACAGAGGAGTAGTAGGATGAGGGTGCGGCTAAAGGCTATCAAAACTGGTCGCCTAGAGCGTTGGGGACAAAGAATAAAAGGAGCAGATTTATGGGCGTGGTAGAATAGATTCTGGGCATAATGTGCAGACAGGGGTATGGTGGGGCGCGGGTACAGCGGAGGCAAGCCCAGGCACTGGGTGATGATAAGAGAGGTTGTATCTCTGGACATGCTGGTCTCAATGGGTGAGGTCACCGCATGTGTGGGGGGTGGGACAAAGGAGGTATCAGAGGTACGGAGAGTGGAACTACAGGGTCCATTGCAAACCAAAACAATGATAATGATAACTAGCCTGAACAACAGTATGCAAGGCATATTGATATTTGAGAGAGACATACAATAAGGCATAAAGTGATTGCAGGTCTTGATTGGGAGAGCTAGCTAAAACAACAGGTAAGATAACAGCAGCAATAACAGGGTGCTAGTCTAACACAGCAACAACAGGTAAAAATGGCGACGACTAGGCAGAGAGGGTCGGATTAACTACACACAGATCCTGAGTTAAAGCACAGAGCCGACAGATAAAACACAAATAAACAGAATGGAGTACCGTGAATTAATGGACAGTCAAGCATGCATCAGCTATGTAGCCAAGTGATCATAGTGTCCAGCGGGCAGCCGTAGATGGAGCAGGGAGGCCTCCACTAAGCTAGCACGCGGCGTTTAAAGTTAGTAGCCCGGGGGGTGGTCTGCTCAGACGGAGGGGGTCTGCTCAGACGTGGTCGTGTCGACAGAGAATCCAAGCCGGATGGCGAAAGAGAGGTTGTGAATTGTAGAATTGTGTTTGCTAACTGGTGCTAGCTTTGTGGCAGTGGCGCTAGCTGCGCTAGCTGCAAGCTAGCTGTGAGGATCAGAAGTAGTGGCTCAGGGATTACGGCAGGAATCCGGCGTTGTTGTCGAGAGACAGTCCGATGCTGGTAAATTGGTGAGTAATATCCAGGCTAATAACAGGGCTGGTGTCTGTGCAGAAGGTAAAAGCTACTAGCAGCGGCAAAAAAATGGCTAAATTAGCTTGTAGCTGACCAGTTGTGATGGATTGGCAGGGCTCTGTGTTGGCAAAAAAGGTCCAGTCCAATTGGCAAAAGAGGTATTGTAGCCCAAGAATTCGCTGGTAGACCTCTTCGGCTAGCCGGCAGATGGGCCTAGCTCGAGGCTAGCTCAAGGCTAACTGGTGCTTGCTTCGGGACAGAGGTGTTAGCCAGTAGTAGCCACTCGGTTGCAGCTAGCTAGCTGTGATGATACGGTGTAATAGTCCAGAGCTTGCGTCAGGAATCCGGTGATGTGGTAGAGAAAAAGCAGTCCTATATGCTCTGGGTTGATATCGCGCTTGCAGACTGGCAGGTATTGGCCCGAGCTGAAGTTGGCTGTGTCCGAGTTAAGGGTGAAGACCGCAGCAGTGGCTAACTGACTACTAGCTAGTAGCTAGTTATCTGGCTAGCTTCTGATTGGGGTTACGGTTCTAAAGTATAAAAAATAGCAGGTCCGTACCACATTGGGTGAGGCGGAATGTAGGAATGTATATTCAGTTCCTAGATGGAAAGTGAAATTAAAATATATACGAAATGTATACGAAAAATACGAGGACTATTTACACGGGACAAGACAAGACAAACACACGTCCGACTGCTACGCCATCTTGGATCACATTCACATTCAGATAAGGCGAAGCTTTACCTAGCAAAGACTTATAGATGACCTGGAGCCAGTCGGTCTGGCGACGAATATGTAGCGAGGGCCAGCTGACGAGAGCATACAGGTCGCAGTGGTGGGTGGTATATGGGGCTTTGGTAACAAAACGGATGGCACTGTGATAGACTGCACCCAGTTTGCTGAGTAGAGTGTTGGAGGCTATTTTGTAAATGACATCGCCGAAGTCGAGGATCGGTAGGATAGTCAGTTTTACGAGGGTATGTTTGGCAGCGTGAGTGAAGGAGACTTTGTTGTGAAATAGGAAGCCGATTCTAGATTTAATTTTGGATTGGAGATGTTTAATATGACTCTGGAAGGAGAGTTTACAGTCTAGCCAGACACCTCGATATTTGTAGTTGTCCACATATTCTAGGTCAGAACCGTCCAGAGTAGTGATGCTATTCGGGAAGGCGGGTGCAGGCAGCGATCGGTTGAAAAGCATGCATTTAGGTTTACTAGCGTTTAAGAGCAGTTGGAGGCCACGGAATGAGTGTTGTATGGCATTGAAGCTTGTTTGGAGGTTAGTTAACACAGTGTCCAAAGAAGGGCCAGATGTATACAGAATAGTGTCGTCTGCGTAGAGGTGGATCAGGGAATCACCCGCAGCAAGAGCGACATTGTTGATATATACAGAGAAAAGAGTTGGCCCGAGAATTGAACCCTGTGGCACCCCCATAGAGACTGCCAGAGGTCCGGATAACAGGCCCTCCGATTTGACACACTGAACTCTATCTGAGAAATAGTTGGTGAACCAGGCGAGGCAGTCATTTGAGAAACCAAGGCTATTGAGTCTGCCGATAAGAATACGGTGATTGACAGAGTCGAAAGCCTTGGCCAGGTCGATGAAGGCGGCTGCACAGTACTGTCTTTTATCGATGGTGGTTATGATATCGTTTAATTCCTTGGGTGCCCCTCAGCCACGCTCGTGACCAGCTCGGAAACCGGATTGCACAGCGGAGAAGGTGCGGTGGTATTCGAAATGGTCAGTGATCTGTTTGTTAACTTGGCTTTCAAAGACTTTAGAAAGCAGGGCAGGATGGATATAGGTCTATAACAGTTTGGGTCTAGAGTGTCACCCCCTTTGAAGAGGGGGATGATCGCGGCAGCTTTCCAATCTTTAGGGATCTCGGACGATACGAAAGAGAGGTTGAACAGACTGGTAATAGGTGTTGCAACAATGGCGGCGGATAATTTTAGAAAGAGAGGGTCCAGATTGTCTAGCCCAGCTAATTTGTACGGGTCCAGGTTTTGCAGCTCTTTCAGAACATCTGCTAACTGGATTTGGGTGAAGGAGAAGCTGGGAAGGCTTGGGCAAGTAGCTGCGGGGGGTGCGGAGCTGTTGGCCGGGGTTGGGGTAGCCAGGAGGAAAGCATGGCCAGCCGTAGAGAAATGCTTATTGAAATTCTCGATTATCGTGGATTTATCGGTGGTGACAGTGTTTCCTAGCCTCAGTGCAGTGGGCAGCTGGGAGGAGGTGCTCTTATTCTCCATGGACTTTACAGTGTCCCAAAATATTTTGGAGTTAGAGCTACAGGATGCAAATTTCTGTGTGAAAAAGCTAGCCTTTGCTTTCCTAACTGACTGCGTGTATTGGTTGCTGACTTCCCTGAAGAGTTGCGTATCGCGGGGACTATTCAATGCTAGTGCAGTCTGCCACAGGATGTTTTTGTGCTGGTCGAGGGCAGTCAGGTCTGGAGTGAACCATGGGCTATATCTGTTCTTAGTTCTACATTTTTTGAATGGGGCATGCTTATTTAAGATGGCGAGGAAATTACTTTTAAAGAACGACCAGGCATCCTCTACTGACGGGATGAGGTCAATATCTTTCCAGGATACCCGGGCCAGGTCGATTAGAAAGGCCTCCTCGCAGAAGTGTTTTAGGGAGCGTTTGACAGTGATGAGGGGTGGTTGTTTGACCGCGGACTCATAGCGGATGCAGGCAATGAGGCAGTGATCGCTGAGATTATGATTGAAAACAGCAGAGGTGTATTTGGTGGTCAGGATAATATCTATGAGGGTGCCCATGTTTACGGATTTGGGGTTGTACCTGGTGGGTTCCTTGATCATTTGTGTGAGATTGAGGGCATCTAGCTTAGATTGTAGGACTGCCAGGGTGTTAAGCATATCCCAGTTTTGGTCACCTAACAGAACTAACTCTGAAGCTAGATGGGGGGCAATCAATTTACATATGGTGTCCAGGGCACAGCTGGGAGCTAAGGGGGGTCTATGACAGGCGGCAACAGTGAGAGACTTATTTCTGGAGAGAAACATTTTTAAAAATAGAAGCTCGAACTGTTTGGGCATAGACCTCTATCATAGACCTCTATGACCACTATCATCACCATGTTGTTCCTCCCATGCAGGACTCTGAGCTGAAGAGGACATTGGATGAGAGCGAGAAGATCCAGCGTGCCTACGGACATTACTTTGACCTGAACATCATCAACGACAGCCTGGAGGGGGCCTTCTGCGGCCTGAAGACGGCACTGGAGAGACTGAGCTCAGAACAGCAGTGGGTTCCTGTCAGCTGGGTCTTCTAAAGGCCAATCAATCAGAGGTCAGAGCTAGAGGTCAGGAGGTCAGAATAGGGGTCATAGGTCTGAGGAGTTGGCAGGTAGAGTGGGACCAATTAGGAGAGAGTAAATTTTAAAGGAGTGGAGTTTCCCTCAGCAGCGTGTGACGCTATACGATGTGCAAGTTATGTCAATTTTAGTTCCGTTTCCCTTGTTTTGTAGGCAAAAAATTTGCCTAAAATTTGCATCGTCAAAGTCACGAAAACGTGGTCATTTAAGATATATATTAAATTGTATACTCTACCATATGCTGGTTTTCAATGTATTTGATGGCCAAGAAGCATGAAGCTAATATACAACACATCAAACAGCCTGTAAGTAACGGGTTCTTACTGTGAGAGTTAGCTCCTGCGTGATCTACAATGGCAGCCCACAGCCGGAACATGGAAGACCCTGGATAAAAATGTATTTTAAACGCTTATTTGATAGCGAGGGACACATTCAACCCGACATATCATAAGTTTTGTTCCTTGACATTATGGATCTGCATTTGTTGATGGGAAATGTTTTTTTGTTGGTGAAACCGCATAGTTTATGTTTGTTTGATGAAGGGATCCAGGCTACAGTTCTTTCCACAACTTGGCATCAATAAACAGTAAAAGTATTTTTTTTAAATATAAATCGAAATATAAATGCCAATTTGCAGGACGAAACGAGTAAGTTCTCGGCTAGAGCATGCATGTTCCGGCATGCTGTCAAAGCAGCAGGATGTAGTTCAAATGAGACTTTTCTACCTTTCTGTGTCTTACTTCTTGAGCGTCAAATATTTTTAGAAAGGGCATTGTAATGACTAAATCCCGAATATGAATATGATGTTATATCATATATATCTTAAATGACCTTGTTTTCCTGAATTTGATGATATAGTCTTCATTACCATTCAAAAGACCTGGGCCCGGTTTCCCAATAGTGATGTAACTTAGGCTTACGAGTGTTTTAAACATTTTTATCGTTCCTACAACGGCCGAAGATGTAACATGCGTTTCCCAAAACACCACGCAGAGAGAATGTTTGCTAAATGCGTCGTTGGAGCATGTGTCGATACTGATAGGGTCGAAAGAAAGGCAGTGCTGCTCTCGGATCAGTTTAGATATTTCCAAATATGGCAGCAAATATTGAGGCTGCTTATTCTAACGCTTATCCGATAATAATGCACAAAATATGGCACATCATTGCACATGTTGCTACACATAATGACAAATAGTGAGGCCAAAATGAGCTTAGCCTAACATGAGCAAAATATAACTGATTGAACATAAAATGTATTTCAATATGATTGAAATACTGCATATAGGCCTATGTAGCCTATATTATTTCTATTTGAATGCAGTCATCGTAGTTTTCATTTGAAGCGTTGTTTGTCATTTGCTTGTTTGTAACAATTGCAAAGACATTGCCAACTTTGTATTTGTAGTCAACTTCGTTCTGAAGTTATCGGTGGTCACAGAGAGACAGATAAACGTCTTAATTCTATGTTTAGCGGAGATCTCTGTACGTGTGTGTGGTTAAGATAGCACCGACCGAGGGCGCCTCGCCTCGAGCTCTGATAAAACATTGCAGGTTTCTACTTTTTTTGTGTGTGTTTTCTACTGTTTTTCTCAAATTTTCATAATCATTTTACTTCATGCATTACTACATACACCCGGGTAGAACTATTAGAATATGAATCACTCTGTACTCACCGTCCACCCGACCTCCCTACCTGAGAGTAGGAAGCGAAGATGCCAACGGAGAGGCAGACGTGGCGGGATCTTAGTGAGATTAAGACGCTGTGCATCCCGTCCTCCATTACCGAGCATATTACTCGCCAATGTTGGGCTCTCTCTGGCAAGAGCAAAGGTGTTGGGCTCTGCTCTATGACCAACAGCACATGGTGCGATGGAGGAAACGTACATGAACTTGCGAGCTTCTGTTCCCCCTACTTGGAATACTTGGCCATCAAATGTCGGCCTTTTTAGCTACCGAGAGAGTTCTCAGGGATTTTCGCCATGTCTGTGTACATCCCATCCCAAGCCGACACCAAAAAGGATCTCAAAGATCTTCATTGGACCCTGAACAAACTGGAGACAACGTTCATTGTTGCGGTGGACTTTAACCTCTCTAGGGTAGGTGGGACGTTAGCGTCTCACCTCATCAACAGCCAGTGATACTGCAGTGCGCCATATTCAAAACAACAGAAATCCCATAATTTAAATTCCTCAAACATACAAGTATTTTACACCATGTTAAAGCTACACTTGTTATAAATCCAGCCAAAGTGTCCGATTTCAAAAAGGGTTTTACGACGAAAGCACACCAAACGATTATGTAAGGTATGAGCCAAGTCACAGAAAAAGACAGCCATGTTTCCAGCTAAAGAGAGCATTAACAAAAAGCAGAAATAGAGATAAAATGCATCACTAACCTTTGATAATCTTCATCAGATGACACTCATAGGACTTCATGTTACACAATACATGTATTTTATGTTCGGTAAAGTTCATATTTATATCCAAAAATCTGAGTTTAGGCAAGAAGCTACTGTATCACTTGGCAAAAAGCCTGAGAAAATGCATAGCGCCACATTAAAATGAATGACTATGAAAATTACTATAAAATCAAACTTTCATTAAATCACACATGAAAGATATCAAATTAAAGCTACACTGGTTGTGAATCCAGCCAACATGTCAGAATTCAAATAGGCTTTTCAGCGAAAGCATACGATGCTATTATCTGAGCATAACACCATTGTAAACAAAAGAGAGAAAACATTTCAACCCTGCAGGAGCGACACAAAACGCAGAATAAAAATATAATTCATGCCTTACCTTTGACGAGCTTCTGTTGTTGGCACTCCAATATGTCCCATAAACATCACAAATGGTCCTTTTGTTCGATTAATTCCGTCGATATATGTCCAAAATGTCCATTTATTTGGCGCGTTTGATCCAGAAAAACACCGGTTCCAACTTGCTCAAACATGACGACAAAATATATCAAAGGTTACCTTTAAACTTTGCCAAAAAATGTCAAACTACTTATGTAATACAACTTTAGGTATTTTTTAACGTTAATAATCGATAAAATTGAAGATGGGATGCTCCAAGACTGTGTTGATCACATGGACTGGAATATGTTCAAAATCAATGAATACACCGACTCAGTCACCGGATTCATAAGAAAATGCATAGATGACGTGATACCAATAGTGTCTTTCAAAACGTTCCTGAATCAAAAACCGCGGTTTGATAGCAGCCTTGTAGGAAAACTGAAAGAGAGCGATGCTGCTTATAAACAGGGCAAGGTTACCAGGGACAATAGTTTGGTTGAACAGTACAAATAAGACCTACTCAGATCGATCAAGATGGCAAAACACAAGTATAGGGACAAAGTGGAGGAGCAATTCAGCGGGTCAGACACAAGGCATGTGTGGCAGGTCACCAATGCCACCCTACCGGAGGTGCTAAACACCTTTTTCTCACGTTTTGAGCACAATGACCCTGAGCTGCCCAGGAGAGCCCACGATGACAACGTGGGCTACACACTCACAGTCTCCACTGAGGATGTATGGCAGATGGCATCCCTAGCCGAGCCCTCAGAGCATGTGCAGACCAGCTGGCTGTTGTGTTCTCTGACATTGTCAATCTCTCCCTAGCTCAGGCCGCTATACCCACCTGCTTCAAGATGTCCACTATCATCCCTGTGCCCAAGAAAGGGAAAGTAACTGAACTGAATGACTACCGACCAGCAGCAGTCACTTCCGTCATCATGAAGTGCTTCGAGAGGCTAGTCATAGACCATATCACCTCCCTACCCAACACACTCGACCCTCTCCAGTTCGCCTACCGCCCTGACAGATTCACAGACAACGCAATCGCCATTGTCCTGCACACTTCCCTTATCCACCTGGACAAAAGCAATGCACATGTGAGGATGCTGTTCATCGACTACAGCTCGGTCTTCAATACCATAGTGCCCTATAAGCTCATTACAAAGCTCACGGCCATGGGTCTGAACTCCTCCGTATGTAACTGGGTCCTGGACATCCTGACGAGCCTTCCATCTCCCCCTGCCACTCCCCATGGACATTTCCCCCCCGCTACACCCCCTATGGACATTTCCCCCCCACACCCCCTCAACGGTTATTTACCTTACATGCTTCTCCCTGTATGGACATTTTCCCCCCATCCCCCCAACTGACTTTTACTCTCCCCCACATTCATCACTGTTGCAGTTGTTAATATGTATATTATTGATTTTAAAAAGTTGTTTTATTTATTTTCTTTAACTTGGTCCTCACACAACCTATGGTCATTGCCCCACACCACAAAATGGATTATAACATTGTGTCATTCTGAACTTTATCCGCAATGTCGTCTGTAAAGATTCTAAAGACCTGCATCACGATACTAAGAGCTTTGCCGTTTGTAAAAATATGTGTTTTGGTGTTCTTTGGATGTCCTGGAACTCAGAAAGCCAATCGCTGCTAGTGTAAGTTTCTCAAAACCAAGTGAAAATGCAAAAAAAGTGTCTGGACCCTTCTATAGCATGCCATTTACAGTACATCACAAATTTACAGATTAGGTTCCTAAATAATGAAATTCTCCTTCAAGATGCTTTTGGAAAACCGGGCCCAGGGACATGGATACGGACGTATGACATAGGAACGCATCACTTTCATGGGGTATTGGTTGGAGGCCTGTTGTAAAGGGCCAATTCAGATGCTCCAGTGCAAGGGGTTTGCCTCATGGTAGACTGCTGCACAAATTATAGTTCCTCCACAGACATGATGTCGAACTGTAATTTCTGTAAAAAATTATAAGCCTAATTTATATAAAAAATATGTTAACAAAATATATATTGGTATTTGTTGTGGAGGCGTTAGAGGTGTTTTGAGGTACGGTGCGTAGCGTGTGAGTGATACGAGTGACAGTATATTATATAGGTTGAAGTAGGCTTATATATTTAGCAAATACTGTGCTGGAGGTCTTGGAGTATAATGAACATTGTTAGTCTTACCAAATATTTTTTATTTATAAAAAAAATTGGGGCCTTACCAAATCTTACAAAAACTATGTACTGCAATGTTTACATTCAGTGTTTCATGTTATGGCAGATTTAAAGAATACGAAAAGGTACCAACTGTCACTATTCTTTATATGACATTCTGTATATTTGGTCATATGATCATACAATTGTAAATAATTGACAACTGTTGATCTTACTGTACTTATTATTATTAATGTTCTTTGTTGAAAAAATAAGATGGCATAGCAATAGCAATACATGATCTGAGATAAATATACACGAATGCATGCATGAATGCATAGGCACACACGCAAAGACATTCACACAGCAATCAACAATGCATCCTTCTGTTGAATTTACCTGGTTGCAGCACAGCTCTATTTTCTTACTCCGAGAATGGAGTATTTTACTGTCAGCTTTCATTTCTTTGTTCTTTGTTGCCATGTTTATATCAAATATGTAAAAAAAAAAATCAAAAAATGGTTTATTGTGTGAGATGTTGGAAATATTCAGTTCGTGATCTTTGTAGCATAGGCCACAATCAGAAAGTATTAATTTAGTCCCCTAAGAAATGTTTTGTATAATGTGTACTTGTTTGATTACTGTTCACACTTTGTTTTCAAAAGTTCTTAAATGTGAACTATCACTTATAGTTTCTGACTGTTTCGTGGGAAGAACATTTGTTTTGATTAACTTATTTATTTAGTTTATTATCAATGTTGGTTATACAGAGGCCAAGGGTGGACAACTTGTGTTTAATTTAATGTATTTAGCCCCTTTTTCATGGTATCCAATTGGTAGTTACAGTCTTGTCTCATCGCTCCAACTCCCGTACAGACTCAGGAGAGGCGAAGGTCGCGAGCCGTGCGTCCTCCGAAACACAACCCATCCAAGCCGCACTGCTTCTTGACACAATGCCCACTTAACCCGGAAGCCAGCCGCACCAACGTGTCGGAGGAAACACCGTACACCTGGCAACCGTGTCAGCGTGCACTCCGACCGGCCCGCCACAGGAGTCGCTAGTGCGCGATGGGACAAGGACATCCCTGCCGGCCAAACCCTCCACTAACCCGGACGACGCTGGGCCAATTGTGCACCACCCCATGGGTCTCCCGTTTGCGGCCAGCTGCGACAGAGCCTGACTCGAACCCAGAATCTCTAGTGGCACAGCTAGAACTGCAATGCAGTGCCTTAGACCACTGCGCCACTCGGGAGGCCCCCAGATGACGGCTTTTAACAAGAAATATTTTTTCATACACTTTTTCCCGGTTGGCCGATCTACTATATTGTTATATAATTATTTTAAGAGATCTCTCTGTTGCCAGGTGAAGTTGGGCAGGTCAAAACGGTTAATGTGCTCTTTTGACTGAGATCGTGTAACTCAGTGCTTTAGTGACGCTACATTTGTTCTTTTTTGGGGGTAAAAAAATAGAGTTTTTTCTAATTACAGAAACTATTTTAGTCTTGTGTGAGGTCTGTTGAAATGCTTTGGTAGAAAATCATGCAGATATAACAACAACAAAAAGAAATGGGGCAGACTAACTTAAAGGGGGAATTTGCAGATCTAACAACACCAACACGAACACCCCGGCACTGTTTTGGTCAACAGCTGAATGGGGCTGGAGAAATGTAACCACTCTCAAATTCATAGACATAGCTATGGATGCAAGGACTGACCATCCGTGAGATCAAAATAATAGTTTTAACCTAGCCCTATAAATAGTACACCAAATTCATCATATTTTATACTTTTACATTAGGATATTGTCTTTAAAATATTTATAACCTCATGTTATTGCTCACATACTGATGTGGTGTGTAGTATCCAGTACATCCACATCTGAGTATTAAGTTAAATGAATTAAGTGTGTACCCTTTGATAGTGGTGCAGATCACAAACAGAATGAAACAGAAAAATAAAGACTTACTTTATTGAACCAAGTAACCAACTGTCAGTGTCCATCATAGTCTGTTGTTGTGATTGGTCTCTCTCTCTATGTGGAGAATACAGAAAATAGCATTCTGAGGCAGGGGCGGACTGGGACAAAAATTCAGCCTTGGCATTTTAGCCACTAGTCCACATTCTCCTTGTTCTCTTCTGTTCCAAGATGGCGTAGCAGTCGGACGTGTGTTTGTCTTGTCCCGTGTAAATAGTCCTCGTTTTTTTTTCCGTATGCATTTCGTATATATTTTAATTTCACTTAGTTCCATTTAGGAACTGAATATACATTCCGCCTCACCCAATGTGGTACAGATCTGCTATTTCTTTTATACTTTAGAACCGTAACCCCAATCAGAAGCTAGCCAGATAACTAGCTACAAGCTAGTAGTCAGTTAGCCACTGCTGCGGTCTTCACCCTTAACTCGGACACCAGCCAGCTTCAGCTCGGGCCAATACCTGCCAGTCTGCAAGCGCGATATCAACCCAGAGCATATAGGACTGCTTTTTCACTACCACATCACCGGATTTTTTTTCTTCTACTTCATCACCGGATTTCAGCCGCAGGCTCTGGACATTTGCACCTTGATTTCGCAGCTAGCTAGCTGCAAACCGTGTGTCTATTGGCTTACGTCGATCCCGGAGCAAACGTAATTTATTCCGGAGCTAGCTGAGGAGCTCCATCAGCCATTCCTGGGCTACAGTCACCTATCCGGACCCGTTTTTTAGTTTTTTTTTGTTGTTGCTGCAGATACGGAGCCCCACCGGGCCTTCACGACTGACTGCCGACGTTATCTGCCCGAGGGAGTTATCCAACTGGCACCCCCGTCCCGACGTTACCTGAACGCTCATCTGGGGCCCGCTAATCGTTAGCTGTCTTATCGGCTGCTATCTGAATAAGTATATCGGACAATTATTATTATTATTATTATTATTTATTTTATTTTTTTCTTGGGCCACTATATCTATTTTGCCAATTTGGATTGATCCCCTCTACCACACGGAACCCCACTAACCTACCGACGGAAACGCACGAGGTATCTACAATTAGACCTCCATCCTATGCTATCTTGCTACCGATAGCCTCTACCCGGCCTACTGTCTGGATCGCCGTGACCCCAACCAACCTCTACTCACTGGACCCTTATTGATCACTCGATTAAGCATGCCTCTCCTTAATGTAAATATGCCTTGTCCATTGTTGTTCTGGTTAGTGTTTATTGGCTTATTTCACTGTAGAGACTCTAGCCCTGCTCACTATACCATATCCAACCTCTCAGTTCCACCACCCACATATGCGATGACATCACCTGGTTTCAATGATGTTTCTAGAGACAATATCTCTCTCATCATCACTCATTACCTAGGTTTACCTCCACTGTATTCACATCCTACCATACCTTTGTCTGTACATTATTCCTTTAAGCTATTTTATCGCCCCCAGAAACTTCCTTTTACTCTCTGCTCTAGTAGCTCTAGACGACCAATTCTCATAGCTTTTAGCCGTACCCTTATCCTACTCCTCCTCTGTTCCTCTGGTGATGTAGAGGTGAATCCAGGCCCTGCAGTACCTAGCTCCACTCCTATTCCCCAGGGGCTCTCTTTTGATGACTTCTGTAACCGTAATAGCCTTGGCTTCATGCATGTCAACATTAGAAGCCTCCTCCCTAAGTTTGTTTTGTTCACTGCTTTAGCACACTCTGCCAACCCGGATGTTTTAGCCGTGTCTGAATCCTGGCTTAGAAAGACCACCAAAAATTCAGACATTTTCATCCCCAATTACAAGATTTTCAGACAAGATAGAACGGCCAAAGGGGGCGGTGTTGCAATCTACTGCAAAGATTGCCTGCAGAGTTCTGTTTTACTATCCAGGTCTGTTCCCAAACAATTTGAACTTCTACTTTTAAAAATCCACCTCTCTAAAAACAAGTCTCTCACCGTTGCCGCCTGCTATAGACCACCCTCTGCCCCCAGCTGTGCTCTGGACACTATATGTGAACTGATTGCCCCCCATCTATCTTCAGAGCTCGTGCTGCTAGGCGACCTAAATTTGAACATGCTCAACACCCCAGCCACCCTACAATCTAAGCTTGATGCCCTCAATCTCACACAAATTATCAATGAACCTACCAGGTACCACCCCAATTCCGTAAACACGGGTACCCTCATAGATATCATCCTAACAAACTTGCCCTCCAAATACACCTCTGCTGTTTTCAACCAAGATCTCAGCGATCACTGCCTCATTGCCTGCATCCGTAATGGGTCAGCGGTCAAACGACCTCCACTCATCACTGTCAAACGCTCCCTGAAACACTTCAGCGAGCAGGCCTTTCTAATCGACCTGGCCGGGGTATCCTGGAAGGATATTGATCTCATCCCGTCAGTAGAGGATGCCTGGACATTTTTTTAAAATGCCTTCCTCACCATCTTGAATAAGCATGCCCCATTCAAGAAATTTAGAACCAGGAACAGATATAGCCCTTGGTTCTCTCCTGACCTGACTGCCCTTAACCAACAGAAAAACATCCTATGGCGTTCTGCATTAGCATCGAACAGCCCCCGTGATATGCAACTTTTCAGGGAAGCCAGAAACCAATATACACAGGCAGTTAGAACAGCCAAGGCTAGCTTTTTCAAGCAGAAATTTGCTTCCTGCAACACAAATTCAAAAAAGTTCTGGGACACCGTAAAGTCCATGGAGAATAAGAACACCTCCTCCCAGCTTCCAACCGCTCTGAAGATAGGAAACACTGTCACCACCGACAAATCCACTATAATTGAGAATTTCAATAAGCATTTTTCTACGGCTGGCCATGCTTTCCACCTGGCTACCCCTACCCCGGACAACAGCACTGCCCTCCCCTCTGCTACTCGCCCAAGCCTTCCCCATTTCTCTTTCTCCCAAATACAGTCAGCTGATGTTCTAAAAGAGCTGCAAAATCTGGACCCTTACAAATCAGCCGGGCTAGATAATCTGGACCCTTTCTTTCTAAAACTATCTGCTGAAATTGTGGCCACCCCTATTACTAGCCTCTTCAACCTCTCTTTCGTGTCGTCTGAGATTCCCAAAGATTGGAAAGCAGCTGCGGTTATCCCCCTCTTCAAAGGGGGGGACACTCTTGACCCTAACAGCTACAGACCTATATCTATCCTACCCTGCCTTTCTAAGGTCTTCGAAAGCCAAGTCAACAAACAGATTACCGACCATTTCGAATCCCACCATACCTTCTCCGCTATGCAATCTGGTTTCAGAGCTGGTCATGGGTGCACCTCAGCCACGCTCAAGGTCATAAACGATATCTTAACCGCCATCGATAGGAAACAATACTGTGCAGCCGTATTCATTGACCTGGCCAAGGCTTTTGACTCTGTCAATCACCACATCCTCATCGGCAGACTCGACAGCCTTGGTTTCTCTAATGATTGCCTCGCCTGGTTCACCAACTACTTCTCTGATCGAGTTCAGTGTGTCAAATCGGAGGGTCTGTTGTCCGGGCCTCTGGCAGTCTCTATGGGGGTGCCACAGGGTTCAATTCTTGGACCGACTCTCTTCTCTGTATACATCAATGATGTCGCTCTTGCTGCTGGTGATTCTCTGATCCACCTCTACGCAGACGACACTATTCTGTATACTTCTGGCCCTTCTTTTGACACTGTGTTAACAACCCTCCAGGCGAGCTTCAATGCCATACTACAACTCTCCTTCCGTGGCCTCCAATTGCTCTTAAATACAAGTAAAACTAAATGCATGCTCTTCAACCGATCGCTGCCTGCACCTGCCCGCCTGTCCAACATCACTACTCTGGACGGCTCTGACTTAGAATATGTGGACAACTACAAATACCTAGGTGTCTGGTTAGACTGTAAACTCTCCTTCCAGACTCACATCAAACATCTCCAATCCAAAGTCAAATCTAGAATTGGCTTCCTATTCCGCAACAAAGCATCCTTTACTCATGCTGCCAAACATACCCTTGTAAAACTGACCATCCTACCAATCCTCGACTTCGGTGATGTCATTTACAAAATAGCCTCCAAAACCCTACTCAATAAATTGGATGCAGTCTATCACAGTGCCATCCGTTTTGTCACCAAAGCCCCATATACTACCCACCACTGCGACCTGTACACTCTCGTTGGCTGGCCCTCGCTTCATACTCGTCGCCAAACCCACTGGTTCAAGGTCATCTACAAGACCCTGCTAGGTAAAGTCCCCCCTTATCTCAGCTCGCTGGTCACCATAGCAGCACCTACCTGTAGCACGCGCTCCAGCAGGTATATCTCTCTAGTCACCCCCAAAACCAATTCTTCCTTTGGACGCCTCTCCTTCCAGTTCTCTGCTGCCAATGACTGGAACGAACTACAAAAATCTCTGAAACTGGAAACACTTATCTCCCTCACTAGCTTTAAGCACCAGCTGTCAGAGCAGCTCATAGATTACTGCACCTGTACATAGCCCATCTATAATTTAGCCCAAACAACTACCTCTTGACCTACTGTATTTATTTATTTATTTATTTTGCTCCTTTGCACCCCATTATTTCTGTCTCTACTTTGCGCTTTCTTCCACTGCAAACCAACCATTCCAGTGTTTTTAGTTTTTATTTTACTTGCTGTGTTGTATTCACTTCGCCTCCATGGCCTTTTTATATTTTTATTTATTTATACATATATTTGTTTGCCTTCACCTCCCTTATCTCACCTCACTTGCTCACATTGTATATAGACTTATTTTTTTCACTGTATTATTGACTATATGTTTGTTTTACTCCATGTGTAACTATGTGTTGTTGTATGTGTCGAACTGCTTTGCTTTATCTTGGCCAGGTCGCAATTGTAAATGAGAACGTGTTCTCAATTTGCCTACCTGGTTAAATAAAGGTTAAATAAAAAAATAATAAAAAAAAATAGCTTATAACAGCTTAAATACATGTTCAAATAAGTGCATGTCATGTGTTCCCCCCTGCCCATGTAGCTAAGTGTTCAAATCTTACACTACATATAATTATATAGAAGAAAATAGAGAGAGAGAGAGAAAGAGCGCAAGAGACTGCCAGTCCCTTAATGTTTTGGCCGTATAATACAGCCAATGGCTACATTAAGGAGCTGACAGTCTCTCTCTCTCTGCCTATCTCTGTTTTTTTCCTATTGAATTCAATATACAACCTTCTGTGTTTGTCATAGAACGATGCAGGGACTAGTTTATGTGGACGCGCATAGATTTCTACTGCTGTGGTTCGTTTGACAGTGACATGCGCGTACATGTATCTTTCTGATAAGAAGTGATGGGCCTTTTAGCGAATGAAGTGAGCTGGAGATAGGGGGGACTTTCCAGCCTTCAGTGGTGGTGGCATGTAATGTAATCCGACACCAGAGTTTCTCGTTACTACAGGTCATAAACCCACTTGCTGGGCTGAAGAGACTGATTCAGAAGCGAATAAACATTGATAAAATTATTCAAATACACAGACAGTCCCCGAATTGACCTTTATTGTAATACATGATGACTTGTGTTTAATAAAAAGCACTGTTTAAATGTTTAGTGGATGGCTATTGCCTTACCTATGTGTTATAAAAGACAATCTAACGACTTGTTAGGCTATAATGTAAGTAGCCTAGCGTCTAAATGTTCCCCCGAATCCTCCCTTCCGTAATGAGTCCACTATAGTAGGTATGAAATGTATTTCATACAATATACAGCCAAAGTATTAGGCCTAACTGGCAGCAGTGTGTCAGTGTGCGTGAGTGTGTCTTTCTCTGTTTTCTCTCACAGACACAGACACAGCACTCGGACAAGCAGTACCAGAACTATTAGCAAAAAAGTCAGTTAATTTCACAAACTTTGCAGCTTCGGCCTCAAGAGCCCTTTTTTTGGTCTCAATTTTTTTCGCCACTACCTTTCTGCTTTTCTGTTCTGACTGAGTGACTTGACAGAGTCAGAGTTGGTCTCACTCCATTTGATGGTGTGCGTTTGATGGTGTGCGTTTAACTTTGTGTGTGAATTCGCGTCACTTAGAAATGTCCTTGATTTTGAAAGAAAAGCATATTTTTTTGTCCATTAAAATAACATAAAATTGATCAGAAATGTAGTGTAGACATTGTTAATGTTGTAAATGACTATTGTAGCTGGAAACGGCAGATTTTTAATGGAATATCTACATAGGCATACAGAGACCCATTATCAGCAACCATCACTCCTGTGTTCCAATGGCACGTTGTGTTAGCTAATCTCTGCCTAGAAGGCCAGCATCCCAGCATCTCTTCACTGTTGATGTTGAGACTGGTGTATGGCGGGTACTATTTAATGAAGCTGCCAGTTGAGAACTTGTGAGGTGTCTGTTTCTCAAATTAGACACTAATGTACTTGTCCTCTTGCTCAGTTGTGCACCGGGGCCTCCCACTCCTCTTTCTATTCTGGTTAGAGTTTGTACTGTTCTGTGAAGGGAGTAGTACACAGCGTTTTACGAGATCTTCAATTTCTTGGCAATTCTCGCATGGAATAGCCTTAATTTCTCAGAACAAGAATAGACTGACGAGTTTCAGAAGAAAGTTCTTTGTTTCTGGCCATTTTCAGCCTGTAATCGAACCCACAAATGCGGATGCTCCAGATACTCAACTAGTCTAAAGGAGGCCAGTTTTATTGCTTCTTAAATCAAAACAACAGTTTTCATCTGTGCTAACATAATTGCAAAAGGGTATTCTAATGATCAAATCGCCCTTTAAAATGATAAACTTGGATTAGCTAACACAACGTGCCATTGGAACACAGGAGTGATGGTTGCTGATAATTCAATTGATATTTTATAGATAAATTGTGATGATTTTTTTCAGAATCCCTAATTTAAATGTACAGTATGTCCCATCTTGAGACAATGTAGACTAATGTCCATCTGTTACTGGTAATACGGGCATTATGATTCGTTTAACTACAGTACAATAACTGGTCATACCCCATCACTACTCCAACTAGTGCTGTGCTTACCTGTAGAGAACATTATTGATGCTGGCAGAGGAGGGTTCCGCAGGCTGGGTAGCAGGAGCAACAGGACACTCCACCGGGCCACAGCTCCATGTACTCTGCACGCTCTCTGTTCTCTTCCGAGGCTGCAGCTCATTGAGCAGGGGGAAGACAATAAATTAGGAAAACATCACAACCATATTATTGCTCTAAAGTCAGCGTCTAGATAGATAGCTGACACAAGAAGATGGCCGAATAACATTGCTATGGCGGCATTGAATTACAGACAAAGTAAGTAAGTGCTAATAAGCGCTAGTGCTAATAATACCAGAGACTTGTCAATGATGTAGACTGCTATAAATTATTCATAGAGAGAGTGTCTTGTTTATGTGCTGCTGGCATTGTCAAATCAATAACATATTACTTTAACAAACCTCAATGCTAAGTCTAATGGAATACATTTCTCCACAAGGGAAAATGTATTGTCTGGTGTAGCGGCCCCCGGGCTCCCGGCCAGCTTTGGGAGGGCTCATTAATTTGGTGCAAGCCAACTTTGTTACTGTGGTGAAGTCTCTCTCCGAGCTACTTTCTCCTGATGGATCTACAGCCTGGGAAACAGCACAGGTATTACAACACTTAGTTTGGGTCCCAAATTGCACCCTATTACCTACAGTGAGACTAGGGTGCAATTTGGGACGCACATTAGTGTATTCCCAACCAAAGATACTGTACTTCTATTGAACAAAAGTCCCATGCTGTACAGTAGTCTCATGAAGTAACTTGTGAAACAGTACAGTATGGTATCTTCACTCGTTTTTTTTTCTCATACAAACAATGCCCTCCTGCTTTAACATGAAGGCAAATCATAAAATTGTTATACTGTGCACACTGAGCACAGAGCAGTATACTGTACCACTCTGACAATTGCTCTCTTCCAGAATGGTACAGAGTAGTACAATATAATGTATGTCCATAGTGATAGTATATGTGTCACACCCTGATTTGTTTCACCCATCTTGTGCTTGTCTCCACCCCCCACCAGGTGTCTCCCGTTTGTCCCCATTATCTCCTGTGTATTTATACCTGCGTTTTCTGTTGCCAGTTTGTACTATCATGACTCAGGCTAAGACCCAGATGCAGACACAGGAGGTGGATAGTACGAGTCTCAGAGTTTCTTATAGTACAAAGGGCAGGCAAAAGAGTAGTTGGGGCAAGAAAAGGGTCGTAATCCAAATCAGAGTAAGGCAGGTACTTTTTCTTGCCACTGTATGTGTATTAAAGTAATCAAAAGAGTAGTATTTGGTCCAACATTCCTAGCACGCAATGCTTGTGACTCTACAAACTTGTTGGATGCATTTGCTGTTTGTTTTGCTTGCGTTTCAGATTATTTTGTGCCCAATAGAAATTCATTGTAAATAATGTAATTTTGGAGTCATTTTTATTAACAGTTCTATATTAATGTGGATGCTACCATAATTACGGATAGTCCTGAATGATTCGTGAATAATGAGTGAGAAAGTTAGACGCACATATACTGTATCATACCCCCAAACCATGCTAACCTCTCACCATTACAGTAACAGGGTAGGTTAGCATTTGTGGGGGGGTATGGGTATTGTGCTGACAGTCTGCACTTTAACGTCATAGTCATTGTATAATTTAAAATCCAAAGTTCTGGAGTACAGAGCCAAAACAACAAAAAATGTGTCACCGTGCCAATACTTTTAGATCTCACTGTAAATACATGGATGACGCGATACCCTACTGAACCTCCACTAGAGGTCAGCCTTATATAATGCATTTTCTAAAGGCATCAACGGTTCATATAGGTCCATTCTCATGGGCTTGTGCGTGTCTGTCTGTCTGTCTGTCTGTCTGTCTGTCTGTCTGTCTGTCTGTCTGTCTGTGCTATATGGATAACGCTCTCTACACTCTTAGAACAATAGGTGCTATCTAGAGCCTTAAAGGGTTATTCGGTTGTCCCCATATGATAACCCTTTGAAGAACCGTTTTGGTTCCAGTTAGAACCCTTTCTACTGACGGTTCGATCTGGAACCCAAAAGGGTTCGACCTGGAACCCAAAAGGTTCCTCCTATGGGGACAACTGAGGAGTGTATACTGTATCTAAGTCCATACCCTATCTCCATAATGGCATGAAATGATGATGTAAAATTCATGTTTTTACATTTTAAAGAACATGTGCATCCATAAAGTGGGCTTCCTCCTGTCTATTTGCTGCGTTGTACCTTCCTTGCCATGATCCATAGATAGGCTCCCACACAGTACAATGACTGTGCAGATAACATTACTCTGTCTACAACAAGCTAAATGTATTCTGGCAACAGAGTTCTTTTTCAGAGTTGTATTTGCTCAATTCAGTGTTGATATTTAACTCTGAGTCATTGCGTTTCACCCTGCACAACATTACTTTTATTAACTCTCTGCAGTGTTGTCCCACTATTCTAGAGTTCATTGTTTAGAGTAATTTTTTGTTCTACCAGTGTCATTACATATTTTCTCTGACTCATAATACTAAATAAATTGACTCTGATCAGGGTTAAATTGATTCGGATCAGGGTAAACACAGAAAAATACTATTGTAATACAGTGACCTGAAACTCCTGGTTTGCAGGCCACATTAGGCCTGCAAGTCACATTATTCTGGCTTGATGTTTAATTCCTATTGGAATCCAGCCAGAGTGGGGATATCCAACAATTGGAATATCTTTTCACCCACAACCTGCATTCAGAATGACTGCCAGGGTTAGAAAGATAAAGAAATGAGACTACCTAAACCATCTAAAATAGAACAATCATTTCAGTAACGGGTGCAATAAATCCATTTAACAGATTGGATTAGTTTGGATTAGTTTAGAAAAATGTATGTTATTTATCTTTGTGTTGCATGCGATTAATTTATCAATCAATGCACATGCAAGAACACAGATATTGAAACAAACAATTCAAAATAAATCGAACTGCAATAGAGCATGCTGGAGAATATGATAACGAATGGCGTGGTTTTGAGTGTTTTACTCTACACAGAGTGAAAAATGTCAGAATCATGCTCAACTCTGGTAATTAACAACAACACTGGGGTTCTTTTACACAACCGAGTTTTAAGTTCACTCTGCAGAGTTCATTTTAGAGTAGAATAATATTAACTCTGCTGTAATGATTCTCCATTATTTCCTGTGTAACAAACAAGCCAGCAGCGGAGATTGTAAAGACTATACGGCCTTTGAGCCACATTAAGTAAGGTCAGTCAATAAGTGCTGCTGGGTATCAATGCCCATGATAATGTTCTGACACTGCTATGATTACTTATCAATAAGCCAATAAATAATACCTGATAATGAACTGAAAGCCATTTTGAACGTTTATGGACAATCGTGCAGTAAGGTGTCTTGTCCCTTTCAAATATGTAAAGTCATAGCTGTTTCCTCTGAGATATGACGATGCATACATGAGATTGGAACAAAGCTTTTGTTGGACCAAATTCTTCAACTTGAATTACCTTGAAATTGATAGTTTGATTGTAAAATAAAAAATTGTCAACGTCTCAATCGCCACAAGATTTTTTTATTTCTCTATCCGATCCTTTTGGCTGCAATCGGAATTAGGCTACCTGTGTAAAAGCAGCCCTATTATCTCTATAGAGTGGCCTGCCTTTAACACCTAACTCAAAGTCCTCCTGACTTCAGAGTCTGGAAAGGCTATTTAGATGTTGTCGGCACAATGCATCGATAATGAAGGGGATGTCCTTTTTTACTGATTGGTTCTCCTCTGGGTCTTTCTCACTCAAACAACCCACACGGACCACCACACACAGCTCCCAACTGTTGGATTTTCAAATTGAAACAAGGTGAGGTCTCAAGCCCCAAGAAAAACAAAACGTTTGAGAGAACCAATCAAAGCTCAGCACATTCAGGAGCACATTTCTGTGCGAATACTGCATTTGCAATGGCCTCCTGTCCAGACCAGTGTGTCACAGCTCTCCCTCGCTGTGAGTTGCTTCAGTCAGGCTATCTATAGAGTACTTTCGCTGTCAGATATTGTATAGAGGTAGCTACAGTATCAAAAAGTATACAGTGGGGAGAACAAGTATTTGATACACTGCCGATTTTGCAGGTTTTCCTACTTACAAAGCATGTAGAGGTCTGTAATTTTTATCATAGGTACACTTCAACTATGAGAGACGGAATCTAAAACAAAAATCCAGAAAATCACATTGTATGATTTTTAAATAATTAATTTGCATTTTATTGCATGACATAAGTATTTGATACATCAGAAAAGCAGAACTTAATATTTGGTACAGAAACCTTTGTTTGCAATTACAGAGATCATACGTTTCCTGTAGTTCTTGACTAGGTTTGCACACACTGCAGCAGGGATTTTGGCCCACTCCTCCCTACAGATCTTCTCCAGATCCTTCAGGTTTCGGGGCTGTCGCTGGGCAATACGGACTTTCAGCTCCCTCCAAAGATTTTCTATTGGGTTCAGGTCTGGAGACTGGCTAGGCCACTCCAGGACCTTGAGATGCTTCTTACGGAGCCACTCCTTAGTTGCCATGGCTGTGTGCTTCGTGTCGTTGTCATGCTGGAAGACCCAGCCACGACCCATCTTCAATGCTCTTACTGAGGGAAGGAGGTTGTTGGCTAAGATCTCGCGATACATGGCCCCATCCATCCTCCCCTCAATACGGTGCAGTCGTCCTGTCCCCTTTGCAGAAAAGCATCCCCAAAGAATGATGTTTCCACCTCCATGCTTCACGGTTGGGATGGTGTTCTTGGGGTTGTACTCATCCTTCTTCTTCCTCCAAACACGGCGAGTGGAGTTTAGACCAAAAAGCTCTATTTTTGAATCATCAGACCACATGACCTTCTCCCATTCCTCCTCTGGATCATCCAGATGGTCATTGGCAAACTTCAGACGGGCCTGGACATGCGCCTGCTTGAGCAGGGGGACCTTGTGTGCGCTGCAGGATTTTAATCCATGACGGCGTAGTGTGTTACTAATGGTTTTCTTTGAGACTGTGGTCCCAGCTCTCTTCAGGTCATTGACCAGGTCCTGCCGTGTAGTTCTGGGCTGATCCCTCACCTTCCTCATGATCATTGATGCCCCACGAGGTGAGATCTTGCATGGAGCCCCAGACCGAGGGTGATTGACCATCATCTTGAACTTCTTCTATTTTCTTCTATTTTCTAATAATTGCGCCAACAGTTGTTGCCTTCTCACCAAGCTGCTTGCCTATTGTCCTGTAGCCCATCCCAGCCTTGTGCAGGTCTACAATTTTATCCCTGATGTCCTTACACAGCTCTCTGGTCTTGGCCATTGTGGAGAGGTTGGAGTCTGTTTGATTGAGTGTGTGGACAGGTGTCTTTTATACAGGTAACGAGTTCAAACAGGTGCAGTTAATACAGGTAATGAGTGGAGAACAGGAGGGCTTCTTAAAGAAAAACTAACAGGTCTGTGAGAGCCGGAATTCTTACTGGTTGGTAGGTGATCAAATACTTATGTCATGCAATAAAATGCAAATTAATTACTTAAAAATCATACAATGTGATTTTCTGGATTTTTGTTTTAGATTCCGTCTCTCATAGTTGAAGTGTACCTATGATAAAAATTACAGACCTCTACATGCTTTGTAAGTAGGAAAACCTGCAAAATCGGCAGTGTATCAAATACTTGTTCTCCCCACTGTATATATATATATATATATACACACTACCATTCAAAAGTTTGGGGTCACTTAGAAATGTCCTTGTTTTTTTGTCCATTAAAATAACATAAAATTGTTAGACATTGTGTAGACATTGTTAATGTTGTAAATGACTATTGTAGCTGGAAAAGGCAGATTTTTTGTGGAATATCTACTTAGGCATACAGAGACCCATTATCAGCAACCATCATCCCTGTGTTCCAATGGCACGTTTTGTTAGCTAATCCAAGTTTATAATTTTAAAAGGCTAATTGATCATTAGAAAACCCTTTTGCAATTATGTTAGTACAGCTAAAAACTGTTGTTCTGTTTGAAGAAGCAATAAAACTGGCCTTTAGACTATTTGGAGCGTTAGCATTTGTGGGTTCGGCTAAAAATGGCCAGAAACAAATTATTTTATTCTGAAACTCGTCAGTCTATTCTTGTTCGGAGAAATGAAGGCTATTCCATTCAAGAAATTGCCAAGAAATTGAAGATCTCGTACAACGCTGTGTACTACTCCCTTCACAGAACAGTACAAACTCTAACCAGAATAGAAAGAGGAGTGGGAGGCCCCGGTGCACAACTGAGCAAGAGGACAAGTACATTAGTGTCTAGTTTGAGAAACAGACACCTCACAGGTTCTCAACTGGCAGCTACATTAAATAGTACCCGCCATACACCAGTCTCAACATCAACAGTGAAGAGGCGGCTCTGGGATGCTGGCCATTCTGCTAACCTGCTAGGCCTACTAGCTACCTAGAGATACTTGGAACCCTACTAACTCCACGACTGGTCTATCGACGTCACCGCACGAAGAGGCAAAAACAGACTTACCCCCATCGCGACGTCCCCCAAAAGGCTAACTTGCTAGCCCCGGTCTACTAACTGTTAGCTTGCCTGCCCCGGTCTGTTAACTGCTAGCCCCTGCTAACTGCTTGCTTGCTAACCCGGTCTGCTAACTGCTAGCTTGTTTAGCCCCGGCCTACTAACTGTTAGCGTGTTAGCATCGGCCTGCTAACTGTCTGTAAATTACTACAACTACAATACCTCTTTCGCCATCTGGCTTGGATCCTTAGTTGACACGAATGCCCGACGAATACTCCATCCGCTGTGCCTTCAACCGGACTCCATCGGACGTTGGAGCAGACGCTTCTACTAGCCCCGGGCTACTAACTTTAAACGGCGCGTCGCCCGCGTAGTAGTGTAGTAACGACTACTCCGCGGCTTCCCTGTTCCTTCTATTGCTGCCCCCTGGACCCTATGATCACTTGGCTACATAGCTGATGCTCGCTGTACTGTCCATTAATCACGGTACTCCATTCTGTTTATTGTTTTATTTTATTTTATTTTTTATCTGCCGGCCCCAGTCGCAAACTCAGGCTCTGTGTGTAGTTAACCGACCCATTCATCGCCATTTTACCTGTTGTTGTTTTAGCTGATTAGCTGTTGTTGTCTCACCCGTTGTTGTCTTAGCTAGCTCTCCAAATCAACACCTGTGATTACTTTATGCCTCGCTGTATGTCTCTCTCATATGTCAACATGCCTTGTATACTGTTGTTTAGGTTAGTTATCATTGTTTTAGTTTACAATGGAGCCCCTAGTTCCACTCATTTTACCTCTGATACCTCCTTTGTCCCACCTCCCACTCATGCGGTGACCTCACCCATTATAACCAGCTTATCCAGAGATACAACCTCTTTTATCATCACTCAGTGCCTGGGCTTACCTCCGCTGTACCCGCACCCCACCATACCCCTGTCTGCACATTATGCCCTGAATCTATTCTACCACGCCCAGAAATCTGCTCCTTTTATTCTTTGTCCCCAACGCTCTAGGCGACCAGTTTTGATAGCCTTTAGCCGTACCCTCATCCTACTCCTCCTCTGTTCCTCAGGTGATATGGAGATAAACCCAGGCCCTGCGTGTCCCCAGGCACTCTCATTTGTTGACTTCTGTGATAGAAAAAACCTTGTTTTCATGCATGTCAACATCAGAAGCCTCCTCCCTAAGTTTGCTTTACTCACTGCTTTAGCACACTCCGCCAACCCTGATGTCCTTGCCGTGTCTGAATCCTGGCTTAGGAAGGCCACCAACAATTCTGAGATTTCCATACCCAGCTACAACATTTTCCGTCAAGATAGAACTGCCAAAGGGGGAGGAGTTGCAATCTACTGCAGGGATAGCCTGCAAAGTTCTGTCATACTTTCCAGGTCTATACCCAAATAGTTTGAACTTCTCATTTTAAAAATTAACCTCTCCAGAAATAAGTCTCTCACTGTTGCCGCCTGCTATCGACCCCCCTCCGCTCCCAGCTGTGCCCTGGACACCATTTGTGAATTGATCGCCCCCCATCTAGCTTCAGAGTTCGTTCTGTTAGGTGACCTAAACTGGGATATGCTTAACACCCCGGCAGTCCTACAATCTAAGCTAGATGCCCTCAATCTCACAAAAATCATTAAGGAACCCACCAGGTACAACCCTAAATCTGTAAACATGGGCACCCTCATAGACATTATCCTGACCAACTTGCCTTCCAAATACACCTCCGCTGTTTTCAATCAAGATCTCAGCGATCACTGCCTCATTTACTGTATCCGCTATGGGTCCGCGGTCAAACGACCACCCCTCATCACTGTCAAACGCTCCCTAAAACACTTCTGCGAGCAGGCCTTTCTAATCGACCTGGCCCGGGTATCCTGGAAGGATATCGACCTCATCCCGTCAGTCGAGGATGCCTGGTCATTCTTTAAAAGTAACTTCCTCACCATCTTAGATAAGCATGCCCCGTTCAAAAAATGCAGAACTAAGAATAGATATAGCCCTTGGTTCACTCCAGACCTGACTGCTCTTGACCAGCAAAAAAACATCCTGTGGCGGACTGCAATAGCATCGAATATTCCCCACGATATGCAACTGTTCAGGGAAGTCAGGTCCTAATCCAGGTCCTAATCTGTTCAGGTCCTAATCCAGGCACTTGTCATCTCCCGTCTGGATTACTGCAACTCGCTGTTGGCTGGGCTCCCTGCCTGTGCCATTAAACCCCTACAACTCATCCAGAACGCCGCAGCCCGTCTGGTGTTCAACTTTCCCAAGTTCTCTCACGTCACCCCGCTCCTCCGCTCTCTCCACTGGCTTCCAGTTGAAGCTCGCATCCGCTACAAGACCATGGTGCTTGCCTACGGAGCTGTGAGGGGAACGGCACCTCCGTACCTTCAGGCTCTGATCAGGCCCTACACCCAAACAAGGGCACTGCGTTCATCCACCTCTGGCCTGCTCGCCTCCCTACCTCTGAGGAAGTACAGTTCCCGCTCAGCCCAGTCAAAACTGTTCGCTGCTCTGGCACCCCAATGGTGGAACAAACTCCCTCACGACGCCAGGTCAGCGGAGTCAATCACCACCTTCCGGAGACACCTGAAACCCCACCTCTTTAAGGAATACCTAGGATAGGATAAAGTAATCCTTCTAACCCCCCCCCCTTAAAAGAGTTAGATGCACTATTGTAAAGTGGTTGTTCCACTGGATATCATAAGGTGAATGCACCAATTTGTAAGTCGCTCTGGATAAGAGCGTCTGCTAAATGACTTAAATGTAATGTAAATGTAAGTCAGGAACCAATACACGCAGTCAGTCAGGAAAGCAAAGGCTAGCTTTTTCAAGCAGAAATTCGCATCCTGAAGCTCTAACTCCAAAAAGTTTTGGGACACTGTAAAGTCCATGGAGAACAAGAGCACCTCCTCCCAGCTGCCCACTGGACTGAGGCTAGGTAACGGTCACCACTGATAAATCCATGATAATCAAAAATGTCAATAAACATTTCTCAACGGCTGGCCATGCCTTCCTCCTGGCTACTCCAAACCCGGCCAACAGCTCCGCCTCCCCCGCAGCTACTCGCCCAAGCCTCCCCAGCTTCTCCTTCACCCAAATCCAGACAGCAGATGTTCTGAAAGAGCTGCAAAACCTGGACCTGTACAAATCAGCTGGGCTAGACAATCTGGACCCTCTCTTTCTAAAACTATTCGCCGCCATTGTTGCAACCCCTATTACCAGCCTGTTCAACCTCTCTTTCGTATCGTCTGAGATCCCTAAAGATTGGAAAGCTGCCGCAGTCATCCCCCTCTTCAAATGGGGTGACACCCTAGACCCAAACTGTTACAGACCTATATCCATCCTGCCCTGGCTATCTAAAGTCTTCGAAAGCCAAGTTAATAAACAGATCATTGACCATTTCGAATCCCACCGTACCTTCTCCGCTATGCAAACCGGCTTCCGAGCCGGTCACGGGTGCACCTCAGCCACGCTCAAGGTACTAAACGATATCATAACCGCCATCGATAAAAGACAATACTGTGCAGCCGTCTTCATCGACCTGGCCAAGGCTTTCGACTCTGTCAATCACCGTATTCTTATCGGTAGACTCAATAGCCTTCGTTTTTCTAATGACTGCCTCGCCTGGTTCACCAACTACTTTGCAGACAGAGTTCAGTGTGTCAAATTGGAGGGCATGTTGTCCGGACCTCTGGCAGTCTCTATGGGGGTACCACAGGGTTCAGTTCTCGGGCCGACTCTTTTCTCTGTATATATCAATGATGTCGCTCTTGCTGCGGGCGATTCCCTGAACCACCTCTACGCAGACGACACCATTCTGTATATTTCTGGCCCTTCATTGGACACTGTGCTAACTAACCTCCAAACGAGCTTCAATGCAATACAACACTCCTTCCGTGGCCTCCAACTGCTCTTAAACGCTAGTAAAACCAAATACATGGTTTTCAACTGTTCGCTGCCCGCACCCGCCCGCCCGACTAGCATCACCACCCTGGACGGTTCCGACCTAAAATATGTGGACAACTATAAATACCTAGGTGTCTGGCTAGACTGTAAACTCTCCTTCCAGACTCATATTAAACATCTCCAATCCAAAATCAAATCTAGAATTGGCTTTCTATTTCGCAACAAAGCCTCCTTCACTCACACCGCCAAACTTACCCTAGTAAAACTGACTATCCTACCGATCCTCGACTTCGGCGATGTTATCTACAAAATAGCTTCCAACACTCAACTCAGCAAACTGGATGCAGTCTATCACAGTGCCATCCGTTTTGTTACCAAATCACCTTATACCACCCACCACTGTGACCTGTATGCTCTAGTCGGCTGGCCCTCGCTACATACTCGTCACCAGACCCACTGGCTCCAGGTCATCTATAAGTCTATAAGTCCCGAACCAACTTTAAACATCAACTATCTGAACAGCTAACCGATCGCTGCAGCTGTACATAGTCCATCTGTAAATAGCCCACCCAATCTACCTACCTCATCCCCATACTGTTTTTATTTTATTTACTTTTCTGCTCTTTTGCAGAAAAAGATCTCTACTTGCACATCATCATCTGCTCATTTATCACTCCAGTGTTAATCTGCTAAATTGTAATTATTCGCTCCTATGGCCTATTTATTGCCTACCTCCTCATGCCTTTTGCGCACACTGTATATAGACTTTCTTTTTTCTACTGTGTCATTGACTTGTTTATTGTGTTATTGGCTTGTTTATTGTTTCCTCCATGTGTAACTCTGTGTTGTTGTCTGTGTCACACTGCTTTGCTTTATCTTGGCTAGGTCGCAGTTGCAAATGAGAACTTGTTCTCAACTAGCCTACCTGGTTAAGTAAAGGTGAAATAAAAAAATAAAAAAAATAAAAACAACTTTACACATGCTTGACATTCGCAAAAATGAGATCCGACTGGGAAAATACGTTTTGTACGGTCATCGAACTCGGAATTCCAAGTCGGGGACTCTGGCCTCTTCCTAGAGCTCTGATCTGAAGATCACTGACATCATGATTCGACCATGTTTTCTTTTTGGGGGGGAGGGGGGAGTTCCCAGTTGTCTTGAAAGTACCATCAATCCAGAGAATGCCAGACTTTGATGACAAAATTTGCCCACAAGAAGGACCACTCCGCCACCTTCCTGTTCAAGTAAGCACAGAACAAAAAGGTGAGTCCAAAATGTATTGCGTGCTGCTGCATAATGATGTAATATGCCAGGGAGATATGTATACTGTAGCTAAGAAAACAATACAAAGTGTATGTTGTGTAGTAAGCTATTAGTACCCCATGTGCCACACCCTAATAATTTGGTCCCTTTCCCTCTCATAACTTAGGCTACGGTTCTGACTTGGTGTACAGGGAAAATACTGTAAGAGTGGCCCATGTTCTGAATTCTGTCGCTGTAAATTTCCAGAGTGCTGAACAAATAGTTCTATTGACTAATGTACGTCCGTCCTAGCTCGCTCATTAATGTCTTAATCGAAATTACGGATTGCCTCTTATCGCTTGTCGTCCCCTTGTGCCATAGTTTGTACATCTAAAGTGTCATTAGAAACCACATTTGTTTAAGCAAGTCAGCCATATCAGCTATGTTTTTTTAAAGGCAGTAAGTGAGGCTGAATGAACTATTTTGCTGCCAGACAAGGCTCTGTTGATAACCAGGTGTAGCGGTGGTAAGGATTCACTCAATGGTACTGAAAAGAAAGCTCTGCTATTGGGACAGATATATGTAGGCCCTAACAGTTATTCAACTTAACTCTGGGCACCGTTTGTCACCGTTATAGTGCAATTAATGTATTGTTTAGTGTTGTGTAGTGGCTTTTCTGGCATGCATCTAAAATAGTTTTTGGATTTTGCCCCACCAAGATTTACATGCTAAAATCGCCACTGATCCATACTTAACTCTAAGTCGTCCTCCAGTTGTCCTCCAACACCCCTCCCACAAAAACAATTCAACAAAATACAATTACCCCAAAAAAGTCCCTAATCCCTATCCCAACCTGTCTCCCTAGAGGAGCTTGGACCCCTAGAGTTGCTCAGAGCGTGAGTCCATGTAGCACTTGGCAACGCCTACACAAAAAACGAATACAATAAATAAATGATAACACTCTCATAATACAGTTATAAGTCTCGGACAACAAGATACCTTTTGTCTAATAATTGACGTATGAAATGAAAAAGTGTCAGTTTAACTGGCCAAAAGACTGTCATAGATCTAACCATGCTATGTGGGGCACACTCTTTGACTCAGCAGGGGGACAGCGCAGGAGGAGACACAAACAGCATTATATACATTATCCAAAGGGAAAGGGGGTAGCTATCCCCATATAACATAAATAAATAATAATAATATTAATCTCACTCCAAGGCCTTTCATATTAGAAAAATGTATTTTGTAGCCTCAAAACTAAATCGCAACACTCATACAATTACAAGTCTTGGCCAAAAAAGTATGATTGTACATGGGGGTCGTTACCCACAACCTAACATAATGCACATTCTCCTATACTTAGGGGAAGGGAGTATCTGTCCCTTGAAGTTATTAGCCTCAATTTAAAAAGCAAAGAGAAAATAACATAAACCTCCTAGGCCTTACGAAAATACAACTTCTTAGTGCCCTTGTGTTATATAGTTAGTTTAGTTCAATATGAAGATAAAATTACCGTCTGTCTTTTGTGCCTGGGTCAATTTTATATTCCATCAAAATAAATGTTCATATATAAAACAGTCAAACAAGCTTCAGTCAGGCTATCTAGAGTTCTTTCACTGTCAGATATTGTATAGGGGTAGCTACAGTATCTTACATGACCTTTGAAGGTAACCTCGTGTCTCATTGACTTACCCACGGTTGATCTACCTTTTGTTTTATGACTGAAAATTACTATGGGATTGTGTAATTCTGTCTTCAGCCATGGTTAATCATATTTTATGGCTCATATTACCGAGTAAACATGATCTTTGTGTCCTGTTAACCTCTGATAAGCACTACTGCTATGCAATTTTTATGTCTTTATGTGCGTTCTTGTGCTGCTTATACTGCCTTTTTCCACACAGGCTATTCAGGCCATTCAGAATCCAGAGCAGTTAGAGGTCAAAGGTCACCTGAAATGGTTTTTCTTTTTGGAATAGAGCATTTGATTATTATTTATTTATTTCTGACTATCACGCCGTCACAAACATTATTGATTTAAGTGTCTTTTCTGCCAAACAGATGGTGCTTGAATGTGTATTCCATCATGTACAGTACATCTAGGGGCAATGGAATGGACTATAGATTCAATTGGAATTGTTTAGCTCATTGAAACCTATTGTAGCTGAGAAAATCTGCGCACAATAATAATGAAGTCTCCTACATTTGTTCAAAGATCATTACAATTGGGTCGCGTACGACCTTTCATATGCTTTAGTTCCTCTCTGACAATCTATTGAGAGGTAGATAGAAAGATTAACATAAGTGTAAGGGTCCTTTCCTTATTCAACATTAAGCAGGAAAAGTATACTTTGCTGCATACTGTGGAGTATCTCCCTGAGGATTCATTCATTTGAAGAAGAAAACTCCTCTGTTTTCTTCCTAATAAAGTGTTCTTGTGCAGCACTAACCGTTCCCTCTAGTCTGACATGTATTCACGTCCCTTATTTCATCGCTAGTGTGTGTTGTTCTGCTCAATTTAATACGCCTGGTAATGAATACCTACAGAGAGAGTAGCTTTTTACAACACAATAACACTAGTTACATCTATAATAACTCATGCACTGAAATGATACATTTATAAGAATTCATGTTGTGATGAATGATTCATCATTTTAATACCAAGCCCTTGTTGTTATGCCGAGGACAGTCCACACTCATCATGCCCTGTGGAGACTGCACTCGTATACTATAGGAGAGACCACACTGATGTAGCGTAGAGAATGCAGAGACCTCGAGGTTGCCCTCTTCAGTGCCGCTCACTGTTTTCCTATTGACCTCAAGTCATTACATCAGTAGCTCTCTGAGCTTGTTGAGTGCAGATTGGGCTTTTTGTAACCATTAATGACCTGTTTTTATGATTATGATTATTTTGCCATGAAGCACTCTCTAGCTGTTATGTTTACGAAAGATTGCATACAGTAGTTCCGTGTGTTATGGAAAGTAACTTTTTTTGGCTTGTGAATAAGGTGCGGTTTCACATTTGATTTGGGAAAAAATCACGAGGCTTATATCAAGGCCAGTTAGTTAAGTGGAATAATACCCAGACGTTGCTATGTTGAGTAACGCCATAACCGATAAAACGTAACCAATGATTTTTCTCCCGAATCCGTTTCATAAAAGTATCCCCGTGCATGTGCTTCTTCTGTAGCCAAGAGGCTAGGGTAAAATACTACACACTGTCTATACTCATTATAGGCTTAACCTTAAATGCAAACAATGTGCGTCACAGAATATTCTCAAGAGATTAAACTTTCTCACGATAGAAAGCATATTATTTACTCATTTTGCCCCCCCCCATGGAGAAACCAAACCCTTCAAAATATCCACCTCAGCACTAACAGTATGGTGCACTGCTGTAAGTGCTGTTTTATGGGCTTGTTGTTGTAACAGAGGCACAGTGTGGAACTCACATGTTCATCTAGCCATTTGATACAAATGACCTCATTTGATGGGAAACACAACTGTTTATATATCAGTTTTGTTATTCTTATGAGGGCAGGGGAGCCTGAAACGTTTGGTAAGGAATTTATCACAGTATCAGTATTGAAGTTATACTACTATACTATAACATTTCGAAAGACACTGATGGTACTGTATTTGGATGTTTTCTCAGATGTTGTATGTCAACCCTGGTCCTCGAGTACCCCCAACAGTACGCTGTTTCGTTGTAGCCCTTGACATACACACCTCTTTCAACTCATTGAAGGCTTGATGATTAGCTGACAAGTTGAATCAGGTGTCCTTGTCCAGGGTTACAATACAAATGTGTACTGTTGGGGGTACTGGAGGACCAGGGTTGGGAAACACTGTTGCAAGTGCGTCATGTCATTGTGTGATATGGTTCGTATTTGCCAACCACACACACACACACACACACACACACACACACACACACACACACACACACACACACACACACACACACACACACACACACACACACACACACACACACACACACACACACACACACACCCTATAGTATATGCCTCTTTTATCTGTGGTGATTGGATGCTCAGGGATATCTTGGGTTCGCCACACTTCACAGAGTTCCATTGCAGCTTCTCAATTTAATTATAGTACTAGAATCTGGAGGAAGGGTTGACTGGGGTTGCCTTGCATAGACAGTAATAGACAGATACTAAATCAAATTTATTGGTCACATACACATGGTTAGCAGATGTTATTGCTAGTGTAGCAAAATGTTTATGCTTCTAGATCCGACAGTGCAACAGTATCTAACAGGTCATATTTAACAATTCCACAACAAAACCTAATATCTAAAAAATTCCCCAACAAAACCTAATACACACAATCTAGTAAAGGAATGGGATGAGAATATATAAGTATAAAATATATGGATGAGCAGTGACAGAGTGGCTAAGATGCATTAGATAGTAAAGAATAGATAGTGAAGGATACAGTATACAGTATATACATATGAGATGAGTAATGTGAGATATGTAAACATTCTTAAAGTGGCATTATTAAAGTGACTAGTGTTCCATTTATTAAAGTGGCCAAATGATATCAAGTCTGTAGGTAGGCAGCCACCTCTCTGTGCTAGTGGTGGCTGTTTAACAATCTGATGGCCTTGAGATAGAAGCTGTTTTTCAATCTCTGTCCTAGCTTTGATGCACCTGTACTGACCTCGCCTTCTGGATGGAAGCGGGGTGAACAGGTAGTTATTGTGCTTGATTATCTTTTTTGGCCTTCCTGTGACATAGGTTGCCGTAGGTATCCTGGAAGGCAGGTAGTTTGCCCCCGGTGATGTGTTGTGCAGACCGCACCACCCTCTGGTGAGCCCTGCGGTTGTGGGCGGTGCTGTTGCCGTACCAGGCGGTGATACAGCCCGACAGGTTGCTCTCAATTGTGCACCTGAAGAAGGGCGGGGGTGTATGTTCCATGATTAACGACTCATGGTGAGCTCGCTGACTGACGCTATAGTCCCAGGAAACTTTTTTGTTCCCAGGTAACATTGACCTGAGATCCATGTCTGATGGTTTATCAGCCTCACATTTACAGCACTGATCGCTCAAGACCTCAAGGCTTCCTTTTCCCACCGTTTAGTCAAATGGAACTTGTTATTGTTGATCAGCTTGGGATGTGGAGGTTTTCCACTTAGGGTAGGTTGGAGAGAGAAGGAATGTCTTACATTCTTAAAGCTCAATACCATCTGACACAAATATTGCTTGAGACATGCTTCCACTGTATTTTACATGTGACATTGAGCTGAGAGTATTAATGTGTTGTACTGTATGAACAGGTTACCACAAAGTTCAGCCCTTGTTTTCTGAATGATGCACATGCTCACCGGACTACTCCATCACGCGGCATGCTCCAATTATATCACACCTTGTGTCTCATCCGTATGTAGAAGGAGACCATCAAGACCAAAGCCCAGTGAGTAGTGAGGTCAACTAAGATCCTCCCTCAGTGAGTAACCTAGTCATCTTCTGCTATTCCCCAAAATGCATCAAGAGCCCAAACACTTCAGAAGCAGTATGGAGACCGTGTGCGTGTGTACGTGAGTGCGCACACCTGGAGTTGAACGTAAGAGCAGATGAGATATCTGTGATGATGTGTATCCTTGCTGAGATCCTCCGGCTACTCTGACCAGACAGAAAGAGCATCTTCAGACCAATGTCGTCATGTGACATTGACCTATAGTAACCCTGATTGAGGTTGTTTAGTCAAAACCTGCTTGAGGTTGAACTAGAAACCTAATATTTGATCCTGCCCTAGATCTAAGTTTACGTAACGTGATTGAAACAAGCAAATCAATTGATCTAAACAAATGTGTCTGCTTTTGTCTTACTTTATCTTTTCGCATCAATCACATCTGTACTTTATGGTCACAAATGAACCAAAATGTGTTACAAAAGTTAATTTGCAATAAAAAAGTATGGAGCAAAGGCCTGTAAAAGATAGGGTAACCTCTGGTTATGGCAATGAGCAAGTACAATCAGACAGTCATCAACATACCTTGTTATCAGGATGGAGAGGGGAGGCAAAAGTTAAGTGGTGAATAGGACAAGGTTTGTATTCAAAGACCTTGGCCGAATGATAAGAATCAATTCGCCAGGTGTAGAGTAGTCCGAGGTGCTTACGTTATCAGGCTTTTCACAGACTTTGAACAACGCCATCACCTTGAACTGTAAATCGTCATATACATTTGTAAGAGAACACTGGGATATTGAGACAGCAGATTTACGGATAAAAGTCTTCCCTAACTACTGACACAGGGTCAGATAATTTGTCCACCTAATGGTTAAGGTGAAGTTTGAGGGTAGTTTAATCTGATCCTAGATCTGTGGTTGGGAGTTGTACCTCAAGCTAGATATACAGTAGGTATCTCACAGCAGTGGAAAGGGAAGTAACTACCCACCGGGCACAGACGTCATTTCAATGTCTATGCCACGTTGGTTTAACTTAATTTTCTTGAAATGACGTGGAAACATTGAACCAACCAGTGTGTGCCTAGTGGGTACATTCTTACATGTAAATGGCATGCCACGGCTTAGGTGTAAACTTGGCCCACTCAAGGACACATGATCTCAATCTGAAACTGCATTAGTAATCATTCATTGTTCGAGGCGCAACATAGGAACAATCGTTTCAATGCTATCGTTCCCTATTGACCTCATTCACTCGACTAATATGAGCAGATTTGAGTTACATTTACATTACATTTAAGTCATTTAGCAGACGCTCTTATCCAGAGCGACTTACAAATTGGTGCATTCACCTTATGATATCCAGTGGAACAACCACTTTACAATAGTGCATCTAACTCTTTTAAGGGGGGGGGGTTAGAAGGATTACTTTATCCTATCCTAGGTATTCCTTAAAGAGGTGGGGTTTCAGGTGTCTCCGGAAGGTGGTGATTGACTCCGCTGACCTGGCGTCGTGAGGGAGTTTGTTCCACCATTGGGGTGCCAGAGCAGCGAACAGTTTTGACTGGGCTGAGCGGGAACTGTACTTCCTCAGAGGTAGGGAGGCGAGCAGGCCAGAGGTGGATGAACGCAGTGCCCTTGTTTGGGTGTAGGGCCTGATCAGAGCCTGAAGGTACGGAGGTGCCGTTCCCCTCACAGCTCCGTAGGCAAGCACCATGGTCTTGTAACGGATGCGAGCTTCAACTGGAAGCCAGTGGAGAGAGCGGAGGAGCGGGGTGACGTGAGAGAACTTGGGAAAGTTGAACACCAGACGGGCTGCGGCGTTCTGGATGAGTTGTAGGGGTTTAATGGCACAGGCAGGGAGCCCAGCCAACAGCGAGTTGCAGTAATCCAGACGGGAGATGACAAGTGCCTGGATTAGGACCTGCGCCGCTTCCTGCGTGAGGCAGGGTCGTACTCTGCGAATGTTGTAGAGCATGAACCTACAGGAACGGGTCACCGCCTTGATGTTAGTTGAGAACGACAGGGTGTTGTCCAGGATCACGCCAAGGTTCTTAGCACTCTGGGAGGAGGACACAATGGAGTTGTCAACCGTGATGGCGAGATCATGGAACGGGCAGTCCTTCCCCGGGAGGAAGAGCAGCTCCGTTTTGCCGAGGTTCAGCTTGAGGTGGTGATCCGTCATCCACACTGATATGTCTGCCAGACATGCAGAGATGCGATTCACCACCTGGTTATCAGAGGGGGGAAAGGAGAAGATTAATTGTGTGTCGTCTGCATAGCAATGATAGGAGAGACCATGTGAGGATATGACAGAGCCAAGTGACTTGGTGTATAGCGAGAATAGGAGAGGGCCTAGAACAGAGCCCTGGGGGACACCAGTGGTGAGAGCACGTGGTGCGGAGACAGATTCTCGCCACGCCACCTGGTAGGAGCGACCTGTCAGGTAGGACGCAATCCAAGCGTGGGCCGCGCCGGAGATGCCCAGCTCGGAGAGGGTGGAGAGGAGGATCTGATGGTTCACAGTATCAAAGGCAGCCGATAGGTCTAGAAGGATGAGAGCAGAGGAGAGAGAGTTAGCTTTAGCAGTGCGGAGCGCCTCCGTGACACAGAGAAGAGCAGTCTCAGTTGAATGACTAGTCTTGAAACCTGACTGATTTGGATCAAGAAGGTCATTCTGAGAGAGATAGCAGGAGAGCTGGCCAAGGATGGCACGTTCAAGAGTTTTGGAGAGAAAAGAAAGAAGGGATACTGGTCTGTAGTTGTTGACATCGGAGGGATCGAGTGTAGGTTTTTTCAGAAGGGGTGCAACTCTCGCTCTCTTGAAGACGGAAGGGACGTAGCCAGCGGTCAAGGATGAGTTGATGAGCGAGGTGAGGTAAGGGAGAAGGTCTCCGGAAATGGTCTGGAGAAGAGAGGAGGGGATAGGGTCAAGCGGGCAGGTTGTTGGGCGGCCGGCCGTCACAAGACGCGAGATTTCATCTGGAGAGAGAGGGGAGAAAGAGGTCAAAGCACAGGGTAGGGCAGTGTGAGCAGAACCAGCGGTGTCGTTTGACTTAGCAAACGAGGATCGGATGTCGTCGACCTTCTTTTCAAAATGGTTGACGAAGTCATCAGCAGAGAGGGAGGAGGGGGGAGGAGGGGGAGGAGGATTCAGGAGGGAGGAGAAGGTGGCAAAGAGCTTCCTAGGGTTAGAGGCAGATGCTTGGAATTTAGAGTGGTAGAAATTGGCTTTAGCAGCAGAGACAGAAGAGGAGAATGTAGAGAGGAGGGAGTGAAAGGATGCCAGGTCCGCAGGGAGGCGAGTTTTCCTCCATTTCCGCTCGGCTGCCCGGAGCCCTGTTCTGTGAGCTCGCAATGAGTCGTCGAGCCACGGAGCAGGAGGGGAGGACCGAGCCGGCCTGGAGGATAGGGGACATAGAGAGTCAAAGGATGCAGAAAGGGAGGAGAGGAGGGTTGAGGAGGCAGAATCAGGAGATAGGTTGGAGAAGGTTTGAGCAGAGGGAAGAGATGATAGGATGGAAGAGGAGATAGTAGCGGGGGAGAGAGAGCGAAGGTTGGGACGGCGCGATACCATCCGAGTAGGGGCAGTGTGGGAAGTGTTGGATGAGAGCGAGAGGTAAAAGGATACAAGGTAGTGGTCGGAGACTTGGAGGGGAGTTGCAATGAGATTAGTGGAAGAACAGCATCTAGTAAAGATGAGGTCAAGCGTATTGCCTGCCTTGTGAGTAGGGGGGGAAGGTGAGAGGGTGAGGTCAAAAGAGGAGAGGAGTGGAAAGAAGGAGGCAGAGAGGAATGAGTCAAAGGTAGACGTGGGGAGGTTAAAGTCACCCAGAACTGTGAGAGGTGAGCCATCCTCAGGAAAGGAACTTATCAGGGCGTCAAGCTCATTGATGAACTCTCCAAGGGAACCTGGAGGGCGATAAATGATAAGGATGTTAAGCTTGAAAGGGCTGGTAACTGTGACAGCATGGAATTCAAAGGAGGCGATAGACAGATGGGTCAGGGGAGAAAGAGAGAATGTCCACTTGGGAGAGATGAGGATCCCAGTGCCACCACCCCGCTGACCAGAAGCTCTCGGGGTGTGCGAGAACACGTGGGCAGACGAGGAGAGAGCAGTAGGAGTAGCAGTGTTATCAGTGGTAATCCATGTTTCCGTCAGTGCCAAGAAGTCGAGGGACTGGAGGGAAGCATAGGCTGAGATGAACTCTGCCTTGTTGGCCGCAGATCGGCAGTTCCAGAGGCTGCCTGAGACCTGGAACTCCACGTGGGTCGTGCGCGCTGGGACCACCAGGTTAGAGTAGCAGCGGCCACGCGGTGTGAAGCGTTTGTATGGTCTGTGCAGAGAGGAGAGAACAGGGATAGACAGACACATAGTTGACAGGCTACAGAAGAGGCTACGCTAATGCAAAGGAGATTGGAATGACAAGTGGACTACACGTCTCGAATGTTCAGAAAGTTAAGCTTACGTTGCAAAAACTCTTATTGACTAAAATGATATAGTACTGCTGGCTGGTGAAATAGGCTAGCTAGCAGTGGCTGCGTTGTTGACTTTGTTTGAAAGTGTAGCTGGCTAGGTAACCTCTAACTGGCTAGGTAACCTCGACAATTACTCTAGACTACACAATTATCTTGGATACAAAGACGGCTATGTAGCCAGCTAAGATCAAACTAATCAAACTGTTGTACTGTAATGAAATGAAATGTAATACTACCTGTAATACTACCTGTGGAGCAAAGCGGAATGCAACTACTCGCTCCAAACCAAACCGGAAGTGCGTATCGTAGAGGGAGAGGCAATAGAAGTGTTGTTTCTTGTATTATTGTCTTTTGTGTCTTTAGAGGACTGCTTCACCTTAATGTCCCCTTTCCCTTTTCTTCTGTCCTTATTTTGTCCCACTTTGTCCCTTCTTTGTCCCTTCTTCTCTTCTGCCAACTAGACACTCCTTGTTAGCTAGCTAGCTTCTTTCAGGAATGTCCCTAGCAACTGCCTAGCAACAGGTAAACAACTTAGCTAGCTAAGAAAACGGTATAATTTTATGAAAAATTGTTACTTTTTCAAAAGCCTTTCTTCTTTGTTTGCTGCTTGTTTGGTCTCCTATTCAGTTTGCAGTTTTCTTTTGATTTTTTTTCGATGTACTTTACTCTAAAAAAACATTTAAATTTCAATATTTGTAGGAGCTCATCTTTTCAGCTGCTGCTGCTTAATTTGGAACTCCGGAACACAAGTTACCACAAGTGAAAGAAAGTGATTCTGTTCTTGATTAGTGAAGTCATTTAGGTTGTTGAAATCTTCCTTTTGTCAAGTCTTTTATGGGAAAATATGAAAACGTAGGTTCTCTCCAAGTTTCGAAATGATGTTTCCTAGCAGTATTATCCAATTGTTATGTTATTTTTTATGTTTGTGAAAATGAAACATCTCAAAATAAAATTACTTTCTCAAAGCATGTAGTGTATATTGTATTCTGTCAAGCTAATCTTTGTGCTTTCATACACACTTGAATTGTGTGAAAAAAGCAATGTTTTTGAAGCTTTATTAGGAACAGGAAGTGACAGACAGTTATTGACAACAGTTGTCTATAGTTGCCAGGTGAATGAGTTAATTAAAGCTTCTCATTTGGAATCCCTCTCCATCCAGTCTGTGTACTGTGGTGACTCATCCAATCACCTGAGGAATCTCCCACACTTCTGTACCATTACTTGTTCAAACATTCACTATCTCCAGGGGTTGCATGTTCTGCAACCTCAGTGGAGTGGAGGTTCGAGACGGTTTGTCAAGGTAACTAAAACACAATTAGAACCTGTCATAGTTTAATAGTTTCTATAGTTTATTTAAATCTGCAATACGTAACATTTTGGGCGACCCGATCTATTTCACATAGAAATCTGAGTTATAGATCAGTCATTCTCATTAATCGCAAGTCTAAGAAGTGGTAGATCTGTTCTATGTGCGCTATTTCAATACTTTCCGTTATTAAGTTTCGTTTTGCACCTTTTACTTTCGGTTTTGGACACCAGCTTCAAACAGCTGAAAATACAATATTTTGGGGGGTCATGGAAAATATATTTCACAGTGGTTTAGATGATACAATGATTCTCTACACAATCACTGCTTGTTTTGTCACAAACTGAAATTAGGCAAACTATTAGAATTTTTGCAACCAGGAAATGGCAGAGTGATTTCTGCATATTGCACATTTAAGTAAATTAATTGTTTGACAATGACAAGTTACTAACAGTCACAGTCAGCCAGACAGCCAACAGTTATTCCAGGATATTCAGATTTATTACGTGAAATATATAGTGTTTGTAAATAAACTCAACAAAACTGTCACGCCCTGGCCATAGAGAGATTTTAATTCTCTATTTTGGGTAGGTCAGGGTGTGACTAGGGTGGGCATTCTAGTTTCCTTATTTCTATGTTAGTGTGGTTCCCAATCAGAGGCAGCTAGCTGTCATATATAAGTTGTAATTTTCCGTTTGGGTTTTGTGGCATGTTGTTTTCTGTTTAGTGGTTTTTCCTGACAGAACTGTGCGCTTTCGTTTTCACCTTTTGTCATTTTGTTTGAGTGTTTTTTGAACGTTAAATCATGAACACTTTCCACGCTGCGCTTTAGTCTCATTCCGACGACAGCTGTTACAAAAACATACTGAGGCATGGATTTAATCCGTAGCACTGAAGATCCGCATTATACTGTCAGGCAAATGACAATTCAAATTCAAAATCAGAAAAATGGTCCTTGGTAATAAAACATTTCATCTGACAAAAAATGTACGTTTTAGTCTCAAAACCTTCTAGTTCAGCGGTAACATCTATACCTATACCTATATATATATATACTGCTCAAAAAAATAAAGGGAACACTAAAATAACACATCCTAGATCTGAATGAATTAAATATTCTTATTAAATACTTTTTTCTTTACATAGTTGAATGTGCTGAAAATGTGCTGAATGTGCTGAACAAAATCACACAAAAATGATCAATGGAAATCAAATTTATCAACCCATGAAGGTCTGGATTTGGAGTCACACTCAAAATTAAAGTGGAAAACCACACTACAGGCTGATCCAACTTTGATGTAATGTCCTTAAAACAAGTCAAAATGAGGCTCAGTAGTGTGTGTGGCCTCCACGTGCCTGTATGACCTCCCTACAACGCCTGGGCATGCTCCTGATGAGGTGGCGTATGGTCTCCTGAGGGATCTCCTTCCAGACCTGGACTAAAGCATCCGCCAACTCCTGGACAGTCTGTGGTGCAACGTGGCATTGGTGGATGTAGCGAGACATGATGTCCCAGATGTGCTCATTTGGATTCAGGTCTGGGGAACGGGCGGGCCAATCCATAGCATCAATGCCTTCCTCTTGCAGGAACTGCTGACAAACTCCAGCCACATGAGGTCTAGCATTGTCTTGCATTAGGAGGAACCCAGGGCCAACCGCACCAGCATATGGTCACACAAGGGGTCTGAGGATCTCATCTCGGTACCTAATGGCAGTCAGGCTACCTCTGGCGAGCACATGGAGGGCTGTGCGGCCCCCCAAAGAAATACCACCCCACACCATGACTGACCCACCGCCAAACCGGTCATGCTGGAGGATGTTGCAGGCAGCAGAACGTTCTGCACGGCGTCTCCAGACTCTGTCATGTCTGTCACATGTGCTCAGTGTGAACCTGCTTTCATCTGTGAAGAGTACAGGGCGCCAGTGGCGAATTTGCCAATCTTGGTGTTCTCTGGCAAATGCCAAACGTCCTGCACGGTGTTGGGCTGTAAGCACAACCCCCACCTGTGGACGTCGGGCCCTCATACCACCCTCATGGAGTCTGTTTCTTACCGTTTGAGCAGACACATGCACATTTGTGGCCTGCTGGAGGTCATTTTGCAGGGCTCTGGCAGTGCTCCTCCTGCTCCTCCTTGCACAAAGGCGGAGGTAGCGGTCCTGCTGCTGGGTTGTTGCCCTCCTACGGCCTCCTCCACGTCTCCTGATGTACTGTCCTGTCTCCTGGTAGCGCCTCCATGCTCTGGACACTACGCTGACAGACACAGCACACCTTCTTGCCACAGCTCGCATTGGTGTGCCATCCTGGATGAGCTGCACTACCTGAGCCACTTGTGTGGGTTGTAGACTCCGTCTCATGCTACCACTAGAGTGAAAGCACCACCAGCATTCAAAAGTGACCAAAACATCAGCCAGGAAGCATAGGAACTGAGAAGTGGTCTGTGGTCACCACCTGCAGAACCACTCCTTTATTGGGGGTGTCTTGCTAATTGCCTATAATTTCCACCTGTTGTCTATTCCATTTGCACAACAGCATGTGAAATTTATTGTCAATCAGTGTTGCTTCCTAAGTGGACAGTTTGATTTCACAGAAGTGTGATTGACTTGGAGTTACATTGTGTTGTTTAAGTGTTCCCTTTATTTTTTTGAGCAGTGTATATACCTATATATACCTATATATGTGTCAAGTAGGTTCCCTTTCAGCTTGTCAACTAGGTACAACACAGCTATGGGGAGTTCACACGCTAGAGCCCCCGACTGAAGAACATTAAAATCACTCCTGACAATGCCAATTCTTCCGCTCTTCACCTCGAGCTGAGCAGAACAATTTAAGTTTTTCTTAAAAAACAAACACTGGCATGCAAAATGTTTCAGGCTTTATCCCAACTTAACTGTCTCATCCTTCTAGACGTTGTGTGTTACATTTTGTGAACTAGTTTGGTGAAGTTCCTTACCAATTTGTTAGTTATTCTTCTGTCTGTTTAGCCTCACTAAATGGATGTAAGTGAGAGGACAAGGACAAACAAGTCCATGGAGGCTGGGTTCGAGTTCACAACCTTGCCCACGGTCATGCGCTCTCACTATGTCTCGGAATGATACTCATGAGTGTTGTCTTAGCTGGCTGTATGCTCAAGCTGCCCTGGATCGAACCAGCTCGTGCAACGTGTAGCCCTCCTTAGAAGGCTTGATAGTACTGAAGTTGACTTTCTTCCTCTGGATGCCTGTACCTCGGCGGAGTCTGAGTTGTAGGATACAGGGGTGGATCTGGGCTTGTGGTCGGATCCCATGTAGCTATCGTCCCAGCACGGCAAATATAGAAATGGCTGATATCTCGGTCTCCTTCAGTGTTACACAGGAGTCAGTTCTGATGACAACGTGGTGTTGGTTCCAGGGACTTTTCTGAGAGAGAGAGGGTTTGGCTTCTCAGCAGCCACACATCACTCCTTCGTATGTAGTAAGGGATTCCCTCGCTTCTAGTGCGCCACTCATTGATCTATGTCGCCGAGCGGATGCACGCTTGTCAGTGGAGTGTCCACCCACCCCACGGCGGAGGGTGTCTAGAATTGGTGGGAAATACCTGCCACAGGTGCTAGCAGCAGTCAAACACCACTTGTCTTTTTTCCCCAGACTTGGACCCAGCCGCATTCAGCCAAGCTGATGTTGCATGGGTATTCCCACTTCTTGGATTTTGAGGGGATTGAGGGGGCAGGGCTTATCCACGTGCCTCCTGTAGATGGGAAGCTAGCTGATGACCTAGCCATGTTGGCTAACAAAGGGATGTCTAACTCCAACCCGTCGCTCCCAAATAAGCAAAAAAAAAATCTGGGGCGTAGCTTGACAAGGCGTATACGGTCACAGTTCTGCAGGGTTACCAGAATGAGCTGTTGGTGGACCTGGGCACGGTTCTGGCTGCTGGGGAGCCCCATGCAGCACTCATAGATGATTCGTGCTACGGCCGATTTCGTCTTGCGCATGTTGCACCGTGTCGGCGCACGAGAAAAGCATGGAAGCTACGTTGGTGGTGCAGCAGAACCTTTGGTTGACTTTGTCACAGGTGACAGAGAGACAGGCAGTTGTACTTGGATGAGCCGATTTCTCCTACGGGGTTGTTTGGCTAGGCCCTGGAATCTATGCAGTTTCGTTTTGAGAAGAAAAAGAAGCAGGAGGTGGTGTTGCTCGTATTCCTTCCTCGGAGGACCTTTGCTGCTGCGGCGGCATCGTCCTCTAGAGGAGCTGCAGACAGTGGCCAGTTCTGCTCCTGCTTGTCTTGTTCCACAAGAGCAGCGCCAGTCTGCTTGGCACAAGTGCGGTTATACTCCCAAGGGTGAAGTGAAAGCTGGTCCCTCTGCAGCTCATCTAGAACAAAGAGAGGGGAGGTGGCACGGTCCCTTCCATAGATGTTCTTCGTTACAACAGTACCACCAAGAGGCAAAGCCAATCGGGCTACGACACTAGTAGCCAAATCCCCCACACCCAGAATGGACCGACTTCAGGCAAACGTTGGCACTTAAACACCTTGTTTCTAACACAAGTTAAACAGTGTTCACAGGCGTCAAGAGTGTTGTGTCCTACATGTGAGCTGAATAAAATTCATCCCTTCCCCACAGTCAGACACTTGATTGTCGAGAGTGGTGGAAATGAAAAAAGGCATAAAACAAAGTTCTCCCAGTCCGCTCATTCAGATGGCACTTTAGGGGAGACTCGCTGTATGCGTCAACCAATGGCGTGCATGAGCAGTGTCACCCTGGACTATGCGAACAGTGACGTTGGGGTATGTTGCATCCCGTGTTAAAGGAAGCGGGTTCTTTTTAGTTCTTGCAAAGAGAAACTCGACAGTATAAAGCATTAACATCGCGAAGATGGTTTATTTCCAACATAACAGCGGATACAACATAGCGTGTTCCAAGCTAAGTCCATCTGCACCTGCTCAAATGTAGCACACTTGAATACCCTGGCCAGCAACCAATGAGGGCCTCCAATTATTAAGGTACACGTGTATACCATTTAAACCAGAAGTGCATAATAGCACGCTGCTTATCTTTCAAACACTACAGCTCCTCCCTTTGTAACTTCAACTAGTTTTGAGAACCTTACTCTCTTATTTGACCTTAAACAATGTTTTTTGTTTCTGTAAAAAAAAAAAAAAACAGTACAGTACAGTACATAACCCATTTACGGCATTTTAACATTGCCTTTTACAGGTAAGAGGATTCTTCAAAACAAGTTGTTACAAATTACTTTGTTTACATTTTTTTTTTTCAAACAGTCTTTTTCCAGTAGTCCTTTTACAAGTCCAGACTCTGTGGTGGGCGTTTGTTACGGACAGGACGGGGTCTCAGAACAACATTCTGAGGCTGTGGTGGAGGCACCTCAACTGCTTCAGCAGCTGTGCTCTGAGGCACATTGATCGCATTGTCCATATCAATGTCATCAGCATCCTAGATCCTCCTACATAAACGAGAACCATCGTGATGTTCATTATCTGATTCACATGTCTTTTCACACAGGTACCCTCAACATTAACCATGTATGTGACAGGACCCAGAACCATTTTTCTCCTCCCCTGTAATTCTTTACCAAGACCTCTTGATCAACAGAGGAGGATCTGACCTACTGTAGTTTGTCACTGTTGATTTGTGACCCCCTCAACCTATACACTCGGCAAGAACTGTGATTCGACCAGGGACAGTTGTGTACGAACCTGTCTCTTTAAGAACAGCTCTGCTGGCGTTTTCCGTGTAGTAGTATGTGGTGTGTTGAGGTAGCCATAGGAAGTTAGTAACACAATGCAGTAACGTCATACCACCTATTGCTCTGTTCTTAGCTAGCGACTTCTTAAGATGTTGTACTAGCCTTTCAGCTAACCCATTTGAAGCTGGGTGATATGCAGGTGACGTGGTATGCTTGATACGGTTCAATTTTAAGAATGATTTCATTTCACAGGAGTGGGCAATTACTAGATTTCTGAGTACCTCAACAGTTTTAGCTGAAGTAGTACTCTGCATGTGTACAATTTCTGCCAATCTAGCATAAGCATCCATAACAACCAAAAACATTTGCTTGCGGTCTTCTGCAGTCTAAGTGAATTCTCTCACATGGACCTGATGCCCTTTTTCATGTGCACTACCATTCAGAAGTTTGGGGTCACTTTGAAATGTCCTTGTTTTTAATTGTCCATTAAAATAACATACAGAAGTACATTGTAGACATTGTTAATGTTGTAAATTACTATTGTAGCTGGAAACGACTGATTGTTAATGGAATATCTACATAGGCGTACAGAGGCCCATTATCAGCAACCATCACTCTTGTGTTCCAATGGCACGTTGTGTTAGCTAATCCAAGTTTATAATTTTAAAAGGCTAATTGATCATTAGAAAACCCTTTTGCAATTATGTTAGCACAGCTGAAAATTGTTGTTCTGTTAAAAGAAGCAATAAAACTGGCCTTCTTTAGACTAGTTGAGTATCTGGAGCATCAGCATCTGTGGGTTTGATTACAGGCTCAAAATGGCTAGAAAGAAATACCTTTCTTCTAAAACTTGCCAGTCTATTCTTGTACTAAGAAATTAAGGCTATTCCATGCGAGAAATTGCAAAGAAACTGAAGATCTGGTACAATGCCGTGTACTAGTCCCTTCACAGAACAGCGCAAACTGGCCCTAACCAGAATAGAAAGAGGAGTGGGAGGCCCCGGTGCACAACTGAGCAAGAGGACAAGTACATTAGAGTGTCTAGTTTGAGAAACAGACGCCTCACAAGTCTTCAACTGGCAGCTTCATTAAATAATACCCCGCAAAACACCAGTCTCAACATCAACAGTGAAGAGGCGACTCCGGGATGCTGGTCTTCTAGTCAGAGTTCCTCTGTCCAGTGTCTGTGTTCTTTTGCCCATCTTAATCTTTTTATTTTTATTTGCCAGTCTGAGATATGGCTTTTTCTTTGCAACTCTGCCTAGAAGGCCAGCATCCCGGCCAGCATCCCCTCTTTTAACTTCAATTTTCAGGACTTCATAGTCATAGATTTCCAAGTAGATTCTTTTTTTCAAATCTTTAACTCAGCCACTCAGGAACATTCACTGTATTCATTCAACTCTGTAAATATTTTAAAGTCACTATTGGCTTCATGGTGAAATCCCTGAGCGGTTTCCTACCTCTCCGGCAACTGAGTTAGGAAGGACGCCTGTATCTCTGTAGTGACTGGATGTTTTGATACACCATTCATAGTGTAAAATTGGAAATACCAATACCAATACCAAAAGGTGCTCTTCTTTTGCAAGGCATTGGAAAAACTGATATTCACTGATTGATATTCACTGCTCAACTGAGGGACCTTACAGATAACTGAATGTGTGGGGTACAGAGATGAGGTAGTCATTAAAAAAATCACGTTAAACCCTAGTATTGCACACAGAGTCCATGCAACTTATTTAGGCTTGGCATTACAAAGGGGTTGAATAGTTATTGAGTCAATACATTTCAGCTTTCATTTTTTTATTAATTTGTAAAAAATAAAAAATAATACAAATATGTGGAAAAAGTCAAGGGGTGTGAATACTTTTTGAAGGCACTGTAGCTATGGTAGTATGGTCATTCAGGAATTCAGGATTTTTTTTGCCTTTTTAGCCATACTTTTTAACCAAATCATATTGTATTTGTCACATGCGCCGAATACAACAGGTGTAGACCTTACCGTGAAATGCTTACTTACAAGCCCTTATCCAACAATGCAGTTCAAGAAATAGAGTTCATAAAATATTTAGTAAATAAACGGAAGTATTTTTTTTTATATCAATCAAAAAGTAACACAATCAATTTCCATAACAATAACGAGGCTATATATAGGGGGTACCAGGACCAAGTCAATGTGCGGGGGTACAGGTTAGTCGATGTCATTTGTAAAGTGATAATAAAGAGCGAGTAGCAGCAGTGTAAAAACTGAATGTCAATGTAAATAGTCCGGGTGACCATTGGATTAGTTTAGTTGTTCAGCAGTCTATATATGGCTTGGGGATAGAAGCTGTTAAGGGGCCTTTTGGTCCTAGACTTTGGTCGCTCTGGTACAGCTTGCCGTGCGGTAGCAGAGAGAACAGTCTATGACTTGGGGTGACTGGAGTCTTTGACAGCTCTTTGGGCCTTCCTCTGACACCGCCTAGTATATAAGTCCTGGATGTCAGGAAGCTTGACCCCAGTGATGTACGAGGCCATACGCACTAACCTCTGTAGCACCTTACAGTCAGATGCCGAGCAGCTGCCATACCAGGCGATGATGCAACCGGTCAGGAGGCTGTCGATGGTGCAGGTGTAGAACTTTTTGAGGATCTGGGGATGACAAATATTTTCAGTCTCCTGAGGGGGAAAAGGTGCTGTTGTGCCCTCTTCACACCTGTCTTGGTGTATTTGGACTATGATAGCTTGTTTGTGATGTGGACACCAAATAACTTGAAACTCTTGACCCGCTCCTTTTCAGTCCTGTTTGGCCCTCCTTTTCCTATAGTCCATAATTAGCTCCTTTGTCTTGCTCAAATTGAGAGAGAGGTTGCTGTAGTGGCACCACACTGCCAGGTCTCTGACCTCCTTCCTATAGGCTGTCTCATCGTTGTCGGTGATCAGGCCTACCACTGTTGTGTCATCAGCAAACTTAATGATGGTGTTGGAGTTGTGCTTGGCCACGCAGTTGTGGGTGAATAGGGAGCACAGGAGGGGATTAAGCATGCACCCCTGAGGGGCTCCAGTGTTGAGGATCAGCGTGGCAGATGGGTTGTTGCCTACCCTTACCACATGGGGGGCGGCCAGTCAGGAAGTCCAGGATCCAGTTGCAGAGGGAGGTGTTTAGTCACAGGGTCCTTGGCTTAGTGATGAGCTTTGTTGGCACTATGGTGTTGAACGCTGAGTGTCCAGGATGATGAACAGCATTCTCACAGAGGTGTTCTTTTTGTCCAGGTGGGAAAGGGTAGCTTGGAGTGCGATTGAGATTCTGGCATATGTGGATCTGTTGGGGCAGAATGCGAATTGTGAATGTTGACCTGTTTAAAGGTCTTGCTCACATTGGCTACGGAGAGCGTGATCACACAGTCATCCGGAACAGCACAAAACTAGCATAAAAGGCATTTAGCTTGTCTGGTAGGCTCGTGTCGCTGGGTAACTCACAGCTGGGTTTCCCTTTGGGGTCCGCAATAGTTTTCAAGCCCTGCCACATCCGACGAGTGTCAGAGTCGGTGTAGTAAGGTTCAATCTTAGTCCCGTGTTGACACTTTTCCTGTTTGATGATTCGTCTGAGGGCATAGCGGGATTTCTTATAAGCTTCCGGATTAGTGTCCCACTCTTTGAAAGCGGCAGCTCTAGCCTTTAGCTCGGTGTGGATGTTGCCTGTAATCCATGACTTCTGGTTGGGAAATGTACGTACGGTCACTGTGGGGATGACGTCGTCGATGCACTTATTGATGAAGCCGGTGACTGAGGTGGTACAGTAATCAAGAGGATAGAATTATGGTCAGATTTGCCAAATGGAGGGTGAGGGAGAGCTTTGTATTCATCTCTGTGTGTGGAGTAAAGGTGGTCCAGAGTTTTTTTTTCTCCTCTAGTTGCACCTGTGACGTGCTGGTAGAAATGAAGTAAAACTGATATAAGTTTGCCTGCATCTATGTCCCCGGCCACTAGGAGCACCGCTTCTGGATGATCCTAGATTAGCATTCATAGTCTTGGGCCCAGACGTAAGCAGCATGTTAAGAGGATGGTTGAAGTGATGGTGAATAACCCAGTTACCAGTATATCCCTGGGTTAGTTGTGTCTATAAAAGCTTAAATGGAAGCATGGAATACCTGTTTGGCCATATACTGAAAAAAGAAAATGGTTGCGACAACCAATAATTTCGCCATCTGCAACCAAGAAGTAACCAAGAATTGCACTCAACCAAACAATCCGAGACGCCAGTGCATCCAAGAAGTAACCAAGAATTGACCAATGAGGATAGAGCTATGGCGGGACCTTTAAACGCTAGAAGAGGACCATGGAAAAATGTTATCTTTCTACAATTTTATCTACAATTTTTTGTTGTTTCCTGTTTTCATTGATAATCATCATCGATTGGAATATCTAGCAGGTAAGATCAGTGTATTAGGCTACAGTAATATGTTAGCATGGTTAACAAGATGTACAGTGTAGCTACAGTAACGCTATCTAACGTTAGTAAACTGTCATATCTACTCCCGCTCCTCCTCTCTGGCGCTCATGGTCACCAGTTGTCTAATCATTACGCACACCCGCCACCATCTTTACGCGCACCTGCGCCTCATGACACTCACCTGGACTCCATCACTTTCTTGATTACCTCCCCTACTGTATATCTGTATCACTCCCCTTGGTTCTTTTCTCAGGTGTTATTGTTTCTGTTCCAGTGTTTCATGTCTATACGCTACCCGTGTTTCTTGTTTTGTTCCATGTTCGTTTATTTATGAAGCTTCACCTGGAATGCTTTTACAACAGGCTTGAATGAGTTCCCACATATGCTGAGCACTTGTTGGCTGCTTTTCCTTCACTCTGCGGTCCAACTCATCCCAAACTATCTAAATTGGGTTTAGGTCGGATGATTGTCTGATCTGATGCAGCACTCCATCACTCTCCTTCTTGGTAAAATAGCCCTTACACAGCCTGGAGGTGTGTTGGGTCATTGTCCTGTTGAAAAACAAATGATAGTCCCACGAAGCGCGAACAAGATGGGATGGCGTATCGCTGCAGAATGCTGTGGTAGCCATGCTGGTTAAGTGTGCCTTAAATTATAAATACATCACCGACAGTGTGTAAGATGAAAGGGAGTTCCATGCACTCGTGGCTCTGTATAATACCGTACATTTCCTTGAATTTGTTCTGGACCTGGGGACTGTGAAAAGACCCCTGGTGGCATTTCTGGTGAGGTAAGAGTGTGTAGTGCTGTGTGTAAGTTGACTATGCAAACAATTTGGAATTTCCATCACATTAATGTTTCTTATAAGAAAAGGAGAGATGGAGTCAGTCTCTCCTCAACTCTCAGACGGGAGAGACTGGCATGCATAGTATTGATATTAGCTCTCTAATTGCAAGACGTGCTGCTCTGTTCTGAGCCAGGTGCAGATTAAATAGGTCTTTCTTTGCAGCACTTGACCATATGACTGGACCAGAGATTGTGAGTGGAAATGAGCGGTTGGGAATCGCGCTCATCAACCCGCGCATCGCTCATGGAGCGCAGTGCTCCACATCCTGTCCAACCGCTCTGCTAAAAAACACTCCGCATTCACAGGGGGGGAAAAATGCAGCTCAAAATTCGCTTCATTCATTAAAATCACAATTGAACCAACACCCATCTATTTTTGTGACTACCTTGGACCTACCATTTGGTTTTGAAGTATTGAAACCAAACCATATGATTTGAATGAACAGTATTTGAATAAACATGAAAAGGTGAATGTAAGAAGAATGTAACTTCATTTCAAATAGGCTACATGTCATATTAAACAGCATATAAACACTCTAAATAGGTCAGGAGCCAGACAGGGAGCCTAAGAAGGAACAAAAATGAATTGTTTAGGCTATAATATTTCATTTATTTCAAGACTATAGCCTTCAAAGAAATACATTGTGAAGCTTTTGCAAGTGCGACAAAATAGGCTGGTAAGGACATAAAGCACCCAGCGTTTAAATAGCATTTTATTGTAGTAAATCATCATAGTCTATAAATAGCGCATATAGGCTGTGACTTAGAACTAAATACAAATTAAATGAAAAATGACTCATTGGTGCCTTTGAATTAATTTTTAGCACAAGTGGCTTCAGGCTCATGCGATGGTGCCTGGAGAGCAGGTCAGCAGTAGAGAATATCCTCTCCACACTTGCAGAGCCACTTGGGATGCTAAACACCCTTTTGGCTACTCTTGTCAGGCTGGGCAGAAATGCAGAGTTGTTAAAAAAAAATTATAGGTAGAAGAATACAGCTTTTTAACCTGTCTCTCCTCTCTGTGGAGGTTCCCATTGCTTGAAAGACAGCCACGGTTAGTCCTTTATTTAAAGGGGGAGATCGAGCGGCTAGATTTTCTTTACCATTCGTCCATCAGATTTGCCACCAATGCTCCTTATAGGACACATCACTGCACTATATACTCTTCTGTAAACTGGTCATCTCCGTATACCCGTCGCAAGACCCACTGGTTGATGCTTATTTATAAAAACCCTCTTAGGCCTCACTCCCCCCTATCTGAGATATATACTGCACCCCTCATCCGCCACATACAACACCCGTTCTGCCAGTCACATTTTGTCAAATGTCCCCAAAGCACACACATCCCTGGGTCACTCGTCTTTTCAGTTCGTGGCAGCTAGCGGCTGGAACGAGCTGCAACAAACACTCAAACTGGTCAGTTTTATCTTAATCTCTTCATTCAAAGACTCATGGACACTCTTACTGACAGTTGTGGCTGCTTTGCCTGATGTATTGTTGTCTCTACCTTCTTGCCCTTTGTGCTGTTGTCTGTGCCCAACAATGTTTGTACCCTGTTTTGTTTCGCTACCATATTGTGCTGCTGCCATGTTGTGTTGCTACCATGTTGTTGTCATGTTGTGTTGCTACCATGCGGTGTTGTCATGTGCTGCTGCCATGCTATGTTGTCATCTTAAATTAAATGACATTTACTGTGAGGGATATCTTCAACCACCAACTTACCATCCTGAGACAAGGCCGAGTATAGCCCACAAAGATATCCACCACAGCACAAACCAAGGGGGGGCGCCAACCCAGACAGGAAGATCACGTCAGTAACTCAACCCACTCAAGTGACGCACCCCTCCTAGGGACAGCATGAAAGAGCACCAGTAAGCCAGTGACTCAGCCCCTGTAATAGGGTTAGAGGCAGAGAATCCCAGTGGAGAGAGGGGAACCGGCCAGGCAGAGACAGCAAGGGCGGTTCGTTGCTCCAGAGCCTTTCCGTTCACCTTCACACTCCTGGGCCAGACTACACTCAATCATATGACCTACTGAAGAGATAAGTCTTCAGTAAAGATTTAAAGGTTGAGACCGAGTCTCCGTCTCTCACATGGGTAGGCAGACTATTCCATAAAAATTGAGATCTATAGGAGAAAGCCCTGCCTCCAGCTGTTTGCTTAGAAATTCTAGGGACAATTAGGAGGCCTGCGTCTTGTGACCGTAGCGTACGTGTAGGTATGTACGGCAGGACCAACTCGGAAAGATAGGTAGGAGCAAGCCCATGTAACGCTTTATAGGTTAACAGTAAAACTTGGAAATCAGCCCTTGCCTTAACAGGAAGCCAGTGTAGGGAAGCTAGCACTGGAGTAATATGATCAAGTTTCTTGGTTCTAGTCAGGATTCTAGCAGCCGTATTTAGCACTAACTGAAGTTTATTTAGTGCTTTATCCGGGTAGCCGGAAAGTAGAGCATTGCAGTAGTCTAACCTAGAAGTAACAAAAGCATGGATACATTTTTCTGCATCATTTTTGGACAGAAAATTTCAGATTTTTGCAATGTTACGTAGATGGAAAAAAGCTGTCCTTGAAAGAGTCTTGATATGTTCGTCAAAAGAGAGATCAGGGTCCAGAGTAACGCCGAGGTCCTTCACAGTTTTATTTGAGACGACTTTACAACCATCAAGATTAATTGTCAGATTTAACAGAATATTTCTTTGTTTCTTGGGACCTAGTACAAGCATCTCTGTTTTGTCTGAGTTTAAAAGTAGAAAGAACACCATCCTAACCGTGAAGCACGAGGGTGGTAGCATCATGTTGTGGGGGTGCTTTGCTGCAGGAGGGACTGGTGCACTTCACAAAATAGATGGCATCATGAGGTAGGAAAATTATGTGGATATATTGAAGCAACATCTCAAGACATCAGTCAGGAAGTTAAAACTTGGTCGCAAATGGATCTTCCAAATGGACAATGACCCCAAGCGTACCTCCAAAGTTGTGTCAAAATGGCTTAAGGACAACAAAGTCAACGTATTGGAGTGGCCATCACAATGCCCTGACCTCAGTCCTGTAGAAAATGTGTGGGCAGAACTGAAAAAGCGTGTGCGAGCAAGGAGGCCTACAAACCTGACTCAGTTACACCAGCTCTGTCAGGAGGAATGGGCCAAAATTCACCCAACTTATTGTGGGAAGCTTGTGGAAGGCTACCCGAAATGTTTGACACAAGTTCAACAATTTAAATGCAATGCTACTAAATACTAATTGGGTGTATGTCAACTTCTGACCCTCTGGGAATGTGATGAAAGAAATAAAAGCTGAAATAAATCATTCTCTCCACTATTATTCTGACATTTCAAATTCTTCAAATAAAGTGGTGATCCTAACTGACCTACGACAGGGAATTTTTACTCGGATTAAATGTCAGGAATTGTGAAAAACTGAGTTTAAATGTATTTGGCTAAGGTCTTTGTAAACTTCCGACTTCAACTGTACACTGGGCTGGTCAATAAGCAACATAAGGTAAAACTAGAGCCAGCAGGACTTGCTTTGTGGAGTGCGGTGTCAAAAAAGCCGAGCATCTCTTTATTACAAACAGACCTCTCCCCATCTTTACAACCATTGAACCTACGCTGTATATGTTTAGACCAACGTTTGTATGATTAAATGCTGTTCAAATGTCCTATGAAATTAAAATGCCATTTGTCTCTATGTCACCTTGTAGTGGGCCTACAATACAGTCCCCAAATGCAAATTGCCATTAAATCTGGATGGAAATAATGGAGATGCATTCCAATCTGCTTTCTTATGCTTAAGGAGCTACAAATTTGCATGCTGGGAATATTAGGTCAAACTTAAATATAACATTTTGTAAATGTTCTAGAAATGTTCTGAGAATCTCCAAGACAAGATACAATGTATGAACACCAATAGAATGTTATGTTAAATCTAAAGCAAATATACTATGAACGTCATAAAAACGGACTTATTTGGAAATTTTGATTATTTTTTGTGTGTTTTGGGAACATATCTGTTGTGATATCCCCACAATGTTCCCACCAGACTGTTCCCACAACCTAATGAAACATTCTGGTAACCTTTAAAGAACAGACAAAATGTTTTCTGGGAACATTCTTGTAACATTAGGTGAATGTTTTTTGCACACTAAAAGAAACCTTGTATAATCATGTGCACAACTGGACAGTATTTTGTGTTTTGGGAACATATCTTTTGTGAAGTCTCCACAATATTCCCACCAGACTGTTCCCACAACCTAAAGAAACAAGTTGGAAACTTTTAAAGAACAGACAAAATGTTTTCCGGGAATGTTCTTGAAACATCAGGGGAATGTTTTATACAAACGTCGTATAATCATCAGCATGACTGGATCGTTTTTGTGTTATGAGAACATTTGCCGCAACCGAACAAATGTTCTGGGAACTTTCACATAAACAATTTTGGTTACAATTTTTGTTGTTACATTACCTGGATACCTAAAGATAACTTTTGGGGAACGTTCTGTGATGGCTGTTACAGATGTTGTTCACAACATTTTAGTGAATGTTAGGAGAACATTCCAAGGATATTTCATAAAAAAATTAACGATGAAGATTTTGTTATCAAAAACATTTTGTTATCAAAAACATTCTTTGAATATTTTTGGAAGGTTACCATCATAATGTGAGATAAAACCCTTACTACTGTAGAACTTAATGGGAATTTTAGCTAATGTTCTGGGAATGTTCCCGGTTTGTTGGGAGGACTATAATTTTTGTTCCTGTAAGGAGGGAAACAAGGCACAACACCTGTTCGGCTCCGCCCCGCCCACTTCTGAGCTCGGTGAAGAGTGGTACCAGATTTAAGGAATGAATCCATGCCTCGGGTTTATCACCTGTGGAAGGTGGAGTTTCCAGTGAGGCACGGTGTTCATCTAATGTTCTTCAGTAGAGGGCACTAGAGCACAAAGTCCCCATAGCTGTGTTGTACCTAATTTCCCTCCTTCAGGGAACAGTAGTTATAGTCACAATGGTATGATTCACACCACCTCTGAATAACCCATAAAATTGGTCATCTGTACAGAAGAGACCCAGTCAAAAACCCATTCTCTTGAAATGGTCTTCTATGGAAAATGTCATTGGGATGACATAGCTTACATCAATGACTATGCCAAGTCCCTATACGCTAGCACATTTTCAATATTCCCACATGTTGGGCACTTGCAGACTCCAGATCTAGGCTATTTTTCCTATGAATAGGCCTACCCCAGTTTTATTCTGATTGTGTGATAATGTGTTCTTTCTCCCTCTGATTTCCCCCATACCAGAGAAGCTGAACTAGGTTCTCTCATGTTGGCCAGCCCCCTCCCCCCTCATTGTCAGTTGCCGTGCAACAGCAAGTGACAGAGAGTTTAGCTTGCTGTACTACAGTCTGGATGACAGACAACTATCCAGAATATGGTGATAAAGACAGAATGAAAATCCCCTGCCTCTGCCTTTTCACACTCTCCTCCTCCCTCATCCTCTATTTTTGTTGAGGACCTGACTGCTGTGCTGTCTCAGCTTTGTTGTGCTGTAGAGTAGCTGTTGTAACATCACTGTGAGAATGTGCTTTTAGAGTACCCTCCTCTAATACAGTACTGAGCCATTGTGCAGTTTGGACTATTGCTAGCTCCTTGTTCGCTCATCCAAGCACTCATACCTGTAGTGTTTTCAATGCTCCCTGATGGTCTCACTTATCGTTTTAGTGATTGTTAGCAGGGTAATTTTGTTACTGTTGTAATTTCTACGCAGTTTATATCCGTTTTTACTCATTAAAGTAGGTATTTTTCAAGAACCAAAAAAACACATTCAATTTAATCGCTGGCCATTGTTCTATCTACAGGCTTTGATGAGGGAAACAAAAAAGCCAGTATTAAACCTTGAATAAGATGAAAATGACAAGCTTTCCTTCCAAATTCTGTTTTGAGTCTCAATACATGTCGAATTTAATCACAGATTGATACGGGAGATTGTGTGATCCTAGCCACAGTCAAAGAAAGCAAAAACAGCTTCTCATGAAAACAATTGAGAGTAACATTTAGTGACTTGTTACTATGCCCTTGTAAACCAATTAAGTAGTGAAGAAAATGCTTGTACTGTGCAGTATTATTGTTTTGCCCACAGCTAGCTAGTATGATGATATTACTCTGAAAATGGAGCAGCAGCAAAAACCTTCCCCTCTGTTAGCTTTTTCTCTTTTGAGAGAAATAACACTGATGCTCTCATACAGTAGCTACAAGATGAGAGAGCTGGGAAGTCAGGGGGCCCTATAAGTATGTACATAGAATCCCCAGTCTCCCATATTGTATCTCTGTTTCACCCCCTTAACATCTACTCATATCTTCCCCTCCTCTCATTCTCTCACTTTGTATCTCTCTCTTCCTGTTTCTCTCTCCCCACCTCCTCTCCCTCTCTCCCACTCTCTTATTCTCTCTCTCACTCTCTCTGCATCTTCCCCCTTTCTCTTCCCTCTCTCCCTCTACATGCTTTGGCTTTGGGCAAAAGAGCGAGTGCTTGCGATTCCAATCATTACTATTGGTAGGTAAAGGGGCGGTTAAAAAAGAGAAAGAGATACTGTTAATTAAAGAAAGAGAGAGACAGGTAAAGAAGGGCGTGAGGGGAAAGAAGAAAAGAGGGGGGTGGAAAGGGAGAGGAAAAAAAGAGAAAGAGATACTGTTAGTAAGTGTGCGGCAGGCAGTGCTGTGAAGTGGAAAGGGGAAGGCTGCAGAAAAGTGTGGGCTGGGTTAGACTGCTAGCTACTTAAAAGGAGCTGGCTGTGGCGGCTCAGCATTCGAGGAACAGACAGTGGCTGTAGGAGAAGAGAAGCAGGAGGGAGACTGGGATGAGAAAAAACCAGGGAAGGTGTTACTCTACTCTCCTCTCACTGCAACAAGTTCATTTTTAGGCACCTTCTCCTCCCTCCTTCTCCACTTTATTTCCTTGACTTTATTGGAGAGACTACTCTTGGGCCAGAATGGCCAGAATGCTTTGGGCAGCGGTGGTGCTGGTACTGCCACTCTTGGGACTCTGTCAAATTGTCCTGCCACCCGAGTGGGTGCCAGCGGACTACCCTGCCACAGCGGACGGGGCTGAAAGCTTTGTCACTGCCTACAATACCACCGCCGAGCTTGTCACCTACCAAAACCAGGAGGCCAGCTGGACATACCAGACCAACATTACGGCCCACAACTCCAACAAAAAGGTAGGACTCCTCCCCCCGGCCCCCCCTTCCCCACTCTGCACACAGCACACAGAGGTGTTTCAATGAAAGGTTGACAGTAGTTGGATTAGTTAGTTGTTAGCCTCTTCAGTCCAGTGCGAACCATTATGTACCAGTTAGAGTTGTGGGTAACACTTTACTGTAGCCCCCCTCATGTATGCATTCATGAAGGCTTTGTGAATGTTGCATAGCTGTTATAAAGGCTTTATGAATGCATAAATAAGGAGGTGGGTACTGAAAAGTCTTACTCAGTTGTGTTTGTCAAGGCTAGACTGGTTCCTTGTATGACAACAGCACCCATAGAGGGATGTTTGTTGGGTTGAGCCCCGCATGGCTTTACAACCAACCCTATTCATCCTCATCCAAAATGATATGCTCAGTTCCTCCCATTTTCTGCCAACTCAGCTTGTATGTTTTCTGAAATCATCAAAAGAACCCGCACACATGTGGTTTGAGCGTCTCCGAGTCTTGAATGAAGCCCGAGGGGTGTGGGGTGTGTGTGGAGAGGGTAGAATGGGGGTTGTTGTTTTGTTAGATGCCCATAAGTTCAAATGCCTGATTATTTTCCAAGCATTGTACTGGGTATTTGAGGAAAGTGCAATTTCACAGGTTGATGCATAACATGGACTTCCTAGTACACACGTTAAAGACACCGTAGTGCGGTTTAAATGGGACTTTTCAGAGTGGAGTAATGAGACATTTGCATGCTAGTGCCGCCTGCTTCTCTTCTACTGCTTCTCCCGTCTCACCATATGCTATCAGGAGACATTTGCATAACCGAATGGGCTGGGGAACCGTGTTGGCTAGAGACTGTGAAAAAATGTGGAAAAGTAAAGTGATCCAGGCAGTTGGAAGGATCAATGAAACTGCGGAGGTGTGAGGCAGTAATCTGTCGCTCTGAGAGAGAAACAAACACACACATACGCACACATGCACAAACACGCATGCATGCAAGTGCGCACACACACACACATGCACAAACGCGCATGTGCGCACATACACACACACATGCGCGCACCAGGCATCGAGCGTCTCCGCCAGTTATGAACGCTATTATTCCCCATGCATCAAATATTGGATCAAAGGGAATCAGGGGTTTTGGTGTTCTATAAGATCTGGCAGACAGAGGGTAGCCTTCCTGGTCTCTCTCCGAGTCTCCTCCCCGCAGGCTGTGACAATGAATTAGCATGACCCCCCATCGTGCGAGAGAAAGGCCTATTGACTGGTGGGGATGTACTGTAAAGTTAACACCAACATTCCATTCAACTTGGGCTGGGCCTGGGGATTCCTACGTCACTGAGTTAATCTTTGTCTCAGTCCTGTCGTAGTGGATTAGGCGAAAATCTGAAGCAAAAATGTGCTGTTAAACTGTACCATGGTAAAGCATGGTAAGCAATTGAATTAGACTAGATGTATTCCCCTTGCACCTCTATATGTACACACACACACACACACACACACACACACACACACACACACACACACACACACACACACACACACACACACACACACACACACACACACACACACACACACACACACACACACCTATGATAACCTTGCGGTCAAGTTATTTAATCTCAGTTCAAATGAGCTCAGGCCGAGGAGAGCAAAGGATCAAACAGCAGTCAGATCAGTCCGGAGGGTTAATATCAAGTAGGCTCTAAAAAAATGTAATGCTCAAAGAGCACCACTGGTTGTGGGCATCAGTTACTTTGAAATGCGGACGGAATATCAACTATCCAAAAAGTACATGAAACGTGTGCACCCAGGGCTGTCAAAGCAGGTCCAAATCCACGGAGTGGTGTTTTCAAAGCGTCTTCTTTCACTTAACTTTCATAGAGCACAATTGAATGAAGCATTTGTTCTCCTCAGAAAATCTGAAAAAATATGAAGCGAAGATGCACAGTACTTTATTTAGCCAAACAATGAGAGTACCATTTGAATTTGACTGAGATTCCTAGTTTTTCAGAATTCCAATGTTCTAATTGGGTAGGAACATTTGACTAACTCGTTACAGGATATCTTTCCCTCCCCATTCGTCTTTTTACAAATTAACTTTCTCTTGATGAGCTCAACAAGAGTGAACCTTGGGCCCTTTGGTTAATGACACTATACTACAGTCAGGGCCTCTGAATTACAGTCAATCTTTCATAAGTGAGTGAACACTTTCAACAGCCTTGAGAGAGAGAGAGAGAGAGAGAAAGGAGGAGAGGGAGAAATATACAGAGAAAGAGCGAGAGAGAGGTGGGGTAGTCAACAGCTTTTCACCTTATCTTTATTATCCTATAGAAAAAGAAAAAGAGAGAAGAGTTCAATCTGATGATATGATTGAGCGTGTGTGGCAGCAAACAACGAGTTTAAGAGAGGGAGAGAGTGGGAGAGAGGTCAGAGTTAATGCCTCAACACTGTTACCAGTTTTCCATCTGTTAATCAGTGGCGGTAGAGACGCAGTGGGTAAGCTGGACCTCAATGACAACATCACGTAACAGAAGCTACTGTCTTGTCAGCCCTGGCAGGATGTCTATGTCCTGGGCTGTGACAGACAGATCCCAGTGTCCTCCTGACAGTGACTCTATGCTTCTGTGGTTAAGATACAAATAACGCAACTAATGGACTGGAGGTCCTGTTGGAGAACCTTCAACCCCTAATACGGTGGACGTAGACAGAGTGCGCCGGACATTCCCTGTAGGAAATCACAAACAAGAAAGGCAGCTGGGGAACTACTAGGTTTTCAATTAGAGTTTTTAACAGCGCGGCAAAAACAACAGTACCCAAATGGGTTAAATTCTAATTTATGGAGAGTGCACAAAAGTACACAAAGGGACAGTTTGCAATGGGCCAGTCTACCCAGTCTAGGAACAAACACCCAGGAGGAAAAGGAGTCACTTTGTGTTTTCCCCAAACATGATACTACAGTATAGGGAAACCCAAAACGACTGTAGCTTGTGGCATATTCACACTCGGTCCACATTGTAGCACACATGGGTGTGTGACTGTGTGTCCTCTTGAGGTTATCATTCTCCCTGTTGGCCGTGTGTCATCTGTCTTTGTTATCATACAGTACACCCCGTGTCGCTGGTGAGGCGTTCTCTCTACTGTAAAAACACTCTTAACCGATAACAAAACAACACCATCTAATCTGTTTGTAATAGTCTAGTTCTTGGCAGCATCTGTTCTTGGCAGGTAAAACACGTAAACTGTCAGAAGTAGTCACTAAGGTGAACCGAGGCGGTTTGGCTGAAGCCTCTCAACCATTTGACGTATCTGTATTGATTTTCAGTCAGTGTCATAATGGACAGGATAACATGTTATGTGCTATGTGTGTGACGCCTTGAGTGGCCCTGTGTTCCAGCATCCCTCATGTATCAGCGTTATCATACAGCACAGCACAATGTTGAATTGACTGTATTCTACTCTACAGTGGCCTTCCAGGACGACGTCAAGGACAGGTCTCACGTCTCATATTATGAGTGTATGTACTGCCTACGTAGTGAGAGCAAGAGAACAGTATAATGCCTGTGTGTTGTCCTTGAACTGTGAGTGATGCTGCCACTTCCCTAGTTAAGTAGTCGTCTCCACTCCTTAATAAGATGCATAAGGAACTTTTTGATCCGGCGGGCCAGGGTTCTCTAGTCTTTGTACTCCCACTCAACCCCTGAGCTCTGACTGTTGTCACAAAGAGGGCCTTCTGGCCCACAGCTAACTGTCATGATCCCCATGAATATTCAATATGCTGTGGGCCTTTGCTTGGGATTTAGTGCAATGCAATTAGTCTAGACCAGAAGTAGGGAATAAGACAAATACAGTCGGAAATTGTGTGAGTGGCCATGATATAGAAAGGGAGACTGTACAGTTAGTGGATTCCTTGTTTCTGGGAAGTCGTTTTGTAATGGCTATTCATAGCTTTCTGAACAAAATATACAGCATCATCAATTTCCCAAATGATTGGATGTCAACGGTACCTGTGCGTTCTACTCTTCCAACTTGGACCGTGACTACTCAAGATACAGGATGCTGTGACGTGAGGGCCGTTGGGCTGCTACACTATAGTAAACCCCCATCACCTGTCTGTGGTTACAGGTGGAATCTGATGGGTTAAAGCAGGCCTTCACAGAAGCCTGGGGAAAGAAGGCCAAAGAAATCTTCTCTGATATACTGGTGGCCACCTTTAATGATTCTCTGCAGAGGCGTATCAAGAAGATCAACATTCTGGGAGCGGCTAACTTACCTGCAGGAGAAAGAAATGAGGTCAGTCCCATGTTGTTTACATCTTTTTAGAGGAGAGCTCTTACAAGCTTTGAGTCAGACTCGGAATTAGATGTTGTGCGTCAATGTGACACTGAAATGTCAACATGTCTGTAGCAGAGGTTATAAAACATAATATGTTAAGTTCAGCTGTTGTATGAGAGCATCGGCAAGGTCTGAATGGATTCAGAGAGCCATTTTGTCTTTTCACAATCTCCTTATCTCCTTATCTCCCAGTACAACGTCATACTAAGCAAGATGTCTGAAATATACTCTACTGCCAAAGTGTGTCCAAAGCCAGATGAATGCTGGTCTCTTGAGCCAGGTGAGTGGCTGTCTTCGTGTAATTACAGTTATAATTGCAATATTATGCTTATTGTAAAAAAAAAAACGAGGGAACGTTTAAGGGAAGAAGGAATAACAAGTTAGGAAAAGGATGAGGGTAATTCCTTTGAAGAGGTCTCTGGAGGAAGTGGTTCAATTTAAACTCTTTAGGAACATTGAAATGGCCTACTACTGGTCATTACTACGGTGCAGAGAACGCTGACTTCATCAGTCATTCCCAATTACCTAAGTGTTGGTTTAAACCCTGGCCTGTGGTTTGTGAGCTGTGCTCCCCAACAAACGAATGTGAACTATCATGTTGGGCAAAAAACATGAGTGATTCAGTAATACGCCCACGCAATAATTTTTTGCACTTACTGTAAGTCATTTCCCAATGTCATGCAGTGTAACGGATGGAAATCAAACAACAAATGTTCTTACAGGCCTGCTACTCTGTGTACATTTTGACACCCTAGTGTAGGGTTTCCCAAACTTGGTCCCGGGGCCCCCCCTGGGTGCATGTTTAGTTTTTTTGCCCTAGCACTACACAGCTGATTCAAATAACCAACTCACCATCAAGCTTTGATGATTTGAATCTGAATGTGCACCCATGGGTGGGGGGGGTGGGGGGGGTGGGGGGGTGGGGGGGTGGGGGGGCAGGACAGAGTTTGGGAAACCCTGCCCCTACTGTAACACATACTGTGTGTTACAGTACAACATTAGACATATCATGCAAATTCAGTCTACATTTCAATCTAGATCATGGAAATGGTTTCTGTGAATGTGTGTACACTCTCTTTAGAGTCCACTTCCCCCAGACGATTCCTCATTTTACATTCTACTAAAGTTAACATTGGGTGGTCCAGGGTCCCTCATCACAAAACAACGCCAGCCGTTGGATTACCCAAACTCACTTTGTTCAGTGGCCTTCAACTTCCCTCTTTCCTTACCGTCACTTCCTATACCCAACCTGTAAAAAATATATATGTTGTTTTTAGGCCACTATCTGCCTCCGTCGCATCATCATACCTCAAGGCCAATCTCTTAGCGAATGTATATTTTAGGCACCTCTCCCACTGAGAGGAGAGCATGAAGTCATCTAAACACTTCTACACCTCATTGTTTAAGAAAAGTTAAAACTACCATTGTTCTCTTTCCGTTGGCGCCGTTTGGAAATCCAGAAGTCCCCTGTGTAGGGAGTTTCTGTGTTCTGTAACTGAGGGTCTCTTTGACTTTGCCTCCACAGAGCTGACAGAGATCATGGCCAACTCACGGAGCTACAAGACACTGCTGTATGCTTGGGAGGGTTGGCACAATGCATCGGGTGTGCCACTCAAGGCAGAGTATCCAAAGTTTGTGGAGCTTAGCAACAAGGCCTATAAAGCTGATGGTAAAAATATCACGTTGACCTGACATATGGTTAAACCCCACAACTGTGTCATTGTGAATGTCACTATTTCTGGCACACTTCATAGGCATTGTAAGTTTGGTCCATGGTTGTAGTGAGGGAGACAGAGGAGAGGTAGACAAGAGGTGAAAGGTAATTGTTGATAAACGTGGTTGTGTTCTCGCTAGGTTTTGATGACACGGGAGAATACTGGCGTTCGTGGTACGAGTCACAGACTTTCGAGAATGACCTGGAGGCTATTTACAAACAGATACAGCCGCTTTACCAGAATCTTCACGCCTTTGTGCGCCGCAAGCTCTACAACCACTACGGCCCGAAATACATCAATCTTAAAGGACCTATCCCTGCTCATCTGCTAGGTGAGTTGACCTTTGAATTTCTTTTTGAACTTATAGCCAATGCAACATTTTCATTCACTATTTTATCAGCTCTTTTGTCAACTTAATCTCACTCCATCAAAGTTTAGCATTAACTTTAGGTAGGGCCCTGAGTTTTTCCTGACCACTTGGCCCTGACCTGGGCCCTACTTATAGACGTTACTATCAGACACATAATGTAGGTTAGAACAGGCCCTGCGGTTTCCTGGTCAAGTCACGTAGTCAGGAAACATCAGATGCTAGCTATAGCCATTGCTCACAGTGTTTGTGAATAGGGAGGTTCTGCCAGTAGATTTATTAAGCCTCTGGCTAATGCTAAGTGGCGTGTGCTTCATTTCTTCAGGAAACATGTGGGCGCAAACCTGGAACAACATCTATGGCATGATGATCCCCTTCTCCAGCAAACCCAATGTGGACGTGACAGATGAAATGATGGCCCAAGTAAGCTGGTGAAATTGGAGAATCAGCTCAGTTTACATGTAGATCACTGGGTGGGAAATAGTTGAAAGTTAAGAAATGGCAATATATCCCAAAAACAATATCTAAAACTCTCTCTGTGTTTGTTAAAAATAAAATCCCAAACTCTTGTCTAGCCTAGTTGAAATAATTTGTACCAACTCAAAATTCATCCACTGAAAGTCTGTTAAGCTTGGCTGTATATACCTGAAACACAATGATTTCCTCCTCCTAGAACTGGAATGCTACTCATATGTTCCGGGTGGCTGAGGAGTTCTTCACCTCCCTGGGCCTCATCAAAATGCCCCAAGAGTTCTGGGACAAGTCTATGTTGGAGAAGCCAGAAAATCGGGAGGTGGTGTGCCACGCATCTGCCTGGGACTTCTACAATAGAAAGGACTTCAGGTGAGCAAGTGGACATGGGGTTATGGAAATGAACTCTGGAGTCGAGAAAAGAGAGGCTTCAGTTACCCGATGCTGTGAAGATGAAATGTCTTCATATGTGATGTTTCCTCACATTCAGGATCAAACAGTGCACCACAGTGAACATGCAGCAGCTTTTCACAGTGCACCATGAGATGGGCCATGTTGAATACTACTTGCAGTACAAGGAACTGCCTTATAGCTTCCGCCGCGGGGCTAACCCAGGTTTCCATGAGGCAATTGGTGACGTCATGTCCCTCTCTGTGTCCACGCCTAAGCATCTGGCCAGCATCGGCCTATTGCCCAATGCAACCAATGACCACGGTACGCAGAAATATATCTATGGCACACTGTTATAAAACAATTTGATTTTTTGTGGTTAGTAAGTTAGTAGGTACAGTGTTGCCAAGTAAGTAACTAACTAAGTAGCTGAGTAAAGGAAGTAAGAAAGTAAATGAGTAAGTAGTATGAAAATAGTAGCTTAAGTAAGAAAGTAAGTTAGTACGTAAGTTACCTACTTGCTTGCTTGCTTAATTACTTACTTAGTGAGTAAGTTACTTAGTTACTTAGTTATTGTGGTGGTTATTATTTTTTGTGTGATTTAATTGGCTTGTTCATTGTAGAGAGCGACATCAACTACCTGCTGAAGATGGCTCTGGAGAAGATGGCCTTTCTTCCCTTCGGCTATCTCATTGACCAGTGGAGGTGGAGTGTGTTTAGTGGGCGCACCCCCCCAGAGCGCTACAACGCAGACTGGTGGCACCTCAGGTAAGTGCCAAGAAAAGATTTAACATGACGAAAGTTTGTGGAGGGAAATTGTTTATGTCCAAGATAATAGTACATTTTATACAATGGGAATATGTTTTTCAAAAAAACACTGTCATTTTGTCTTCCCTTGTTCACTTTTCAAGGACAAAATACCAGGGTATCTGTCCTCCCACCAAACGCACAGAGGAGCACATGGATGCTGGAGCAAAATACCACATTCCAGGAAACACCCCATACATCAGGTAGGATTCTTTTTCAAACCCTCTCACTCACTTCTTTCCTCATATCCACATACAGGTATAGTTTTATTGATGATTATTATGCACATACACTTCAGGAATAAAGACCACTGAGGGAATATAAATATTACAAATTCATTCAATTCATTAATACAAAATCAATCCTCAAATGCCATCAACCCTCAAACATTCCCAGAACATTAGCTAAGATTCACATTAAGTTATAGTTTGGGTTTCATCTAACATTAGGATGATAGCCTCCCAAAAATATTGAAATAACGTTTTTGATAACGACATTTTTTTTAACAAAATAAATGTCATGTTTTAAATGAAATATCCTTGGAATGTTCTCCTAACATTCACTAAAATGTGAACTTTTAAAGAATGTTTTTTTGCACCCCAAAATAAATATTGTATAATCATCTGGACAGTTCATATTTTGTGACATCCCCACAATGATTCCATACGACTATTCCCACAACCTAATGAAACATTTTGGGAACCTTTTAAAGAACAGACTGAATGTGTTCTGGGAACGTTCTTGCAATATCAGGCGAATGTTTTATGCAAACAAACCAATTGTGGTTCGCTGGGATGATTGATTCAAGATGTTGTTTTTGGTCTCCCGCAGATACTTTGTGAGCTTCATTCTGCAGTTCCAGTTCCACAAGAAGCTATGTCAGGCAGCCAATCAGAGTGGACCCCTGCACACATGTGACATCTACCAGTCCAAGGAGGCGGGAAAGATTTTAGAGTATGTGTTTTGTTATTGCCTCTCTTAGAACATTCATTACAGCCATATAAACAATGTTGTTACCTGATCAAGTTAAAAGATGAGACACAAAATATATTTAATCTCAAATGACCCTAAGATGTAGTCCCCCCCTAACTGAATCAGTCATAAAACATTGTCCCTAGACTTGCTGAAGCTAAATCATACAAAGCTAAATTAGTAAATGAGGCTTAACACATTTCCCACATTTCCCTCTGTTGAATTTGAAAGGACGGTCCTTAAATCCGGAGAATCAAAGCCCTGGACACAGGTGCTCCAGGAAGCCGTCGGAACAAACAAGATGGATGCCAGTGCCCTGATGGAATACTTTGGTCCCATCATTACATGGCTGGAGGAACAGAATGCAGCGTCGAATGAGACCCTGGGCTGGCCAGACTTTAACTGGGTTCCACCCGTACCAGAGGGCTACCCCGAGGATATTGGTGAGCCAGTAAACAGGTTTAACCGAAGGAGGAGGAGGATTTTCCATCAAATAAAACATGGAGAATTCCAAAAGTCAACCTTTAAATTGGTGGAGGAAAATGATCATCTTTCAATGTGATTTATTTGGTTATTGATGATATAACTGATGACAAGTGCACTATAATTAGCATTTCAACATGGTTACTTTGCATTGGATGAAGTCTGCCCCTCCTACTTTTGGCAGATGGATCAATGTTTTTTCCCCACTTGATTGATTGATTCATTTTATTTGTCAGAAGAAAAAAAACATATATACACACAGTACAAAGATTCAAACAGGAAAATATCAAATTCAGTTTATACGATTGTAGGACAAATTGAGGAAAATCTTAATCTATAACCTTTTGTTTTGTTCGATTCTTTTTTTATTTTTACTATTTATTCTAATTCATTTATTTGTGTATTTATTTTCTTTGTTATTTTTTATTTCATTTTCATTTTCTGACTAAGAACTGTGTTACAAACTCTCTATACCATCTATCTATAATTCTAATATGAACACTTCATTGTTGGTGATTCATCTATTTTTGTTGTTGATTGATTCCACTTAAATTTGGATGAAATTGTAGGCAGTGCAATTATTATTGTGATTGTTGTAATAGTTATTATCAATGAACTTGATAACGATAATAATGTTTGTTACTGGTGGTGGGTCTTTTTTTTCCATTGTTTGGACGTTACATTTAGAACTCTCATTGTTGCAAACTAAATTGAAACCTCTTGCTGAAAATCAATAAAAAGATTCTTCAAACAAATTCACTTCTCTCTTAAATCATGCATGGATGTCACTGGAAGATGAACTTGCATACAAATTCAAGCTATACCCTCAGATCTTAAGTTAGAAACAGGCCACAGTCACATAGCCATGTAGCTTAAATGTACCTGTACCTTTCTCTTTACCTAGACAAGATTGCAGATGAGGTGCAGGCTAAGAAGTTCCTGGAAGAGTACAACAGCACTGCGGAGGGGGTCTGGAATGCCTACACTGAAGCATCGTGGGCCTACAACACTGACATCAATGAGGAGAACAAGCAGAACATGGTAAGAGTTGGGTCTGGTGTCTTAATGGAGCATTGCCCTCGCTCATACTGTACACATTGGCAATTGGCTTTCACACAACTAACCCACAGCTCAAAAACTACTCTTAGTATTCATGAACCAGGGTTTGGAGGAGGTACAGGATGAGCAGGCTTTTGGTCCAGCCCAGCATTAACACACTAGATCCTACTGCACATCCTGCAGCTTTTCTGACCCATTTCTTGCACTTGGACAAATCAATGGACCGTTGTGACGAGTGAGTGTGTTCTGTCTCCAGCTGCAAAAGAACTTGGATATGTCTGTCCACACACTGACCTACGGAAAAGAGGCCCGCAAATATGACACCACAGACTTTCAGGATGGTTCTGTGAAGCGTATCCTGAAGAAACTCAGTGACATCGAAAGAGCAGGACTTCCCGACGAGGAACTGAAAGAGGTAGGAATGGGTTGTGTGTTTTTATTGACCCAATACCTTCAAAATGATCCCCTGTTCACTGACTAAATCAAGGGAAAAAATCACACAGTACATTAACCTCCATCGTTAATTCAATTATTCTACAGCTATTTAACAGGTATGTAGGACTATACATTTTTTTTAGGGCAGTTGCAAGTTCTTATGCTGTTGATTGCTTTTTTATTAGTACAACAATCTGCTGGCGAACATGGAGACCAAGTACAGTGTGGCTCAGGTGTGCAGAGCTAATGGGACTTGCCATCCACTGGACCCAGGTAAGATCCCACAATAACCTTGCTCAATCCTATGCCTGGTTCAGGGCACCAAAACACTTACCTAATTAAAAGGTCCATCTATTGTCCATTTTTCTAACTGGTTAGTATTATTAGTCCATGTGATATTTGTTTTACATCCAAGATATATATATAGTATATATATATAAAAATATATATACAGTATATATCACAACTTATCTAGATAACATTTGACAAAAGAGGTGGCAACTAACTCAGCAAAACCAGACAAATATGAAACTTCAAAGAGGTTTTTCTCAGTTTTTCTTTACTATGGTCATGTGGTCAAGATACACAAACTTTTTTAAACGGTTGGTCTGGGTCTTGTTTATTTCACATTATTGGGTCTTGATCTCATCATGGTCTTTATACACTTGGTCTGGGTCTTGTTTATTTCACATTATTGGGTCTTGATCTCATCATGGTCTTTATACACTTGGTCTGGGTCTTGTTTATTTCACATTATTGGGTCTTGATCTCATCATGGTCTTTATACACTTGGTCTGGGTCTCAAACGGTTGGGTCTGATCTTGTTTTGAGTCTCGAGAGTTCTGGTCTTGACTCTTTCTCTGGTTTGTGTCTTGTTTCAGACCTCCAGCAGATTATGGCTGAGTCCAGAGACTATAATGAGCTGTTGTTCGCCTGGCAGGGCTGGAGAAACGCCTCTGGCAGAGAACTGCGACAGGACTACAAGAGATATGTTCAACTGGCCAACAAAGCTGCCACTCTTAATGGTAAGGTCTTCAAAATAACAGACCCAAAGACATTTCTACAGAGGCTGGCAGTTGGTAGGTTTTCTAATTAGTTCAGGAAGGGTTTCAAGTACTAATATGAAAAAAATAAGCAATAGGGGGCAGCCTTGTCGGCCTCCGCAGTCTACTTATGTTCTATTCTGGCACTGAACTCTCCTTCACTCTAATGCTGTCTGTTCATAGGACACTCTGATAACGGGGCCTTCTGGCGCTCCCTGTACGAGACCCCCACCTTCGAAGAGGACCTGGAGCATCTGTGGAAGGAGCTGGAGCCCCTCTATCTCAACGTGCACGCCTACGTGCGCAGGTCTCTCTACAAAAAGTATGGCGGCAAACACATCAACGTGAGAGGGCCCATCCCTGCCCATCTTCTAGGTGAGACCAAGAGTCGGAATCCAGCATGGATTCCAGCACTAAGGCCAAAACTCTTTTTATGTATGACCATTGCACATTGATATTCTGCTGTTGTTTTGTGGATGTTCCTTGAGCATGACATTGATTGTGACAGGTCCACCAGGCTAGGGATTGCGCTGGCTCTGAATCTAAATCCCACTGTTTTGAGCTCTGTCAGGGGTGCAAGGCTGAAAGATAGCTAATACCTTTAACATTTGTTTAGTTATGGATAAAACAGCACAACCATGTTTCTCTCGTCCTATCAGGTAACATGTGGGCGCAGACCTGGTCTGGCATCATGGACTTGGCCATTCCCTACCCCGATGCCACACAAGTAGACGCCACACCAGCCATGATAGCCAAGGTAACAAATTTGACAACTACCAGTTTTTCTGTTTAACGGTGGGATATTATTGAGTTTCCATGTGACCTGACCAGGAAAACCTTATTGGGTTTTCCCAACTTTCCCCACAGGGCTGGAATGCCACCAGGATGTTCCAAGAGTCAGACAACTTCTTCACTTCTCTGGGGCTGCTGCCCATGCCTCCAGAGTTCTGGGCCAAGTCCATGCTGGAGAAACCCAAGGATGGACGCAATGTGGTGTGTCATGCCTCCGCCTGGGACTTCTACAACCGCAAAGACTTCAGGTAATTTGGAGGGATGTAGAGTCTGTAGCTTTCTTAGTACAGTAAAACACCAGAAACTTTGCAAAGAGCTTTGGAACTCTTGGTGTATGCTGCGGGGACTCACATGTACAGGATTGCAGGTTCGAGTTTCACTTGAGGTACCCCCACCCGTTGTCGTTGTATTCTAACCCTTTCAACTTTCAAGATGTGTTTGCGTTCCCCATGAAAAACAAAGATGACTGCCCTTTTTAGCCATTAAAATGTTGAGCTCATATGCTTAATTTCCAGGATCAAACAGTGCACCGTGATAACCATGGATGACCTCATCACCGTTCACCATGAGATGGGTCATGTGCAGTACTTCCTGCAGTACAAGGACCAGCCCATCTCCTTCCGTGAAGGCGCCAATCCAGGTTTCCACGAGGCCATCGGTGATGTGCTGGCACTGTCTGTCGCGACTCCCAAGCATCTAAAGGAGATTGGTTTACTGGATGTGGTGGAGGACAACGCAGGTGAGCTCTTACTTATTAATCGTTTTGACTCTGCCCTGCATTTTTTCCTGTCATAAATATGAGGAAAATAAAGGAGCAATTTTTGCTAGATACATTTTCAATTCACTACTACGACCTTCTTCCAACCCGGAAAAAAAATGGTTAAAACATGGTCCCGTGTGGCTCAGTTGGTAGAGCATGGCGCTTGCAACGCCAGGGTTGTGGGTTCATTCCCCACGGGGGGACCAAGATGAATATGTATGAACTTTCCAATTTGTAAGTTGCTCTGGATAAGAGCGTCTGCTAAATGACTTAAATGTAAATGTTATGTGATGACAGCATAGCTGCAGACAGAGCATCAACAAAATATATTTTAAAGCAATCTGTGTGGTGAACATAAATTAACTAGCTATATGCGGTGATTGCACTGTGAATGTGCTATGCCACTCTAAACGTGAATGTGTCTGTTCATTTCCATAGAGAGTACGATCAATTACCTCATGAGCATCGCCCTGGACAAAATTGCCTTCCTGCCCTTCGGCTACCTGATGGACCAGTGGAGGTGGAAAGTGTTTGACGGACGCATCTCTGAGGAGGAGTACAACAAGGAATGGTGGAATATGAGGTAAAGACTATTACTTTAAGTGAATAACCTCCATCCTCCACATCTCATCTATCTAAAAGAAAGACTGAATTGTTTCTTTGTACTGTGTCTGTCCCTTCCAGAATGAAGTACCAGGGCTTGTGTCCACCTGTGGCCCGCACTGAGCAGGACTTTGACCCAGGTGCAAAGTTCCACATCCCTGCTAATGTGCCCTATGTCAGGTACGGTGTCTGCCATGGTGTCTGCCACATTTATTACTGGAGATGAAAGGAGATGAAATCAGTGGTGCAATGTACATGCTGAAAACAATAGAGAGCCAAATGTTCAACGTTAAGTTACCTAACTTCAATTTGATCACTTCTCTTTCTTGCTCATAAAACACATGTAGGCCTACATTGCATTAAATTACATTCGTTCATAAAACAATTTTTTTTGTATGTGAGATGCAGTGGGAACGTCATGTGACTGTGTGTCTTCCTATCAGGTACTTTGTGAGCTTCATCATACAGTTCCAGTTCCATCAGGCTCTGTGTAACGCCGCCGGGCATGTAGGCCCTCTCCACGATTGTGATATCTATCGCTCCAAAGAGGCAGGGAAACTTCTAGGGTCAGTACTGTACACCCGCATACAAGTAGCAATCTATCACCGTGACAGCACTGTCCATATTTTAATGTGATAAACGATGTCGTTTTGAAGTTATCGTTCAGGTATGTAGAATTGTTGTCTGAAACGTATTTGTGAGACTATAGTAAAAGAGACAGCCTTTCTGATAGACTCTTGGACTTGTTTCATCTGTTTTATCCATTCCTTGTGTTTTGCAGTGATGTGATGAAAGTGGGTTTCAGTAAGCCCTGGCCTGAAACGATGGCTATGATCACTGGAAAGCCCATCATGTCTGCCAAGCCACTGGTAGAGTACTTTAAACCTCTCACTGACTGGCTGGAAGCAGAGAACAACAAGAACAATGAGGTCAGAGGCTGGCCTGAATACGACTGGAAACCACCAAGTAAGTCTGATAGCTGGCTTTAAACGCTATCTTCAACTACATTCAACTATTGAACTTCCTTCATTACATTTTAGTCATTTAGCAGACGCTCTTATCCAGAGCGACTTACAGTAGAGTGCATACATTTTATTACATTTTTACATACTGAGACAAGGATATCCCTACCGGCCAAACCCTCCCTAACCCGGACGACGCTATGCCAATTGTGCGTCGCCCCACGGATCTCCCGGTTGCGGCCGGCTGCGACAGAGCCTGGGCGCGAACCCATAGACTCTGGTGGCGCCCTCACACTGCGATGCAGTGCCCTAGACCACTGCGCCACCCGGGAGACCATTGATGGCAATTGCACTTAATTACAAAACTGATATTTTGGCATGTCTGAGGTGTAACTGCGTTGGAGCTGTCAAATCGGTCAGACGATGTTCTTGTGATCATTTGCACAAAGCCACACCCTTCCCACTCGCATTAGAAGTTCAGAGCGAGAAAGTGTAGTCTACATGAAAATAATGACGCTCAAATTGAAACTCATTTAACAAAATAATTTTGTTATTTTCTGTCAGCCTAATCGAGGTGTAGATTGTGCTTGTGGATTTGACAGCTCTAATGTAGTTTCACCTTGGACACAGACAAAACAACTGCTGTCAATCAATCAAATGTATTTACATCAGCAGATGTCACAAAGTGCTTATACAGAAACCCAGCCTAAAACCCCAAAGACCAAGCAATGCAGATGAAGAAGAACGGTGGCTCGGAAAAACTCCCTAGTAAGGCAGGAACCTAGGATGAAACCTAGAGAGGAACCAGGCTCTGAGGGGTGGCCAGTCCTCTTCTGGCTGTGCCGGTGGCGATTATAAGAGTACATGGCCATTAAGGCTAGATCGTTCTTCAAGATGTTCAAACGTTCATAGATGACTAGCCGGGTCAAACAATAATTACGGTGGTTATAGAGGGTTCAACAGGTCAGCACCTCAGGAGTAAATGTCAGTTGGCTTTTCATAACTGAGCATTCAGAGGTTGAGACAACATGTGAGGTAGAGAGAGAGATAGGGTCGAAATAGCAGGTCCGGGATAAGGTAGGAGCTCCGGTGAACAGGTAAGGATTCCATAGCCGCAGGCAGAACAGCAGAAACTGAATCAGCAGCACGACCAGGTGGACAGCACGACAGGAACAGCCAGGAGTCGTCAGGCCAGGTAGTCTTGAGGCATGTTCCTAGGGCTCAGGTCCTCTGGGAGGGGAGAAAGAGAGATGAGAGAATTAGAGGGAGCATACTTAATATCACACAGGACATCAGATATGACAGGAGAAATACACCAGATAGGACAGACTGACCCTAGGACAGACTGACCCTAGCCCCCCGGCACACAGACTATTACAGCATATATACAGGGGAGTGGTCAAGGGATATCATGGTCCCATCCGACGACACCCCCAGACATGGCCAATCAGGCAGGATATAACCCCACCCACGATTGGCCAAAACACAGCCCCCATACCACCTGTGCCAGACTATACTCAATCATAGGACCTACTAAAGAGATACGTCTTCAGTAAAGACTCAAAGGTTGAGACTGAGTGTGCGCCTCCCACATGGATCGGCAGACAATTTCATAAAAAGTGAGCGCTATAGGAGATAGCCCTGCCTCCAGCTTAGAAATTCTAGGAACAATAAGGAGACCTGCGTGTTTTGACCTACACATACGTGTAGGTAGCGTACGTGTAGGTATGTACGGCAGGACCAAATCGGAGAGATAAGTAGAAGCAAGTCCATGTAATGTTTTGTAGGTTGATCCCCTCTTTCCATCGGACTGTCAGATGGTGAAGCGTGATTCATCACTCCAGAGAACGCATTTTCACTGCTCCAGGGTCCAATGCGGCGAGCTTTACACCACTCCAGCTGACTCTTGGCACTGCGGTGATCTTAGGTTTGTGTGCGGCTGCTCGGCCATGGAAACTGATTTCATGAAGCTCCCGACAAACAGTTATTGTGCTGACGTTGCTTCCAGAGGCAGTTTGGAACTCGGTATTGAGTGTTGCAACCTGAGGACAGATGAACTGACTTGTTGGAAAGGTGGCATCATATGATGGTGCCACGTTGAAAGTCACTGAGCTCTTCAGTAAGGCTATTCTACTGCCAATGTTTGTCTATGAAGCTTGCATGGCTGTGTGCTTGATTTTATACACCTATCAGCAACGGGTGTGACTGAAATAGCCAAATCCACTAATTCTAAGGGGTGTCCACATACCTTTGTAGATACAGTTAATTCGGAAAGTATTCAGACCCCTTGACTTTTTCCACATTTTGTTACGTTACAGCCTTATTCTAAAATGGATTAAACAGTTTTTTTCCTCATCAATCTACACCCAACACCCCATAATGACATTGAATAATATTTCAGTTTTTAAACATTTCTAAAAACCTATTTTTGCTGACCCTTTACTCAGTACTTTGTTGAAGCACATTTAGCAGTGTTTACAGCATCGAGTCTTCTTGGGAATGACACTACAAGCTTGGCACACCTGTATTCGGGTAGTTTCTCCCACTATTCTCTGCAGATCCTCTCAAGCTCTGTCAGGTTGGATAGGGAGCGTCGCTGCACAGCTATTCTCAGGTCTCTCCAGAGATGTTAGATCGGGTTCAGGTCCGGGCTCTGGCTGGGCCACTCAAGGACATTGAGACTTGTCCCGATGCCACTCCTGCGTTGTTTTGGCTGTGTGCGTAGGGACCAACTCCATATTAATGCCCATGATTTTGGAATGAGATGTTTGATGAGTAGGTGTCCACATACTTTTGGTCATGTAGTATATCTTTCCGACAGATAAGATCTAAACCAGGTTTCCAATCAAAACGATTGTGGTGATCGATGGTGTTAAAAGCGGCACCAACGCCTAGGAGCACAAGAACAGACTCAGAGCCTTCGTTTGACACCATTAAGAGGTCATTTTCCACCTTCATGAGTGCAGTCTGAAATCGTATACATTATTTGTCTTGAGGAAGGCAGTGAGTTGCTGAGCAACAGCTTTGTCAAAAATGTTTTAGAGGAATGGGAAATTCGATATAGGCTGATAGTTTTTAACATTACCCAGGTCAAGGTTTCACTTTTTCAGGAGAGGCTTTATTACTACCACTTTTAGTGAGTTTGATACACATCCGGAAGATAGGAAGGCATTTATTATTTTCAACATAGGAGGGCCAAGCACAGGAAGTAGCTCTTTCTGTAGTTTAGTTCGAATATGGTCCAGTAGGACAACTGAGGTTTGGAGAAAAATGCATTTTGAAAGAGCTATTTTGAAATGATCATGATCTTTTCGTCAAAGAAATTCATGATTTCATCACTGCTGAAGTGAAGGCCATCCTCACTTGTTGAGTGCTGCTTTTTTAGTTTAGTATCAAAAATAAATGTTGATTGTTTTCATTCTCCGTAATCAGGTTGGAAGAGTAGGCTGATCGAGAAGCAGTGATGGCTTTATGATATTGCGCGGTACTGTCTTTCCAAGCTATTCGTAAGACTTCCAATTTGGTGGAGTGCTATTTCCGTTCCAATTTTCTGGAAGCTTGTTTCGGGGCTCTGGAATGTTCTGTATACCTGGGAGCTAGTTTCTTGTGACAGCTGCTTTTGTTTTTAGCGGTGCGTCTGCATCTAGGGTATTACGCAAAGTTCCGTTTAGATCATCAGTTAGGTAGTTAACTGATTTTTGTACTCCTAAATCCTTGTGTAGGTGGAGGGAGTCTGGAATGGCATCTAGGAATGCTATGCAGATCTGATAGAATCTAGCCCTAAAGCTCAATATTGACATTACAGATGTAGGATCTTCATTTGAGCCTTTTCGCTACAGAAGGAAAATAATCCTGCAGCAACAGGAAATGTGAATTATAATGAATAGATATATATACATACAGTACCAGTCAACAGTTTGGACACACCTACTCATTCAGGGGTTATATTTTATTTTTACGATTTTCTACATTGTAGAATAATATTGAAGACATCAAAACTATGAAATAACACCTACTGTATGGAATCATGTAGTAACCAAAAAAAGTGTTAAACAAATCAAAATATATTTTAGATTCCAATGCCAAGAGTGTACAAAGCTGTCATCAAGGCAAAGGGTGGCTACTTTGAAGAATCTCAAATCTCAAATATATTTTGATTTGTTTAACACTTTTTTTGTTACTACATGATTCCATATGTGGTATATCATAGCTTTGATGTCTTCACTATTTTCTACATCTAAAAATAAAGAAAAAAACCTTGAACGCGTAGGTGTCCAAACTTTTGACTGGCACTGTATGTTTTTTCCCCCAGTGCATCAGAGCTACCAACATTCCAAAGTAAACTTGAAACCAATGCCTTTGCAGAGAAACAACTGTTGTCAGAGCTTAAGCATTGATTTTAGTGGTTTGAGGCGCCTAGCAATGAAATCAATCCCTCCAGTCCTTCATGTGCTGATGAGTTCCTGCTGAAAGGAGGAGTTCGAGATTAGATAGAGGGGAGACAGGACTCAAATGAGAGAAATCCAATAGGTGGAGAGAACAATGGAGAGCAATACACTGGGATGTGGAAAAAACTGAGGAAGAGAACATGATAGAGGAGAAAATAGAATGGGGTTAGAAAAGAGGGGGAGCACAGAATTGAGAGACCTATGTTCTCAGACCCACTGACTGTACAACATTTAAATGGAGGAAAGGATACGAAAAATATACTCTTTCCTTTCTAAAGATGCATGAAATAAGTTGTTCTGAGTTTCGACACGAGCAATATTGAAAAGTCCCGTAGGATAAGAGTGAGTCTTTTCTCGCGAAGGCTATTGATGGGGGTATGATGCCACAACCTGATTTGCATCCCTCACCTCTGTGTGTGTTCCCAGGTGACAGCTCAGAAACGTCCCCCCCAGCCCCAGACGAGGGTAAAGTGGACTTCCTTGGGATGAGTCTGGACGGTGCAGGAGCTGCAGCAGGCCAGTGGGTCCTACTGGTCCTGGGTCTGGTGCTTCTAGTGGCCACCATCCTCCTGGGCTACAAGTACAAGAAATCAAAACGGAGAAATCTGTCCTCATCTGAGCTGGAGCTGAAGTGAGTTCACACTTACTAACCTTATTGGAAGATCCCCTTCACCTGTCAACAGCAGTGTCATCATCGGTGTTTGTTTGTACCGTGCATCCTGATTGGTTCATTTATTATTTTGTTCTGCTTCTCCCCTAAATTTGATGTCTTGTATATTTATTGTATAAATTTGGAGTCAAAATTATTTTGACTATGCAAAGAACAAAGAAGCTAACAGTTTTGTAATTTATTTGTAAAATTTTAAATGCTGAGCCTGGGGAACAAATGTTTCAAGTAATTGTTTGTAAAGTCTTTAATTGTGTATACATTGTTTTTGTAATATTTGATTTGATCAGTGAATACTTTGTCTTTCTAGAATAAAGAGAGAGAAATGTCAATTTGCTCTGTATTCATTGGCCAATGATGTTCTGTGTGGCAAGATAAGATGGATTAAAACAATCAATAACATATTCATGTGTTCAATATTGCAGGTAATAATGAGTAATATATTCAATCAAATAAGGGGTAGTAATAAGGGGTTATTTTTTTAAAACTATTTAATTACAGTACATCGAAACAGCACAATATAAAATGACCACCATACACTATTACACCCCCCTTCCTCCCCAGCCACTGTGTGAGTCAATTGAACCTCTGTAGCAATGACCACAGATGACTGGATAAAGAATCTCTTAGCAAAATACCTCTGGTGTCTCAGGTGACGGCTACTGGAGTGGTTACCCAACTGTCTGGATGAATACCAAATGGCACCCTATTCCCTATGTAATGCATTACTTTTGACCAGGGCTCATAGAGTTTCCCAAAAGCATTTTAAGGCCAAGTTCATCGTTAGAACCTTCGTAGGTGCATCGATAAATCTCCAAGCTGTTTCCATCTTCAGTAAAGTTGCACTTGGAAACGCTCGTTATCAATCAGACCAAGCGTTAACCGGCGATAGCCTATACGCGCATAGCTGATGTTTTTGGAGGCGTAGCTGCTTTGGAACCTTCAAATCAGTGAGCAGCTGCTCTTGATCATCGTCACGAAACAACATCTCACGTTCCAGTGTTCGAACTGGTGAACAAGGCTGCATGGGATTTCTCTTAATTAGACAATGGCAATGTCCACTTTAGGTACAATGCCAGGAGCAGCTTGTGGATTTGACAGCTCTAACACAGTTCCACCTCGACACCACAAAAAGAACCGCTATGCAGATGTTGGCTTAGGCGGATCTGATTGAATAGATCTGAACAAACAGATATGCTTTCAAAATGCGTCGTTAGATTTGTAGCTTTCTTTGCCTTTCCGCATCACTTTATACACAGAAGATCTCCGCTAAACATAGAATCAAGCTGTGACAGCCAATAACTTCGGAACGAAGCTGACTACAATTATAAAATTGTCAATGTCTTTGCAATTGTTAAAAACAAGCAAAGCATAAAAACATGTTTCAAAGTACCGAGATGACTGCATTAAAATATACATTCAGTAGGCCTATAGGCTAAACAGGGTTTATACATTTAAATAAATGTCATGTTATATTTTGCAAGTTGTAGGCTACACTGTCAAATTTTTGCCTCAATATACAGTAAATGACCAAGACTGTGGACACCTGCTCGTCGAACATTTCATTCCAAAATTATAGGCATTAATATGGAGTTGATCCCTCCTTTGCTGCTATAACAGCCTCCACTCTTCTGGGATCTAGAATGTCATTGTATGCTGTAGTGTTAAGATTTCCCTACAATGGAACTAAAGGGCCTAGCCCGAACCATGAAAAACAGCCCTAGACCATTATTCCTCCTCCACCAATCTTTACAGTTGGCACTGTGCATTGGGTCAGGTAGCATTCTCCTGACATCCACCAAACCCAGATTCGTCCGCCGGACTGCCAGATGGTAAAGCTTGATTTCCACTGCTCCAGAATCCAATGGTGGCAAGCTTTACACCACTCCAGCAGACGCTTGGCATTGCACATGGAGATCTTAGGTTTGTGTGCAGCTGCTCGGCCATTGAAGCCCATTTCGTGAAGCTCCCGACGTACAGTTCTTGTGTTGATGTTGCTTCCAGAGGTGGTTTGGAACTCGTTAGTGAGTGTTGCAACTGAGGACAGACGCTACGCGCTTAAGCACTCGGCAGTCCCGTTCTGTGAGCTTGTGTCGCCTACCACTTCACGGCTGAGCCGTTGTTGCTCCTAGATGTTTCCACTTCTCAATAACATCACTTACCGTTCACCGGGGCAGCTCTAGCAGGGCAGAAATTTTGACGAACTGACTTGTTGGAAAGGTAGCATCCTATGACGGTGCCAAATTGAAATTCACTGAGCTCTTCAGTAAGGCCATTCTACTGCCAATGTTTGTCTATGGAGATTGCATGGCGGTGAGCTCAGTTTTATACATGTGGCTGAAATAGCCGAATCCACTCATTTGAAGGGGTGTCCACATACTGTACTTTTGTATATATAGTGTATTTCATGATGTGTGACAACGTGTGCAATGATGCGCCACATATGTGATTTAGTGCATTATGATAGGGTAAGCATTAGCCTAGAATAAGCTACCTAAATATTTGCAGCCATAACGTGATAATATCGCTCTATAATATCTGTCGTCAGTATTGTGGAATGTTAAAGGTAATATTTTAATGGAGAAATTTTAATGGAGAAAGGCAGTGCTGCCTTTCTTTCAATCCTGTCAGTATCGACACGTGATCCAACGACGCACTTTGGAGCAGTGGAACGTCCTTTCCGCGTGGTGTTTTGGGAATCGCATGCTGCATCTGTTTGTAGGAACAATGCATTTTAAAGCACTTGTAAGCCCAAGGTCCATCGCTATCGGGAAACCTGGTCCTGGTCAAAAGTAGTGCACTACTGTATGTAGGGAATAGGGTGCCATTTTGGACGGAGTCAATATCTACTCTCTGTTGACTGAGAACTGCTCTGTGGGCATTAGTTCTGCGGGCTGACCACAATGAGATTTGCTCTGCTGCCTACCAAACATGAAGCGCAGTAAAGAACGACGAAAGAAAACACAAGTAAAATGTGACAACGTAAATGATTCAGGAGAAATGCAGTCATTCAGTCAGTCAGTCATTTGCACACCAGGGCTCTATTCAAATCCGTATCGTGGAAGTTCAGCGCTACAGCGTGATTGAAATTTAAAGGCAATGTTCCCACGTTAGCCGAGACTGCATTCACAGTAAACGCTGCATATGTTCAATCGAACATTACCATCTCGCAATCTGTAGCGCTTCAGCGATAAAGATTGGATAGAGCCGTAGGGTTTACTACTTACTACGAGAAAATGAAAACCTAAAATCTCATCAATCACGCTCTGTAGGTTGTCTCTAGCCTGCCGATATTGCTGTCACGTACAGTAATCTCATGCAGGTTACAGACCTGCAGTATACACTTAGTACAGTGTCACGACTCCCTCTATATGATTACAACTAGACCAACAGCAACGGAGCTCTACTGTCGTAACCACACAGTCCAGTGAAATAAATGATCATTTAGTGACGTGCTCGTCTTCTGTCAGCCATTCAGAATTCAAGTGCACTCCAACCATCCCGTCCCGCCACCAAATATTATCTAGTTCAAAAGATGGAGCATAACAACAAGCAACTACTAGGCTATTCTATGTCTTCCTTCTGGAGTGCTTAGCGGTCATAGTGAGAAGTAGATATACAGAGGATAGATAGGGCAAGCAGGGTCACCTAAACTATGCACTGCCCTTCCATACCACTTCTTTCTCTACTCGTATAATGTGTTTTCTGTCCAACTAAGATCAACTGCAAATAACAGGGTCTTTAAACGTCAAACTTCAACTTTTAACCCTGCAAATATACAGTAGATGAAATTAGCCTGTGTTTACAACCAAACTGGGATTTTTGAACACACCCCACCTACAATGTACAACACTCCTTTCATCAAAATAATTGAAACATTCTGATTTCTGAATCATATTTGGCGCATTGCACAAAAAATAACCAAAATATTTTGATGAAATCTATGGAGACGGTGGAGAGGAAGGTTCCAGAATCAATCAGTCCATGTGCTGTGACCTCCGAGTTGTGTGACATCACAAAACCCCTTTTGTCCTTCCATCACCACACTCCTGAGACTAGTCGAGAGTTCAGGGTCAAAGGTAAGGGTTTCAGTAGTGGTAACGTTGCATCTCTGTCCAGTTGGTGATCCAGTACTTTTTGCCTGCATCCTCCGTCTGGAAGCCAATGTTGAACTGGTAGCGCTCCTCTTTACGGATTTTCACTCCACAGTACTTTGGCATAATCTGGTAGTAGATGGCCCGCTTGAAGAAGCCAAGCTGTTGGGAAGACAGACAACACAGTAGGGAAAGCCATATTCAAATAGGGCTGATTTTAGAATTGTTGATTTTTTTTTCATGTAACAATTACAAAATCTGGAGGCTAAACTAAGGAAATAGACAAAAATAGACCATGTAGGTCAGTCGAAGAAATACATTTTCCCATAGAGTAAAAAACAGATTGAAGAGGAGAGAGAGTAAAGGCATTCATCAGGAGAGTGAGAGACACGTTGTGTCTATGGCCTCTAATTGACCATACACCTGTCTAGATATTATGTAATATTCAGTATCAGAATGAATAGATCATGGACTCATGGTTAATTATTCTAATCTCCTGTCCTCGCCAGTAGATAGGGTTCTTTACGACGCGTCCGCACGGTAATGGCTGCCTGCGGCTCGGTGGTATGAGGTTGTTCAACCTCCACCCCTCGTTTGGGACGCTTGCTCCTGTTCTCGGACAACGAGAGAGAAAAACTGATTAGAGGAAGAGACAAAAAGGAGAGGAGGTGGAGGGGAAGAACCACACTGCGTCACATAATTACTGGTATGGAAATAAAGACAACTCCTGCATAACTTCCCAAAATACCGTTGACCTTTTCAGTCTATCTTTGTGCAGACATAATTATATTTAGCCTGTTTTAGACTTGTGAGTCAGGTCCAAGTCTGGATTCATTGGGTGTTTTGTTCCAAATAGTATTCCTTATTCCAAATATTGGTGATTAACTGTGGGTGTAAACATAGATTATGTTAGCAGCCCCCCCAATAAATAAAATAAAAACAGATTAGTTGAGGGACCTTTATATTTTGAAAAGGCCTCCGCTGCTGGAACGTGTCCTTTCCTCCGCCCCCACTGACTGCTTTGTTCTCACTCTTGGTTGTTACAAGCAGCGAGGCAGTGTGTGAGTGAGGGAAAAAAGCACTGTGTAGCACCACCATAATTACTCACCGCACTGGGGAAAGTAATTGTTGTTGGCGACAACAAAGTATGTTTAAGTAAAAAGTTTATGAATGTGAATTAACTTTGATATGTGAACGAACGTGAGCAACTATAAGCTTTCTCCTGGCTAGTAGCTAGCTAGCTTTACATGTAGATTTGTTAGTTTAGTAATTTTTTTGCTGTGTCAGACAGGCAGAGAGAGAGAGGACACAAATCAACAGGTAAGAGATTGAGAAGTGCCTCTCCAAGCCCATAGAGTTCATAGGCTGATGATCTGTCATAGTGTGAATCTGAGTTATCATATATGTTCTCTGATGAAATGATAACACCTCATGTAATCCAAGATGGCGTAGCAGTCAGATGTCCTTTGTCCTCGTCCTGTCCCGTGTATATATTTTTTATATATTTTTCTTCGCATTTCTTTTTATATATATTTTTTTTCTTCTTAAAAACTCAACTTCAAAACACTCTCCTGCAACCTACCTCACCAAATGTGGTGCGGATCTGTTTTTTTTTTCTCCTCAAAGGTATTATTCACCTCGTATCCGAAATCTACAACAGAAGCTAGCCAGTAGTTAGCCAGCTCACAAGCTAACGTGAGTAGTTCAGCTAACCACAGCTAGCGCTTATCAGCTATCCTTTAGCTCGGAAAACTATTGCCAGTTTTGTACAACGCGACTCAGACCAGAGCATACCAGACCTATTTTCTCTCCATATCCCCGGATTTTTACCGCAAGCTCTGGACATTTACACCTGGATCTTGCAGCTAACTAGCTGCTATCCGAGTGACTATTGGCTAACATCAATTCCGGAGCAAACACCAATTATCCCGGAGCTAGCCAGCTGAAGAGTTCCATCAGCCACTCCTGGGCTACAATCACCTATCCGGACCCGTTTTACTGCCGATGCGGAGCCCCACCGGGCCTTCACGACTGGGATACCGACGTTATCTGCCCGAGGGAGTTATTCATCTAGCCAGAAGTTAGCCAGCTCACAAGCTAACGTGAGTAGTTCAGCTAACCACAGCTAGCGCTTATCAGCTATCCTTTAGCTCGGAAAAGTATTGCCAGTTTTGTACAACGCGACTCAAACCGGAGCATACCAGACCTATTTTCTCTCCATATCCCCGGATTTTTACCGCAATCTCTGGACATTTACACCTGGATCTTGCAGCTAACTAGCTGCTATCCGAGTGACTATTGGCTAACATCAATTCCGGAGCAAACACCAATTATCCCGGAGCTAGCCAGCTGAAGAGTTCCATCAGCCACTCCTGGGCTACAATTACCTATCCGGACCCGTTTTACTGCCGATGCGGAGCCCCACCGGGCCTTCACGACTGGGATACCGACGTTATCTGCCCGAGGGAGTTATTCAACTGGCCCCTCCATCGCGACGTAACCTGAACGCCCATATGCTAACTGCGGCCCGCTAATCGTTAGCTGTCTTGAGCATATCGGCTGCTATCTGAACAGGTCTATCGAACAATCTTACGCCGCGGGCTAGCTTAGTGGAGGCCTCATTGCTCCATCTACGGCTGCCCCCTGGACACTATGATCACTTGGCTACATAGCTGATGCTTGCTTGACTGTCCATTAATTCACGGTACTCCATTCCGTTTATTTGTGTTTTATCTGTCGTCTCTGTGCTTTAACTCAGGATCTGTGTGTAGTTAATCCGACCCTCTCTGCCTAGCCGTCGCCATTTTTACCTGCTGCTGCTGTGTTAACTGACTAGCTGCTGTTATCTCACCTGTTGTTTTAGCTAGCTCTCCCAATCAAGACCTGCAATCACTTTATGCCTTATTGTATGTCTCCCTCAAATATCAATATGCCTTGCATACTGTTGTTCAGGCTAGTTATCATTGTTTTGGTTTGCAATGGACCCCGTAGTTCCACTCTCCATACCTCTGATACCCCCTTCGTCCCACCCCCCACACATGCGGTGACCTCACCCATTGAGACCAGCATGTCCAGAGATACAACCTCTCTTATCATCACCCAGTGCCTGGGCTTGCCTCCGCTGTACCCACGCCCCACCATACCCCTGTCTGCACATTATGCCCAGAATCTATTCTACCACGCCCATAAATCTGCTCCTTTTATTCTTTGTCCCCAACGCTCTAGGCGACCAGTTTTGATAGCCTTTAGCCGCACCCTCATCCTACTACTCCTCTGTTCCTCGGGTGATGTGGAGGTAAACCCAGGCCCTGCATGTCCCCAGTCACCCTCATTTGTTGACTTCTGTGATCGAAAAAGCCTTGGCCTCATGCATGTCAACATCAGAAGCCTCCTCCCTAAGTTTGCCTTACTCACCGCTTTAGCACACTCTGCCAACCCTGATGTCCTTGCCGTGTCCGAATCCTGGCTTAGGAAGGCCACCAAAAATTCTGAGATTTCCATACCCAACTATAACACTTTCCGTCAAGATAGAACTGCCAAAGGGGGAGGAGTTGCAATCTACTGCAGAGATAGCCTGCAAAGTTCTGTCATACTTTCCAGGTCTATGCCCAAACAGTTCGAACTTCTAATTTTAAAAATTAATCTCTCCAGAAATAAGTCTCTCACTGTTGCCGCCTGCTACCGACCCCCCTCAGCTCCCAGCTGTGCCCTGGACACCATCTGTGAATTGATCGCTCCCCATCTAGCTTCAGAGTTTGTTCTGTTAGGTGACCTAAACTGGGATATGCTTAACACCCCGGCAGTCCTACAATCCAAGCTTGATGCCCTCAATCTCACACAAATCATCAAGGAACCCACCAGGTACAACCCTAAATCCGTAAACATGGGCACCCTAATAGACATTATCCTGACCAACCTGCCCTCCAAATACACCTCTGCTGTCTTCAATCAAGATCTCAGTGATCACTGCCTCATTGCCTGTATCCGCCACGGGTCCGCGGTCAAACGACCACCCCTCAACACTGTCAAACGCTCCCTAAAACACTTCTGCGAGCAGGCCTTTCTAATCGACCTGGCCCGGGTTCCCTGGAAGGATATTGACCTCATCCCGTCAGTTGAGGATGCCTGGTCATTCTTTAAATGTTACTTCCTCACCATATTAGACAAGCATGCTCCGTTCAAAAAATGCAGAACCAAGAACAGATATAGCCCTTGGTTCACTCCAGACCTGACTGCCCTCGACCAGCACAAAAACATCCTGTGGCGAACTGCAATAGCATCGAAGAGCCCCCGCGATATGCAACTGTTCAGGGAAGTCAGGAACCAATACACGCAGTCAGTCAGGAAAGCAAAGGCCAGCTTTTTCAAGCAGAAATTTGCATCCTGTAGCTCTAACTCCAAAAAGTTCTGGGATACTGTAAAGTCCATGGAGAACAAGAGCACCTCCTCCCAGCTGCCCACTGCACTGAGGCTAGGTAACACGGTCACCACCGATAAATCCGTGATAATCGAAGACTTCAACAAGCATTTCTCAATGGCTGGCCATGCCTTCCTCCTGGCGACTCCAACCTTGGCCAACAGCCCCGCCCCCTCCGCTGCTACTCGCCCAAGCCTCCCCAGCTTCTCCTTTACCCAAATCCAGATAGCAGATGTTCTGAAAGAGCTGGAAAACCTGGACCCATACAAATCAGCTGGGCTTGACAATCTGGACCCCCTATTTCTGAAACTGTCCGCCGCCATTGTCGCACCCCCTATCACCAGCCTGTTCAACCTCTCCTTCGTATCATCTGAGATCCCCAAGGATTGGAAAGCTGCCGCGGTCATCCCCCTCTTCAAAGGGGGAGACACCCTGGACCCAAACTGTTACAGACCTATATCCATCCTGCCCTGCCTATCTAAGGTCTTCGAAAGCCAAGTCAACAAACAGATCACTGACCATCTCGAATCCCACCGTACCTTCTCCGCTGTGCAATCCGGTTTCCGAGCCGGTCATGGGTGCACCTCAGCCACGCTCAAGGTACTAAACGATATCATAACCGCCATCGATAAAAGACATTACTGTGCAGCCGTCTTCATCGACCTGGCCAAGGCTTTCGACTCTGTCAATCACCATATTCTTATCGGCAGACTCAGTAGCCTCGGTTTTTCTAATGACTGCCTTGCCTGGTTCACCAACTACTTTGCAGACAGAGTTCAGTGTGTCAAATCGGAGGGCATGTTGTCCGGTCCTCTGGCAGTCTCTATGGGGGTACCACAGGGTTCAATTCTCGGGCCGACTCTTTTCTCTGTATACATCAATGATGTTGCTCTTGCTGCGGGCGATTCCCTGATCCACCTCTACGCAGACGACACCATTCTATATACTTCCGGCCCTTCCTTGGACACTGTACTATCTAACCTCCAAACGAGCTTCAATGCCATACAACACTCCTTCCGTGGCCTCCAACTGCTCTTAAACGCTAGTAAAACCAAATGCATGCTTTTCAACCGTTCGCTGCCTGCACCCGCACGCCCGACTAGCATCACCACCCTGGACGGTTCCGACCTAGAATATGTGGACATCTATAAGTACCTAGGTGTCTGGCTAGACTGCAAACTCTCCTTCCAGACTCATATCAAACATCTCCAATCCAAAATCAAAGCAAGAATCGGCTTTCTATTCCGCAACAAAGCCTCCTTCACTCACGCCGCCAAACTTACCCTAGTAAAACTGACTATCCTACCGATCCTCGACTTCGGCGATGTCATCTACAAAATAGCTTCCAATACTCTACTCAGCAAACTGGATGCAGTTTATCACAGTGCCATTCGTTTTGTTACTAAAGCACCTTATACGACCCACCACTGCGACCTGTATGCCCTAGTCGGCTGGCCCTCGCTACATGTTCGTCGTCAGACCCACTGGCTCCAGGTCATCTACAAGGCTATGCTAGGTAAAGTGCCGCCTTATCTCAGTTCACTGGTCACGATGGCTACACCCACCTGCAACACGCGCTCCAGCAGGTGTATCTCACTGATCATCCCTAAAGCCAAAACCTCATTTGGACGCCTTTCCTTCCAGTTCTCTGCTGCCTGCGACTGGAACGAATTGCAAAAATCTCTGAAGTTGGAGACTTTTATCTCCCTCAACAACTTTAAAAATCTGCTATCCGAGCAGCTAACCGATCGCTGCAGCTGTACATAGTCCATCTGTAAACTACCCACCCAATTTACCTACCTCACCCCCCATACTGCTTTTATTTATTTACTTTTCTGCTCTTTTGCACACCAGTATCTCTTCTTGCACATGATCATCTGATGATTTATCACTCCAGTGTTAATCTGCTAAATTGTAATTATTCGATTTATTGCCTACCTCATGCCTTTTGCACACATTGTATATAGATTCTCTTTTTTTTTTTCTACCATGTTATTGACTTGTTTATTGTTTACTCCATGTGTAACTCTGTGTTGTCTGTTCACACTGCTATGCTTTATCTTGGCCAGGTCGCAGTTGCAAATGAGAACTTGTTCTCAACTAGCCTACCTGGTTAAATAAAGGTGAAATAAAAATAAATAAAAAAGTCTAGAGGGTGTATTGCATGTGTTAACTTCATAAAGAGGTAAGTACCCCTTGCCGTGGCACACAGAATGGGGCGGGGGTGGCTGTTTCCATTGGTTGAGGTACGTTCTCATTCCACCACGCCTCGACACAACGTAGCATGCATGGTGAATCATGAGCAGTCAGCACGCCTTTTCCACAAAATGTACAGTCATTGCACTCTACAGTGCATTCGGAAAGTATTCAGACGCCTTCCTTTTTCCCACATTTTGTTACATTACGGCCTTATTCTAAAAGGAATTAAATCAATTTAAAAATCCTCCGCAATCTACACACGATACCTCATAATGACAAAGCGAAAACAGGTCTTTAGAAATTTTTGCAATTGTATTTCAAATAAAAATTGAAATACCTTATTTACATAAGTATTCAGACCCTTTGCTATGAGACTTGAAACTGAGTTCAGGTGCATCCTGTTTCCATTGATCATCAACTTGATTGGAGACCACCTATGGTAAATTCAATTGATTGGACATGATTTGGAAAGGCACATAACTGTCTACATAAGGTCCCACAGTTGACATTGCATGTCAGAGCAAAAACCAAGCAATAAGGTCGAAGGAATTGTCCGTAGAGCTCCAAGACAGGATTGTGTCGAGGCATAGATCTGGGGAAGGGTATCAAAAAATGTCTGCAGCATTGAAGGTCTCCAAGAACACAGTGGCCTACATCATTCATAAATGGAAGAAGTTTATAACCACCAAGACTCTTCCTAGAGCTGGCCGCCCAGCCAAACTGAGCAAACGGGGGAGAAGGGCCTTGGCAAACGGGAGAGAGGTGACCAAGAATCCGATGGTCACTCTGACAGAGCTCCAAAGTTCCTCTGTGGAGAAGGAATAACCTTCCAGAAGGACAACCATCTCTGCAGCACCACCAATCAGGCCTTTATGGTAGACTTGGAGACGGGACTGGGAGACTAGTCAGGATCGAGGGAAAGATGTATGGAGCAAAGTACAGAGAAATCCTTGATGAAAACCTGCTCCAGAGCGCTCAGGACCTCAGACTGGGGTGAAGGTTCACCTTCCAACAGGACAGCAACCCTAAGCACACAAAAATGTCTTAGAACCTGTTTTCGCTTTGTCATTATGGGGTATTGTGTGCAGATTGATGAGGGGAAATATGTTGATCCATTTTAGAATAAGGCTGTAACGTAGCAAAATGTGGAAAAAGTCAAGGGGTCTGAATAGTTCCCGAATGCACTGTATGTTTGTACAATTTGGTAAGTGTAATCAAAAAGTCAACACGCTGTTCTATAACAATGGTGTATATAAACCCTGGATTGCTGATGCTATGTATTGCCCATTGAGAGGCTTTGAAGCCCTTTTCTTGTTATGTTTAGCTCACATAATATAATCTAAAAGTATGCATTAAGGTGTCTGTTATAAAAATAAATGTGTCAAAAATGACTGTAGACATTAATAAATGCATTTCTATATATGGGTTAGCTGGCATCTCACGAAAATGGCGTGTGCGTTTCCTTGGGGCAGAAGTCAACATGTTGTTGTGATTCTGGATGGCCAAATTGCTAGCAAAAATGACAAGAAATTGCCATTTGGGGAATCGTAAGTGTCTCGTTTCAGCTCATTTCATCTTGTTATTGATACCATGTCTTGTTTTGAGGTGTTTTGACAGATTTCATGTCAATGCTAATATGGGAAAAAAAATTGCTAGCTATCTTGTCAGTTTATCTATAATCTTTGGTTCTAGTGCCCTGTTCAGCTGGAGGACGGACATAACAAACACGCCTCTCTGATTCTAAAGAATCATGTCAGTCCAATTCATGGCATTTCTATCAACAACAAGCCCAACACAAACCCACTGAGCTATATCAGCCCCGCTCTGCCCATCGCTTGTCTGTTTGGAAAGCCTCGGCGATCCCGCCCACAGCCGACCCGTTCCGTGTGTCGCGCGAGGGGCTTCTCTGGAGGAGAGAGGCAGACTTGATGATACCCATGGACAGACAGTTTGAGAGAGAGAGGCTACAAACCAACAGGTAAGATAGTGAGAAGTGCCTCTCCAAGCTCATAGTCTGAACGATCATAAATGATCTCTGATTAAGTGATAACAGATTAAGTCTCGAGGGTGTATTGCATGTGTGAACTTAATGCAGGAGAGAGTCAGCCATGATGATATTTTATTTTTGATAATTGTGGAGTGGAGATTGATTCATTTCAGTTTGACCTTTAAAAAATTTTTTAAACAGTTTTGAACGGTGCATGTTGATGGTTATTATTACAGTATAATAACTGTATTATAAATTGAAAATATGACATTATGTTTAAAACCATACTTTATATAGAGCAGCCTTAGTAACAACCTGGCAGGGGCAAAGAAAGAGTACAAAATGGTTGTTTAGTGGAATATATCCACATTAACAGTCAGACTGGTATTCAGTACAGTATGAATGGCCATGGCCCAAAGACTGATTGGACTGTACCAGAGTAACTGCCCCTCTGCAAGGCCCCCTTAGCCTTGTAAATGTGCACCTTTGTATGTTAAGATTTGTCTGTGTCCTTTTCTCAAAAGTCCGTAGAAATTAGTATTTAAAACCTGTTTCTGTGGCCTCTGTAGACTCTGGTAACTCACCGTGAGGTTGAGCAGATTGACGATGTCCCCTGGAGGGACACAGTGTGTCTCAGTTGTCCCTTTGGTGACGATCTCAGTCAGGTAGAGAAGCCACTTCCCATTGGTCACCTCGTGGGGCAACTCAAACTCCATGGCCAGGGGTCCCCAGCGCACCCAGAGGCTCTCCCTCCACTGACGCCTGGTGGTAGAACGGTGGTATCACAGCCACCACAGGAAAAACACATGGCAACAGAACAGATATCGATATAAAAATGACAATGTATACAGAGCTTACGGGATTCCTCATTCTGTGTGACTACAAAGCATGTCTATTCTACATAAATCATTTATATCTAAATGTTCTGTAATGTAATCCAGTTTATTTGGGGTCTCTTCCCCCACAACATCACAAGAAGAAGCAGTGTGGTGTTTATAGTAATATTAACAGCACATTATCATTTTTTTCTGCCAACACCTAGCTACACCTAGCTCGCCCACACGACTCCAGACAACTGACTAAATCTGTCCAGAACATATTACTTCGCAAAACTGTTCAGCCTACAATTACAGCTCAGACTTAAAGGGAAGCATCACTCACTAGCCCACAACATAGCTGACGCTAGCTAAGTGCTGGTGTCTCACCTTGAAGGTCTATTCCACCAGACTGCCCACGTCACTGGTGGTGTTCATAGCTGACTCCCCCATCACCTTCCCGCTGAAGTAGGTCTGGACCAGAGACTTGTCTCTGTTTAGAGGAGGGGGGAAGGAAGGATGGAAGAACAAGAAGAAGAAGAAGGGGGATGACAATGGAAGTTAGATTGTGAAACAGGCTCTTGGCCTTGCATTAGGACAACGTGGTGTGTGTGCCTGAAGTTACACTTACATGGAAAAGGAAGTCTGGATGAAGTTCTCTATCAGCAGGACCACAGTGCACAGGTCATTCTGCTCACTCGACCTGCAGAAACAACAACATCAGTGTTTATTTGGTTCGTTTATTTACCCAATTATATTCATATATCCCCCTCGGACATAAAGACTGACTGCTGTAAATATGAGATAATGATATGAGGATGTAGAGTGACGACAACTATCTCCTGTTGCTTACGTAGACAACAGGTGTTCAGGTTGATTCCGGATGTTTCAAAGATGAGCTGCAGAGAGACCTGCAAACCATGGGAGGGGTCGTGAGACTTGAACTATCACAAGGCAACATTACAGTAGGGTAAAACCAATGATGTGGTGTACTGTATAATCTCTATGGGTTAAAAGAGTATGGCCTTACCATCTCATTGCTCCTCGGTGGATTCCCCAGCTCACAGATAACAGTCTTCTCGGCACTACATTCTACATCAGGATCCTACAAATAAATACACATAGTCAATCAAATGTATTTTATAAAGTCCTTTTCACATCAGCAGTTGTTACAGAGTGCTATTCTGATACCCAGCCTAAAACACCAAAGGACAAGCAATGCAGACGCAGAAGCACAGTGGCCAGGACAAACTCCCCAGAAAGGCAGGTACCTAGGAAGAAACCTAGAGAGGAACCAGGCTCCGAGGGGTGGCCAGTCCTCTTCTGGAGATTAAAAGAGCACATAGCCATTTATGCCAGATCGTTCTTCAAGACGTTCAAACTTTCTTAGATGACCAGCAGGGTCTAGTAATAACCACAGTGATTATAGAGGGTGCAACAGTTCAACAGCTCACGAGTAAATATCAGTTGGTATTATGACACTATTACCTGTATGTACAGAACATAGTTGACAGAGCAATTTGGTCAATGGACCTGTCAATCGTCAGACTTCACCCAACCCTTTGTCACTCCCTGGTGGATGTACCTGGGAACGCATGCTAGAGTATCTGAGAGTGGAGGGGATGGAGATGTTGAGCATGGCTTGGTGGGCGTCCTCAGCTACCTTCCCAGGGCCAGGCAGGTTAGTTACCTCCACTAGTAGCATCATCTTCTTCACATTATTGCCGTACTGCAGCAATGGGTGGTTCCCCTGGCTGTATGCACACAGGACATCACAGTTCATGTATGAGGGACCATGGACAAAATATTGCGCCAGAGGGAAATCGTGTGAATCCGAAGCACTGGGGTCCAAACCAATTTTTGGTGGGGACCTACATGATTTGATAGAGTTGAGGCTTGATCCATTTTAGATTGATTGAATTATGCAGTTCTTAGAGTAACATCGACTTTCAATGTATTCAGACGGACGATCTGCCCGATACCACATGAATAACATATCTTCTTCCGTGTTTTCCACATACCTGGGGTAAGGCTTCAGTCTCTCGTTAGCAAACTTAGCTGTTAGCTGCAGGTTACTGGTGCACTTGTTGTCTGAGCCACACTCCTTCTGAAAGTTGATCTGCAAAAAAACGGGAAGAAAGAGTTTGAAAACACACATCACTATGTACTCACTGGAATCAGGTTATTCCTAAATCAGTAACATACCACCTTCCTCTCACTCATTTTCTGTGTGTGGCTCAATACAGGGTAGGAGTCCAGGTTCTGCAGGGCTTTCCTGACTTTCTGTTCATCCAGGGACACATTCAGGGAGAAAACCACCGGCTCCAGTTTGTCCCTCACATATTCCTGGAGAAGATGTGTAACGGTTGTCGTTGGTGGAAGGAGAAGAGGACCAAAGTGCAGCGTGGTACGTATTCATAATACATTTAATAAAGAATGAATACTCGACAAACGAACAGTTCTGTAAGGTGCAAACAAAAACACTAAACAGAAAATAACTACCCACAACCCATAGTGGGAAAACAGGCTACCTAAGTATGATTCTCAATCAGAGACAACGATCGACACCTGCCTCTGATTGAGAACCATACTAGGCCAAACACATAGAAATATAACGACTAGAACAAAACATAGAAAAACAACATAGAATGCCCACCCCAACTCACGCCCTGACCAACTAAAATAAAGACATAAAAAAGGAACTAATGTCAGAACGTGACAAGATGACACAGATGAGTGTGTGTTCCTGTGTGATCAGTCATATGTGTGCGTGTGTGTGTGTGTGTGTCTGTCCTGTGTGATCAGTCATATGCGTGTCTGTGTGTACAGTATTTTACCTCAACTCTGAGCTCCAGCACCTGACACTCGTTCTTGGGAGATGGCATGTTGAGGAGGCCTGTGTAGGTGTCATGCTTATTGACCAGGAAGTGAACTCGAGGGTTCCGGCGATCCATGTCAGCTTCCACTGTGTACTTCACCGCTACACAGGGAGGAAAGACAAAAGTAGTTAGATGTACAGCCAGAAATAAGTACAGGCCAGGTGTATATCCTGTGTGAGGATGTATTAGAAAAGGAATGACACTTATGTTTTTCTTGAAACCTTTGTTCCCATTGCTGAGAGTGTAGGAGAAACAGACTGTTATGGTCAAACTGTAGGAGACATAGAGAAGAGATGCCAATGCTTCATTTTAAGGGGTCCTTATTACAATGTTATTACATACAGTATGTAAGTACACTGTAACAAGTATCGTAATTAAATTGTATTAATTCATAGTTACACTGTACTAACAACATGTAGCTGGTGGTAATTGCAGTCTGTAATTACAGAGGCGTAGCAACAAATGCATGTTGCCATGATTGTTACAAATGTTAAAGTTTCTGATAGCATACGAAAGCACCATACTTCAGCCTGCACAAACCAACTGATAAGTGTTGAAAGTGTCGTAGCTGAATCAGAATTAGTTAGGTAACATAGATAAATAAGATGTTTTATTTACTTTATACTTGTCATTAGAATGTCTTCTTTTGGACTATACTGTTGGCAGTTGCATTTTCCTTTCTCCTCTAGGGAAAAGTCACTTGGGGTAGAGAGGGGAGAGGTCAGGCTTGTCTTTTACATGTCTGGTAATATGCAGAATATCAGAAAGGGAGAAGTCAGCTTTGAACATTGTCTTCATAGGTGAATATATCTGTGAAACCATGTGAAGGGCTCCACTATGTCTGTACTCCAGTCACTCCCTCATTTTCCCATTGGGGGGGAGGAGTATGGCAGTGTCTGGAACCAACCACCTCTGATGTTGAACTTATCTTTCATAGTATATGACCTAGAGGTTCACCCCTTAGTGAGCTTCTCCAGGAGTGGGGAGAAGAGGGGGTGTATTTGAGATGGGAGTATCTAGAATTTACAATTGATATATGCCATTGGATGAGGTAATGTTTTGGTTCTAAGAAGTACCAAGAACGAGATTAGAACCTCGTCTTAGAGAGCAAACTGAACGATAATTTATAGCTAATTGTCACGTTCCTGACCTGTTTTCCTTTGTTTTGTATTCATTTTAGTTGGTCAGGGCGTGAGTTGGGTGGGTTTGTCTATGTTTGTATTTCTATGTTGGGAGTTTGTGTTCGGCCTGGTATGATTCTCAATCAGAGACAGCTGTCAATCGTTGTCCCTGATTGAGAGTCATACTTAGGCAGCCTGGGTTTCACCTGTGTTTTGTGGGTGTTTGTTTCCTGTGTTAGCGTTTGGGCCACACAGGACTGTTGCAGGTTAGTCACGTTTGTTGTTTTGTTTATTTGTAGTGTTTGTTGGTTTGTCATTAAAATCATGAATACCTCCTACTCCGCATCTTGGTCCGATCCATGCTCCTCCTCGTCTGAGGAGGAGAACGACATTGACAGCCGTAACAGAAACACCCACCACAACAGGACCAAGCGGATTGAGGAAGGGAGGCAAGAACAACAGCAATGGGGAAAAGAGGAATGGACTTGGGAGGAGATCCTGGACGGCAAAGGACCCTGGACTCAGCCAGGGGAATATCGCCGTCCCAAAGCGGAGCTGGAGGCAGCGAAAGCGGAGAGGAGGTTCTATGAGGCAAAAGCACGTAAGAGCGGCTGGAAGCCCGAGAGGCTCACCCAAAAATTTCTTGGGGGGGGGGGGGCTAAAGGGGAGTGTGGCGAAGCCGGGTTGGATACCTGAGCCAACTCCCCGGGCTTGCCGTGGAGTGAGAGGGCGTTGTACTGGTCAGACACCGTGTTATGCGGTAAAGCGCACGGTGTCCCCAGTACGCGTGCTTAGCCCAGTGCGGGCTATTCCACCTTGCCGCACTGGGAGGGCTAGGTTGGGCATCGAGCCGGATGCCATGAAGCCGGCCCAACGTATCTGGCCTCCAGTACGTCTCCTCGGGCCGGCGTACATGGCACCAGCCTTACAGGTGGTGTCCCCGGTTCGCCTGCATAGCCCAGTGCGGGCTATTCCACCTCGCCGCACTGGCAGGGCTACGGGGACCATTCAACCTGGTAAGGTTGGAGAGGCTCGGTGCTCAAGAGCGCGTGTCCTCCTTCACGGTCCGGTATATCCGGCGCCACCTTCCCACCCCAGCCCAGTACCATCAGTGCCGACACCACGCACCAGGCTTCCAGTGCATCTCCACGCACTCTCCCTATGGTGCGTGTCTCCAGCCCAGTGCCTCCAGTTCCGGTACCACGCACCAGGCCTATAGTGCGTCTCAGCCGGCCAGAGTCTGCCGTGTGCCCAGCGGTGCCTGAACGGCCCGTCTGCCCAGCGGTGCCTGAACGGCCCGTCTGCCCAGCGGTGCCTGAACGGCCCGTCTGCCCAGCGGGGCCTGAACTGCCCGTCTGCCCAGCGGCGCCTGAACTGCCCGTCTGCCCAGCGGCGCCTGAACCGCCCGTCTGCCAAGCGCCGTCTGAGCCATCCGTCTCCCCAGCGCCATCTGAGCCATCCGTCTCCCCAGCGCCGTCTGAGCCATCCGTCTGTCCCGAGCCGTTAGAGCCAGTCGTCAGTCAGGATCTGCCAGGGCCGCCAACCAGACAGGATCTGCCAGAGCCGCCAACCAGACAGGATCTGCCAGAGACGCCAACCAGACAGGATCTGCCAGAGACGCCAACCAGACAGGATCTGCCAGAGACGCCAACCAGACAGGATCTGCCAGAGCTGCCAACCAGACAGGATCTGCGGGAGCCGGCAGCCAGTCATGAGCGTCCAGAGCCGTCCAGCCAGGACCAGCCAGAGCCGTCCAGCCAGGACCAGCCAGAGCCGTCCAGCCAGGATCCGCCAGAGCCTTCCGCCAGCCAGGATCCTCCAGAGCCTTCCGCCAGCCAGGATCCTCCAGAGCCTTCCGCCAGCCAGGATCCTCCAGAGCCTTCCGCCAGCCAGGATCCGCCAGAGCCTTCCGCCAGCCAGGATCCGCCAGAGCCTTCCGCCAGCCAGGATCCGCCAGAGCCAGCCAGCCAGGATCCGCCCCTCAGTCCGGTGCTGCCCCTCAGTCAGGTGCTACCCCTCAGTCTGTTACTGCTCTTTAGTATAGGGGGATTGACATGGAGGGTGGACATTTTGAGGAGGCCACGGAAGCGGGGGTTGACTATGGTGGGGTGGGGACCACGACCAGCGCCAGAGCCGCCACCGTGGACAGACGCCCACCCAGACCCTCCCCTAGACTTTGTGCTGGTGCGCCTGGAGTTCGCACCTTAAGGGGGGGGTTCTGTCACGTTCCTGACCTGTTTTCCTTTGTTTTGTATTCATTTTAGTTGGTCAGGGCGTGAGTTGGGTGGGTTTGTCTATGTTTGTATTTCTATGTTGGGAGTTTGTGTTCGGCCTGGTATGATTCTCAATCAGAGACAGCTGTCAATCGTTGTCCCTGATTGAGAGTCATACTTAGGCAGCCTGGGTTTCACCTGTGTTTTGTGGGTGTTTGTTTCCTGTGTTAGCGTTTGGGCCACACAGGACTGTTGCAGGTTAGTCACGTTTGTTGTTTTGTTAATTTGTTAGTGTTTGTTGGTTTGTCATTAAAATCATGAATACCTCCTACTCCGCATCTTGGTCCGATCCATGCTCCTCCTCGTCTGAGGAGGAGAACGACATTGACAGCCGTAACACTAATGCTATCTGGCTATGGGATACTCCTCTCTAAAGTAAAAGGCCCTTTGTGAAGTTCCTAAGATCTGTGGTCCGTCATGTAAGTTGAGAGGGGTGTATCTTGGCTATAAAAGACACTAAGTATTTTTTGTTAGCACTCTCAGAGAATTCATTTATAGACACTGAATTGATCTGAGAGTCAAAGGGCTATGGTGAAGCTCATATAATTAAAGATGGAGTTTAAAATATAACTGACTTGTGTGTGGTTTGCAAACTCTCCTCATTTAGTAATACAGGAAATTACCACGACAAATGTCGACCACCTCATTCACACAACTCTGAATAAAAGGGCTCTGGAGTCTGATCCCCAGGCCCAGGTCAAGCTTTCGTTTCAAATTCATGGAAGTCATTACACAATTACAGACAGGCAACATAAAAAACGACAAGTAATCTAGTAAAAACCGTAGAAATCACAGGAGTATAACGAAGTCATTAAACAGCAAATTAAAAACATTGACATTTCAAGAAATCAGCCTCAAAATCCTTCATCAATGATTTAAAAACCCAAATCAGGACAAGTTCTTCCAGTTTAAAAGTATTTTGTAAGGCCTTCCAAGCCGATGGTGAAGAGTACATAAAAGCCCTTTTACCAAATTCAGTTAGGTTATTTGGAACAGTTAGCAGAATAAAGTCCAGCGAACGAAGAGAGTACCCACCACATTTCTGAACAATAAAAATGCCCAAATAAAATGGTAGTAAAGCCAAAATGGCTTTGTAAATACAAGTATACCAGTGACTGAGCCTACGAGTGACTAAAGAAGGCCAGCCAACCCTGGTATACAAAGTGCAGTGGTGCTTAAGGGTTTTGCAGTTTAAAATACATCTCAATGCTCCATGGTAAAGGGGGTAAATTGATCTCAAACACTTAGTGGAAGCGTTCATATATAAAATTTCACCGTAGTCTACTATAGGCATAAATGTAGCTGATACAAGCCTCCTTCTGGCTTCAAAAGAAAAACAGGTTTTATTCATAAAATAAAATCCCAACTTCAGCTTACATTCTTTTGTAAGTTGTTGAATATGCAATTTAAAAGAGAGCCATCATCATTTAAAATTCCAATATATTTATATGAGGTTACAGCCTCAATCTCATTGCCCTGACAGGTAGTAATAGGTGAAAGGTTCAGAGGTCTATTTTTTTGCTTTAGAAAACACCATTAGTTGAGTTTTGTCAGCATTGAGGATAAGCTTTAATTGACACAAGGTACGTTGAACAGTATAAAAAGCCGTTTGCAAATCTGGAAAGCTTTTGTGAGAGACGAGGCACAACAATAAATAACAATATCATCAGCATAAAAGTGAAGTTGCGCATTTTGCATATTTTTGTTTAAATTATTTATATAAATACTGAATGAGACGGGACCAAGTATAGAGCCCTGGGGCACACCATTACAGACAGACAATTTAACAGACATAAGCCCATCAAATTGAGTGCACTGAGTTCTATCAGACAGATAATTAGCAAACCATGCAACTGCATGAGCCGAAAGACCTACGCTCGACAATCTCTACCTCGGTATAGCATGATCAACTGTATCAAAAACCTTAGCGAGATCAATAAAAAGTGAGACCCAGTGCTGTTTTTTTTTCAAGGGCTTCAGTGATATCATTTTAAACCTTCATGGCTGCTGTAATTGTGCTATGCTTCTTCCTGAAACCCGATTGGTACAGTGATAAAATAGAGTTAGTATATAACAAATGATTTTAGCTGTTCTCTAACAAGGGTTTCAAGTATTTTCCGCCAGGGGTGACAGCTTTGAGATTGGCCTATAATTATTTTAAAGAGTTGGATCTCCCCCTTTTAAAAGTGGTAGGACAAATGCTGATTTCCAGATCTTTGGGATTTCATTACATTCCAGGGTTAGATTGAACAGATATGTACGTAGTTCAGCTATGAAATGAGAGACGAGGCACATCTGTCTATCGCCCATCTGTCTATCGCCTCCTTTGAATTCCATGCTGTCACAGTTACCAGCCCTTTCAAGCTTAACATCCTTATCATTTATCGCCCTCCAGGTTCCCTTGGAGAGTTCATCAATGAGCTTGACGCCTTGATAAGTTCCTTTCCTGAGGATGGCTCACCTCTCACAGTTCTGGGTGACTTTAACCTCCCCACGTCTACCTTTGACTCATTCCTCTCTGCCTCCTTCTTTCCACTCCTCTCCTCTTTTGACCTCACCCTCTCACCTCCCCCCCCTACTCACAAGGCAGGCAATACGCTTGACCTCATCTTTACTAGATGCTGTTCTTCCACTAATCTCATTGCAACTCCCCTCCAAGTCTCCGACCACTACCTTGTATCCTTCTCCCTCTCGCTCTCATCCAACACTTCCCACACTGCCCCCACTCGGATGGTATCGCGCCGTCCCAACCTTCGCTCTCTCTCCCCCGCTACTCTCTCCTCTTCCATCCTATCATCTCTTCCCTCTGCTCAAACCTTCTCCAACCTATCTCCTGATTCTGCCTCCTCAACCCTCCTCTCCTCCCTTTCTGCATCCTTTGACTCTCTATGTCCCTATCCTCCAGGCCGGCTCGGTCCTCCCCTCCTGCTCCGTGGCTCGACGACTCATTGCGAGCTCACAGAACCGGGCTCCGGGCAGCCGAGCGGAAATGGAGGAAAACTCGCCTCCCTGCGGACCTGGCATCCTTTCACTCCCTCCTCTCTACATTCTCCTCTTCTGTCTCTGCTGCTAAAGCCACTTTCTACCACTCTAAATTCCAAGCATCTGCCTCTAACCCTAGGAAGCACTTTGCCAACTTCTCCTCCCTCCTGAATCCTCCCCCCCCCCCTCCTCCCTCTCTGCGGATGACTTCGTCAACCATTTTGAAAAGAAGGTCGATGACATCCGATCCTCGTTTGCTAAGTCAAACGACACCGCTGGTTCTGCTCACACTGCCCTACCCTGTGCTTTGACCTCTTTCTCCCCTCTCTCTCCAGATGAAATCTCGCGTCTTGTGACGGCCGGCCGCCCAACAACCTGCCCGCTTGACCCTATCCCCTCCTCTCTTCTCCAGACCATTTCCGGAGACCTTCTCCCTTACCTCACCTCGCTCATCAACTCATCCTTGACCGCTGGCTACGTCCCTTCCGTCTTCAAGAGAGCGAGAGTTGCACCCCTTCTGAAAAAACCTACACTCGATCCCTCCGATGTCAACAACTACAGACCAGTATCCCTTCTTTCTTTTCTCTCCAAAACTCTTGAACGTGCCGTCCTTGGCCAGCTCTCCTGCTATCTCTCTCAGAATGACCTTCTTGATCCAAATCAGTCAGGTTTCAAGACTAGTCATTCAACTGAGACTGCTCTTCTCTGTGTCACGGAGGCACTCCGCACTGCTAAAGCTAACTCTCTCTCCTCTGCTCTCATCCTTCTAGACCTATCGGCTGCCTTTGATACTGTGAACCATCAGATCCTCCTCTCCACCCTTTCCGAGTTGGGCATCTCCGGCGCGGCCCACGCTTGGATTGCGTCCTACCTGACAGGTCGCTCCTACCAGGTGGCGTGGCGAGAATCTGTCTCCGCACCACGTGCTCTCACCACTGGTGTCCCCCAGAGCTCTGTTCTAGGCCCTCTCCTATTCTCGCTATACACCAAGTCACTTGGCTCTGTCATATCCTCACATGGTCTCTCCTATCATTGCTATGCAGACAACACACAATTAATCTTCTCCTTTCCCCCTTCTGATAACCAGGTGGCGAATCGCATCTCTGCATGTCTGGCAGACATATCAGTGTGGATGACGGATCACCACCTCAAGCTGAACCTCGGCAAGACAGAGCTGCTCTTCCTCCCGGGGAAGGACTGCCCGTTCCATGATCTCGCCATCACGGTTGACAACTCCATTGTGTCCTCCTCCCAGAGTGCTAAGAACCTTGGCGTGATCCTGGACAACACCCTGTCGTTCTCAACTAACATCAAGGCGGTGACCCGTTCCTGTAGGTTCATGCTCTACAACATTCGCAGAGTACGACCCTGCCTCACACAGGAAGCGGCGCAGGTCCTAATCCAGGCACTTGTCATCTCCCGTCTGGATTACTGCAACTCGCTGTTGGCTGGGCTCCCTGCCTGTGCCATTAAACCCCTACAACTCATCCAGAACGCCGCAGCCCGTCTGGTGTTCAACCTTCCCAAGTTCTCTCACGTCACCCCGCTCCTCCGCTCTCTCCACTGGCTTCCAGTTGAAGCTCGCATCCGCTACAAGACCATGGTGCTTGCCTACGGAGCTGTGATGGGTACGGCACCTCCGTACCTTCAGGCTCTGATCAGGCCCTACACCCAAACAAGGGCACTGCGTTCATCCACCTCTGGCCTGCTCGCCTCCCTACCTCTGAGGAAGTACAGTTCCCGCTCAGCCCAGTCAAAACTGTTCGCTGCTCTGGCACCCCAATGGTGGAACAAACTCCCTCACGACGCCAGGTCAGCGGAGTCAATCACCACGTTCCGGAGACACCTGAAACCCCACCTCTTTAAGGAATACCTAGGATAGGATAAAGTAATCCTTCTAACCCCCCCCCCCCTTAAAAGAGTTAGATGTACTATTGTAAAGTGGTTGTTCCACTGGATATCATAAGGTGAATGCACCAATTTGTAAGTCGCTCTGGATAAGAGCGTCTGCTAAATGACTTAAATGTAAATGTAAATGTAAAATGAAATCAACTGCCAGATTTAAAAAATAGGGATCAAGATGATCAGGACCTGCAGGCTTTCTCTGTTATATGCATTTCAGGGCTTTATGTACCTCCTGCACTGAGAATGGCAAAAAGCTAAATGTTTGACCAGCTCTCACTGATTCATCCACACAGGGTTTTACAGAGACAAAGGACACTGAATCAAACAGCCTACAAATTGCTCATTGCAACAATTTAGCATTTCAGTTTTGTCATATGCAGCAACAGAGTCCTTCAATACACATGACGGTAATTCATTAACATGAATGTTACCAGACATACACTACCGTTCAAAAGTTTGGGGGTCACCTAGAAATATCCTTGTTTTTGAAAGAAAAGCAAATTTTTTGTCCATTAAAATAACATAAAATTGAGAAATACAGTGTAGACATTGTTAATGTTGACTATCGTATGTGGACACGGCTGATTTTTTATGGAATATCTACATAGGCGAGAAACAGACGCCTCACAAGTCCTCCACTGGCAGCTTCATTAAATAGTACCCGCAAAACACCTGTCTCGACGTCAACAGTGAAGAGGCTACTCCGGAATGCTGGCCTTCTAAGCAGAGTTGCAAAGAAAAAGCCATATCTCAGACTGTCCAATAAAAAGAAAAGATTAAGATGGGCAAAATAACACAGACACTGGACAGACAGACGAAGACTGGAAAAAAGTGTTATGGACAGACAAATCTAAGTTTGAGGTGTTCGGATCACAAAGAAGAACATTCGCGAGACGCAGAAAAAATTTAAAGATGCCGGAGGAGTGCTTGACGCCATCTATTAAGCATGGTGGAGGCAATGTGATGGTCTGATGGTGCTTTGGTTGGGGTAAAGTGGGATCTTGAAGAAGGAAGGTTATCACTCCATTTTGCAATGCCATTCCATACCCTGTGGACAGCGCTTAATTGGAGCCAATTTCCTCCTACAACAGGACAATGACCCAAAGCTCTAAACTATGCAATAACTATTTAGGGAAGAAGCAGTCAGCTGGTATTCTGTCTATAATGGAGTGGTCAACACAGTCATTGGATCTCAACCCTATTGAGCTGTTGTGAGAGCAGCTTGACCGTATGGTACTGTCACGAATCCCGCTTCCTGAGTCTGTTTTTGCCTGTGTTCTGTCCTGGAGTGTTTTTTCCGGTGTCCTGGAACGCACCCTGTCTGGTTGCCGGGCGACGTAGCTAGTTGGAGGATCTCTGAGTACCCGCACCTGTATCCCATCAGCTATCTGCACACCTGGTCATGATCATCACCCCTCCACTTCATAAGCGCTGACCTGACATCCATTCCCTGCCGGATCGTTAGCCATGAACAGTATGTTGTGCCAGCGTATCAGCCTCCAGTTTGATAGAGTTTGTTTTGTTGTTTTGTACGTCTTGCTTGCCTTGAATTTACCTCCGTTTTTTCTGTCTACAGTCATTCACCCGGAACACTCATCCCATCCCTACCTGGTCGTCGGTGACTTCAGTTACTTCCTTGGATCTGCTTACTCAATTCCATCAACTCACCTCCGCTGCCCGCTCCGCTACTTGGATTTTTCTATCACTACATTTAAACTTGTAAATAAATACTCACCTTCGTCTTACTCTCCTTGTCCTGGTCTGCTTCTGGGTTCTACTTTAGAGAACCGTGACAGGTACTTAAGAAGTGCCCATCAAGCCAATCCAACTTGTGGGAGGTGCTTCAGGAAGCATGAGGTGAAATCTCTTCAGATTACCTCAACAAATTGACAACTAGAATGCCAAAGGTCTGCAGGGCTGTAATTGCTGCAAATGGAGGATTCTTTGACGAAAGCAACAACATAATTATTATTTCAATTAAAAATCATTATTTACAACCTTGTCAACGTCTTTACTATATTTCCTATTCATTTTGCAACTAATTTCATGTATGTTTTAAAGGAAAACCAGGACATTTCTAAGTGACCTCAAACTTTTGAACGGTATTGTAGACTTAATAGCCTTCCAAGACTTTCTTGGGTCATTCAGGTTATCAGTGGTAACAGACATAAAATATTCTGACTTGGCCTTCTTGAGAAGAGAAGGACAATTGTTTCGTAACTGCCTAAAAAGAAGCCAATCAGCATCAGAACATGATTTCCTTGCTTTAGCACAGGCTAGATTACGTTCGTGAATTATACAAGACAGCTCAGAAGAAAACCATGGATTATCCCATCCTTTAACTGGAAAAAAACATAATTCAAGAATTTCCAGGCAGTTTCCACATCAGGAATAAGCTCAATCTTGCTCCAGTCAAAATAAAATCAAAACAAATCATGAAAGAAAGCCTGCTCATTAAAACCCTTCAAATTTCTCTTACGAATAAAGCGTGGGTTTGTCTTGGTAACCTTAGAATTTCTAACAGCAACATCAGCACAATGGTCACTTAAATCATTACAAAAAACACCAACCGTGGAACATTTGTCAATATCAAATCAATCAGGGTAGATTTCTCTGGACATTTGAGATTTGGGCAGGTGGGTGAGTTAATCAACTGGGTAAGATTCATAGAATTACAAAACTTTTTTTTTTAAAACATCAGACGCTGGCTTTAACCAACACCAGTTGAGATCACCAATCCAGATCATTTCACTGTAAAGACGTTTAGACATGAGGTGCATCAGAGAAGAAAATGCATCACAGAGAGCAGAGAGGGGGGTCTATAACAGCCAATCACAGTTATAGAGAGACCCTTTTAAACCTCAAGATTCAAAGCAAGAAATTCCAACTGTTTATAAATAGTTTCAGACTTTGCCACACTTACAAGGAATATAGTTTTTACATATATAGCCACACCCCCACCTTTCTTAACTCGATCAGTGTGATAAACATTGTAACTAACCATTTATACAAATATCCTTATCAAGAACAGACTTGCTGAGCCAGGTTTCAGAAAACATAATTAAATCAGCATCAGTTGATTTAGCCCAAATCTTAACCCCATCAATTTTTGACAACACATTTTAATGAAAAATACCCAAACCAGAACTAGATTTAAAATCAGAGGGGGTTTGGAGACATTGCATATCAGGGCCAGGGTTAGGTTGCATGTTACCTGATATCAACAAAAGAAGAATAACTAGGCACCCTCTGTTTAATAACATTGCACGGCTTCTCTTTTTTTAAGAGACCTATTGCAAGCGAATTCTAAAAGGGAGTTTCCAGACAATAAAAAACAGTCATTTAAAACCATTAGACTTTGGTAGTGACACAAGTTCGTACTGTTCACATCATGGCACAAATGCATCGGCACTTGGACGAGTGGACCGAGGGAAAAATTAGTGAGTTCCCGCAGACAAAATGTCTAATGGACGGGAGAGCACATTGTCACTCGGCTACCCCAACCCTGGCCAATAGCTTCGACACCCCCCGCAGCTACTTGCCCAAGCCTCCCTAGCTTCTCCTTCACCCAAATCCAGATAGCAGATGTTCTGAAAGAGCTGCAAAACCTGGACCCCTACTAATCAGCTGGGCTAGACAATCTCGACCCTCTCATTCTAAAATGAGTTGCAACCCCTATTACCAGTCTGTTCAACTCTCTTTCGTATCGTCCGAGATCCCTAAAGTTTGGAAAGCTGCCGCGGTGATAAGGGGATATGTTTTAATTATGTTTTAATAAATGATTTGAATATTACACTCTGAAACCATAACTCTGAAACCATATGATTGTATGAAATTGATTAGAATCATTAGATTATTTTAATGCTGTGTGTGGTTTTAGTCAGTAGAATAATAATATATCCTGGAGTGTAGTTCTTAGTCAGAATTAACGTTTTGGTGACAATATGTCTAGTATCTTGATAACAGACTGTCTCAGCCAGATCCGGTGCCGACCTTGGCTGGGGCACTGAGAACTTCCCAGGTCTCTCCCTATCTTGGGGGAGGGCGGGAAGAAGCTATTCTCACGGACTCCCCTAATCTCTGTCGGCTGGGGAGATACCTAATGTTTTGTGTGGAAGTATGTGTGTCGCTATAAAATGAAAGTCTTTGTACTGTGCATGCCAGAACGTTCCGTGAATAAACATTTGACTATTGTAGACTGGGCCTCTGTCTGTTTTCATTTCTATCAGTATCCTACAAATCCTGATATAGCAGACTGAGTAATTTAATTTAATTGGTTAACGAACATGAGAACATAATTCTCGTAACACGCGGTCATCCCCCTCTTCAAAGGTGGTGACACTCTAGACCCAAACTGTTATAGACCTATATCCATCCTGCCCTGCCTTTCTAAAGTCTTCGAAAGCCAAGTTAATAAACAGATCACTGACTATTTCGAATCCCACCGTACCTTCTCCGCTATGCAATCCAGTTTCCGAGCTGGTCACGGGTGCACCTCAGCCAAGCTCAAGGTACTAAACGATATCATAACCGCAATCGATAAAAGACAATACTGTGCAGCCGTATTCATCGACCTGGCCAAGGCTTTTGACTCTGTCAATCACCGTATTCTTATCGGCAGACTCAACAGCCTTGGTTTCTCAAATGACTGCCTCGCCTGGTTCACCAACTACTTCACAGACAGAGTTCAGTGTGTCAAATCGGAGGGCCTGTTGTACGGACCTCTGGCAGTCTCTATGGGGGTACCACAGGGTTCAATTCTCGGCCTGCTTTTTTCTCTGTATATATCAACAATGTCGCTGTTGCTGCGGGTGAGTCCCTGATCCACCTCTACGCAGATGACACCATTCTGTATACATCTGGCCCTTCTTTGGACACTGTGTTAACTAACCTCCAAACGAGCTTCAATGCCATACAACACTCCTTCCGTAGCCTCCAACTGCTCTTAAATGCTAGTAAAACCAAATGCATGCTCTTCCCCCGCCCGACTAGCATCACTACTCTGGACGGTTCTGACTTAGAATATGTGGACAACTACAATTACCTAGGTGTCTGGCTAAACTGTAAAACTCTCTTTCCAGACTCATATTAATCATCTCCAATCCAAAATGAAATCTAGATTCGGCTTCCTATTTCGCAACAAAGCCTCCTTCACTCACGCCGCAAAACATACCCTCGTAAAACTGACTATCCTACCAATCCTCGACTTCGGCAATGTCATTTACAAAATAGCTTCCAACACTCTACTCAGCAAACTGGATGCAATCTATCACAGTGCCATCCGTTTTATCACCAAAGCCCCATATACCACCCACCACTGCGACCTGTATGCTCTAGTCGGCTGGCCCTCGCTACATATTCGGCGCCAGACCCACTGGCTCCAGGTCATCTATAAGTCTATAATAGGTAAAGCTCCGCCTTATCTCAGCACGCGCTCCAGCAGGTATATCTCACTGGTCATCCCCAAAGCCAACACCCCCTTTGGCCGCCTTTCCTTCCAGTTCTCTGCTGCCAATGACTGGAACTAATTGAAAAAAATCGCTGAAGCTGGCTTTAAACTAACTTTAAACATCAGCTATCTGAGCAGCTAACCGATTGCTGCAGCTGTACATAGCCCATCAGTAAATAGCCCACCCAATCTACCCACCTCATCCCCATATTGTTTTTACGTCCTGCACGGTGTTGGGCTGTAAGCACAACCCCCAGCTGTGGACGTCGGGCCCTCATACCACCCTCATGGAGTCTGTTTCTGACCGTTTGAGCAGACACATGCACATTTGTGGCCTGCTGGAGGTCATTTTGCAGGGCTCTGGCAGTGCTCCTCCTTGCACAAAGGCGGAGGTAGCGGTCCTGCTGCTGGGTTGTTGCCCTCCTACGGCCTCCTCCACGTCTCCTGATGTACTGGCCTGTCTCCTGGTAGTGCCTCCATGCTCTGGACACTACGCTGACAGACACAGCAAACCTTCTTGCCACAGCTCGCATTGATGTGCCATCCTGGATGAGCTGCACTACCTGAGCCACTTGTGTGGGTTGTAGACTCCGTCTCATGCTACCACTAGAGTGAAAGCACCGCCAGCATTCAAAAGTGACCAAAACATCAGGCAGGAAGCATAGGAACTGAGAAGTGGTCTGTGGTCACCACCTGCAGAACCACTCCTTTATTGGGGGTGTCTTGCTAATTGCCTATAATTTCCACCTTTTGTCTATTCCATTTGCACAACAGCATGTGAAATTTATTGTCAATCAGTGTTGCTTCCTAAGTGGACAGTTTGATTTCACAGAAGTGTGATTGACTTGGAGTTACATTGTGTTGTTTAAGTGTTCCCTTTATTTTTTTGAGCAGTGTATTTTTTTTAAGTGCTTGAGCTCAGGGCGGTTCGACTGGCACTCCAACAGTTCCTGCCCTACTTGAAGGGGAAGGCATGTCCTGGTCAGATCAGACAACACCATGGTAGTGGTGTATATCAATCATCGGGGGGACTGAGATCATGGCACCTCCACGTAATGGCTCAGGAGCTCTTGCTGTGGGCTCAGACCCGCTTTGCATCACTGCGGGCAGCGGACATGCTATTTAGACTGGAGTATACACCCTCAGGTGGTGTTACAGCTGTGGGAAAGGTTCGGGAGAGTGCAGGTGGACCTGTTTGCATCTCAGGAGAACACTTATTGTCCCAGCTGGTTCTCAATGTCGGACCCTCCAGGACCTCTGGGTTTGGACTCCCTCGCTTACAATTGGCCGGCAACAACACCTTACGCATTCCCACCATTTCCCCTGATTACAGCTATGCTAGACAGGGTCAGTTTGAAGGGCCACCGGCTGCTCCTGATAGCCCCATACTGGCCGAGATGACCATGGTTCAGCCTCCTGTTGTCCCTCCTCTTTGGGACCCCATGGCAGCTTGCCGCTGAGACACGACCTGCTCTCTCAGGCTCGGGGGACGCTGTGGCATCCAGCTTTGGGCTTGGCCCCTGAGAGGCGTAAATGGGCTAGGACTTCAGGACAATTTGGTGAACACGTTGCAGAACGCCAGGGCTTCCTCCACCAACTTGTCATATCAAATGCGGTGGGGCATATTCTGTACTTGGTGTGAGGGTCATAATGTTGCCCACGAGTCGTGAGATGTACAAATGGTTTTACACTTTTTACAATCACTGCTTGTTGCGGGCTGTACAGCATCTACTTTGATAGTGTACTTGGCCACAATTTTGGCATGCCATGATGATGGCCCGAGGGACCCATGGGTGGCCACCCATTGCTCTCCAAGTTCATGAAGGGAGTTAGACGTATGCATCGAGCCCCTGGGGTTAGCGTCTTTGAAGCACCTATCTATGAAGGTGGCATTCCTGTTGGCTATTACCTCCACTAAGAGGGTTAGTGAACTTCATGCTCTTTCAGTGAGCGCTGATTCTGCGCTCTGGCACACAGACGACAGTGCTCTGAAATCGTAGTAGATAGCTAGAGTGAATTTACGAACTCACCCTAGGTTGAAGATGACATACCTTAAGGGACATCTGGTACGGGAGCCGTATGATCGGTGAAGATTCTCCCATTGGAAATGTACGGTCCCTTACCTGACGTCCGACTTCGTCTCGGAAAATCGCGGACGGCGTCGGGCCGAGGGCGCGGGGGAGCTCTTTCGGGAAGTCATCTCGGAAATCGTTTCGGACGTTCGGTCGCCGTTTTATAAAAATAACAAATTTTTGACTTGCACTCCGCATTCTCGAAAATTCCCACAAGGCGGAAAATAAATCATATTGCAGGCGCACGAACACGGGGCAAACGAGCGCGGCCTTTTCTCCTAAACGGAAAATATTTCAAAGACGAAACTCGGCGAGCGTAGGTTTGGAGTAAAGGGAAGTTGGCCCCGAACAAGATGGCGTCGAGGCTTCGGCGCTTTTTGAGTTATGGCCATTTTGCTTGGATCAAAGGTCAAAAACGAAAAGTAGGGTGCAATTTGACCGCTTCACGTCAAAGTACATAAGCATACGGTGTCAGGAAAAAAAAAAACTGCCGTTTATCTATCGTAATTTAAGAGAAATAGTACATTGTCCATTTGGTGATGTTCACGAAGAGGATTTTTTTTTTCAAAAAAATCACAGATCCAGTTGCAGTTTGTTCACACGAACATTTTTAAAGTGGGTCTCGAAGCTCTGCGAGAATTCTGTGATTTTATGTGATTTTATGAAGTAACACACACTCATTTAACCCTCTGTTAATAAGTCAGTTCTTAACATAAAGACTTAAAGCTCAATATTATATAAGAGCCTACCCCAAGGAGGGTATGTGTTCACGTTCAACTTCCTATGTCAACTGGAAGTACCTTAAACTGGTGCATAGGGTCAGGTTTGAAGGGTAATAAAGGTCAGATCTTTTCAAAACTTTACTTGTGTGATTAGACAACCCTCATGAACTGTAATCAGTCATTTTTCCCAACAGATGTCAAAGAAAAGCTCTCTCACACAAACACACACACACAAAAAGGAAGGATGGAGTGAAAAAGTACGGTGCTTAAAGACACACAAAGCCTGCAATGGCATGACTATTATCTCCAGGCCGTGCCGAGTTCAACGAGATGCCCCGCTTGACCGTAGCTCACTCGGTCTGAGCGCAGCGACTGTTACAAGAAGACGGACACAAATGACCTTTTGACCTCAATGTCAATTGTATTTGCTTTTGGGAGACAGAGAGAGAACCGTTAAGGTTAGAAGCACAATTTCACCTCAGGAATGTTCTTAAGGTCCTCCCGATCTGTGCAAGCCTAACCTTGACCTTGTGGCATTAACCCTTACCAGTTAAAAGAAGGTGTTTACATCAAACAATTTACAATGACATGTTGCCCCATAGGAATACATTGACTGCACCTCTCAATTCAACCTGAAGCCTATATGGGTTATGAATGTCTTATGAACCTGTCTTTGATGTCAGTCCATCAGGCCACCATGAGGTCTACCTGTGTCTATTCTAAGCTTCCTGGAGCAACCGGAAGTGGTTAAATCACCCTAAAAGTGTTTGCCATAGCCAACCTGCAGTTTGAGAGAAATAGTGCATTCAGCCCTATGTAAATCAGTCAATTTTTAACATACAGACTTAAAACTCAGGATTCTGTAACAGCCTACTCCAGTGATGATATGTGTTTATTTATAGCTTCCTGTGACAACCAGAAGTGCCATAACTGGTGTCTAATGGGCTGTTTCAAAGGGTTAAAAATGTCAAATCTTTCCAAAACTTCATATATGTGAATAGACAACCCTCATGAACTGTAAATCAGTCCTTCAAATCAAATCAAATCAAATGTTATTAGTCACATACACATGGTTAGCAGATGTTAATGCGAGTGTAGCGAAATGCTTGTGCTTCTAGTTCCGACAATGCAGTAATAACCAACAAGTAATCTAACCTAACAATTCCACAACTACTACCTTACACACACACACAAGTGTAAAGGGATAAAGAATATGTACATAAAGATATATGAATGAGTGGTGGTACAGAACGGCATGGCAGATGCAGTAGATGGTATAGAGTACGGTATATACATATGAGATGAGTACTGTAGGGTATGTAAACATAAAGTGGCATAGTTTAAAGTGGCTAGTGGTACATGTATTACATGAAGATGGCAAGATGCAGTAGATGATATAGAGTACAGTATATACATATGAGATGGGTAATGTAGGGTATGTAAACATTATATTAAGTGGCATTGTTTAAAGTGGCTAGTGGTACATTTTTACATAATTTCCATCAATTCCCATTTTTAAAGTGGCTGGAGTTGAGTCAGTATGTTGGCAGCGGCCGCTAAATGTTAGTGGTGGCTGTTTAACAGTCTGATGGCCTTGAGATAGAAGCTGTTTTTCAGTCTCTCGGTCCCTGCTTTGATGCACCTGTACTGACCTCGCCTTCTGGATGATAGCGGGGTGAACAGGCAGTGGCTTGGGTGGTTGTTGTCCTTGATGATCTTTATGGCCTTCCTGTGACATCGGGTGGTGTAGGTGTCCTGGAGGGCAGGTAGTTTGCCCCCGGTGATGCGTTCTGCAGACCTCACTACCCTCTGGAGAGCCTTACGGTTGTGGGCGGAGCAGTTGCCGTACCAGGCGGTGATACAGCCCGACAGGATGCTCTCGATTGTGCATCTGTAGAAGTTTGTGAGTGCTTTTGGTGACAAGCCGAATTTCTTCAGCCTCCTGAGGTTGAAGAGGCGCTGCTGCGCCTTCTTCACAACGCTGTCTGTGTGGGTGGACCAATTCAGTTTGTCCGTGATGTGTACACCGAGGAACTTAAAACTTTCCACCTTCTCCACTACTGACCCGTCGATGTGGATAGGGGGGTGCTCCCTCTGCTGTTTCCTGAAGTCCACAATCATCTCCTTTGTTTTGTTGACGTTGAGTGTGAGGTTATTTTCCTGACACCACACTCCGAGGGCCCTCACCTCCTCCCTGTAGGCCGTCTCGTCGTTGTTGGTAATCAAGCCTACCACTGTAGTGTCATCCGCAAACTTGATGATTGAGTTGGAGGCGTGCATGGCCACGCAGTCGTGGGTGAACAGGGAGTACAGGAGAGGGCTCAGAACGCACCCTTGTGGGGCCCCAGTGTTGAGGATCAGCGGGGTGGAGATGTTGTTACCTACCCTCACCACCTGGGGGCGGCCTGTCAGGAAGTCCAGGACCCAGTTGCACAGGGCGGGGTCGAGACCCAGGGTCTCGAGCTTGATGACGAGTTTGGAGGGTACTATGGTGTTAAATGCTGAGCTGTAATCGATGAACAGCATTCTCACATGGGTATTCCTCTTGTCCAGATGGGTTAGGGCAGTGTGCAGTGTGGTTGCGATTGCGTCGTCTGTGGACCTATTGGGTCGGTAAGCAAATTGGAGTGGGTCTAGGGTGTCCGGTAGGGTGGAGGTGATATGGTCCTTGACTAGTCTCTCAAAGCACTTCATGATGACGGAAGTGAGTGCTACGGGGCGGTAGTCGTTTAGCTCAGTTACCTTAGCTTTCTTGGGAACAGGAACAATGGTGGCCCTCTTGAAGCATGTGGGAACAGCAGACTGGGATAAGGATTGATTGAATATGTCCGTAAACACACCAGCCAGCTGGTCTGCGCATGCTCTGAGGACGCGGCTGGGAATGCCGTCTGGGCCTGCAGCCTTGCGAGGGTTAACACGTTTAAATGTTTTACTCACCTCGGCTGCAGTGAAGGAGAGCCCGCAGGTTTTGGTAGGGGGCCGTGTCAGTGGCACTGTATTGTCCTCAAAGCGGGCAAAAAAGTTGTTTAGCCTGTCTGGGAGCAAGACATCCTGGTCCGCGACGGGGCTGGTTTTCTTTTTGTAATCCGTGATTGACTGTAGACCCTGCCACATACCTCTTGTGTCTGAGCTGTTGAATTGCGACTCGATTTTGTCTCTGTACTGGGACTTAGCCTGTTTGATTGCCTTGCGGAGAGAATAGCTACACTGTTTGTATTCGGTCATGCTTCCGGTCACCTTGCCCTGGTTAAAAGCAGTGGTTCGCGCTTTCAGTTTCACGCGAATGCTGCCGTCAATCCACGGTTTCTGGTTTGGGAATGTTTTAATCGTTGCTGTGGGTACGACATCGTCAATGCACTTCCTAATGAACTCGCTCACCGAATCAGCATATTCGTCAATATTGTTGTTGGACGCGATGCGGAACATATTCCAATCCGCGTGATCGAAGCAGTCTTGAAGCGTGGATTCAGATTGGTCGGACCAGCGTTGAACAGACCTGAGCGCGGGAGCTTGTTGTTTGAGTTTCTGTTTGTAGGCTGGAATCAACAAAATGGAGTCGTGGTCAGCTTTTCCGAAAGGGGGGCGGGGGAGGGCCTTATATGCGTCGCGGAAATTAGTATAACAATGATCTAGGGTTTTTCCAGCCCTGGTAGCACAATCGATATGCTGATAGAATTTAGGGAGTTTTGTTTTTAGATTAGCCTTGTTAAAATCCCCAGCTACGATGAATGCAGCCTCAGGGTGTGTGGTTTCCAGTTTACAAAGAGTCAGATAAAGTTCGTTCAGGGCCATCGATGTGTCTGCTTGGGGGGGAATATATACGGCTGTGATTATGATTGAAGAGAATTCCCTTGGTAGATAATGCGGTCGACATTTGATTGTGAGGAGTTCTAGATCAGGTGAACAGAATGACTTGAGTTCCTGTGTGTTGTTATGATGATCACACCACTTCTCGTTAATCATAAGGCATACCCCCCCGCCCCTCTTCTTACCGGAAAGATGTTTGTTTCTGTCGGCGCGATGCATGAAGAAACCAGCTGGCTGCACCGACTCCGTTAGCGTCCCTTGAGTTAGCCATGTTTCCGTGAAGCAGAGCACGTTGCAATCCCTGATGTCTCTCTGGAATGCTACCCGTGCTCGGATTTCATCAACCTTATTGTCAAGAGACTGGACATTGGCGAGTAGTATGCTAGGGAGTGGAGCGCGATGTGCCCGTCTCCGAAGCCTGACCACGAGACCGCCTCGTTTGCCCCTTTTTCGGCGTCGCACAGGGTCGCCGGCTGGGATCAGATCCATTGTATTGGGTGGAAGGCAAAACACTGGATCCGTTTCGGGAAAGTCATATTCCTGGTAGGAACGATGATGAGTTGACGTTAATCGTATATTCAGTAGTTCCTCCCGACTGTATGTAATGAAACCTAAGATTACCTGGGGTACCGATGTAAGAAATAACACATAAAAAAACAGAATACTGCATATTTTCCAAGGAACGCGAAGCGAGGCGGCCATCTCTTTTCGGCGCCGGATTCCAGACATCAGATTTCAAAAAAAAAAAAAACACACAGACACAGAAATGATGGAGGGACACACTGAGGGGCTAAGAGGCAGACAGTGCATGTGGTAGTTACTTTTGTTCCAACTTTTAAAGAACCGTCAGACCTAGAGTTCTGAAAATTTACAAACCTGTTCTAGACCTCAGGTCGATTGTGCACAGTGAATTATGTGGCTCTAGAAGGTTCTCGGATCGATAAAAAGCCTCGTGTATTTGCCATGTTTTCAATTCATTTTGACCTCAACGAAACGGACGACATTTAGAAACGTCCCAGAGTCTCAAGACTAGGTGCATTGAAACCGGCTCGGCCCATAGAGACAGACGCCAACAAGCCTGTTTGATTGCTCATTCAAGGGCCCCGTAGCAAGGCAATGAAAAAAGTGGAATTTCAGCACCAATTAGGGTTTTGCTCGGGCACCGAATGACCTATCGAGCCGAAACTTGGGATTCGAGGTCGCCTCACATAGGGCTAAACATAATGTGAGCACTGGACCCGCAGCTAGAACATAACTACGTATTATTTGTTTTATTATGGTTTAAATAGAAGGCGCTGTGAATTTTGGGCCTGCTCTGAAATATGTTATAGTTGGCATCTAAAGGAGTTGGAAAAAGTGAGTTTGGAGTCAGATGGTATCAGTTTGGTGTCTGGAAATATCTATTTGACTGATGGACACTGACTTGCTCGTTGACTTTTGTACATTTGCAATATGTTTCAACGGGGAGGTACCATGAGGAAAAAGCGACACAATGAAATTTCACGAAACGAGCGATGGAGAGGAACCACTATCACTGCCCGACCATCCTGAGGTCATCAGACCGTTGACTTTTGCATTTCTAAAGTATTTAAAGAATGCCCGTTAGATTTGCAATATGATTCAACATCACATCATATTGCAAATGCCCGTTATATTTGCAATATGATGTGATGTTGAATCATATTGCAAATGTAACGTGCATTCTTTAAATACTTTAGAAATACAAAAGTCAACGTCCTGATGACCTCAGGATGGCCGGGCAGTGATAGTGGTTCCTCTCCATCGCTCGTTTCGTGAAATTTCATCATGTCGCTTTTTCCTCATGGTACCTCCCCGTTGAAACATATTGCAAATGGACAAAAGTCAGCTAGCAAGTCAACTAGCAAGTGTCAACAAAAGTCAACTAGCAAGTGTCCATCAGTGAATTAGATATTTTCAGACACCAAACTGATACCATCTGACTCCAAACTCACTTTTTCCAACTCCTTTAGAAGCCAACTGTCAAATATTTCAGAGCAGGCCCAAAGTTCACAGCGCCTTCCATGAATGCACCAAAATAGCATTCTGAAATCACCACTAAAATGACATCACCATAGTCTCCAGGCCGTGCCGAGTTCAACGAGATGCCCCGCTTGACCGTAGCTCGCTCGGTCTGAGCGCAGCGACCGTTACAAGAAGATGGTCCCAAATGACCCTTTGACCTCAATGTCAATTTTATTTGCTTTTGGGAGACAGCGAGAGAACCGTTAAGGTTAGAAGCACAATTTCACCTCAGGAATGTTCTTAAGGACCTCCCGATCTGTACAAGCCTAACCTTGACCTTGTGGCATTAACCCTTAACAGTGAAAACAGGTTTTTACATCTCACAGTTTACATTGACATCTCTCTCCATAGGAATACATTGACTGCACCTCCAAATTCAACCTGAAGCCTATGTGGGTTATGAAGGTCTTAGGAACCTGTCTTTGATGTCAGTCCATCAGGCCATCATAAGGTCTACCTGTGTCGATTCTAAGCTTCCTGGAGCAACCGGAAGTGGTTAAAACCACCCTAAAAGTGTTTGCAATACCCAACCTGCAGTTTGAGATTTCAAAGAAAAATTTACACACCCAAACAGAAATGATGGAGGGACACACTGAGGGGCTAAGAGGCAGACAGTGCCTGTGGTAGTTACTTTTGTTCCAACTTTTAAAGAACCGTCAGACCTAGAGTTCTGAAAATTTACAAACCTGTTCTAGACCTCAGGTCGATTGTGCACGGTGAATTATATGGCTCTAGAAGGTTCTCGGATCGATAAAAAGCCTCGTGTATTTGCCATGTTTTCAATTCATTTTGACCTCAACGAAACGGACGACCTTTAGAAAAGTCCCAGAGTCTCAAGACTAGGTGCATTGAAACCGGCTCGGCCTGTAGAGACAGACCCCAACAAGCCTGTTCGATTTTGTATTTCTAAAGTACTTAAAGAATGCACGTTACATTTGCAATATGATTCAACACATCATATTGCAAAAGTAACAGTGTGTGTTATGTTTGCAATATGATTCAACACATCATATTGCAAACGTAACAGTGTGTGTTACATTTGCAATATGATGTGTTGAATCATATTGCAAACGTAACAGGTTGTGTTACTTTTGCAATATGACGTGTTGAATCATATTGCAAATGTAACGTGCATTCTTTAAATAAACCCTATGTGGGTTATGAATGTCTTATGAACCAGTCTTCAATGACAATCCATCAAGCCACTATGAGGTCTACCTGTGTCGATTCTAAGCTTCCTGGAGCAACCAGAAGTGATAAAATCACCCTAAAAGTGTTTTGGCATTCCCAACCAGGAGTTTGTGATATATAGTGCATTCAACCCTGTGTAAATCAGTCAGTTCTTAACGTATAGACTTAAAACTCAGGATTCTCTAAGAGAATACCCCGATCAGCATATGTCTTTACTTATAGCTTCCTGTGACAACCAGAAGGGCCTTAAGATGGTGTCATAGATGCTGTTTTGAAGGGTTAAAAGGTCAGAACTTTTCAAAACTTCATATATGTGATTAGACAACCCTCATGAACTGTAATCAGTCATTTCTCCCAACAGATGTCAAAGAAAAGCTCTCTCACACAAACACACACACACACAAAGCAAGGATGGAGTGAAAAAGTACGGTGCTTAAAGACACACAAAGCCTGCAATGGCATTACTGTTATCTCCAGGCCGTGCCGAGTTCAACGAGATGCCCCGCTTAACCGTAGCTCGCTCGGTCTGAGCGCAGCGACCGTTACAAGAAGACGGACACAAATGACCCTTTGACCTCAATGTCAATTTGATTTGCTTTTGGGAGACAGAGAGAGAACCGTTCAGGTTAGAAACACAATTTCACCTCAGGAACTCTCCTAAGGTCCTCCCGATCTGTGCAAGCCTAACATTGACTGTGTGGCATTAACCCTTAACAGTTAAAAGAAGGTGTTTACATCAAACAGTTTACAATGACATTTCGCCCCATAGGAATACATTGACTGCACCTCTAAATTCAACCTGAAGCCTATGTGGGTTATGAATGTCTTATGAACCTGTCTTTGATAACAATCCATCAAGCCACTATGAGGTCTACCTGTGTTGATTCTAAGCTTCCTGGAGCAACCGGAAGTGGTTAAATCACCCTAAAAGTGGTTTGCCATACCCAACCAGCAGTTTGTGATATATAGTGCATTCAACCCTGTGTAAATCAGTCAGTTCTTAACGTATAGACTTAAAACTCAGGATTCTCTAAGAGCATACCCCGATCAGCATATGTCTTTACTTATAGCTTCCTGTGCCAACCGGAAGTGCCTTAAATTGGGGTCATAGGTGCTGTTTCAAAGGGTTAAAAAAGTCAGATCTTTCCAAAACTTTAAGTATGTGATTAGGCAACCTTCATGAACTGTAAATCAGTCATTTCTCGAAACAGATGTCAAAGAAAAGCTCACACACACACACACAAGTCCAAACTGTTTGTGCACCTGGTATTTTTTTTAGGTTACCAGATGCCCTGGTTGAAATTGCGTTTAGGGGGCATCCAGACTTCCATACCCGCTCTGGGAGCACTATTCGACGGACAAAAATCAATGGGTGTTGGCCTGAGGGATTTATGGAGGTTTTCCAAAAAAGTCAGAAAATACTGTTTTTTTTTCAGAAAAATATTTTATGTTTTTTATTCTCGAGTCAATGGCCTGAGTGATTTATGGAGTTTTTCCAAAAAACTCAAAAAATATTCTAAGTCCAAACTTTTCGTGCACCTGGTATTTTTTTTAGGTTACCAGGTGCCCTGTTTCAAGACGGTTGAAATTGCTTTTAGGGGGCATCCAGACTTCCATACCCGCTCTGGGAGCACTATTCTACGGACAAAAATCAATGGGTGTTGGCCTGAGTGATTTATGGAGGTTTTCCAAAAAAGTCAGAAAATATTCTATGTTTTTTATTCTGAAAAATATTTTATGTTTTTTCTTCTCGAGTCAATGGGGTCTGGCCTGAGTGATTTAAGGAGGTTTCCAAAAAAAGTAAAAAAAAAAATATTTTTCATGTTTTCATGTCATTTTTCAAAACGGTTTTAAATGCTTTTAGGTGTCATCCAGACGTCCATGGGAGCACTATACTACGGCCCCAAATCAATGGGTGCTAAAGTATTTTCATACAGTTTTTATACATGTGTAATTGACATAAAAATCGAAAGAATTTCAAAAAACGGTCCAGAAAGCACCTTTTTAAAGGGGGTGATTCGTTTTTTCCAAATTTTTGACATTTTTGACTTTTGACTTTTGACTTCCTATGAAATCACATTCCAAAATGCACAAAACATATTCCTTAAGTCCAAATAAAAATGTCCAAAAAATTATGTTAATAAAATTTGACAAAAGTATTTTCATACAGTTCTTACACATGTGTAATTGACATAAAAATCGAAAGAAATTCGAAAAACGGTCCAGAAAGCACTTTTTTAAAGGGGGTGATACGTTTTTTCCAAATTTTTGACATTTTTGACTTTTGACTTTTGACTTCCTATGAAATCACATTCCAAAATGCACAAAACATATTCCTTAAGTCCAAATAAAGATTTCAAAAGAATTATGTTAATAAAATTTGACAAAAGTATTTTCATACAGTTCTTACACATGTGTAATTGACATAAAAACCGAAAGAATTTCGAAAAACGGTCCAGAAAGCACTTTTTTACGGGGGTGATAAGTTTTTGCCAAAACTTTAAAAATTTCAAAATTTGACTCTTGGGTCTTGACTTGCGTTACAGTAAGCCTATGAAAAATTAAGATGGAACTCACTCGCCCACTATCGGATTTTTGGGGTGTTACACAGCTCATTTACAATATGGCATTTGCCATCAACTTTGGATGAAACACCGCCGGATGCAATGTGAAATCCCACACAATCCCATCGTGTGTATGGTTCGCTCTCTGCCAATAAGTTGCCATGTTATTTTGTACAATTGGGAGGGGAGTTCCCTTACAAAGGTTAAGACAACGGGATTCTAATATCCCATAACTCTTTGCAACAATGGGGCCAGCTATGCTAGTTAGCAACGGCGCTGGTCCCAGATTTGTGACGACGTTGTCTTAACCTGTATATTTTCTACCTAGCTTTTACTTTCTGCTCTATCAGTACACTTGGAGTAGACCCAGTCGGTATTGGATATAACGTCACACGGCCCTGCCCGCCTGTGGGGAAAACAACCTGTGGTTACCTAGGTTACCCCATTTGCTCACAGCAAAAACTTAACCTGTTTTCAAACATAATTTTCTTGTTTGCTTGTTTTAGTCAATTACAAAACTACATTTAAGAAAAGTACAACATGTCTGAAGATTACTTTTCAACATTGCCCGCTCCCTAGTATTGTCATTACTTAGAAAAACATAATATTGTAGGGCTTCCCTCATGCCCGTTTTCATGACGATGCTGGTAGTGAGTGCTAGCTAGCTAGCTACCAACATTTAGCTAGCCAAGACCAACAACACAAACAAACGGACTATACAGCTACAAGTAGTGATTGGAGTTACAAACAGTCCACCCATTATGCCTTCATTGACTTGAATGGAGACTTCTATTCTGTTCTATTAATTGTATTTCTATGGTGTGGCATGAGGTACTCTGTTCATGAATAATGTTTGCAACACCTTTTGATAATATTAACTTTTCCCAATGATTTTGTTTCAGAACTGAGGGCAGCTTGACAAAATGGCAGAACACTCTTTGGGGTTATTGAGAGTGTGGACCTATAGTATCAGAGAAGATGGCAAAAGTTAGTGAATGCTGAGGTAAATACTATGCTCCTGCTTTACGGGCCATTATGGCTCGTACAACGTGGTTCGCACATGGTTACTTACCGTCACACGCCATCTAATGTATGACCTTCTGTTGAAGCAATACCACAACTTAACTGCTGGTTGGAAAACAACGGTATGGCTGTTATTGTGTGGAATAATACACCCATCTATTGATAGAATTGTGTAATTCGTATACAGTACGTTGACAAAAGATAAAAGATCCTTTAATTGTCGAGGTTGGTTCGTTTCTAGCATGGTGGTGAGCTCCACATTTTAATCATTTTTTGTTGTGCTGTTTGCAAAACGACACGTCTGAGAGGCAGAAGTCAAATGCATGAACAGAAGAATGTACAAGATTTAACCTTAATCTGCACTGACTAAAAATGATGCATTACTGTTAGCTCAAGTTACGGTCTAATTCATTTTACTACCCATGCATGTATACAATCCTGTTGTCAATGTTGTTTCCCATGTTGTTTCCCATGATGTCTTTTGAGCACATTCATGTATTACCTTAGTTTTTCCTTGTTTTACAGACAGCATAAGAGCCAAACATGCACATTTGGAAGAGCAGGTGCTGGGCCTCGGAGTTGTTCTAAATTATGCACCAGTGGAGGTGTAAAGTACTTAAGTAAAAATACTTTAAAGTACTACTTAAGTATTTTTTTTGGGGGGGGGGTATCTGTACTTTACTTTACGATGAATATTTTTTGACAACTTGTACTTTTACTCCAGTACATTCCTAAAGAAAATAATGTACTTTTTGCTCCATACATTGTTCCTGACCCCAAAAAGTACTCGTTACATTTTGAATACTTAGCAGCACATTGAAAGTCACTGACCTCTTCAGTAAGGCCGTTCTACTGTCAATGTTTGTCTATGGAGATTGCATGGCTGTGTGCTCGATTTTATACATCTGTCAGCAACGAGTGTGGCTGAAATTGCCAAATCCACTCATTTGAAAGGGTGTCCACATACTTTTGTATATATAGTAGGTCAAACAGTATTGGGGGGGGGGGGGTTACTAAGCTAAAATATGGAATTGTTTTAAGATGGTCGTGTCATTAAGCTATTTGATTTTGAATTTTAGGACCCCTGTATTAAATTATTTATATATACATACAGTGGGGCAAAAAAGTATTTAGTCAGCCACCAATTGTGCAAGTTCTCCCACTTAAAAATATGAGAGAGGCCTGTAATTTTCATCATAGGTACACTTAAACTATGACAGACAAGATGAGGAAAAAAAATCCAGAAAATCACATTGTAGGATTTTTTATTTATTTATTTGCAAATTATGGTGGAAAATAAGTATTTGGTCACCTACAAACAAGCAAGATTTCTGGCTCTCACAGACCTGTAACTTCTTCTTTAAGAGGCTCCTCTGTCCTCCACTCGTTACCTGTATTAATGGCACCTGTTTGAACTTGTTATCAGTATAAAAGACACCTGTCCACAACCTCAAACAGTCACACTCCAAACTTCACTATGGCCAAGACCAAAGAGCTGTCAAAGGACACCAGAAACAAAATTGTAGACCTGCACCAGGCTGGGAAGACTGAATATGCAATAGGTAAGCAGCTTGGTTTGAAGAAATCAACTGTGGGAGCAATTATTAGGAAATGGAAGACATACAAGACCACTGATAATCTCCCTCAATCTGGGGCTCCATGCAAGATCTCACCCCGTGGGGTCAAAATGATCACAAGAACGGTGAGCAAAAATCCCAGAACCACACGGGGGACCTAGTGAATGACCTGCAGAGAGCTGGGACCAAAGTAACAAAGCCTACCATCAGCAAGGGCATTGAAGATGAAACTTTCAGTCTTTCAGGGTCTTTCAGCATGACAATGATCCCAAACACATCGCCCGGGCAACGAAGGAGTGGCTTCGTAAGAAGCATTTCAAGGTCCTGGAGTGGCCTAGCCAGTCTCCAGATCTCAACCCCATAGAAAATCTTTGGAGGTAGTTGAAAGTCCGTGTTGCCCAGCAACAGCCCCAAAACATCACCGCTCTAGAGGAGATCTGCATGTAGGAATGGGCCAAAATACCAGCAACAGTGTGAAAACCTTGTGAAGACTTACAGAAAACGTTTGACCTCTGTCATTGCCAACAAAGGGTATATAACAAAGTATTGAGATAAACTTTTGTTATTGACCAAATACTTATTTTCCACCATAATTTGCAAATAAATTCATAAAAAATCCTACAATGTGATTTTCTGGATTTCTTTTTCTCATTTTGTCTATCATAGTTGAAGTGTACCTATGATGAAAATTACAGGCCTCTCTCATCTTTTTAAGTGGGAGAACTTGCACAATTGGTGGCTGACTAAATACTTTTTTGCCCCACTCTATATACAGTGGGGAGAACAAGTATTTGATACACTGCCGATTTTGCAGGTTTTCCTACTTACAAAGCATGTAGAGGTCTGTAATTTTTTTAGGTACACTTAAACTGTGAGAGACGGAATCTAAAACAAAAATCCAGAAAATCACATTGTATGATTTTTAAATAATTAATTTGCATTTTATTGCATGACATAAGTATTTGATCACCTACCAACCAGTAAGAATTCCGGCTCTCACAGACCTGTTAGTTTTTCTTTAAGAAGCCCTCCTGTTCTCCACTCATTACCTGTATTAACTGCACCTGTTTGAACTCGTTACCTGTATAAAAGACACCTGTCCACACACTCAATCAAACAGATTCCAACCTCTCCACAATGGCCAAGACCAGAGAGCTGTGTAAGGACATCAGGGATAAAAGTGTAGACCTGCACAAGGCTGGGATGGGCTACAGGACAATAGGCAAGCAGCTTGGTGAGAAGGAAACAACTGTTGGCGCAATTATTAGAAAATGGAAGAAGTTCAAGATGACGGTCAATCACCCTCGGTCTGGGGCTCCATGCAAGATTTCACCTCGTGGGGCATCAATGATCATGAGGAAGGTGAGGGATCAGCCCAGAACTACACGGCAGGACCTGGTCAATGACCTGAAGAGAGCTGGGACCACAGTCTCAAAGAAAACCATTAGTAACACACTACGCCGTCATGGATTAAAATCCTGCAGCGCACGCAAGGTCCCCCTGCTTAAGCCAGTGCATGTCCAGGCCTGTCTGAAGTTTGCCAATGACCATCTGGATGATCCAGAGGAGGAATGGGAGAAGGTCATGTGGTCTGATGAGACAAAAATAGAGCTTTTTGGTCTAACTCCACTCACCGTGTTTGGAGGAAGAAGAAGGATGAGTACAACCCCAAGAACACCATCCCAACCGTGAAGCATGGAGGTGGAAACATCATTCTTTGGGGATGCTTTTCTGCAAAGGGGACAGGACGACTGCACCGTATTGAGGGGAGGATGGATGGGGCCATGTATCGCGAGATCTTGGCCAACAACCTCCTTCCCTCAGTAAGAGCATTGAAGATGGGTCGTGGCTGGGTCTTCCAGCATGACAACGACACGAAGCACACAGCCATGGCAACTAAGGAGTGGCTCCGTAAGAAGCATCTCAAGGTCCTGGAGTGGCCTAGCCAGTCTCCAGACCTGAACCCAATAGAAAATCTTTGGAGGGAGCTGAACGTCCGTATTGCCCAGCGACAGCCCCGAAACCTGAAGGATCTGGAGAAGATCTGTAGGGAGGAGTGGGCCAAAATCCCTGCTGCAGTGTGTGCAAACCTAGTCAAGAACTACAGGAAACGTATGATCTCTGTAATTGCAAACAAAGGTTTCTGTACCAAATATTAAGTTCTGCTTTTCTGATGTATCAAATACTTATGTCATGCAATAAAATGCAAATTAATTACTTAAAAATCATACAATGTGATTTTCTGGATTTTTGTTTTAGATTCCGTCTCTCATAGTTGAAGTGTACCTATGATAAAAATTACAGACCTCTACATGCTTTGTAAGTAGGAAAACCTGCAAAATCGGCAGTGTATCAAATACTTGTTCTCCCCACTGTATATATTATATAAAATAATAGAGTTTGGCCTTTACTGCTATAGTCCATAGAAACACATTAAATATCACATTCATAAATTGCAAAAAAGAAATCATGAGGAATATGGTTTTGAAGTGTCTGTCCTGGATTGAGTGCAGATGGATTGAGACTATGCAAAAAAACATATCTCTAGCTTAAACTGACAGATTTTTAATCATGTTAATTAGATTGATGCACCGGTAGTGATCAGTAGTGATAGTGACCAGTGTTCAATGACTATGTACATAGGGCAACAGTCTGAGTACCGGGTGGTAGTCGGCTGGTAACAGTGACTAAGGTTCAGGGCAGGGTACTGGGCGAGGCCAGCTAGTGGTGACTATTTAACAGTCGGATGGCCTGGAAATAGAAGCTGTTTTTCAGTCTCTCGGTCCCAGATTTGATGCACCTGTACTGTCTCCGCCTTCTAGATGATAGCAGGTGAACACGCCATGGCTCGGGTAGCTGAGGCCCTTGACGTCATTGTGTGAGTGTGTGCATGTGCATACGAGAGGGGTATGTAAAGCAAAATAATGTGACGTGTATGCCACCTGTTGGATGGTCTATATCACTACAGTGTTGTTCTGTAATCTCATTGCATGTGACTGGAAGTGTGCAGAGACTTTTTCCTGTTTCTCCAGTTTTGCATTTTGCCTCCAGTACCTTCACTTTATTTGGTGTGCTGTAGACTCTGACTAGGATTGGGTGTGCGATAGATTCTGATTATTATGAGACAGGTTTTCGATAAAGGATCAGATAGGATCATTCTGATCCAGATATTACAATATCAAGATCAGAGTCTGGATTTTCAGAGCTTTGAATAGGCCTACAGCTTGCCATCTACTGGACAGGTCATGTTACTACGTCTACTCTGTCAGAGCTGAACAAAGATGAGTAAACTACATGAATTAAAACTAAGATAAAAAATTGACTGAATATCACTTATAAGTTATTACATACTTTTATTTGACACTTCTCAATATAACAACTGACCCCATACCTACACTGCAGTCAATATAACACGATGTTTTTTAAACCTCCCCATCTTAGTTACATTGACATTTCTCGGGTTAGTGATACAGTATAACCCCCTGAATCCACCCTTCCAGTGGGATCAAGATTATCCTGATTTGCGGCATCAAAACTATGGTAATCAGTTCCATTGAGTTCTGAAATATTGAAAAACAACATTTAATCCTGTTTGCAGTTTTTTTTATTACTTTGGTGCCATTTTCAGAAGCATGTGGTACATTTTCACAACTCAGGCAGATGTTGCAGCAGGTGCAGTGAAATGCATTGTTCTACTGCTACTACAGTGCACAAGTATAATATCGATACAATATGCAAATAATCCAGAAAGTCGATTAAGAAAGAAATGCATCCCCTATACAGTAAACATGTATACAAAATGAAGTTTCTGGGGTCTTTTTGCTTATACTAAAATTGCATAAGCCAATACAGTACTACAATACTGTTATATATGCCATTTCTCCCCTCTCTCTCCAGATGAAATCTCGCGTCTTGTGACGGCCGGCCGCCCAACAACCTGCCCGCTTGACCCTATCCCCTCCTCTCTTCTCCAGACCATTTCCGGAGACCTTCTCCCTTACCTCACCTCGCTCATCAACTCATCCTTGACCGCTGGCTACGTCCCTTCCGTCTTCAAGAGAGCGAGAGTTGCACCCCTTCTGAAAAAACCTACACTCGATCCCTCCGATGTCAACAACTACAGACCAGTATCCCTTCTTTCTTTTCTCTCCAAAACTCTTGAACGTGCCGTCCTTGGCCAGCTCTCCTGCTATCTCTCTCAGAATGACCTTCTTGATCCAAATCAGTCAGGTTTCAAGACTAGTCATTCAACTGAGACTGCTCTTCTCTGTGTCACGGAGGCGCTCCGCACTGCTAAAGCTAACTCTCTCTCCTCTGCTCTCATCCTTCTAGACCTATCGGCTGCCTTTGATACTGTGAACCATCAGATCCTCCTCTCCACCCTCTCCGAGCTGGGCATCTCCGGCGCGGCCCACGCTTGGATTGCGTCCTACCTGACAGGTCGCTCCTACCAGGTGGCGTGGCGAGAATCTGTCTCCGCACCACGTGCTCTCACCACTGGTGTCCCCCAGGGCTCTGTTCTAGGCCCTCTCCTATTCTCGCTATACACCAAGTCACTTGGCTCTGTCATATCCTCACATGGTCTCTCCTATCATTGCTATGCAGACGACACACAATTAATCTTCTCCTTTCCCCCCTCTGATAACCAGGTGGTGAATCGCATCTCTGCATGTCTGGCAGACATATCAGTGTGGATGACGGATCACCACCTCAAGCTGAACCTCGGCAAGACGGAGCTGCTCTTCCTCCCGGGGAAGGACTGCCCGTTCCATGATCTCGCCATCACGGTTGACAACTCCATTGTGTCCTCCTCCCAGAGTGCTAAGAACCTTGGCGTGATCCTGGACAACACCCTGTCGTTCTCAACTAACATCAAGGCGGTGACCCGTTCCTGTAGGTTCATGCTCTACAACATTCGCAGAGTACGACCCTGCCTCACGCAGGAAGCGGCGCAGGTCCTAATCCAGGCACTTGTCATCTCCCGTCTGGATTACTGCAACTCGCTGTTGGCTGGGCTCCCTGCCTGTGCCATTAAACCCCTACAACTCATCCAGAACGCCGCAGCCCGTCTGGTGTTCAACTTTCCCAAGTTCTCTCACGTCACCCCGCTCCTCCGCTCTCTCCACTGGCTTCCAGTTGAAGCTCGCATCCGCTACAAGACCATGGTGCTTGCCTACGGAGCTGTGAGGGGAACGGCACCTCCGTACCTTCAGGCTCTGATCAGGCCCTACACCCAAACAAGGGCACTGCGTTCATCCACCTCTGGCCTGCTCGCCTCCCTACCTCTGAGGAAGTACAGTTCCCGCTCAGCCCAGTCAAAACTGTTCGCTGCTCTGGCACCCCAATGGTGGAACAAACTCCCTCACGACGCCAGGTCAGCGGAGTCAATCACCACCTTCCGGAGACACCTGAAACCCCACCTCTTTAAGGAATACCTAGGATAGGATAAAGTAATCCTTCTAACCCCCCCCCCCTTAAAAGAGTTAGATGCACTATTGTAAAGTGGTTGTTCCACTGGATATCATAAGGTGAATGCACCAATTTGTAAGTCGCTCTGGATAAGAGTGTCTGCTAAATGACTTAAATGTAATGTAGCAGATACTTTTATCCAAAGTGACAACAGCCCATACATTTTATTGTGTGACCCCAGTGGGAATCAAACCCAGAACTCTGGTGTTGCTAGTGCCATGCACTTATTAACTGAGCCACGTAGATTAACTCTACAATACATAAGTACAATGCAATACTGTAAAATACAATACACGATTACAATACAGATGAAATGTGTATAATTGCCATCCCTATGAGCGTACCACCCTTCTTCAGGCCAAGGACAAGACATGCAATGATTTCAATTCAGAACTATGTCAGGTTGGATTTGCCATGCCAAAAGGTTTTTCCCCAGCTGTATGAACAATGAGGATATTTGCTGCGATTTTGATGAGAACCTATGGCCAAATGCTCAAGACAGGCTTGATGCGAACTAGTGCCTGCTAAACATGTTTCTTTCATTTGATTACATTGTGAAATATGTCTTCAAACTCTAAGCACATTTTGTGTGTAGGCCGTCATGGTAAATAAGAATTTGTTCTTAACTGACTTGCCTAGTTAAATAAAGATTAAATAAATGTTGTTGTTTTTTAAATTCAATGATCTCACATTTGATCATACATGGGATGGGAATTTGATGTTCAGTCAATTTTAATGGGTAGTGCAAGTGTACTGCCTAATGTGAAAACAGTGTGGTTGTGTGGTGAAAGATGTCTACAAACAAAATGAATGCACAAAAAGGTACCATTCCCCACGTGAGGATGGCATTCACTTCAGCAGAGATGAATTCATGAACTTCTTCGACGAAAAGATCATGATCATTAGAAAGCAAATTATGGACTCCTCTTTTGAATATGCATATTTCTCCAAAACTCAGTTGTCCTGAGTCTACACAGAACTGCCAGGACCTCGGATCAATGGATACAGTCTAGTTTTTTAATCCTGTATCTCTCGAGACATTCACTAAAATAAGAATGGCCTCTAAACCTTCCAGCTGCCTACTGGACCCTGGATGGTTTGTCCTCTGAAAAATAAATGGTACATTTCGGTGTTCCTCAAGGTTCTGTTTTAGAACCACTATTGTTTTCACTATATATTATTCCTCTTGGGGATGTCATTCGGAAACACAATGTCAACTTTTCACAGCTGTGCATTTAAAAAAAAAAAAAACTTTATTTAACTAGGCAAGTCAGTTAAGAACAAATTCTTATTTTCAATGACGGCCTAGGAACAGTGGATCAACTGCCTTGTTCAGGGGCAGAACGGCAGATTTTTACCTTGTCAGCTCGGGGATTCCATCTTGCAACCTTTCGATTGCAACTTCAATGAAACATGATGAAGCCTCAAAATCACTTACCCTGGATGTCTGAGTTTCAGACATAAGGAGGTGGATGTCGGCAAATTGTTTACTTTTAAATTCGGACAAAACAGAGAGGCTCGTTCTAGGTCCCAAAAAACAAAGATATCTGCTATTTGATCTGACAAATAATCTCGACGGTTGTACAGTCGTCTCAATTAAAACTGAAGGACCTCGGCGTTCCTCTGGACCCTGATCTCTCTTTTGACTAACATATGAAAAATATTTCAAGAGCAGCTTCTTTCTGTCTTCGTAACATTGCTAAAAACCTAATCCATGCTTTTGTCACTTCAGGATTAGACTACTACAATGCTCTAGTCTTTAGCTCTTTAATGGGTTATGCACATGTATTGCCTAATGTGAAAACAGTGTAATTTACAATACTGTAACATACTACAGTCAAAGGGACATTTTTAAACATGTTTTGCTATTGGATTAACTTTTTGTTAAAATAACTAAATTGAGAAGATGTAATTTTGTTGTGTTTAAACCAAAGTACTTATTATATTTCACAGTAAACTTATATTTTGGATCAGTGGTTGTGTGGTGAAAGATGTTTGCAAACAAAATGAATTCACAATGAAAGGTATTGAATGTAAGACTATCTGTGTTGCAAGTGTTACCAGTTTTGAGTTTCGTGCTAAGAGTTCAGAAAATTCAGCACTATACTTGTGAAAAAAGTACCAAAGCGATTAAAAAAACTGTACAGGTCAGATTGGATTACCAAATCCGATCCCTATCCTGAGGATCAGAATCAAATGTTTCAGTTAATAAATACCCAGTTGTAACAGTTAGGGCTAGATTCAATCCGTATCGCGGAAGATCCACGTTTTATAGCTTGATTTGAATGTGAAGGTAATTTACGATTGAGCCGACATGTGCGGTAATTACCGTGAATGCAGTTTCTGCGAACGCAGGAACATAACCTTTCAACTTAAATCTCGCTCTAGTGTTCATCGTCTGCAACACTGATTGAATCTAGGCCTTAATGCAATCTGATTGCAGAAATCCAGTCAGAAAAGTTTGAAAAACTGGGCCCAGATTGACACCAATTGGAAAGCGCAAGCAAGGCAGGCCAAAAAAGAGATGGGTCTCTCATGGGGCACAAGCTGTGGGACGAAGAGGACTTAAGAAGTAATTATCTTTAGGCCTACTTCTCATAATGGACAAATATATTCATTTCCTTCACCCCAATAAAGTATGTGGTGTCATTCTATTGCAAAATTGCAGTCACACATCCGAAAGTCAAGGTGAGAGCAGGCTGCAATGCATCTGGTGAAGGACAGACACACTCTTGAACACCCACTGCACAACCTGCTCCCTACAAAAAAAAGGTGATTGCACCACTAGGCTCCTGAGAAACAGCCACAAACTGTTGTGTAATCCTGGCCGTACGTACCGCCTGAGAAACAGCCACAAACTGTTGTGTAATCCTGGCCGTACGTACAGCCTGAGAAAAGGCCACAAACTGTTGTGTAATCCTGGCCGTACGTACAGCCTGAGAAACGGCCACAAACTGTTGTGTAATCCTGGCCGTACATACCGCCTGAGAAACGGCCACAAACTGTTGTGTAATCCTGGCCGTACGTACAGCCTGAGAAACAGCCACAAACTGTTGTGTAATCCTGGCTGTACGTACAGCCTGAGAAACGGCCACAAACTGTTGTGTAATCCTGGCCGTACGTACAGCCTGAGAAACGGCCACAAACTGTTGTGTAATCCTGGCCGTACGTACCGCCTGAGAAACAGCCACAAACTGTTGTGTTATCCTGGCCGTACGTACAGCCTGAGAAACAGCCACAAACTGTTGTGTAATCCTGGCCATACGTACAGCCTGAGAAACGGCCACAAACTGTTGTGTAATCCTGGCCGTACGTACCGCCTGAGAAACAGCCACAAACTGTTGTGTTATCCTGGCCGTACGTACAGCCTGAGAAACAGCCACAAACTGTTGTGTAATCCTGGCCATACGTACCGCCTGAGAAACAGCCACAAACTGTTGTGTAATCCTGGCCGTACGTACCGCCTGAGAAACAGCCATAAACTGTTGTGTAATCCTGGCCGTACGTACCGCCTGAGAAACAGCCACAAACTGTTGTGTAATCCTGGCCGTACGAACCGCCTGAGAAACAGCCATAAACTGTTGTGTAATCCTGGCCGTACGTACCGCCTGAGAAACAGCCACAAACTGTTGTGTAATCCTGGCCGTACGTACCGCCTGAGAAACAGCCACAAACTGTTGTGTAATCCTGGCCGTACGAACCGCCTGAGAAACGGCGCTCTACTGCTGGCAGACGGTACAATAACTCTATCATTTGAATGTTTATAATGGGATCTCTTTTAACAATACATTTTTAACAATTCCTTTTTCCATCATGAAAAGAATGTCCTGATATATGTGTCTAAGTGTCCTGTATTCTATTCATACCATGTATTGTGTTTTTTTTATTTAGTTTTTTTTATGCTATTTTCTATGCATTTTTTTTATTTTATATACATTTTTCTGTAAATGGTGAGCAAGAATTAACGAAGTCAAAGTCAAGTTACACAATGTATACTTCTCTGGTGACGAGTTTCCCAGATGTCGCTTTATAAACGAATGAATTACTCCCCCCAGTTACTACAGTTTACATCTACTGCTGAACCTTCCACGAATACACCACAAGGGGGTAGTATAACCTCATTCTTTAACTGGTGTGGTTCAATGTGTTGTACTGAAAATGCAATATAATACTGTACTTGGAGGAATTCATTCGAGGAAAATGTTCGGCTTGGACTGGACTGCCTGAGTAACATCATTTTTTTTTTTTTTTTTACATATCTTATGTGAGTAACACCGAAAGAAGTATTAATGCATCGAGGTGAATGGTGTAACTATAGTCTGGTAAAATAAGTGTTTTTATGTCAGCACCTCAACTTTTACCACAATCATAAAACCAAACACTACGGAGCAGTGTAACTTTATGTAAAAAAAATATATATATATAATAATTAACAAACAGAAAATAAGACCTTTTCTATACCTTTCACTCTTATATGACTTGCAAGAGCAGAAGTGAACATGCACTCTATGTGTTTTTTGTTATATAAAAAAAAAATGGCATAGAATAAAATTGCTTTTCAAAATTACTAACACCTTGGGGTAGCCTATAGCCTTCACATAATGACCACGGATGATGACAATATCACCAAAAAATAAACTCTACAGAACCTGGATGTAGTGTTATACTTCATACACCTACTTCACATCATTTTTGAGACCGAATCAATGAGCACTCCTTTCATTAAGCATGACAATTACAGTAGGCCTGACAGTTTTTGTTTGTTTGTTTGTTTTAAATAGATTTTGGAAAACACACACACACACACACACACACACACACACACACACACACACACACACACACACACACACACACACACACACACACACACACACACACACACACACACACACACACAAAAGAAAATAATTCACCCCAAAGGCATTCAGTGGAATGGTTTTCTTATCATTTCGATCTCTTTCACCCCAAGCTCACTGTCCTAGGACACTTCTGAATGTTGATGAATTAGAATGAATAGGCTAAGGGCACAGTTTGGCGGCTTTGAATAAGTAGCCTTAACTCTTCTCAAGAATAAGGACAAGGAATGAGACAGACGTTCTGGCTACAGTGGGATAAGTAGTAGGCCGTAAGAGTGTCAGTACTCAGCTCCATTTTCAAACAAAGCACAGAGAATCCATGCAACGTTTGTTTGTAGTTATATGCTTTTGAGTGATGCTGTCAACAGCTAAATAACTCTAAATTGTCTTTAAAAGACCAGCCTAGTCTCATAGACTAGACATAAAATAGTCAACGTAAATCCAGGACATTCAAATTAGTATGATATGTTACGTTTGGTAAGGTTACATATGACAATAGGTTACTTAAGGCAAAAACAAAAGTATGGGTGGGCATGTAACTCAAAGATCTGACATCCAAAAGGTTGTGTGTTCAAATCTCATCACGGACAACTTTTGAATTTGAGCTAATTAGCATCTTAGCATGCAACTACTTACTACTTTTGAGCGACTTTTCAACTATTTAGCATGTTAGCATATCCTTCACCTAACACTAACCTTCACTCTTTAACCTAACTCCTAACCCCAACCCCTAGCCTAGCTAACATTAGCCACATAGCTAACATATGAAAGGTAACAAATCATACTAATTGGAGTGTTGTGGATTTACATTTGCTATGTTACATCTACCCCTGGGTCCAGGTTGAAAAGACAAACCTGAAGCGCCAAAAGACATGTGTGTTTGGCAATTTAGTCCAAGGGTAGGATTTATTGAGCGCCACCATTTCGCCTTGAGGGCAAGAGGGAGAGATAAAAAAGGATTGACTGGAGCCAATGAGAACGCAGCATCCATCCCAGCACTCTATAATTCAGTTTCACTGGTGTAGATTGGTGCCACAATCGAGTTACTACAGCTAGGAGAGTTTGAGAAGGACTTGCTCTCCAAGGACTAGCGTTCAGGGCACGACTGACTACATCTATTCACTGCGATTTCTTTGAACACTATTGCACAAACGTCCTGTGTTTACGAATTATCGTGGACTTTATTTTCTTTGGAGGGCTGCGACCCATGATGAGCGGACAGACTTATGAGAAGAAGGTAGCGAGCATTTTGACCGATCTCCCCGGATCTATGAGTTGCCATCCGAGCTCCAAGGACTCTCCGACTCTCCCGGAGTCCTCAGTCACGGACATGGGCTACTACAGCGGACAGACGGCTCACAGCCACCACGAATATTACCAGAGTCAAACCTACGGGCAACAAATGAATGCCTACCATCACCAATTTAACCTGAATGGAATGGGTGGTGCAGGAGTTTATCCCACCAAGTCTGAATACCCTTACACAAATTCCTACAGACAATATGGACATTACAACAGAGACCATCTGCAGGCTTCACCTCAAAGCTCAGGTAAATACTTCAACGTATTTGAATTATTCCTGTGTTATATTTTGCCTGTTTCGTTGTATGCGTAAAAGAGAGAGAGAAGAATGCATGCATACTCTGGAAAAACATTAGGGTAGTGTCTTGGGTAGTTTTATGTTATATAGGCCCGCTCAATTGAGAAGCATTTGCGTTGGTGTAATCTATACTGGTTGACTATTACAGCTGACAGAAATAGAATGAGATAGCAGAGATAGCAAAAACATTGTACGGGTGAAAAGTCATATTTGGGTTTCAGACATTCATTTAAATTGTTAAATTAGTATTTTGTAAAGGTGGGATTTATTACAAGTTACTAGTAAAACTACAATACGGAAGTTGGAACCATGCTGCTAATTGATGGCTTTTGATGAAGAATAGACAGCTATTAACAGGTAGTCGTAAAACGATTATGGTTAGTAATTGCACTGATAGCAACTGTCTGCGAATCACTGGGCAGATATGTAGGTTTATTATACAAAACACTGACCGATTATTGAGGATATTATTGCAGGTTGAGCACGATCAAGACTTTTTTCCATTTATTTGAGCGTTGCACCACTCATGAAAACATTGCTATTGCAACTTCAACTAGCCTATAACAATGTAATAAAGATTATAGTAATGATATATTAATTAACACAAAATAACATGAAGTTTATCATGATGATGACTTATTATCATTATTATTATTACATTGTTTTGGCATTGTTTAAATGTTTTTCATACCTGATACTGAGAACTAATGAAACAATTGTTGCTTCTTTCTTTACAGTGAAAGAAGAACCCGAGCCTGAAGTTCGTATGGTGAATGGAAAACCAAAGAAAATCCGCAAGCCGAGAACAATTTACTCCAGCTACCAACTAGCAGCGTTGCAGAGGCGTTTTCAGAAAGCGCAGTACCTCGCCCTCCCCGAGAGAGCCGAACTTGCTGCTCAAATGGGACTGACGCAGACACAGGTAACTATCATGACGATTACACACATTGTAAGTGCAGTCACCCTTAACTCATAACAACTTGCTTTGACTTCTGTAGGTTGTCATCAAATAGTGAAATGTCTCATATCTGGCATACCTCGCCAAATTAATCATCGGAAGCCTATAGGCTATTTTTCATTGACAAATGTTTGTATTGTCAAAAAGCATTGGTTATTATATTGCATTTGAATATTGGCCACATTTGTGTACACATTTTTTTTTAATGTGTGCTCTTGGCCAGATGTCCTTATAATGTAGGCCTATAGGCCTAGCTTTACATTTAGGCCACCATGATTAATTGACTATTTAAAATGCTGATGTTTTGTTGAAAATTAGATTTTCCTCTTTTGACATGACATTTAGACTAACAACGTTCATCTTTTCCCTAACAGGTCAAGATTTGGTTCCAAAACCGGAGGTCCAAATTCAAGAAGCTCTACAAGAACGGAGAGGTTCCCCTCGACCACAGCCCAAACGCCAGCGACTCCATGGCGTGCAACTCCCCGCCATCCCCGACGGTCTGGGACAATAACTCTCTCACTACCCCGCCCAGCAGGCCCCAAATCCCGCAGCCACCCCTCAGCTCGTCGCCCCCCTACCTGGAGGATTATAACAACCACTGGTACCAACAGGGATCGCATCTACAGCACCCGGGCGCAGTGCACCACCCAGTAGTACCACAGCAAAGCGTTGGGGCTGCTTATTAACAAAGACTATAGAGTTTTAATACGAGGCCCTTTCAAATCAACGGAACTTTATAGAGCTCTAAAAGTTTTGGACGTAGACCTGACAAAGGTGAAACCTTGGTTATTTTGGATAATGTTGAGCGCAGTAGGTATTTCCCTGAAACGTTGGGTAAACCATTTTTACTGTAGGCTACCTACCATGGGAATATTTCAAAACTCAGTCTCAAATTCACAAGCACATAAGAGATGTCGAATCACTTGTAGCCTATTTAAAGGAAGTCTGGCGTGGTTTTAAATTATTTATCACTTCCATTGTATTTCTATTTTTCTTTTTGTAAATGACTATGCAAAATCATATTTTAACAAGATCCAAAACTCAATCATGAAAAAAACGGTGCAGTTGAGCCATATCATGGTTATGGGTTTGCAGTGCGCACGTCAGAAACTCAGGTCATAATTTATATCGATTTGTAGCCTACAAAATGTCGAAGGCTGTACATAGGTGTTAATAGAAATCAGAACCACTAAGATCATATTTGTTTGGAATGGAAGTACTGCACTGTGGTGCTGCAAACCTTTTTATATTATTGTTGAAATTAGTATGTTTCTATTGTCTTTCTGTCAAAACAAATAAAGATATCAATTGAATATTGTTTTTCACTTGTCCATTTCTTTCAACGTTTTTACTCACTTTTAATTCATCACATATATGCATTGTTTCCTCTGTATTTGGCTTGTCCAGTCGACAGGAAATAAATAGAACAAACGTGGCAGCTTAATTCTACGTGTATTTTAGATGTGTTGATACTATCTCGTAAATGTTTCATTTGAATAACTGTTTTCTTCAATGCGGAGTGTTGCACCAAATGGCCAACACCAGGAAAGGGTTAAATCGGTCTGTGTGACAGCTTGTCTGCCTCCCTTGAAGGTTGATACAGTCATAATCGGTCCAGGTTTGTTTTTTAGGGCTGCGTGCAAAGAGGCCATAGGATGCGAAAGGCAAACAGACATGCTTGAGTCTCTTGATTTTATTAGTATTATGTTGCCAGATTACAAGAAAGAATAGAGCAAGTCTCAAGTCACAGGGTCCAAATCCAATTTACAACCGGTCTAGTCTTGAGTCAAGTCCAAGTCGTGCATTCTAAGAGCAAGTCGAGTCGAGTGACAAGTTTTTTCAAGTCAAGTCAAGTAAAACAAATATATAGGCTACAGGCAATGACTTCTTCAAATACAAATCTTTGTCTATTTATAGAGGCTACCAGACACAGCCTTTTTCATTATTTTGTCTAAAACACATTTTGATTATGTAATAATTCATTTTAATAACAAATTCAAAATTCAAGCTTCATAATTAAATGAGTAATTTCAAGCAATTTTAACATACCAAAAGACCGGTAGGCCTGTGTTAGGGTTAGGGTTTTGCCCAATTGCTGGTGAGCTTGCAAAGTAAACGGTTCATATTCTTGATCACCAAACAATTTTGAAGCTGCATATTTATTATTATGGTAATCCTGTCTCCCTACAATTTGATGTTTGCGCTGCATCTGATCCTATAACTGTACATCAAATCAGCAATCTGGTCATTAGCTCAGTGGTTTTCACACTTTTTGAGCTTGCGGCCCCCATGCACGCACATGCACGCGCGCAGAGGGCGAACACCCGAGCAGAATCGCTGCGCGAACGCAGCCTATCCTGACAGCAATAAACGATCAAGCATCTACAAAACGCAAGATACAGAAAAATAAACTGCGTTTTACACCTGGATTTTGAGCTGAAAGTCATTCATGTTAGCAGTCAATATCAACTAGGGATGTGATGTCACATTGTCACCTTGGAGTTCAGAGCAAGCAGGATCCTATGGCCTACCTGTGGGCCTGTGCAGCAGAGGTTGCAGGACCGGATGGAAAGCATGCGCTCTGTCTGTAGCCTTTTTCTTCCTCACAAATATCGCAATTAATTCGCCAGAGTATGTTACATCTTCATTCCATAAATATTGAAGGTGGTGCGATGTTACAGCCATCTTTAGACATATAGCCAGTACCACCACTGACGTAGGCCTATATAACCCACCCAAAATATGTAAATTATCAATGAAATCACCAGGGTCCTCATTTCTAAACTTTGCAAATGAACAAAATATGCCCCAAAACATGCGTGAACCAATTTTCACGCAAAAGTTGGCATTTATAAAAACTGAACTTAAAGTGGGGAAGTGCTTATACTGCTTAGACCATGCTTACTCACAGTTTCTAGACCATGCTTACTCACAGTTTCTAGACCATGCGTACTCACAGCTTCTAGTGGTTGAAGTCTTGCATTGCAAGGCATAAAAAGTGTCCTGGTAGCCTTTTGCAAATTAGGAATATATGATGACACTCTTATTCATAACAACAACACAAAAACAGGTAGGTCTAGCTAAATGTAATAACAAGGTGCAATCATTTGTCATTAGTACATTCTTTTGAATTCTAAAATAATTTGAAATAGGAATATATTTCCTACTATTTATTTCATGTCCATGATCATTGCAGAATAAATTCCTCACCTTTTCTGACTGTGATGGTTTCATTGGCTACTCACAAAATAGCCTATAGGCCTACAACAGCTTTGGATAGACTACCATTCGTCCCATCTCTCATTTAATTGGACCCACTACACAGTAGTAAATAGGTAAGGTCTTTCAAGTAGTCGATTTTGCTCTATGCGATCCGATCCTACGGTAGAACAGACGGTTCACCTTTTCCATTGACTTTTGTAGACTACGTCTGAGTACTGTAATGTGATTTCTAGCGTAGGCAATATTTCATCCATGAACATAATACATACACTACCGTTCAAAAAGTTTGGGGTCACTTAGAAATGTCCTTGTTTTTGAAAGAAAAGCACCTTTTGTTGTCCATTAAAATAACATCAAATTGATCAGAAATACCGTGTAGACATTGATAATATTGTAAATGACTATTGGAAATGGATGATTTTTAATGGAATATCTACATAGAAGTACAGAGGCCCATTATCAGCAACCATCACTCTGTCACGCCTGCTCCCGCTCCCCCTCCCTGGCGCTCGAAGGCGCCAGGCTCCCCATCATTACGCACACCTGCCTTTCCCCGTCACGCGCATCAGCGTATTATTGGACTCACCTGGTCTCAATCCCCTGTTTATTACCTCCCCTATATTTTTCAGTTCCCCATCTCTGTTCCCCGCTGCTGCATTGATTGTCGTATGCCGTTGTTTTGCCCATGTGCTGACACTGTGCCTGTGTTGTTTCATGTCTGTTCCTTATTAAATGTTGACTCCAAGTACCTGTTTCTCATCCACGGCGTTGGTCCTTACACACTCCTGTGTTCCAATGCCACGTTGTGTTAGCTAATCCAAGTGTATCATTTTAAAAGCCGAAGTGATCATTAGAAAACACTTTTGCAACTATGTTAGCATAGCTGAAAAACTGTTGTCCTGATTAAAGAAGCAATAAAACTGGCCTTCTTTAGACTAGTTGAGTATCTGGAGCATCAGCATTTGTGGGTTCGATTACAGGCTCAAAATGGCCAGAAACAAATAACTTTCTTCTGAAACTAGTCAGTCTATTCTTGTTCTGAGAAATTAAGGCTATTCCATGTGAGAAATTGCCAAGAAACGGAAGATCTCGAACTACTTCCTTCACAGAACAGCGCGAACTGGTTCTAACAAGAATACAAAGAGTGGGAGGCCCTGGTGCACAACTGAACAAGAGGACAAGTAAATTAGTGTCTAGTTTGAGAAACAGACACCTCACAAGTCCTCAACTGGCAGCTTCATTAAATAATACCCGCAAAACACCAGTCTCAACGTCAACAGTGAAGAGGCGACTCCGGGATTCTGACCTTCTACGCAGAGTTGCAAAGAAAAAGCCATATCTCAGACTGGCCAATAAAAAGAAAAGATTTAAGATGGGCAAAATAACACAGACACTGGACAGAGGAAGGTTGGAAAAAAGTGTTATGGACAGACGAATCTAAGTTTGAGGTGTTTGGATCACAAAGAAGAACATTCATGAGACACAGAAAAAATTAAAAGATGCTGGAGGAGTGCTTGATGCCATCTGTCAAGCATGGTGGAGGCAATGTGATGGTCTGGGGGTGCTTTGCTGGTGGTAAAGTGGGAGATTTGTACAGGGTATAAGGGATCTTGAAGACGGAAGGCTATCACTCCATTTTGCAACGCCATGCAATATCGTGCGAACGGCGCTTAATTGGAGCCAATTTCCTCCTTCAACAAGACAATGACCTAGAGCACAGCTCCAAACTATGCAATAACTATTTAGGGAAGAAGCAGTCAGCTGGTTATCTGTCTATAATGGAGTGGCCAGCACAGTCACCGGATCTCAACCCTATTGAGCTGCTGTGGGAGCAGCTTGACCGTATGGTACGTAAGAAGTGCCCATCAAGCCAATCCAACTTGTGGGAGGTGCTTCAGGAAGCACGGGGTGAAATCTCTTCAGATCACCTCAACAAATTGACAACTAGAATGCCAAGGGTCTGCAAGGCTGTAATTGCTGCAAATGGAGGATTCTTTGACGAAAGCAAAGTTTGAAGGACACAATGACTATTTATGACCTTGTCAACGTGTTGACTATATTTCCTAATAATTTTGCAACTAATTTCATGCATGTTTTCACAAAAAACAAGGACATTTATAAGTCACCCCAAACTTTTGAACGGTATTCTATCATAACCATTGCGGAATAAATTCCTCTCCTTTTCTGACCATGAGTTTATATTCCCATAGTAGCCATACACCAAATTACCATGCGCATCTCTCATTTAACTGGGACTGTTAGTTAGGTTATTATCATTTCAAGTTTTTGCTCTACGCACCCGAAAGGGTGCGCGTTTAAAAAAACAAAAAACATCTTGAGTTGAAGAGTGTAGGCTACCACTGTAAGTAAGTAGGCCCACTGTAGATTTAAAAAAAAATCTGAATTAGCGGGCAGTGCAGCATATTTAAATTCGGGGAAAAGTGAACGCAAAACATTATTACATTCAAACAATCTGTGTACAGGTCCACAACAATTTGCAATTGTTTTAGTCTTTCAGAAACGGTCAGATACCGCAAATGTCACTGCAAAAGAAAACATTCTGCCAACACCTCCAAAGACATTTCATCAAATTCGACATTGTTATTTCCTTTAGATAGCCTACTGTCTTGGCCTAATTCCAATACTTCCAAACTATACATCAGCAAATAAGGGCGTTATTGTCACCATAAAAGGTACAAGTATGAGTTTTTCAGGAGGAGTTATAATGCTCGTTCACACGTGCACAGTTAAGAGGACAGGTCTGATTTATAACGGGGAACATGCGTTTGTACGTCTTGCGCCAAATTGAGAAATCTCTGCGCACGCAGGTATTTAGTGTTAAATTTATGCAGCGGTTGTAAATTAGGCCCCGGGTATTGCTGTGGCAAAGATGCATCTGTAGCAGATTGCTAAATGGTTAGTCTACTTTATATGGATAATATTAACATAGGTAGGCTACTCTGTTTTGCCAGTCAAAACCCGAGAAAATTAGACAAGGGCTTTCTGGTCACTAATCTGGTGATGTGCGCTTTTGTCACAATCCGGCTCTTGGGAAGTGACAAAGAGCTCTTATAGGACCAGGGCACAAATAATAATAATCAATAATTTTGCTCTTTATATAACCATCTTACATATAAAACCTTATTTGTTAATCAAAAATTGTGAATAACTCACCACAGGTTAATGAGAATGGTATGCTTGAAAGGATGCACATAACTCTGCAATGTTGGGTTGTATTGGAGAGAATCTCAGTCTTAAATCCTTTCCCACACACAGTCTGTGCCTGTATTTAGTTTTCATGCTAGTGAGGGCCGAGAATCCATTCTCACATAGATACGTGGTTGCAAAGGGCATCAGTGTCTTAACAGCAAGATTTTCCTAGCAGGATACTCTGAGCCCAGCCCAATCCAGAAATCTGGCAGTGGCTTATGAAATCTCTTTAAGGCTAGGCGTCCCGCTAGCGGGACAACTTCCGGTGAAACTCGAGGGCAGGCAATTCAAATAAATAATCATAAAAATTATGAATATTAAACATTTAGGTACATACAAGTGTCTTATATCGGTTGAAAGCTTAAATTCTTGTTAATCTAACTGCACTGTCCGATTTACAGTAGCCATTACAGCGAAAGCATGCCATGCGATTGTTTGAGGACGGCGCCCCACATCAAAAATATTTTTCCACCAGCACAGGTTTCATAAATTCACAAATAGTAATTGAATATTCACTTACTTTTTGATAATCTTCCTCTGATTTGTCATCCAAAGGGTCCCAGCTATAACATGTAGTGTCGTTTCGTTAGATAAAATCCTTCTTTCTATCCCAAAAAGTCAGTTTAGTTGGCACCATCGATTTGAGTAATCCACTCGTTCAACATGCAGAGAAAGGAATCCAAAAATCTACCGCTAAAATTTGTTAAAACAAGTCAAAATATGTTTCTATTGACTCCTCAGATACTCTAAAATGTAATCAAACTATAATATTTAATTCGGAAAGAAGTATGTTCAATAGGAAACCGATATTTGCAGGTGCGTCTTGTCTTCATCGCGCGCGCATACACACATTTCCAAGGGTGTGCCCCAGTACTAAAACTCATTATTCTTATTCGTTTTGGAAGAAACAAGCCTGAAACATTGAACATAGAGTGCTGACACCCAGTGGAAGCCATAGGACTGCACCCTGAGAGCTAGATTTCAGAATGCCCCTATACTTTCCATTGTAACAGCATGGGCTCTCAAAAAAAAAAAGAATCTGGTTGGTTTTTCTTTGAATTTTCTCCTACCATATCTATTGTGTTATAGTATCCTACATTATTTAAACATTTCTACAAACTACTAAGTGTTTTTTCCCATGGTACCAATTATATGCATATCCTGGCTTCAGGGCCTGAGCAACAGGCAGTTTACTTTGGGCATGTCAGTCAGGCGGAAAATGAGAAAAAAGGACTCTATCCCGAAGAAGATTTATTAGAATCAATATTCACAGAACCGCTTGTTGCTATTTCAATGAGGCTCTCTTGTTCAGATATCGGTAAGTGGACTGGAGGCAGGGCATGAAAGGGATCCAGTTGTTTGTGTCATCCATTTCGGGAAAGTACCTGCGTAATTGCGCACCCAACAACCTCAGGTGATTCGCTAGCTATATAACATTTGACATTGTCCGTAAGCTTGAGTTCATTTGCACACAAAAAAATCATACAATGATGGAAATACCTGTGTGTTGTCCTTGTTAATGCAGACCGAGAAGAGCTTCAATTTTGTCCTGCACATTGAATGTAATTGTGGAGAGTCCCTGTGATCCTAGATTCAGATCATTCATGTGAGAAAAAGCATCACCCAGATAGGCCAGTCGTGTGAGAAACTTGTCATCATGCAAGCTGTCAGACAAGTGAAAATGATGGTCAGTAAAGAAAACTTTAAGCTTGTCTCTCAATTTAAAAAAAAACGTGTCAATACTTTGCCCAATACCAGCGGACTTCTGTATATTGTAAAAGCGTTACATGGTCGCTGCACATATCATTGCATAGTCCAGAAAATAGATGAGAGTTCAGGGGCCTTGCTTTAATAAAGGTAATCATTTTCACTGTAGTGTCAAAAATGTATTTCAAGCTGTCAGGCATTGCCTTGGCAGCAAGAGCCTCTCGGTGGATGCTGCAGTGTACCCAAGTGGCGTCGGGAGCAACTGCTTGCACGAGTTACCACTCCACTTTGTCTCCCCGTCATGGCTTTTGCGCCATCAGTACAGATACCAACACATCTTGACCACCAAAGTCCATTTGATGTCACAAAGCTGTCCAGTACTTTAAAAAATTCCTCTCCTGTTGTCCTGGTTTCCAGTGGTTTGCAGAAGAGGATGTCTTCCTTAATTGACCCCCATAAACATAATGGATATATACCAGGAGCTGTGCCAGGCCCGCCACATCTGTTGACTCATCCAGCTGTAACGCATAGAATTCACTGGCCTGCATGCGAAGAAGTAATTGTTTCAAAACATCTCCTGCCATGTCACTGATGCGTCGTGAAACAGTGTTGTTTGATGAAGTCATTGTCTGTATAGTTTTTTTGGCCTTTCCCTCAGAATTGTCCCAGCCATAGGCCTCCCGGGTGGCGCAGTGGTCTAAGGCTGTTCCACCAGAGACTCTGGGTTCGAGCCCAGGCTCTGACAGGCTTTGTCACAGCCGGCCGTGACCGGGAGGTCCATGGGGCGACGCACAATTGGCCCAGCGTCGTCCGGGTTAGGGAGGGTTTGGCCGGCAGGGATATCCTTGTCTCATCGCGCACTAGCGACTCCTGTGGCGGGCCGGGCGCAGTGCATGTTGACCAGGTCGCCAGGTGTACGGTGTTTCCTCCGACACATTGGTGCGGCTGGCTTCCAGGTTGGATGTGCATTGTGTCAAGAAGCAGTGCGGCTTGGTTGGGTTGTGTTTCGGAGGATGCATGGCTCTCGACCTTCGCCTCTCCCGAGTCTGTGCGGGAGTTGCAGCGATGAGACAAGACTGTAACTACTATCAATTGGACACCACGAAATTAGGGAGAAAAAAGGGGTCAAAAAAATAAAATCATAATAATAATAAAAATAATATATCTGCGGCAGCAGGAAGAATTAAGTCCTCCACAATAGTATGGGGCTTGCCTGTCCTAGCCACTCGGTAGCTCACCATATAAGACGCTTCTAGCCCCTTCTTATTTATGGTATCTGTTGCTTTCATACAGGTCTTACTACTCGAAAGTAGTCTTAATTCTTGCAAAAAAAAACTCCTGTGGCTTATTTTCCAAATTGGCGTGTTTTATTCCTAAAGGTTTCATTGAGTTGTGAGATAGTACTTTTGCACATACAACACACTGTGGCTGAGGAAAGGCACTACTCCCAATATAAGTGAACCATAAATCAATGTAGTTCTCATCATATTTGCTCCTCTTCGATGGTCCAACTGCATCAGATTCACAATTGTCAGTGTCCATGCTAGCTGGGCTAACAACAAATGTAGAATTACTGATGCTAGCATTGGATGTGCTCGTGGAAGCAGAACAACCTGGTATGTGTCTCTATGGACGCGGGCCTTACTTTATTTAACCATTTATCAATTTTCGAGCAAACGGAATGAGCAGCAGCTATGTTGGTTAGTGGAATTCTCCCGAGGGAGTAACGACGGTTAATGCAATTGGATGTTAATTATTTGACTAGGCTACCTGTATTTGACATTGTGTTGTTATTTCGCTGAACACTAGATGGTTTAATTTAGTTTTTGGCAGTGAAACGAGGCTACTCAGGCGAGAAAAAAACCTCACTCAAATGTATAGCCCTGTTGGAAAATATAAATGGACTGTTTGAAAATGTGAATATTTTTTTTTTTTTAAATAACATATATATATATATTTTTTAAAATATGAATCACATTTTTATTTGGCATACCCCTGATGGCAATGCGCGTGTACCACAGTTTGGGAATAGCCGCTCTAGCTCATCCAACTTAATTGACAGTTTACTGGTCCAATCAGAGGGCCGAATGTGCGTTTCACTAGCCAATCAGTTTTTTTTTGCAAATGCGATACTGGCTGCATTCCAAACACTTAACAGACACACCCTCTCCCCTCAGCCCTTAACTAAAGTGGACACTTCTGATGACGTTTCATGACATCTGACAAGGGAGGAAGGAATGATTTTTGAATGGACTGCCCTTGCCCGGAAATTCGTCACTTGTTCGTCCAGCGATGATTGTGTTTTCAGCCAACGGTAACTTGTGGGTGCTTTATATGCACTACAGTCAATTATGATTGCATGGCTTCTTATATTAACTATATAATTATTAATATATGCCTACTGTATGATAGCTAGCCAATTAATTAGCTAACTAACATTAGCCCGCCTAGCAGGAACTTCTGAACTTCTGTTTTATTTATACAATTTCCAAAAGCATCATTACTTTATCGAGACGTGTTTGTGCATTAGTAGCACAATTTCTAACTTATTTACATTTGTTTATATGTTGTTCATATGTTGACTTCTCCATATTGACGAGGTTTTAAGTTTTGGTGGACTTTTCTTAGCGGATGTACAATCCTCGCAAGTATAATTATGGGGTGTTTCAGGCCCCGAAGTGTACGCTCGCAAACTCCATTAAAAACGAGGGCTGAGGGGCTTACATTGCAAACTTCACTTGCTTGGCTAATCATTTGGACCGCCGAAAAATGTGGCCGCCGGGATTCCCCCAAGGGCATAAGGTGAGGGTAAGTGGACGAGGATGTGTCTTTTATGAGTTTGAAACGCAGCCACTGTCTCTGGCTGTGAGACCGTGCCACAAAATGAGTGACAAAATGTTACAAAACCTGTCCAGATAATTTCAAGGCATTAGCCTCAAGTCAAAGTCAAGACCCGAGTCTTGAGGCTCCAAGTACAAGTCAAGTCTCAAGATATTTTATTTTCTATCAAGTCAAGTCTCAAGTCATCAAATTTGTGACTTAAGTCAGACTCAAGTCCAAGTAATTTGACTGGAGTCCACACCACTGGGGAGTCGTACGGAAGTAAGACTGTTGCCTCAGGGAATTAAATAAACACGCACAGTGATTTATTAGACATAAGCTGTGTTCGAATACTCATACTAACTGCACTAACCATACTGTTTGTTACGTGAATTGAGTTTATGGTATGGTTATTGGTCATAGTATAGATATAGTTAGTATGCCAAAGGTTCCCGGATGTTGTACTAAATTTGCCAAAATACGAAGTATACATGCAGAGGACACTATTTACGTATTTTAGTGCACATAATGCAATTCTTCAGGAAATGGGCTTGGCTTCACATCATTTTCAAATTTTAAGAAAATGGCAGAAAATATGCACCCGAAGTACAACCAGAGCAGATATAAATGCATTGCTTTAACTAATTATGACAAATGTTGAGCAATGTACTGAAGTCACGACTTTTCAAATAAGTTACCTCACACATTATGTTGACTGACAATTTGTTTCAGAAAGGGGGATACCTAGTCAGTTGTCCAACTGAGATGTTTCTTCCACATTTAATCAAACCCATCTAAATCAGAAAGGTGCAGGGAGCTGCCTTAATCAACCGCCACAGCTCAGTGGGTTAACTGCCTTGCTCAGGGGTGGAATGGCATATTTTTACCTTGTCAGACTCAGGGATTTGATCCAGCAACCTTCCAGTTACAGGCCCAACACTCTAACCACTAGGCTACCCGTGTTAGCTATGCTGTCCTAACGAACCACATAGCATATCATTACAGCAGTATGTACCAGTATGTTAGCTAGCTACCTAACGTTAGTTGGCTACTTATTACATCAAACTTGCCAGTATGTTAACTATAGGCTAACTAACTACCCAACGTTTATTGACTTGATTATTCACATCATTCTTAGCTAAATGATATAGTCGTTGTGCGTTCTCAATGGACATTCGGGTGCTTTGTAAATTCGCTCTGGCTATCTACTCCGATTTCAGAGCACTCTTGTCTGACCAGAGCGCCAAATAATGAATTTACAAGTGCAACACACATTGAATATGGCCGGTGTCAGTAAACGTCAGCAAAAAAGCGTAATTAAATTGTTGCCAGCAGCACAGTTACAGTCATCAATGCTCTGGATAACATGAAAATATGTGTGTATTTGCATTGAATCAGTGCATCAACACAGACCTACAGGCTAATCAACCAATTGCATCTTGAATTGTACAATTTTAATTTTAATTAAAAAGTTAAGAGTACTTTAAATAGTTTACAGTGATGCTAATATATAAGCAAAATTCAACATCAATCACCACATTTTAAAACTTTCACCGATGTAATATATTGATGAGATGTCAGAGGCATTTCCTAACAACTTTTATGCATTGGGTGAGCTGAAAAGAGTAAGTATTTTCCATAATAAGAATTTGACTTCATATCATAAACAACAATCATTGATGCATATATGTTACTCCCAGTCGATTTAGGCCTACTTTTCTCCTTCTCTGGGCTATTTTTTAGTGTTCCTGTTTTTACTTTTTCGTGTCTCTGATTTTCTCTTAATTTTAATTCGGACACAACCTGCATATCCTTAACACTGGCCACATAACCCCAAGATTATAAAGTATCTTGCTAAAATCATATGATATACAAACCGCTAATGCTGAGGTTCATATAACCATGGACCATCCATGACCCACTACTGCAATGCTGGCCCCCATTGAACCCAGATGTAATATAGGCATAGATCAAACTCACCCTTTGGAATCCGAAGGGCATAATATAATATTGACTATTCCGATGTAGTTTATGTAACCTAAGACGTCTTGAATGATAGGGCCATTTTTATGTTCATTGAATATTAACATACTGAATTTGTATGTGATATTACATTCTCAGACAAAGTAAAGGTATTTGGGAAAGATGTGATAATTCTGTAAGCTTAGTATAAATAAAATATATGTATTTAACTATTGCATTTTGGAATTAAACCCCCACAACAGATTACTATTCAAAGAAAGTCAACTGTGTTCACCATGCAACATACACTTGACCTTAAGACTGTTCACTTTCCAAACCAGTTATGCCACATACAGCACTTAAGTCATATTGATTTAGGCTACCATCCATTAAAGGCCTATAGCATCACTATCTATATTTGCTTGTAATTACAGTAACATGAATTTACTTTTGGTTTTTACTGTAAGTCTCATTATCCAAAATGACATGACACAACCTATACATATCTCTGCTATCTTTGACAGCTCAGATATACACATATGACCTTCCCTCTGTGCCTCCCTCACCGTGGGTGGCCCGTGGTCATGGCTAGCTGCTTATATGTCACCAGGGGATCTATTTCTGCTGAAGACAAATGCACCTGGTGGCTATAGGGCTATGGGCTGGTGTGTGTGGGCTGTAGAGGTTACAAAGGTCTCTTTATAATCTCCAGATTTTAGCAAGTGTAAGTGCCCTGGCTGGTCGTGAACTGTTGAACTTGAATGTGATACGGCATGACAACACTTCAGAGCAGCCCTAAATAGAGATTGTGCCAAGGATCCTGCACTGTTCTCCTTCCCTAGCACAGTAACAGTCAACAGCATGGTGTCACAGAGGTCTCGGGGGTTCTGGGGTATGGGTTGAACTGGGGGTTGACATGTAATCAGGATGGCAAATGTAGCCATGGAAAGACTGTTTGCAGCTGTCCCACGCGTATTCAAAGCTTCATGCCTCCCCCTTGCATTGGAATCACTCACCAGAGCCATTTTGCTACAAATGTAAATTAACTTAAATGAGAAAGGCATTCTTGACAGCTGTGGACTCGTGAACCCCAGTTGACCTCAGGGCTATGGAGGTTGGTGGTACTCAAGCCAGTCGGATTCTGACTGCTGGTGGATTTAATAATGCGTGATCGTGGAATTTACTTGGTAGGCTGCCAGCATACACATTGATGGGAGTGTCATCATATTTTTTACTTTTTGCTGTGTGCAAAGCCGGTTGAAGTCTGCCTCTGTTTCTCTCCCTATCTCGGTGTGTGTGTTTTAGTTCTAATCCCTAGCATTGTGCCTAGGAGTCAATCATTCCCTCAAATGAAACTGTGGAATTCTATCCAAACGGGACGTTGCACACAATTACACTAGATGTCAGATCACTCAAGCTAATAACAATAATCCCCATAGAGCAGCTTTGCTATTCGCCCACCACCGAAGGAACTGGGATTTACTGCAATAACATCCCCATTTCCCTCTCATTGCTATCCTGCGATTAAAATCCATCAGACACCTCTGGCGCTCATAAACAAAGCAAGCCTCCATAGCATTTATCCATTAGAATTTATTGTATCCATATCATAACCCATCTTGCACTCTCCCTTCCCCTTCTGCAGCCTACTCTGTCTCTCACAGGAACGGTCTTTTGAGTTTCCCTTGAATCTTCCTGATTGCCCTGTTTAAAAGGCCAGACTCTGTCTGTCTAACTTGATTACCCATTATTCTAATCTTGAGATGTGAAATTGCATATAAGATGCCTTGTCACTTCATTCAGCAACTACAGTGCATTCGGAAAGTATTCAGAACCCTTTACTTTTTCCATATTTTGTTACATTACAGCCTTATTCTAAAATGGATGAAATAGTTTCCCCCCCTCATCAATCTACACACAATACCCCATAATGACAATGGAAAAACTTTTTTTTTTTAACATTTTTGCAAATGTATTTTTTTTTAAAGCCAGAAATATCAGATTTACATAACTATTCGGACCCTTTACTCAGTACTTTGTTAAAGCACATTTGGCAGCGATTACAGCCTCAAGTCTTCTTGGTATGATGTTACAAGCTTGGCACACCTGTATTTGGGGAGTTTCTCCCATTCTTCTCTGCAGATCCTCTCAAGCTCTGTCAGGTTGGATGGGGAGTGTTGCTAAACAGCTATTTTCAGGTCTCTCCAGAGATGTTCGATCAGGTTCAAGTCTGGGCTCTGGCTGGGCCACTCAAGGACATTCAGAGACTTGTCCCGAAGCCACGCCTGCATTGTCTTGGCTATGTGCTTAGGGTCGTTGTCATGTTGAAAGGTGAACCTTCACCCCAGTCTGAGGTTCTGAGCGCTCAGAAACAGGTTTTCATCAAGGATCTCTGTACTTTGCTCTGTTCATCTTTCCCTCGATCCTTACTAGTCTCCCAGTCCCTGCTGATGAACAACATCCCCACAGATGATGCTGCCACCACTATGCTTCACCGTAGGGATGGTGCCAGGTTTCCTCCAGACGTGATGCTTGGCATTCAGGCAAAAGAGTTAGTCTTAGTTTCATCAGACCACAGAATCTTGTTTCTCATAGTTTCAGAGTCCTTTAGGTGCCTTTTGGCTAACTCCAAGCGGGCTGTCATGTGCCTTTTACTGAGGAGTGGCTTCCGTCTGGCCACTCTACCATAAAGGCCTGATTGGTGGAGTGCTGCAGAGATGGTTGTCCTTCTGGAAGGTTCTCCTATCTCCACAGAGGACCTCCGGAACTATGTCAGAGTGACCATCGGGTTCTTGGTAACCTCCCTGACCAAGGCCCTTCTCCACCGATTGCTCACTTTGGGTTGGCGTGGTTACGCGTGGTCTGTGAGGCCGATTGGACGTACTGCCAAATTCTCTAAAATGACATTTGAGGCAGCTCATGGTAGATAAATTAGCATTCAATTCTCTGGCAAAAGCTCTGGTGGACATTCCTGCAGTCAGCATGCCAATTGCACACACCCTCAAAACTTGAGACATCTGTGGTATTGTGTTGTGTGACAAAACTGCTCACTTTAGAGTGGCCTTTTATTGTCCCAGCACAAGGTGAACCTGTGTAATGATCATGCTGTTTAATCAGTTTCTTGATATGTCACACCTGTCAGGTGGATTAATTATCTTGGCAAAGGAGAAAGGCTCACTAACAGGGATGTAAACAAATTTGTGCACAAAATCTGAGAGAAATAAGCTCTAAGTGTGCATGGAAAATGTAGGGATTTTATATTTCAGCTTTGAAACATGGGACCAACACTTTACTGTTATATGTTTGTTCAGTGTATAAAGAAATAAAGCAGGGGTGAGGACATGTAAATATTAAAAACAATATTTATCTTTATCTTGCTGCAGGTGGTATGTCTTTATCTTGCTGCAGCCTTATTAATCATAAGGCTATTTTCCCCTCTTTCTAGTTTATGGCCTCGGGAGACCCCTGTTAAAGATAAGTCTGCACAGTATGTCTATGACAATCGCTGAGGCAGTGGTGGTATGGGTTTATGGGGGATCAACAGCAAGGCAGAGAGAGATTCGTGTAATGTTTTAATATGTGTTTATGTTACCATAGATGTGGTAAAGAGGTCAATGGAACTCGACCCAAACGATGGAAATGCCATGGAAACGCGTGGGGGTAAGATGCCATCCGGGAATGATCCCAAATCTCTTCATTGCCGCCCAGCAAAATAAGCCTAATATTTGTATGGATGTCAAACCCAAAAGTCTACACGTTCATGTCATCGCCATTAATCAACTGCATTGCAGTTAAAAACGACTTTGACTACTACCACCGATTTCTGTATGCTAGCTAGGCTACTAGCTTATACGAACGGGAGTTAGCATTTTTAAACCTGAAAAGGAACAACTTCTAAATGTTGTGCAGAGAAAACAAAAACGCTCAAATACAACCAGCATATGATATTCTTAAAATGATTTATAACAAAAACAACTCTGAATGTAATTGTTAATTCAAGTAAAATTATATTTATATGATAGTTAGGCTACAAGTAAAGTCCAAAACGAATTCCTTATTGCGAAAATGCATATGTCCATAATGGATTTTACATAACTGATACTTTTTTGCCAAGACACTGAAAGCAAGAGGCTGTGTGAAAAATAAAAAAAATACAGGTTTTTTTTCTTCTAAAACGCATGCATTCGATGTCATTAAGCAAGCTCACTACAGCGCAACTTGCACCATACTGAATTAACATCAGCTCGCTCCAATGGATACTGTCTAAAGTAATACAAATAGCTTTTTCAGGATGTTTAAACAGTTTAAACGCAAGAATGTGCAAATCAGTTGGAAGTACTATTAATCAGAAACTGCTTCGTGATCGAATAATGCACCCATTTATCATTTTATTATGACAACAGGCAGTTTTATTCCTGGATTTACTTAAAGAGAGGGAGAGGGGGGGAAATACCGAGAGAATTTTGGCAATAACCGCTCGCTCCCTTCTACTCATGTCATGAAAAAGGAAAACAATGCAAAAAAAGTGTGGGAAAGATTTAGGAAAACCTACTTCCGTATACGTACCTTGCAACATGCAAAACAGAAAGTGTGCTCTTTCAGAAAGTGTGCTCCACGTTGAAAACAAAAATAGGCAGTAAAATATTCCTCGTCCACTGCAATTGAATGAGCATGCTTTAATTGTCTGTTTTCTCAAAGGCTGCTACACGAAAATGTCCACTCCTTATTGGAAAAACTTTATTTATCGGTAACTATGTAATGGCTATTCATAATCGATGAAAAAAACATATAATGTGACATGTTAGCACTGCCCTGCTGGTATAGTCGAACACCTGTCTCGTGCAAATGGTGGCAAATGTTCCATGTACCCCCCCAGTATAACTATGTATCTTCTCATGGACATTCGTTCTTTCTACCACTTAATGAGGAGGGATATTTTGTAGACTTTGACTAGGTTTATCCCGCGCGAATAAAAGCTTTCTTCAACAAACACTGTCGAAATGACCTTAATAGGTGGGCCCATTCAACGAAGCACCGACGATTTCTCGCTCGTCCAGATGTTCTGAGAGTAGGCCGAGCTAAGGCTTTGACCTCCATAGTTGTAGGCCTATCGAGAGGGGATAGCTCGCATTTGAAATTCCGTGCAAGCAAAACAAGCATACTCTGTACACCAATAAGCAACACAAATATGAATGTATGATGTTTCAAAACGAATATTTGACAGTGGTGTCATGTACTTAAGTAAAAATACTTTAAAGTACAACGTAAGTAGTTTTTTGGGGTATCTGTACTTTACAATTTATATTTTTGACAACTTTTACTTTTACTTTACTACATTCCTAAAGAAAATGATGTACTTTTTACTCCATACATTTTCCCTTGACACCCAAAAGTATACTCGTTACATTTTGACATGAAAATGGTCTAATTCACCCTCTTGTCAAGAGAAGATCCCTGGTCATCTCCTGCCTCTGATCTTGCGGACTCACTAAACACAAATGCTTCGTTTGTAAATTATGTCTGAGTGTTCGAGTGTGCCCCTGGCTATCCGTCAATAAAAATAAAATAAAAAATTGTGCCGTCTGGTTTGCTTAAGGAACATTAAATGATTTATACTTTTACTTGATACTTAAGTACATTTAGCAATTCCATTTACTTTTGATACTTAAGTATATTTAAAACCAAATACTTGTTTACTTTTACTCAAGTAGTATTTTACTGGGTGACTTTCACTTTTACTTGAGTCATTTTATGTCAAGGTATCTTTACTTTTACTCGAGTATGACAATTGAGTACTTTTTCCACCCTGATCTTTGATTGTTTTTTCTTATACACCCTTAGAAAAAAAAAGGTTCTGGATAGAACCAAAAAGGTTATATGCTTGCTTCATTTATGGCACCCCTTAAGGTTCTATACATTACCTAAATTGGTCCCATATAGAACCCTATATGGATCTCAAGGGTTCTATATAGAACCAATTTTGGTTCAGTGAAGAAGAACCCCTGGGGGTTCTGATTAAATAACCCTACAAAGGGTTCTATATAGAACCTTTAGGGGTGCCATAATATATGAAGCAATCAATAGAATCCTTTTTGATTCTTTTTTTCAAAGAGTGTAGATTCCAACTGTTGATATACGTTTTTTTGCAAGTCAGATGTAATACCAATAGCCCGGGATCTTGTCATATTCATAATGTCAATCAAATAATAGTAGGCTTAACTATTCTGGAAGAAGCTCAGACCTATCATAGGTCTACCCACGCGCGTAATCATAGACCTCACCTGAATATGAATTGTTTGGAAATCGAACTATCACTCACTGTCAAAGGTCTTTAAAATACATTTCAATCGCTCTAGAAGAATGCTTCAATGGTAGGCCTATATATAGCATATAGGATGGTAGACTATACTATAGCGTTAAGATAGATGTGCTACTATGAAGACAATAGAATATCAAGACAGAATCATTTCAAAATTGGACTCGAACAGCTGAATATATTTGCATGCCTATAAACGTCACTGCAGGCTCCAGTTAATTGGCCAGAATCCCCCGCAGTATCCCCGCAGCCCTGGTAGCTCGCCGTGATCGTATAGTGGTTAGTACTCTGCGTTGTGGCCGCAGCAACCCCGGTTCGAATCCGGGTCACGGCATTGCGAATACAATGTCACGGCAAAAGGGATCTTTTGAAAATATTAGGATTAACTATTAAGGACAGTATTACCCCACATTGGCTTGCGGTTGATTTATTTTAATTGCAATAAGTGATTATAGGTCTACTCATGCATTTGATTAAATTGCATTTTCATACAGGTTTGTAATTATCATATTTTCACCATGCAGAAAGTATACATACCCCTTAATTTATTCCACATTTTGCTGTGTTACAGCCAGAATTCAAAGTGGATCAAATAAAACATTCCCACCCATCTACACACAATATCCCGTAATGACAAAGTGAAAACAGGTTTTTAGAAATGTGTATTGAAAATGAAACACAGAAATATCTAATTCACATAGGCCTAAGTATTCACACCCACTGAGTCAGTACAAGTTAGAATCACGTTTGGCAGCAATTAAAGCTGAGAGTCTTTCTGGGTAAGTCTCTAAGGAGCTTTGCACACCTGCGAAATATTTGCACATTATTCTTTTTGAAATTCTTCAAGCGCTATCAAGTTGGCTGTTGATCATTGCTAGACAGCCATTTTCAAGTCTTTCCATAGATTTTCAAGATGATTTAAGTCAAAACCGTAACTAGGCCACTCAGGAACATTCAATGTTGTTTTGATAAGCATCTCCAGTGTATATTTGGCCTTGTCTTTTAGTTTATTGACCCTCTGAAAGGTCAATTTGTCTCCCAGTGTGCCTATGCTTAGCTCTATTCCATTTCATTTTATATAAAAAAAAAACATCCTAGTCCTTGCTGATGACAAGCATACCCATAACATGATGCAACCACCACCATGCTTGAAAATATGAAGAGAGGTACTCAGGACATAAAGTTAATTTCTTTGTTGCAGTTTTACTTTAGTGCCTCATTGCAAACAGGATGCGGTGTTTTGGAACATTTTTATTCTGTACAAGCATCCTTCTTTTCACTGAGTCATTTAGGTTAGTATTGTGGAGTAACTACAATGTTATTGATCCATCTTCAGTTTTCTCCTATCACAGCCATTAAACTTTGTAACTGATTTAAACCTCTACAGGATCGGTGTCCCCACTCGGAACGGTTGAGCTAATGTAGGCTAATGTGATTAGCATGAGGTTGTAAGAAACAAAAACAATTCCCAGGACATAGACATATCTGATATGGGCAGAAAGCTTAAATTCTTGTTAATCTAACTGCACTGTCCAATTTACAGTAGCTATTACAGTGAAAGAATACCATGCTATTGCTTGAGGAGAGTGCACAACTATGAACTGGAAAAATGTATGAAATAACCAATTAGGCACATTTGGCCAGTCTTGATACGACATGTTGAATAGATATGCATGGTTCATTGGATCAATCTAAAACTTTGAACATACACTTCTGCTGTCTAGTGGCCAAAGTCTAAATTGCACCTGGGCGGGAATAAAACATTGTTTTTTTCTTTGTATTATTTTTTACCAGATCTAATGTGTTATATTCTCCTACATTCATTTCACATTTACACAAACTTCAAATATGCAAATCCTTGCTTCAGGTCCTGAGCTACAGGCAGTTAGATTTGGATGTCATTTTAGGGGAAAATTGAAAAAAAGGGTTGGATCTTTAAGAGGTTTTAAAGTCACCATTGGCCTCATGGTGAAATCCCTGAGCGGTTTCCTTCCTCTCCGGCAACTGAGTTAGGAAGGACGCCTGTATCTTTGTAGTGACTGGGTGTATTGATACACCATCCAAAGTCTAATTAATAACGTCAACATGCTCAATGGGATATTTAGCGTCTGATTATTTATTTTTTACCCATCTACCAATAGGCAAAGTTATTCAATCTCTGCGAGGCATTGAATAATCTCTTTGGCCTTTGATGTTGAATTTGTGCTTGAAATTCACTACTCGATTAAAGGGACCTTACAGATATTTGTATGTGTGTTGTACAGAGATGGGGTAGTTTTTCAAAAATCATGTTCACCACTATTATTTCAACACGGAATGAGTCCCTGCAACTTACTATGCAACTTGTTAAGCACATTTTATTCCTGGACTTATTTAGGCTTGCCATAACAAATGAGTTGAATACTTATTGACTCAAGACATTTCAGCTTTAAATGTTTAATTCACATTCAACATTTTTCTACAAACAAAAATCCACTTTTGACACGATGAGATATTGCGTGTAGGCCAGTGACACACAATCCCAATTTAATCCATTGTAAATCCAGGCTGTAACACAACAAAATGTTGAAAAGGTAAAAGGATGTGAATACTTTCTGAATACACTGTATATCAAACAAAGCACTTTAAAATGATCAATAACTATTGACACCTTCACAATAATAGACGCTGAGATCCATCAGTGTATATCAAACAATTCTGACATGTATTTGCACAATAGATTCATATTTGCTGTGACGAGGCTTTCCAAACTTGGACTGCCTGGGACACTACTGTTAATCACATTAATAATACGGTCATAACCAATTGACACACATATTCAGGTGCATGTACCTTGCTGGAATCAAACCATAAGCATGTTGCCACCTGACAGCACAATTCTCACCAAAGCCGTTCCAAAAATTAAGAACAGTGCGTAAAGGGGACACAAGAAATAGGCTAACCATACATACAAATCGTCATCCAAAAACATAGGCTACATTGCAATAAAAGAAAAAAAGACAATTGACATTTAACACGTACATCAAACTTGATAGGCTAGATGAGACGTGTTCGAGTGTGGGGTATGCAGATATAGCCTTAAGGCCCTTGAAAAGTTAGAAATAGCCGGGTGAGTTTTACAGCACCGTGCAGTGTGTTGAGTTGGTCCGCTCACATCATTTGAGGTCTGGACATAGGATCCTGGAGATGGTTTGGGTACCAGTGACCAAAATTGTTCATGTAATTGTTGGGGTGCATAGGGGTCCCTTTGTTTGCCATTGACACGTCCCAAAGTTGAGGCATCCCGGGTGAACACGGAGAAATAGATGACGTACTGTGGAGATGTTCCCCCTCTGGCCCGCTGCCATGCTTCATTATCTTCTTATATTTCGAGCGCTTGTTTTGAAACCATATTTTAATCTAAAAAGATAAAATAGATGTTTAGAAAGTGAAAATATGAGGGGAAAGCCGCACATTTCAGCGTATGCTATGACGTCCCTCTCTCCACCACCACCACCACCACAACAATCATTAAACAATTATCTTCCACACAATAGAAATTATTTACGTTCGTCATGGCTTGCAAACTCGTAATGGCTTGTCATATTCACATTTGATCATTTCGAAATTACATTGAAAATTGGAACGATTTTATACGTTTAAAAGGAAAATAGCCCAGAAAATGGCATTCGTTCTTAAACTTCTTATAATTTGAACACATTTCTTCAACGTTGCCAGGTAGTGCATGGATCCAGAACCATTAGGCTTATTGAAATTCAGCAAAATGGATGAGCGACACTTCACTAGTTCATTAAATGCTAGCTCCCCTATTGTTCAACATTTTATGAGGCCAACGATAGATGAGTCTGACAACAATCCCATGCTAAAAATATAGTCAAATAAAATAGCCCCAGCGAGCTTGAATATAACACTGGAAACAAGGAGGGAGGTCAGATGCATTTCTATGTATGATGTATTCTACTTAGTCAGAACAAGATGCTATTCTGATCGATTTTACGACGGTATAAAATATTCAATAAAAGCCACAGAGCCCGAGGTGGACAAAGTCAAACCATTCTGATATATAGCAACAAGACACAAAACCAAATCAAATCAGACCCAGACAGGATGGTGTGGGTCAGAGATTTGGCCAGGGAGTGTTTTGAATGACAATTTAACTCAATCAACCTAGGATTGCCTGTCATTTAAAAACATATTCATGTTATTGATTTTAGACATTGAATAGAAGTGTTGCCTGTACAATATAACTAAAATATATGGAGCAAAACAATGTTTTAAAGGATTGAAAATGTATCCCATAAAAGACAGATGTGCATGGTGAGATGTGAGACCCAAACGTTATGCTCGCCACCTGTTTATTCGCCTTTCATTATCTTTACAGGTCCAAAGGAAATGGTTGCCACGATCTCTATTTCACCCTTAGATTTCGGAATTTTACCTGACATAAATGAATAATGCCAACAATGACTTTGAAAATAGATCATCTGCATGACAGCTTACTTGTCCTATTTTTTTCTTCCAGTTACAATCTGTAAACTCTGCGTGTGTGTGCCGACAGCCGACAGCCGACATTGTACTGCTCAATGCCCATTTCTGCGGTCATGTATAACTGTGCTTTAACATGACTTCGACCAAAAGATTGTTGGTAATTAGACACCGATGTTTATAAAGACAACACACAGGCCTAAAGTTTAGAGTGGCAGCATGTATTTCTGTCTTCCATTTACTCTGTTAAGCCTACTTGTACTTGCAATATCGCAATTGAGCTATGTTTGCTTTAAGTCACAGAGAGCTCTCTGTGAGAAGGTTTCAGCCGCAATGGTAATTTAAGATTAAGAATAAAGGTGCATTAAGAAATTGACTTAACTAAGCTCTCAATTAGCCTTTTCATTTGGTCTTGAGCAGTGCAGAAAGCCACAATGTTACCCACAGATCTGTGATCTATGTAAACCCTCTCCATACAACTAAAGGGGAAGGTTGTGTTGTGTTTTTCTTCAATCAGACACAAACATGAACTTGTGGCAGTATTGGTGTGACATTTTCAAATGTTAACCCGTGTGAGACAGATTCAAGGGTTTCATGTCAACATTTTTTGAAAAAATGTGTCATAATGCTAGTAGACAGCATTGCATAATATTTAATTATCTGTCACTTCTATCACGAAGGCTAGTAATTTGATCTGTGCACAAATTCAAATAGTCCAGTCTTGCAGTAGAATTAAGGTATGTGAGGCCTTTGGATCTTTAATTTTGTTTGAAGCAAATTTGACCTAATTTGATATTCCAAGATTAAATTAATAGGGAAAAGGTGAAATAAATACAATGTGTATTTAAAACGATTAATGAGGTGTTTTGTACCTATCTAATTTGTCTGCACTCCACTTTAATTGTTATAAACTATTTGGTTTCTTAGGCCTGAACATAGGGATGACCTAGAAATACAACACTGCACAAATAATTTATTATAATTTGGTAATTAGTCTACTGATATAAGATAGTTTTAAAATCACATTTCCTACTGTTGATGGCTATTATGTCAAGTTTAATTTAGCCCACCTGTGTTTGGGTCAGCCCTAATTTAGCCGCCAAATCCGCGCGTTCGGGTAAAGCCAGGTACTGGGTCTGCTGAAACCTATGTTGGAGCGCCTGTAGCTGAAGACTGGAGTAGATGGTCCGTGGTTTGCGTATTTTCTTTCCTTTACCATTCAAACGAATTTCCCCGTTCTCAATCACTGTAGACTTCTCATGGTCTGTGGATAGAAGAGATCATTTCAGTCAAACTGCGCTGAACAGTAGCCTAATCTGGTGTAGCCTACATTCACTTTGATTTACAACTTTCCACTTTACATCAGGGCAGAAGATAATATACGATTTAGGTCTACATGAGAGTTGTTATCGTATACTTGAACTTGGATAGGCAACTCGTATTATCATAAAATTAGATCCTAGGCTGTTTCAAACATATAATGAGGACTCAAGTGAGGAAGACAGATATTTATATCCCAGGGACTCTGAAATTTGTTGTTTATATAGTATAGTCTGATATAGTCCATTTCAAATGTAAGCAAAACCCATTGTCTATAATCTACCAAACAAATTCACGAGAAGGCCTCGTATCTATGTAAGAGTTCGTATCAACATAGGCCTATGCCGAGGCTACTTGAAATTCACGGCCTGGAATTCAGACTGCATGCCCACATGTCAGGTTATCTCCTACGAAAATGCCACAGTTGAACAATAAATAGACACAACTACAGTGCTGTGCATGGATGATGGTTCTTATTTTCTGGACTTGCTTTGTTAATCTTGACTAATAATGGGAGTAATCGACTGTTTGAGCTACTCATGCATAATCGGGCTAACCCACAGAAAATGATGGTTAATAAAATTAATGACACCATCTGTGTTCATTACGGAACATGAGTAGTAAAGATAACCCCAAAATGCCTGACATGCATTTAAAGTAGGAAAACATTTTGATTACCGTAGCACTGACTGTAAATTGCTGTTGAATGTATTGCCTTTAAACCCAAATGTGATTAGGACAATTTTTGTCATTTTTGTAAACAACAAATATGTACAGACTGACAACTATAATGCATGTACATCTGAGGTATAGGCCTACCATAGCCTACAAAGAACTGTCTGATAATTTAGCCTACATCTGATAATATGTAGCCTGCAATTGCAATATGTCTACATTTTAATACAATCCGCACTCCTTTTACCGCTCAATTTGAACATTGCACACTTTCATTGTAGACGACGCATTTGATTGATTTAAAAATGGTATGGTGGTATGATAGGCCAAGAGCTGTGAGGAACAAACAGATATTGATATTACACGTACCTGTCTCATCTAATCTGGAGTGCGCCAAACTGTGATTGTTGTGCTGGTAGGGCATGTAGGCACTCGGGTGATGAGTGTTCACCGCTCTGGGGTAGGCGTAGCCCAGGGAGCGGCCATAGGAGGACGCGCTGGGGGAGAAGGGACTACCGTGTTGAGAGTGTCCGGCAGATTGTAAGCCATTAACGGGGTAGATGTGAGAGTGTCCTTGGGAATGCTGCTGGTGCGCAGGGTGCCCGTGCCCAAACTCGAAAAAGGTCGATTTGGAGGGACCTGAAGAATTCAAACTATCAGGCATGAAACCTATAGACATCATTAGCTAATACAGAAGTCCATAAAAGCGTCGGTCTAAAAAAGGATGCATTGAGCAATGTCGGAGAGCGAGGAAAAGTTGAACAGGATCCACCATCAAGTCAATAACATTGCCTGTATAAAAAAAAAGGTATTCCAAACGAAGAAAATGTACATCCAGGGATCTGTGAAAGGCAGAAAAAAATAACTACATAAAAGTAAATCCTTCTTTACATCATTCGTAAACCTCACAATATCCTCCAGACACTCATGTAGACGCGGTGTGCCTCAAAACCCCACTGCCTTCCATCAGCGTGCGTTCTGATTGGTCTCGAATACCTACGCTGTCACTCGAGCCTGCACGAAAGACTCGTTAAGTTCATTAACATATGTTTCGTGAATGCACTCCTTCAGCCACTAATGTAATGTCACTCAAACGATTTGATAAACAATCATTTGCGCACAGTGCGCCGCTCGATTTACGTAACATAATAAATCACTTATTTTGAAACAGAAAGTCCAGAATGACATTACTCAATCATTTAAATACAGCCTAATGTTATTTATAACTATTTTTGCAGTAAAAGTTTCGTTCCATTAACTCAAAGTGGAAATAACATTGATTAATCGCATATTTTCAATTAGGTGGTCTAAAAGTTTGCGAAATTGGCCATCCTTTGCATGATTGATTTAGATGATGTTACCAAAACAGCACAACATTTTAGAAGCATTCATAATAGACAAGCAGTGATTTTGGGTTTGAGCGGTCACTTGGTGCCAATAGGCTTCTAGCCCCGCTAAATCCAAAGGATCAGATACCAAACACGAGTAGTATTAGGCCTAAGGCTATTTCTATTTCACTCTCATTTGAGTAGATGCAGATAGATAAGCTATTTGTTTGTTACGTTGACAACATGCCTACAATGGAAATTGACCAAATATTGGCATAGTCAATGTATAGACTTCATTGAATGAAACACTTTTTGACGGTCAAATGATAAACCTCAGCCATGGGCTATTTAAAAAGCACATAGACATGGAAAACATGGCAGGTGCATTCATGATCTTAATTTAACTAACACAATAATCTAGATAGGCACATGCGTTTTCAACCATCCAGTATTTTACACTATTATAAATCAATACGAGGTCATAATTAACCCTCAATAATAAACGTTATAACTAATATTCACTAATGGAAATCTTATCCAGATAGGTCTACCCTATGGGCCTTACTTGGTGTATTATAAAGAATCAAATTCCCATCAGAACGGCCAATTCTAACTCAATCGAATGAACGATATAAATATCTGATCCTGGTGAATTAACTGCCCCCTAGGCAAAACAGTTTCTTAATCGCAGCAGTTTGACAGCTATTTTAATGTCAGTGTCTGTAATTCTCACCGTGGCGCCAGTTAAAGTGAAAGCTACTTAAGTACTAGCAAAGCCTTTCTTTCACAACAAGGTGAAACTTAATCGCATATGTAAGGCCTAGTTTTTGAATGGCGCACAACCACTTACAGTTTTCTATAGATGTACTTATATTTTTGTTATTCTATTAATTATGGGGTCCACATGATGGTATCAGGAACAATAAAATAGCCCAGAACATCCCACTGGCATCTCTCGCAGTAAGTGTGAAGAAAAAAAGGAACTAAAGGAGCGCAACGTGACATAGTCAGTTTTACGAGGGTATGTTTGGCAGCATGAGTGAAGGAGGCTTAGTTGCAAAATAGGAAGCTGATTCTAGATTTCATTTTGGATTGGAGATGCTTAATGTAAGTCTGGAAGGAGAGTTTACAGTCTAACCAGACCCCTAGGTATTTGTAGTTGTTCACATGTTCTAGGTCAGAACCATCCAGAGTAGTGACAGACACATCTCAACATCAACTGTTTAGAGGAGACTGCATGAATCAGGCCTTCATGGTCGAATTGCTGCAAAGTAACCACTACCAAAGGACACCAATAAGAAGAAGACACTTGCTTAGGCCAAGAAAAGGAGCAATGGACATTAGACCAGTGGAAATCTGTCCTTTGGTCTGATGAGTCCAAATTTGAGATTTTCGGTTCCTACCGCCGTGTCTGTGAGACGCAGAGTAGGTGAATGGATGATCTCAGCATGTGTGGATCCCACCGTGAAGCATGGAGGAGGAGGTGTGAAGGTGCTTTGCTGTTGACAATGTCAGTGATATATTTAGAATTCAAGGCACACTGTATCGCTGTATGCTGTATCGCTACAGCATTCTGCAGCGATACGCCATCCCATCTGGTTTGCGTTTAGTGGGACTATTATTTGTTTATCAACAGAACAATGACCCAAAACACACTTCCAGGCTGTGTAAGGGCTATTTGACCAAGAAGGAGAGTGATGGTGCTGCATCAGATGACATAGCCTCCACAATCACCTGACCTCAAACCAATTGAGATTGTTTGGGATGAGTTGGTCCACAGAGTGAAGGAAAAGCAGCCAACAATTGCTCAGCATATGTGGGACTCCTTCAAGACTGTTGGAAAAGCATTCCTCTGGCAGCATTGCATTGAGAGAATGCCAAGAGCGTGCAAAACGAAAGAAAAACCCTGGAATGAGTAGGTGTGTCCAAACTTTTGACTGGTAGTGTAAATACTTAAGTATGTGGACACCACTTAAAATAAGTGGCTTCGGCTATTTCAGCCACACCCGTTGCTGACAGGTGTGTAAAATCAAGCACACAGCCATACATTCTCCGTAGACAAACATTGGGAGTAAAATTTGCCTCACTGCAGAGCTCAGTGACTTTCAACGTGGTACCGTCATAAGATGCCACCTTTCCAACAAGTCAGTTCGTCACATTTATGCCCTGCTAGAGCTGCCCTGGTAATTTTAAGTGCTGTTATTGTGAAGTGGAAATGTCTAGGAGGAACAATGGCTCAGCAGCGAAGTGGTAGGCCACACAAGCTTACAGAACAGAACCGGCGAGTGCTGAAGGGGGCAACGAGTAAAAATTGCCTGTCCTCCGTTGCAACACTCACTACTGAGTTCCAAACAGCCTCTGGAAGCAACATCAGCACAATAACTATTCGTCGGGAGCTTCATGAGATTGGTTTCCATGGCCGAGTAGCCTAAGATCACCATGTGCAATGCCAAGCGTCGGCTGGAGTGGTGTAAAGCTCACCATCACTGGACTCTGGAGCAATGGAAGCGCGTTCTCTGGAGTCACGCTTCACCATCTGGCAGTCCGACGGACGAATCTGGGTTTGGCGAATGCCAGGAGAATGCTACCTGCCCGAATGCACAGTGCCAACTAAAGTTTGGTGGAGGAGGAATAATGGGCTGGGCTGTTGTTCATGGTTCAGGCTACTGTAGGTCCCTTAGTTCTAGTGAAGGGAAATCTTAACGCTACAGTATACAATGACATTCTAGATGATACTCTGCTTCCAACTTTGTGGCAACAGTTTGGGGAAGGCCCTTTCCTGTTTCAGTATGACAATGCCCCCGTGCACAAAGCGAAGTCCATACAGAAACGGTTTGTTGAGATCGGTGTGGAAGACCTTGACTGGCCTGCACAGAGCCCTGACCTCAACTCCATCGAACACCTTTGGGATGAATTGGAATGGCGACTGCGAGCCAGGCCTAATCGCCCATCATCAGTCCCCAACCTCACTAATGCTCAGTAATGTTCCGACATCTAGTGGAAAGCCTTGAAAGCAGAGTGGAGAGTGTTAAAGTCTGTTTATGTCCATGATCTTTGAATTAGATTTTCGACGAGCAGGTTTCCACATACTTTTGGCCGTGTAGTGTATGTACAGTAATTTCAGAAACTATTCATACCGCCTTGACTTATTTTGTTGTGTTACAGCCTGAATATAAAATTGAGTAAATATTGTTTTTTCTCACCGATCAACAAACAGTCGGCCATAATGAAAAAGTGAACAAAAATTGAACATTTTTGCTAATTGTTTGAAAATTAAATGCATAAATATCTAATTTACCCCCACAAGGTGCAATTTGAAATGTTGTTGTGCATCAGCCTTTCTCGTGCATTTCTCTTGTTTTATCAGTCACTTAGCCCATGTCAGCATCCAATTTTTTGATTGCAAAATTTGTTTACTGGCCAGCTGTATAAAACTTGTTATCATGGTCGAATTACCAGCCTGGGGGGATCCCCATTTAATTTGGTTAGTCAGTCTCACTCAGATACCATATTTAAAACTGCAAACATCTCTCCACTCTATGGCAAAATGTTTAGAAATGCAGGAAACTAGCTGTAAAACATGGATGTCGGTACACAGGCCCGCAGGTAACTGCGGCTCCTCATGATGAGCTAAGTTTTTTTGTGGCCCTCACCCCCATCAAAGTTGCTCATCACTGTTATAGAAGAATGTGTCAAACAAAAAAATTAAGGACATTTTGAATTTGTAGTATATAAACCAGGGTTTTAGGTGTTGGGTATGGCAATGGCAGCCCAGCCTCACATTCAATTCGCGCATATATGTACAAAATGTATTTCAGCAGATTTCGTGCGTTTTTGTGCATTTTTGGGGGTGGTTCAATTCGTTTGAAAATACACGAATTTCTGTGCTACTTAATTCGTGCGAAAATACACGAATTTCTGTGCTACTTAATTCGTGCGAAAAGACACGAATTTAACCAGTAGGCGACACACAAGCCGTTGCAACAACCATAGACGCGATCGCCTGTATTTATTTATTTTACGTTATGAATATATAGATATTTTGTCTTTTTTTAACCATTTAACCATAAGAGGTTATATATATATTGTCTTTATTTAATCCCTATTAAAACATTGTGGTTTTATGCCTATATGTACTGTTTTCGATTTTTCTGAACAGACTTTTCAGGATAGAATGAATGTAAGCAATGCATGATGGTTAATGGTGTTTTATTCGGTTGTAGTTCCATGTATTTCTTAAAAAATAAACGTGTAAACCATTTTTATTGAACAGAATGTAACTGAAAATACAATGGCAGCCTTGCCATTGTCCATCAATAACAAAACTTTTTTTTTTCGTATAACATTTGGGGAAACGTATGCAGTCATTGTAGTCTTACATTTTGTTGGCCAACCAAAATTACCAAAGCGTTAACCCGTAATAAGGCTAGGGTGGCTGAGTGTAAATACATGGCTCTGAGTGTAAGCACCTTTTCACTAGAAACGTTCTTGTGTTCAAATTACCGTCAGTGCGAAATAGCTAGAAAGCTTTCGTATTTCCACTTGGCTGCACCTACGGTTACGATAACGATAAATCAAGTGCAATACCTGCGTCGACCTGTGTCGAGCAGCAAAACACCGGAAAGCTTCTAGCCTACCGGAAAGTTACAAGAAGAACAAGAATAGTTACCTCATCCGGTCATGTGACACTCTGGATGCCCCCTAAAAGCAATTTCAACCGTTTTGAAAAATGACGCCTGGTAACCCCAAAAAAATACCAGGTGCATGAAAAGTTTGGACTTAGAATATTTTTTGAAAACCTCCATAAATCACTCAGGCCATTGACTCGAGAAGAAAAAACATAAAATATTTTCCAGAAGAAAAAACAGAATATTTTTTGAAAACCTCCATAAATCACTCAGGCCAGCACCCATTGATTTGGGGCGGTAGTATAGCGCTCCCAGAGCGGGTATGGAAGTCTGGATCCCCCCTAAAAGCATTTAAGGCTCTGTGTGTCTTTAAGCACCATACTTTTTCACTCCATCCTTGCTGTGTGTGTGTGTGTGTGTGTGTGTGTGTGTGTGTGTGTGTGTGTGTGTGTGTGTGTGTGTGTGTGTGTGTGTGTGTGTGTGTGTGTGTGTGTGTGTGTGTGTGTGTGTGTGTGTGTGTGTGTGTGAGAGAGAGCTTTTCTTTGACATCTGTTTAGCGAAATTACTGATTTACAGTTCATGAGGGTTGACCGATTCACACATTTAAAGTTTTGGAAAGATCTGACTTTTTTAAACCTTCGAAACAGCACCTATGACCCCATTTTAAGGCACTTCCGGTTGGCACAGGAAGCGATAAGTAAATACATATCCTGATCGGGGTATGCTTTTACAGAATCCTGAGTTTTAAGTCTATACGTTAAGAACTGACTGATTTACACAGGGTTGAATGCACTATATATCACAAACTGCTGGTTGGGTATGGCAAAACACTTTTAGGGTGATTTAACCACTTCCGGTTGCTCCAGGAAGCTTAGAATCAACACAGGTAGACCTCATAGTGGCTTGATGGATTGTCATTGAAGACAGGTTCATAAGACATTCATAACCCACATAGGCTTCAGGTTGAATTTAGGGGTGCAGGCAATGTGTTCCTATGGGGTGAGATGTCATTGTAAACTGTTTGATGTAAACACCTTCTTTTAACTGTTAAGGGTTAATGCCACACGGTCAATGTTAGGCTTGCACAGAGACCTTAGGAACGTTCCTGAGGTCAAATTGTGCTTCTAAACCTTAACAGTTCTCTCTCTGTCTCCCAAAAGCAAAAGACTTGAAATGTAGGTCAAGGGTCATCTTCTTGTCACTGTCGCTGCGCTCAGACCGAGCAAGCTACGGTCAAGCGGAGCATCTCGTTGAACTCGGCACGGCTATGGTGATGTCATTTTTAGTGGTGATTTCAGAATGCTATTTTGGTGTTTTTTCACTGTTGAAACATATTGCAAATGCACAAAAGTCAACTAGCAAGTCAGTGTCCATCAGCCAATTAGATATTTTCAGACACCAACTTGATACCATCTGACTCCAAACTCACTTTTTCCAACTCGTTTAGAAGCCAACTATCACATATTTCAGAGCAGGCCCAAAATTCACAGCGCCTTCCATTTAAACCATAATAAAACAAATAATACGTAGTTATGTTCTAGCTGCGGGTCCAGTTTTCACATTATGTTTAGCCCTATGTGAGGCGACCTCGAATCCCAAGTTTCGGCTCGATAGATCATTCGGTGCCCGAGCAAAACCTTAATTGGTGCTGAAATTCCACTTTTTTCCATGCCTTGCTACGGGGTCCTTGAATGAGCTATCGGACAGAAATGTCGGGGTCCGTCTCTATGGGCCGAGCCGGTTTCAATGCACCTAGTCTTGCAACTCTGGGACTTTTCTAAATGTCACCATTTTGTAATGCTCAAAATGAATTGAAGTCAATGCAAATGCACCGAGGCTTTTTATCGGTCCGAGAACCTTCTAGAGCCACATAACTCACCGTGCTTAATCGACCTGAGCTCTAGAACAGGTTTGTAAAGTTTCAGAACTCTAGGTCTGACGGTTCTTTAAAAGTTCAAACAAAAGTAACTATTGCAGGCACTGTCTGCCTCTAAGCCCCTCAGTGTGTCACTCCATCCTTTCTGTGTGGGTGTGTAAATTTTTCCTTGAAATCTGATGGGATGAATGACTGATTTACAGTTCATGAGGGTTGCCTATTCACATATATTAAGTTTTGGAAAGATTTGACTTTTTTAACCCTTCGAAACAGCCCTTTTGACACCAATTATGGCACTTCCGGTTGGCACAGGAAGCTGAAAGTAAACACATATCCTCATTGGAGTGGGCTTTTACAGAATCCTGAGTTTTAAGTCTATACGTTAAGAACTCACTGATTTACATAGGGTTGAATGCACTATTTCTCTCAAACTGCAGGTTGGGTATGGCAAACACTTTTAGGGTGATTTAACCACTTCCGGTTGCTCCAGGAAGCTTAGAATCGACACAGGTAGACCTCATAGTGGCCTGATGGATTGTCATCGAAGACAGGTTCATAAGGCATTATTAACCCACATAGGCTTCAGGTTGAATTTAGGGGAGCAGGCAATGTATTCCTATGGGGAGACATGTCATTGTAAACTGTTTGATGTAAACACCTTCTTTTAACTATTAAGGGTTAATGCCACACGGTCAATGTTAGGCTTGCACAGATCGGGAGGACCTTAGGAACGTTCCTGAGGTCAAATTGTGCTTCTAACCTTAACGGTTCTCTCTCTGTCTCCCAAAAGCAAAAAAATATGAAATTGAGGTCAAAGGGTCATTTGGGTCCTTCTTCTTGTCCCTGTCGCTGCACTCAGACCGAGCTAGCTACGGTCAAGCGGGGCATCTCGTTGAACTCGGCACGGCCTGGAGATAATGGCAATGCCATTGCAGGCTTTGTGTGTCTTTAAGCACCATACTTTTTCACTCCATCCTTTTATCCCCTTTTCTTCGTGGTATCCAATCGCTAGTAATTACTATCTTGTCTCATCGCTACAACTCCCGTATGGGCTCAGGAGAGATGAAGGTCGAAAGCCACGCGTCCTCCGAAGCACAACCCAACCAAGCCGCACTGCTTCTTAACACAGCGCGCCTCCAACCCGGAAGCCAGCCGCACCAATGTGTCGGAGGAAACACCGTGCACATGGCCCCCTTGGCTAGCACGCACTGCCCCCGGCCCGCCACAGGAGTCGCTGGAGCGCGATGAGACAAGGATATCCCTACCGGCCAAACCCTCCCTAACCCGGACGACGCTAGGCCAACGGACCTCCCGGTCGCGGCCGGCTGCGGCAGAGCCTGGGCGCGAACCCAGAGACTCTGGTGGCGCAGCTAGCACTGCGATGCAGTGGCAGAGCTTCGAGACCCACTTAAAAAAAATTCGTCTGAACACACTGCAACTGGATCTGTAACTTTTTTTTTTTTAACTCCTATTTGTGGACATGACCAATTTGTCAATGTATGATTTCTCTTAAATTACGATAGATAAATGGCTGGTTCTTTTTTTCCTGACACCGTATGCTTATGTACTTTGACGTGAAGCGGTCAAATTAGCACCCTACTTTACGTTTTTGACCTTTAATCCAAGAAAAATGGCCACATGAGGCCTCGACGCCATCTTGTTCGGGGCCAACTGTCCATTACGTCTTCGAAATATTTTCCGTTTAGGAGAAAAGGCCACATGCATTTGCAATGTGCTTGTGCATTTGCAATATTATTTATTTTCCCTCTGGTGGGAATTTCCTAGACTGCGGAAAAATGACCAAAATGTGTTATTTTTATAAAACGGAAACCGAACGTCCGAGAGATTTAGTTTGATGACTTCCTGAAAGATCTCTCCCCCGCGCACGGCCCGACGCCGTCCGCGAATTTTAGAAACGTTGCAGGACGTCTAGTAAGGGACCTTACATTTGCAATGTGCCGTTTCTCACTAACCATATGGCGAGTGCTAAAATGTTCCCTTAAGGTATGGAAAGGCCTTGGAAAGGCCATTAGTGTAAGCCAACATAATTCATTATTTTACATTAACATGTAATACATGCATTATGAAGAAAATGGTGTAATTTAGGCTCCATGAAATGGGTTATGAAGAAAATCGTGTATGGTTGCCTACATGACAAAAAGGCGTTCTGATTACAAGTGCACCAGTATCCAAAGTATTAAGCGAAATCAAGCACAGAAAACAGCATTGGCATTAATAAAACAATATTTCCCACGAATTAAGTCGCAGGTAAATGTGCGTCTTTTCTCAAAAATTCTGTTCAGCAAGTCTAAAACAGTACATATAGGCATACAACGACACATTTTAAAACATGGTTAAACAAAGACAACATTTCTGTATATTCATGACGTTGAATTAGCCATTAAGAAGAACAAAAATGAAATACAAATTATCGCGTCTACATGGTTGTTGCAACGGCTTGTGTGTCACCTACTGGTTAAATTTGTGTCTTTTCGCACGAATTAAGTAGCACAGAAATTCGTGTATTGTCAAACGAATTGAACCACCCCAAAACACCCCAAAAATGCACAAAAACGCACGAAATCTGCTGAAATACATTTTGTACATATATGCGCGAATTGAATGTGAGACTGTGTTGGCAATGGGCGTGGTCGGCCTGTCATTGCAGCTGAATCAGGTCTGGGACCTTGGCAAAAACATTTAAGAGCCCCCATCTTGGCGGGGGAGAGCAACACTTGCTGTTTTAAATCTAATTTCCTGCACATTTTGCCATAGAGCTGAGAGAAAATGTTGCCGTCTTAAAACGAATTTGCTGCAAGTCCACTGGCACACTCTGATAATAACGTTATGTGCATCGCTCACAAGTACGGCTCTGTTAGCTCACCATGTCATGGCACCGAGCTCTTGCGTTAGTTCGAATCCTCCATTGGGCGCAAAACATATCTTTGAAATGTGGACTCACAGTATTTTGTTGGGAATAAAAGTGCAATCATTACCTTGAAAATGAAGATTAGGAGCTCAATTCAATCCAACCCGCATGGCAATATTTATGCAGTAGCTCTTTTTCCAATAGATTGGTTTTGGGTACTGTATAAAAACCTCCAACTATCCCCAGGCCGACCCCTCTCCCAGGTATGCTTTCACTTTTCAGAATTAAAAGTGTGTGGGAATGGGATGAATGTTGTAAATAAAGGATTTGGGGAAAAAGACATCTCCACCATGTGTGATTAGAATTCACAACCATCGAACTATGAGCCAACTATTATAGCGGACTGCACCACCAATCAGTCATAGCGAGTAGGGAGAAAATACAACGATTTGACATGATCACCAGTGTCATATATTTCTTGTTACGATGGATGTATCTACAAATATAATTGTATAATCTTCATAGCCTTCATGTTTTTTTCTTCTTTGTGAAAACGGTAAGCAAAAAGTAGAATTTGGGCATATGCAGAAATGTGCCTGATGCCGCCTTCAAAACAACTGGGAAATCGGAAATCTCAGATTTTCAACTTCAGTGCGTTCAAGACAACTGGGAACTCGGGAAAAAAAACTAGCTCTGACTGGGAAAAAATATTTTTAACGGTCACGCAACTTTGAATTCCAAGTCGGAAACTTTGGCATCTTTGTAGAGCTCCGACTTTCCGACTTGGAGATCACATGAAGTAATTTTTTAAAGAGTTCCCAGTTCTCTTGAAAGCACAATTACTGCCTTTTGATATTTGTGTAATATCAGTAGTCTAGTCAAGGAAGCACCCTCACAGGTGGCCAAAAGTAGATCCACTGTAGATTATTTCACCTTGATATCACAGTAGCAGGGAGTTTAGAACCCATCACACCTACTCCATACCAAAGCAAAGCAAGACCATTGTCAAATAAGGCTTTAATAATAAGTCTTGAGGTGATAGCACAGCACATTTTGAAAGCAGCATATTTCATACTGAACCCTTCCCTTGAGATGACGTAGAGGACTCTATATAATGATTTCAATGGTAGAGTAAACCACTAGTGGTAAAAACAGCTAGATTTACCACTAAAAGACCAAAATATCCCTTTTGAAACAAACGGTCAAAATGAAGACCAGAATTGATGTGTTTCACTATAACTAAGCCTAAAACAAACAACATGAAAAATATGTAAAGTTATTCTTTAAAGCTGATTTCCTGCAATTCTACGCATTTTGCCATGGCTTATGCTGTGTTATTATGCTCAAACATGATTAGAAAATCAATGGAGTTACTCCTGAATGCATCATTTTTGATTCTCCCTGACTGTCTAGCTTTTGTGATTTAGTTCTCAAAAGGTTATCTAATTTTAAAAAGATATAGGTCCATTATCTTTCAACATGCTTTCTATCTGGTTTTAGTCATGTAGACCTTTCCTGCAGTCAAATGACCAAATCATCCTCTGGTGGCCTCATGGGTGGAATGTGAAATATCTTTCATAATTCATAAACATTATTTAAAAAACCTGTTGAAAATACTGTTGCTATGTCAAACGGTTTTGTTATATTTCCATCTTCTGTGATGTATATAATGTGTAATATTGGGATGCAAACAAAAAATATATCTGACATGGTACAGGTTTCTTCTTTTTTTAAGCCCATAACCATGTGGGTGAGTTGTATACTTTTGTTTCAATGTAGATTTGTTTTAAGACTACCAAGAAACACTGTGTGATCCTGATTTAGCCCATTGTAGTAAAAGGTTACTTTTACACCAAAAAGTTTTACCATCCGGCAAATTACATATATACAGTGCAAGTCAAAAGTTTGGACACCTACTCAATCAAGGGTTTTTCTTTATTTTTACTATTTCTATATTGTAGAGTAATAGTAAAGACACCAAAACAACGAAATAACACATATGGAATCATGTAGTAACCAAAAAAAGTGTTAAACAAATCAAAATATATTTCATATTTTAGATTCTTCAAAGTAGCCACCCTTTGCCTTGATGACAGCTTTGCACACTGTTGGCATTCTCTCAACCAGTTTCACCTGGAATGGTTTTCCAACAGACTGTTCTCTCTGCAACCGCACGGCAAGCGGTACTGGAGCGCCAAGTGTAGGTCCAAAAGGCTCCTTAACAGCTTCTACCCCCAAGCCATAAGACTGCTGAACAATTAATCAAATGGCCACCCGGACTATTTACCCCCTGTAAATACCCTTGTTATTGTTATTTTATTCTGTTACTTTTATCAAATTTTTTACTCTAGTTTATTTAGTAATATTTCCTTAACTCTATTTCTTGAACTGCATTGTTGGTTAAGAACTTTTAAGTAAGAATTTCACGGTAACGTCTACAACAGTTGTATTCGACACATGTGACAAATAACATTTGATATATAAAATTTGCAGGATGGAAAAGCTTTTCTGTATTGTTACTGTTTGGGCTCGGCCCGCCCAAGACTTTTCTTTGCAGAAAAAAGCCTGTAGACTTAACGTGATGAACATGAATAACATTTACCCTTACAGGTGGCCAATAAGATCTAGCTGAAAGCCACGGCCCTAATACACCACACCTCCTGAAAATAACCAAAGGATTACATTCAAAATGTCCCAGCTGCCAGGTCAACCCAGCATGAGAGTAAAAATGACCTAACTAAGGGTTAAATTATCCAAATGATTCACGCAACCCAACTGGCTGGGTCAAAATTACAGAGCGTGTGTTTTGTCCAATATTTACAGAGCGCTGGGTTAGCAAATAACCCAAATTGGGTTGCTTTTAATTAGCAGTTTTTTTGAGTGTATATGCATACTGAGAGTACTCTGGGTTAGGGCTGGAACAAATGTGTCCCTCCCTGTACCCCCCGACACAGCCAACCAGCCTGAACAAAGCCACAAATTATTGTCGGAGAAATTAGTCCGAAAAATGACCGCCAAGCTGAAATGCATGCAGGCTTTGTAATCGAGCACTGCTATAGCTCCATACAATGCCTCAGCTGCATAGGCTTCGAATTGGGAAGCTTGGTGAAATGACCTGTAGCATGATGTCAAATGGAACAATAATATGGCAAACTGCTATACTGTTACCTGCAGTATCTGTTCAACCTGTTACGGAAAATAGTGCATTATTTTTGTTGTGACGACAGCAATAGCTAGTCATTAAAAGGAACCTCGACAATGGTAGACCATGGGATAGTACACATTGGACAGATTAGCATGTGATACTCCTAGACTCTTAATTCATCACAGCAAAACAACCATCATGGAAATCCTACACGTGGAACTGACAGCTTGACACACGAACGAATCAATAGGTCAAATGAACAGAAACAGAAAATAAAGGTTTTGGGACTGAAGCCTATGGGCATGTACCTCGCCGCTTACAAGGCACTTAGTTGCTCAATCCATAGGGCTGAGCTCTGATCTGAATGTCTGTCATAACCGTGCAGGGTGAGGGCCATGGTGTGAGTCAGACGTGTGAGCGAGAGAAAAGGAAAGGTAGATGCTCTTTAAGGCTTGCAATTATGTCTGCGTTACAGGAGAAGAACAAAGGCGAGCCCTGCAGTCATAGCACTTGGATGAGTCCTCGCTGTGGCTGCCTTAATACACGCAAGGGAAAATGTTAATAACAATACTCCTGAGCAAGGCCCAGACTCACTGGCGTCTCCCTTGTCCACAAGGTGTGCATGGGCATGTGTTTGTGTGTGTGTGTGTGTCTGTCAGTCCGTTTTGTCCATCACACTGCACTGATACAGAATGACAACATCCCCCATGTACAAATCAAAAGCACATTCTCATGTAACTGCTATGGCTGTGATCTTCCCCCTTGGCACGTCATGTTTTACAAGCAGGGCTCTGTTAGAATAGTGAGGCCTGGTGTTAGACTGACTGTCACTCCACTGCCCCTGAGAGAACATCATGAATGCATGGGATCAGATCACAACGACAACATAGAAAATGATGCAGATTGTGCACATCATGTGTATCAGTTTTCAACATGAAGTTGAAATGCTAATTGTCATAAATTAAAGCTTTTGAGTTTTTGTAGGCTATTCTCCCCCTTCCAATGGTTAAATGACACCCAAAATACATTTACAATTGTAGATCATCTATGGTAAATATCCACTTAATTTTAACAGTTAATATTGTGTTTTTGTAGTTTTACTCGAGGCAGGGATATCAGAACTTCTATTATGAAACTGGACTATTTTACATATACTGTACAGTGCACATACCACTCAACCGGATTTGCTGTTTTACATTCGTGTTCTCGCCCTAGGAGTGAAAACAAAACAGAACAAGAGTTTATGCCACAATTGATGAACTCTTAATCTCTCCTTCAGGCACCATTTGACTGAGCATAACACTCATATCTGCCTGCTTAGCTCATCGCTTCAGACAGTGCAGCCATGATGTTTCTGATGGGTCCTTCCTCTGAGGCTGTTTGAGGACTGGGGCTATTCTGTGAACAATAAATAGATCTGGTGTGCATGTTTATTTCTCTATTAGCTATTCAAAGTCCTATGCCATTTATAAGAAACACTTAACATACTCATATGATGTTACAAAAATCTACAGTATTGATAATTGGATACATGAATTGAAATTACACATTTTTGGCTAATAAAATGTGGTCCAAGCTGATGGGAAACAATATTTTCTTTATGCATTATTTTTAATATTTTTATATATGGTTTTATATTGGTCAACTAATGAAAAGTATTCATACTGTAAAGTATACACAGTAACTGTCACAGTAGCTGTCAAGGGTGTGATTTGGGTGGGCATTCTATGTTCTTTATTTCTAGGTTTTGTATTTCTTTGTTTCTGGCGAGTGTGGTTCCCAATCAGAGGCAGCTGTCTATCGTTGTCTCTGATTGGGGATCATACTTAGGCAGCCCTTTCCCTCCTTCTGTGTGGAATCTTGTTCTTTGTTTGTGTGCAGGTAGTTTGCACATCGAAGCTGTTCGGTCGTTGTATTCGTGATTGTTTTGTCCTGTCAAAGTTTCACTTCGTTATTAAAGTATGTGGAACTCAAAGAACGCTGCGCCTTGGTCTCTTCCGACAACGACACCCGTTACAGTAGCCTATACATTGTGTCAGGGGTGCAACTTCATTGTGTCTGGGGGTCCTCCCATTTTTTGGGGCACCTAAAGCTAATATCCTGCATTTCTACACAATCTAATAAGACCCATGGCCCTTCTAGCCATCTCTATTTAGAACAAAAAGTAAGCAAAAATTCCCACTGTAACGGTGTGAGTGACTGGTTGCCAGGAAGTCAGGCACAGGAGAGCAGAGATGGGTGATAACAGGAGATCTTTAATATACACCCTGGCCCAAAGGCACAGGCGAGGCAGCACAAAGCACAACCACGGTAACATGAACCGGATATAACAAAACAAACAAACCTAGGTTTGAAACAAATCTAGCGCAAGCCAGCCTGTAGCGTAACACCCTACACAAAGAACAATTCCACACACAGACTTGGGGGAAACAGAGGGTAATATACATTTAGTCTGATGAGGGAATGTGAACCAGGTGTGTGGGAAAACAAGACAAAACAAATGGAAAATGAAAGGTGGAGCAGCGATGGCTAGAAGACCGGTGACGTCGACCGCCGAACGCCGCCCGAACAAGGAGAGGGACCGACTTCGACGGAATCGTGACAGTACCCCCCCCCCCCCCTTGACGTGCGGCTCCAGCCGCGCGCCAACACCAGCCTCGGGGACGACCCAGGGGGCGAGGTGCAAGGCGATCCGGACGAAGATGGTGGAACTCCCGCAGCATAGAAGGGTCCAAAACGTCCTCCACCGGGACGCAGCATCTCTCCTCCGAACCGTACCCCTCCCAGTCCACGAGGTACTGAAGGACCCTCGCCCGACGCCTCGAATCCAGTATGGAGCGAACGGAGTACGCCGGAGCCCCCTCGATGTCCAAAGGGGGCGGAAGAACCTCCCGCACCGCAGACTCCTGGAGCGGGCCAGCCACCACCGGCCTGAGGAGAGACACATGGAACAAGAGGTTAATACGGTAATCGGGGGGAAGCTGTAACCGGTAACTAACCTCGTTCAGTCTCCTCAGGACTTTAAATGGCCCCACAAACCGTGGCTTCCGGCATGGCAGGCGGAGGGGCCGGTTTTGGGTCGAGAGCCAGACCCGGTACCAGGTGCGAACACTGGGGCCTCACTGCGGTGACGGTCTGCTCTAGCCTTCTGGCGCAGCACGGCCCGCTGGAGGTGAACATGGGCCGGTCTCCTCCGCGCGCCTGAACCAGTCGTCCACCGCAGGAGACTCGGTCTGACTCTGATGCCAAGGCGCCAGAACCGGCTGGTACCCCAGTACGCACTGGAAGGGCGAGAGGTTAGTGGAGGAGTGGCGGAGTGAGTTCTGAGCCATCTCGGCCCAGGGCACGAACGCCGCCCACTCCGCCGGCCGGTCCTGACAATAAGACCGCAGAAACCTACCCACATCCTGGTTCACTCTCTCCACCTGCCCATTACTCTCGGGGTGAAAACCCAAGGTAAGGCTGATCGAGACCCCCAGACATTCCATGAACGCCCTCCAGACCCTCGAAGTGAACTGGGGACCACGATCAGACACTATATCCTCAGGCACCCCGTAGTGCCGGAAGACGTGTGTAAACAAGGCCTCCGCAGTCTGTAGGGCTGTAGGGAGACCGGGCAGAGGGTGGATACGGCAGGACTTGGAAAAACGGTCCACAACGACCAGGATCGTGGTGTTACCCTCTGAGGGAGGAAGATCGGTGAGGAAATCGACCGACAGATGCGACCAAGGCCGTTGTGGAACGGGTAAGGGGTGTAGTTTACCTCTGGGCAGGTGCCTAGGAAAATTACACTGGGCGCACACCGAGCAGGCGGAAACATAAACCCTCACGTCCTTTGCCAAGGTGGGCCACCAGTACTTCCCACTCAGACAGCGCACTGTCCGACCGATGCCTAGAGGACCAGAGGAGGGTGGCGTGTGGGCCCAATAGATCAACCGGTCACGGACAGCAGACGGAACGTACAGACGCCAAGCGGAACACTGGAGGGGAGCGGGCTCTGCATGTAACGCCCAGTCAATGTCCGCGTCCAGCTCCCATACTACCGGCGCCACCAGGCAGGAGGCCGGGAGTATGGGGATAGGATCCATGGGCCGCTCCTCTGTGTCAATACAGCCGGGACAGTACGTCTGCCTTAACATTCTGGGAACCTGGTCTTGAAAGAATGGGCGAAAACAAAACGGGTAAAAAACATGGCCCACCTTGCCTGACGAGGATTCAGTCTCCTCGCTGCCCGGATGTACTCCAGGTTGTGGTGGTCAGTCCAGATGAGAAAAGGGTGTTGAGCCCCCTCAAGACAATGTCTCCATGCCTTCAACGCCTTCACCACAGCCAACAGCTCCCGGTCCCCCACATCATATTTCGCTCCGCCGGGCTGAGCTTCTTCGAGAAGAAGGCACAGGGGCGGAGCTTCGGTGGCGTAACCGAGCGCTGAGAGAGCACGGCTCCTATCCCAGCCTCGGACGCGTCCACCTCCACCGTGAACGCCAAAGAGGGATCCGGATGAGGCAGCACGGGAACCGAGGTAAACAGAGCCCTTAGGTGACCAAAAGCCCTGTCCGCCTCAGCCGACCACTGCAAATGCACCGGGCCCCCCTTCAGCAGTGAGGTAATGGGAGCTGCTACCTGACCAAAACCCCGGATAAACCTCGGGTAGTAATTGGCAAACCCTAAAAAACGCTGCACCTCCTTTACCGTGGTGGGAGTCGGCCAATTATGCATGGCTGAAATGCAGTCACTCTCCATCTCCACCCCTGAGGTGGAAATGCCGTATCCTAGGAAGGAGACAGACTACTGGAAGAACAGGCATTTCTCAGCCTTGACATACAGGTCATGCTCAAACAGTCGACCAAGCACCCTGCGCACCAAGGATACATGCTCGGCGTGTGCAGCGGAGTATATCAGAATGTCATCGATATACACCATTACACCCTGCCTGTGCAGGTCCCTGAAAATCTCGTCCACAAAGGCTTGGAAGACTGACGGAGCATGCATCAACCCGTACTGCATGACGAGGTACTCATAATGCCCTGAGGTGGTACTGAACGCTGTCTTCCACTCGTCTCCCTCCCGGATACACACCAGGTTGTAAGCGCTCCTGAGATCTAGTTTAGTGAAGAAGCGCGCCCCGTGCATTGACTCAATCGCTGTGGCTATGAGAGGTAGCGTCACCATGATCAAAGGAGTGGTGGCCTCCCTGATAAAGCCGGACCCTAATGGTCGACTGTCCAACACGTGAACTGGAAAGGGCCTAACCAGTGGAACAATGGGGATCCCTAAACTATGGGTGAATGCTCTGTCGATAAAATTCCCAGCTGCACCTGAATCAACGAGCGCCTTATGCTGGGAATGCGGGGAAAACTCAGGAAAGTTGGCTTGCAAAAACAGGTGGGCAACAGAGGGCTCAGGGTGAGAATGGTGCAAGCTAACCTGGGATGACGCCAGAGCGCTCTGCCTGCTGCCACGACCCCCAGAGGAACCAACCCAACACCGACCGGCAGTGTAACCTCTGCGGCCACAGATGGTGCACGTGATGGCCCCCCCTTCGGCTTCCCTGAGCGCAGCACCCCCCAGCTCCATAGGCACCGGAGCGGTGGTGCTGGGAGATGGAACCGACAGAGCCGCGTCTGAAAGTCCGCGGGTGACCAGCAGGTTATCCAGCCGGATGGACAGGTCCACCAGCTGGTCAAAGGTGAGGGTGGTGTCCCTGCAGGCCATCTCCCGATGGACATCCTCGCGCAAGCTGCAGCGATAGTGGTTGATCAGGGCCCTGTCGTTCCATCCCGCTCCGGCAGCCAGGGTCCGGAAGTCCAGGGCGAACTCCTGGGCACTCCTCGTCCCCTGCCTCAGGTGGAAGAGGCGTTCACCCGCCGCTCTACCCTCGGGCGGGTGGTCGAAGACTGCCTGGAAGCGGCGGGTGAACTCCTCGAAGTGGTCCAGCGCCGCATCTCCTTCTACCCACACGGTGTTAGCCCACTCCAGGGATTTCCCCGAGAGGCACAAGACGAGGGCGGACACCCTCTCACGTCCCGAAGGAGCCGGGTGGACGGTCCCCAGATACAGGTCCAGCTGCAGCAGGAACCCCTGGCAGCGTGCCGCCGTCCCATCAAACTCTCTGGGAAGGGCAAGACGAATCCCACTGGGACCGGGTACAGGGGAGGCGAGTAGTGGAGACCCCTGTTGTGCTGGTGGGGGCGCTGGAGGGACTCCCTGTCTCTCCCAGAGGTCCATCGTCTAGACGACGCCGTCCATGACAGCACCGAGATCGTGAAGCGTCGCCGCGTGCTCCCGGACGCGCTCCTCTACCCCCACAATGGGGACACCCGCTCCTGCTGACTCCATTGATGGGTGTGGAATTCTGTAACGGGGTGAGTGACTGGTTGCCGGGAAGTCAGGCGCAGGAGAGCAGAGATGGGTGATAACAGGAGAACTTTAATTTGCACCCTGGCCCAAAGGCACAGGCGAGGCAGCACAAAGCACAACCACGGTAACATGAACCGGATATAACAAAACAAACAAACCTAGGTTTGAAACAAACCTAGAGCAAGCCAGCCTGTAGCGTAACACCCTACACAAAGAACAATTCCACACACAGACATGGGGGAAACAGAGGGTAATATACATTTAGTCTGATGAGGGAATGTGAACCAGGTGTGCGGGAAAACAAGACAAAACAAATGGAAAATAAAAGGTGGAGCGGCGATGGCTAGAAGACCGGTGATGTCGACTGCCGAACGCCGCCCGAACAAGGAGAGGGACCGACTTTGGCGGAAGTCGTGACACCCACAGTCATCAAGCTCGGTAAGAGATCATTATATAGTTTAAATGATTGATAAGACTCATCTAGTTCAATGTTAAGTAAATAATCAATAGTGTGTTGCACCTTTAACCAACATCCTAACAAATGAACAACTCTTACAAATAAAGTGGAAAGATTTAACTTGATTGTCTTTATTAAGACATCCTCTCTATCAAATTTCAGCCAGCCCAGCTCAACTTCTTTTCCATCTTTGTTTTCTGTCTCAGGGGAAAGGTTTGGAAAACAAAAGTTTAATAAAAACACACATACACCTACACAATAACACAGAAACAGTACATCCTCCGTATAATTAATATCATAGGCCTAACAGTACTGTAGAGCTCTTTTTACTTGCACACAATATAGCTGGAGTATCCCGTCCTACCCCTAGGGTGACACGGCCCTGCAGCACCTCAACCCAACACACCCCACTCACCTTTAGGATCATAGTGAAACATTCATTATTGATTTCAGGTGTGTTAGGCCAAGGCCAGAGTGACAACCAACAGTGCGGCAGATCCCCAGTGATTGCCTTAATAGGTATCTCCTCTGATGTGGGCATGTTTTCAATACAGACTAATTATGTCGTACAGTATTCCATATAAGGCATCCAGACCTTATGAAAGTTGCACAGTATACCCTTAACCCGGTAATAAATAAAATCTAGTGATACATAACTTGACATTTCTGCCGTCCATTGTAGGAGGATTACCAAACTTCCAATGAATGGCAATTCATTTCTTAGCCGCTATAAATGCTGGGTTACACAGTTTCTTCTGATAACATATCTCCAGTATCAACATTTTCAAGCAAGCAAAAATAAAAGATCATACTCTGCCAGAATTCAGCCAGCCTTCACAATACCATAACAAATATGTCACCTTATGTGTTTTACACCTCCAGCAGAGGACTTACATTTCTGAGTGATGATATTCAGTTTCACTGGCATATAGTACATTCTATTGATGGTCTTAAACTGCAGTAATTTATGTCTGAGATGATATGAACATGACTGGGCATTCTAACATATCTGTATCCATTCATCATCATCATTAGCATCTCCCAAGTCTTCCTCACATTTTTGTTTTACATGTTTTGTGTCATTGAAAAGCCTCTCAACCCTTAATACAGTTTGGAAATCAACTTTAGAGGTTTGTCAGACTGCCTTAAAATAGTTTCAATCTTTGAAGCGTCTTGCTTGTCAAGTGTTTGCTGCACTGCTGAATTACATTGGTGTACTGGAATCTTCCTGGCTGATGTTTTGGTCACTTTTGAATGCTGGTGGTGCTTTCACTCTAGTAGTAGCATGAGACGGAGTCTACAACCCACACAAGTGGCTCAGGTAGTGCAGCTCATCCAGGATGGCACATCAATGCGAGCTGTGGCAAGAAGGTTTGCTGTGTCTGTCAGCGTAGTGTCCAGAGCATGGAGGCGCTACCAGGAGACAGGCCAGTACATCAGGAGACGTGGAGGAGGCCGTAGGAGGGCAACAACCCAGCAGCAGGACCGCTACCTCCGCCTTTGTGCAAGGAGGAGCACTGCCAGAGCCCTGCAAAATGACCTCCAGCAGGCCACAAATGTGCATGTGTCTGCTCAAATGGTCAGAAACAGACTCCATGAGGGTGGTATGAGGGCCCGACGTCCACAGGTGGGGGTTGTGCTTACAGCCCAACACCGTGCAGGACGTTTGGCATTTGCCAGAGAACACCAAGATTGGCAAATTCGCCACTGGCGCCCTGTGCTCTTCACAGATGAAAGCAGGTTCACACTGAGCACGTGACAGACGTGACAGAGTCTGGAGACGCCGTGGAGAACGTTCTGCTGCCTGCAACATCCTCCAGCATGACCGATTTGGCGGTGAGTCAGTCATGGTGTGGGGTGGCATTTCTTTGGGGGCCGCACAGCCCTCCATGTGCTCGGCAGAGGTAGCCTGACTGCCATTAGGTACCGAGATGAGATCCTCAGACCCCTTGTGAGACCATATGCTGGTGCGGTTGGCCCTGGGTTCCTCCTAATGCAAGACAATGCTAGACCTCATGTGGCTGGAGTGTGTCAGCAGTTCCTGCAAGAGGAAGGCATTGATGCTATGGACTGGCCCCCCCGTTCCCCAGACCTGAATCCAATTGAGCACATCTGGGACATCATGTCTCGCTCCATCCACCAACGCCACGTTGCACCGCAGACTGTCCAGGAGTTGGCGGATGCTTTAGTCCAGGTCTGGGAAGAGATCCCTCAGGAGACCATCCGCCACCTCATCAGGAGCATGCCCAGGCGTTGTAGGGAGGTCATACAGGCACGTGGAGGCCACACACACTACTGAGCCTCATTTTGACTTGTTTTAAGGACATTACATCAAAGTTGGATCAGCCTGTAGTGTGGTTTTCCACTTTAATTTTGAGTGTGACTCCAAATCCAGACCTCCATGGGTTGATAAATTTGATTTCCATTGATAATTTTTGTGTGATTTTGTTGTCAGCACATTCAACTATGTAAAGAAAAAAGTATTTAATAAGAATATTTAATTCATTCAGATCTAGGATGTGTTATTTTAGTGTTCCCTTTATTTTTTTGAGCAGTGTACTTCTACCTGACAGATAGCTATGTCTTTTCGGCTCTTAACCAACCATGCTATTTTGTTTGTTTTTTCACATTGTTCGTTTCTTGTTTTGCACATAATGTTGCTGCTTCCGTCTCTTATGACCAAAAAGAGCTTCTGGACATCAGAACTGGGATTACTCACCTCAAATTGGTGTCGTAGGTGTCGTGGAAAGAGATCAGGATGCCTTGTGAGGATCAGGCAACGAGTGGCTAATCTGCCCTTGCTTTCCGTTCTGCTAGTTAACGTTTAATTGCTGGAAAATAATGGGACGAAATGACAGCACGTATATCCTACCAACGTAACATTAAAAACTGTAATATCTTATGTTTCACCGAGTCGTGGCTGAACGACGACATTAAGAACATACAGCTGGCGGGTTATACACCATCGGCAGGACAGAATAGCAGCCTGTGGTAAGACACGAGGCGAGAGCCTATGCATATTTGTAAACAATAGCTGGTGCACGATATCTAAGGAAGTCTCAGGGTTTTGCTCGCCTGAGGTAGAATATCTCATGATTAGCTGTAGACCACACTATCTACCTAGAGAGTTTTCATCTGTATTTTTCATAGCTGTCTACATACCACCACAGACAGAAGCTGGCACTAAAACCGCACTCAGTGAGCTGTATTCCACCATGAGCAAACAGGAAAACGCTCATCCAGAGGCGGCACTCCTAGTGGCCGGGGACTTTAATGCAGGGAAACTTAAATCAGTCTTTCCTCATTTCTATCAGCATGATAAATGTGCAACCAGAGGGAAAAAAATTCTAGACCACCTTTACTCCACACACACAGACACGTACAAAGCTCTCCCTCGCCCTCCATTTGGAAAACCTAACCATAACTCTATCCTCCTGATTCCTGCTTACAAGCAAAAATTAAAGCAGGAAGCACCAGTGACTAGATCAATAAAGCAGATGAATCAGATGCTAAACTACAGGACTGTTTGCTAACAAAACAGAATATGTTATAAGATTCTTCCGATGGCATTGAGGATTAGACCACATCAATTACTGCCTTTATCAATAAGTGCTTCAAGGACATTGTCACCACAGTGACTGTACGTACATACCCCAACCAGAAGCCATGGATTACAGGAAACATCCGCACTGAGCTAAAATGGTAGAACTGCCGCTTTCAAGGAGCGGGACTCTAACCCGGAAGCTTATAAGAAATCCCGCTATGCCCTCCAACGAACCATCAAACAGGCAAAGCGTCAATACAAGACTAAGATCGAATCGTACTACACCGGCTCCGACGCTTGTCAGATGTGGCAGGGCTCGCAAACCATTACAGACTATAAAGGGAAGCACAGCCGAGAGCTGCCCAGTGACACGAGCCTACCAGACGAGCTAAATAACTTCTATGCTCGCTTCGAGGCAAGTAACACTGAAACATGCATGAAAGCATCAGATGTTCCGGACGACTGTGTGATCACGCACTCCGCAGCCGATGTGAGTAAGACCTTTAAACAGGTCAACATTCACAGGGCCGCTGGGCCAGCCGGATTACCAGGACGCGTACTCCGAGCATGCGCTGACCAACTGGCAAGTGTCTTCACTGACGTTTTCAACCTGTCCCTTTCTGAGTCTGTAATACCAACATGTTTCAAGCAGACCACCATAGTCCCTGTGCCCAAGAACACTAAGGTAACCTGCCTAAATGACTACCGACCCGTAGCACTCACATCTGTAGCCATGAATTGCTTTAGGTAACAACACATCCGCCACGCTGATCCTCAACACGGGTGCCCATCAGGGGTGCGTGCTCAGTCCCCTCCTCTACTCCCTGTTCACTCATGACTGCACGGCCAGGCACGACTCCAACACCATCATTAAGTTTGCTGATGAGAAAACAATGGTAGGCCTGACCACCGACAACGATGAGACAGCCTATAGGGAGGAGGTCAGAGACCTGACCGTGTGGTGCAAGGACAACAAACTCTCCCTCAACGTGATCAAGACAAAGGAGATGATTGTGTACTACAAGTTCCTTAGCGTCCACATCACCAACAAACTAACATGGTCCAAGCACACCAAGACAGTCGTGAAGAGGGCACGACAAAAGCTATTCCCCCTCAGGAGACTGAATAGATTTGGCATGGGTCCTCATATCCTGAATAGGTTTTACAGCTGCACCATCGAGAACATCCTGATGGTTTGCATCACTGCCTGGTATGGCAACTGCTCGGCCTACGACTGCAAGGCACTACAGAGGGTAGTGCGTAAGGCCCAGTACATCACCGGGGCCAAGCTCCCAGCCATCCGTCCTGGATCCGTCCTCTATAGCAGGCGGTGTCAGAGGAAGGCCATAAAAACTGTCAAAGACTCCAGCCACCCTAGTCATAGACTGTTCTGTCTGTAATCGCATGGCAAGCGGTACCGGAGCGCCAAGTCTAGGTCCAAGAGGCTTCTAAACAACTTCTACCCCCAAGCCATAAGACTCCTGAACAGCTAATCAAATGGCTACCCAGACTATTTGCATTGCCCCCCCCCCCCCCACCCATGCTGCTGCTACTCTGTTATTATCTATGCATAGTCACTTTAATAACTCTACCTACATATACACAATTACCTCAATACCGATGCTCCCCGCACATTGACACATTGACCTTGTACCGGTACCCCCTGTATATAACCCCGCTATTGTTATTTATTGCTGCTCTTCAATGATTTGTTATTCTTATCTCTTACTTTTTTAGAGATTTTCTTAGAAATACATTGTTGGTTAAGGGCTTGCGAGTAAGCATTTCACTGCAAGGTCTACAGCTGTTGTATTCGGCACAATCAAATTTGATTAGATGTTTTATTTGATAGCTAGCTAGAGGCTAGCTAGAACTGAACTGACTGTGGTAGCTACTAGCTAGCTAACTAGCTGCCAATAGTTTATTCACTTCAGTCGAGAGGGGATGAACATTAGCTAAAGTAACATGTCAGTTACGCTACTAGCTAAGCACTTGGAATAATAACAATGTTTTCTGTCAAACAGCAGTTACATTGCCAGCTAGATCAGTCAACTAAAGAGTAGCCAGTTTCTGCTCTGCTTGCTTTTACAATTCGGGGGAAAAGCGCAACACACAGACAGAAGCTGCCTCTTCTGTGCTGGTCCTATATGCCAGCCTTTCAGAAGCTTTGCTTTCACACAGCCTGTCTGCACACTCTGTGGTGTCAGTGTATCCCTAAATCCAGCCAGCTGAAACCGGAAAACAATCTACCCAACCGCTCTGAGGCATCCGGATGGTCCTAAAGCACACCGTTCCCGCATTGTGTATCACAGCACAATGATAAAACTGGGGGGGGGGCAAAAATGCAATTTCAGAATGAGGGGAGGGGGTCATGTCCCCCGTCCCCAGTGAAAGTTACTCCCCTGTCTTGTGTAATGACCAGCAGAACTTGGGTATTATGAATGCAGGCACATATTCCTAGTTTATGTGCATACAAAATTATGGTAAAATGGCTGTGCAACTGAAAAGACATGTACACTTATATTGTCAGGATTCATTGTATAGTTCCAGTAATGCAATGCTTTCCTCCTCAATTTGATACTTTATTATTTTGTAGGCATAAAATAGGCCAACAACAATTGCAATTCTTAAACAAACAGAAAATAAACTAATATTACACAATTTGTAAACACAAAAAGAAACAGAATCAACATTTTGCCAGACTGAAACAAACGCATAAACGCACATTTCAGCTTTGAGAATGTTTTATTTGCCTGGTAGGCTATATTAAATCGATTATTTGCAGATAATTAAAATCTGTCAATATTTCGATGTATGACCAAAAGGGATAATGTAACTTGTTGAAATCAACCTTAGAATATTCATGAACGACTGACTCCTGCGGCCTGAACCAAACCATAATTTTATGCACATCAATATGACGGATTCAGGGCTCGCTTTCCAACAGCAGGACCAACGACCAACACCTGCATCGAGAGGAAGAGGGTGAAATGTACCTATAGCTAGCCTCCAAACCTAAGTGACTGACTGACGAGTTCCCGGAATACCACTATACGTGGGAAATACCAGAGTACGTCTGGTTTTGGGCCAAAGCTTTGAATTCATCGTTGGTATAATTGTTGCCAGAAAGCAGAGTGAGGAAAGCGCTTCTGCAACGCACCTCGACCTCGCCACTGATAGACTTACATTTGTAATTGATTGGCTGTGTAAAGGACCGTATCTTATGGTGCTTTTAAGACAAATGGGAACTCGGGAAAAAAGTCTGTCGTCTTGACGTCGGACGGACGGAGCTCTAGAAAGATGCCGAGTTTCCGACTTGGAATTCCGAGTTGGATGACCATTCAAAAAACATTTTCCCAGTCAGAGCTCATTTGTACAAATACAAATGCATGCACATAAACTAACGTATTTATAATCTATTGGAATAGGCGCATGGAAATAACTAATTGCAATAGGCTATAGAATAGCCACACGATAGATAATATACCTGTTTTTAGAAGAGATACTACCCAAGATGCCTTAAAACAAGGCTAGAGTAGTTTATTGCAAATTAATAAAAGAATTTGGAAACATCACACCATGTGTTTGTCATTTGTTTCCTGTGATCATAGGGCCTTTAGAATCCCCACAAATACAAAATAAATGTAAAGTCAAGACAAGAAAGTATTAATCAGAAGCAATACATCAGAATGTTGGATGTCTGTCTCCATAAATTCAAACAGAGAGGAGGAGGGAGAGACGGAAAGAGAGCAAGAGAAGAGAGAGAGAGGTGATGGACTGCCAATGTGACACCAGTAGCTCTGGATTAGGTTACAGCAGTCTTCTCTCTCTCTCCAGTCTCCACGCCTGCATTACATCTGGAACAGAGATTGGGGCTGGGGCTACCCTCAGTGTTTACAACACTATGTTGTTTTCTCACACCCCTCGCAAAACTCCAGTCCCAACAAACATTCCAGACACACCAGCTCAACATGGTGGAGAAATGTATATGCCTTTTCCACTGTAAATCTTAAATCTAGCCCCATGCCAGTGGCGGCTGGTATATTTTAATATAAAGGGGAGGGGTGGTGGTCTGGGTGTCTAGCTTGAATCAGCAGTGCATCAGAGTGTGGCAGTGGCCTGGAGTGTTCTTAGAGACATGTCTGAGAAACGGAGAATCCATCCAATCCATCTCTGTAGCTCTGAGGTGGCAGCGCAGTTCGACTAAGTGCACGCCAGCAGGAAGGGTGGCATGACTGTTAAATGTTTGTTTATAAGACATTGAGGAGGCATCTACGGAGCTGAGAAAATACATCTGAAGAATTTGATTCCTCCAGGACAATGAGAAGGTAACCAAAGAGAATAACAGACCGTTTTTAACAAATCCGTATATCAGTAAACCAGTTCATATCATTATTTAATATACTACAGCTGTTGGGTAGCACTATCAGAGTATACTGTAAAGTAGCACAGTTACACACTCAGTATTTCATAACTTTCCCCATTTCTCATTCTCCTCTTCCTTGTTTGTATCTTCGTTACAGAGCAGTTGAGACAACAGACAGAGATGAAATACTCCAGCAAGAGAACAATGACCGACCGAGGGGACTTGGACTAAGGGAACACATGCAGACCCAATCAACAGACAATGCTGCACGGCTTGAGGTTGCTAGGTGTTGCCTTGTAAAGACAGTAGGCTCTGTAAAGACCGGTTTTACCAGGTCCACGGATTATCCTTCTGAAGTTACCTAGGTAGCTACACCTCTGGTAATGTGACCGCCCCCTTTGTGGTCTGCAGGGCACTGTAGGGGTTCCATAAGCGTTGATGTAAACGTCTAGCGTGATGGGGCCTTGCAGGATGGAGGAAGACATCTGTCTGGATGAAAATGACAGGACAGGTCAACCTGTCTCACCTCAAGGGGAGACAGGGATAGATGACAGCACCAGAAAATAGATATGTTCCTCTAAATATATTACGTTCTATAAAGCTATCCAACACTGTAGTATGTGAAATTATGTTTAGATACGTTACTTTGGAAATCCCCACTTCCTGTGTTTAGTACTAATGTATGCAGTTGATCTCCTACATGTGATCATCTTTCTTACTGTATATGCAGTATTACTGTGTTTAGAGTCAATGTGACATGAAGACTAACTGCCACAGGGTCAAATCCCTCTATTTACAGCTCTTCACCAGAAACAAAACAATAGGATCAAGTTTAGCTGCTGACAAGAAACCCCAGCTCTGTCAAGTGTTAACCTCTAACGAGCCTCTACCCCGGGTCCGGGATCACCCCCCATCCCCCCACACACTGATTAGCATAGCTAGCATAGCTTCACAAGTAGATAGTAGCATCTAAATATCATTAAATCACAAGTCCAAGACACCAGATGAAAGATACAGATCTTGTGAATAAAGCCACCATTTCAGATTTTTAAAATGTTTTACAGGGAAGACAAAATATGTAAATCTATTAGCTAAACACGTTAGCAAAATACACAATTTCTTTGTCCACCATTTTTTCTCTCCACCAGTAGCTATCACCAATTCGGCTAAACTAAGATATTGATAGCCAATAACCTATAAAAAACCTCATCAGATGACAGTCTGATAACATATTTATGGTATAGGATAGGTTTTGTTAGAAAAAAGTGCATATTTCAGGTAGAAATCACAGTTTACAATTGCACCGACCATCACAAGACGACTATAATTACTATAGAGAGCAACGTGTATGACCAATTTACTCTTAATAAAACATTTCATAAGAATAGACAAAGCATAGCAATGGAAAGACCCAGATCTTGTGATTCCAGACAATATTTCAGATTTTCTAAGCGTTTTACAGCGAAAACACAATAAATCGATAAGTTAGCATACCACATGTGAAAACGTTACCAGAGCATCGATTCCAGCCAAAGAGCGCTATAACGTAATCACCGCCAAAATATATTAATTTTTTCACTAACCTTCTCAGAATTCTTCCGATGACACTCCTGTAACATCATTTTACAACATACATATACAGTTTGTTCGAAAAGGTGCATATTTAGCCATACAAAACCGTGGTTACACAATAAAAATACTAGGAAATCAAGCCTCAATATGTCTGACGTCATCTATCAGAGTGATCTAGTTTAATTGAAAGCTAATCATATACTTGACTAAAAAATACAGGGTTGACAGGAATCGAAAGACAAATTAGTTCTTAATGCAACCGCTGACTTACATTTTTAAAATTATCCTTACTTTTCAATACAGGGTTCGCCAAGTGACGCGATAACAAACAAAATGGCGAAATATGCGTTTAAAATATTTCGACAGAACAACGATTTATCATATTAAATATTGCTTACTTTGAGCTGTTCTTCCATCAGATTCTTGGGCAATGTATCCTTTCTATGTTGTAATCTTCTTTTGGTCGATAGATGTCCTCTGTCCTTCGAAATATCCACTAACGATCGAACGGGACCACAAAACGTGTCCAAAGTTTCAGAGTGCACAACAAATAAATTCCTCAGAATCGCACTAAACGGATATAAATTGCTATAAAACGGTTCAAATTAACTACATTATGATGTTTTTAACAACTATAACAACTGAAAACATGACCGGAGAAATATCACTCTCTAAAAAACGATTTGGAAGGAGGCAGGTCTGATGTCCATTTTGCGCATGACGCATGCAGGGAGAGAGCGGTACTTCTACGTTTTCGTGTGTTATAGTGGCTGTGATTGTGCAATAGACTCCATTCAAAACGTGATGACGTACAGACACCCAGAGGAAGACGTAGGCAGTGTCGGTTTCTTCATAGCATTCACTGTCGCCTTAAAAACAGACTCCAGATCAGGGGTAAAACTTTCTGAAATCTGACCCCTGTCATGAAAAGTGCTGTAGATATTGTTCTGTACCACTCAGAGACAAAATTCCAACGGCTATAGAAACTAGAAAGTGTTTTCTATCCAATAATAACAATAATATGCATATTGTACGATCAAGAATTTAGCACGAGGCAGTTTAATTTGGAGACCCAAATATGCTAATGCGGAACAGCACCCCCTATAGTTCCAAGAAGTTAAGTTCCATTGTGACCTACAATGACACACAATGGTCCCCACAGCACTTGGCCTGTCCCTACTGCCCAATGAATAACACACAGTGTTGCTCGGCAATGAGACAAGGAAACATGTCAAACTGATGTCAAAACGGTTTCTGCATGGTAGTCATGTCATTGTCCCATATGTTAGGCGTGATAAGCAACAAGAAGGTAAGTTACTGTGAACTCATGAACCAAATGTCACTTAGGTCAACCTAAAAAAGAAACCATGATACAATCAGTGTCTCCTGTGTTATATAATGATTTGAAATAAAATTATAACAAGTGGAATGATATCTGCTGTCTTGCACAACCAGAAACTGACACCAGAAATACACTACAGAAACTGACACTTCACTGACATTTTCAACCTCTCTCCTTGCTGAGTCTGTAATACCTACATGTTCCAAACAGACCACCATAGTCCCTGTGCTCAAGAAAGCAAAGGTAACCTGCCTAAATGATTACCGCCCTGAAGCACTCACGTCGGTAGCCAAGAAGTGCTTTGAAAGGCTGGTCTTTCAAAAAAGTGTTATTTGTCACATACACATGGTTAGATATCAGATATCAGTTTGTCTCTGTGAATGGTCTGTCCTCTGACAAATCAACTGTACATTTCGGTGTTCCTCAAGGTTCCGTTTTAGGACCACTATTGTTTTCACTATATATTTTACCTCTTGGGGATGTTATTCGAAAACATAATGTTAACTTTCACTGCTATGCGGATGACACACAGCTGTACATTTCAATGAAACATGGTGAAGCCCCAAAATTGCCCTCGCTAGAAGCCTGTGTTTCAGACATAAGGAAGTGGATGGCTGAAAACTTTCTACTTTTAAACTCGGACAAAACAGAGATGCTTGTTCTAGGTCCCAAGAAACAAAGAGATCTTCTGTTAAATCTGACAATTCATCTTGATGGTTGTAAAGTCGTCTCAAATAAAACTGTGAAGGACCTCGGCGTTACTCTTGACCCTGATCTCTCTTTTGACGAACATATCAAGACTGTTTCAAGGACAGCTTTTTTCCATCTACGTAACATTGCAAAAATCAGAAATTTTCTGTCCAAAAATGATGCAGAAAAATTAATCCATGCATTTGTTACTTCTAGGTTAGACTACTGCAATGCTCTACTTTCCGGCTACCCGGATAAAGCACTAAATAAACTTCAGTTAGTGCTAAATACGGCTGCTAGAATCCTGACTAGAACCAAGAAATTTGATCATATTACTCCAGTGCTAGCTTCCCTACACTGGCTTCCTGTTAAGGCAAGGGCTGATTTCAAGGTTTTACTGTTAACCTATAAAGCGTTACATGGGCTTGCTCCTACCTATCTTTCCGAGTTGGTCCTGCCGTACATACCAATACGTACGCTACGGTCACAAGACGCAGGCCTCCTAATTGTCCCTAGAATTTCTAAGCAAACAGCGGGAGGCAGGGCTTTCTCCTATAGATCTCCATTTTTATGGAACAGTCTGCCTACCCATGTGAGAGACGCAGACTCGGTCTCAACCTTTAAGTCTTTACTGAAGACTTATCTCTTCAGTAGGTCATATGATTGAGTGTAGTCTGGCCCAGGAGTGTGAAGGTGAACGGAAAGGCTCTGGAGCAACGAACCGCCCTTGCTGTCTCTGCCAGGCCGGTTCCCCTCTCTCCACTGGGATTCTCTGCCTCTAACCCTGTTACAGGGGCTGAGTCACTGGCTTGCTGGTGCTCTTTCATGCCGTCCCTAGGAGGGGTGCGTCACTTGAGTGGGTTGAGTTACTGACGTGATCTTCCTGTCTGGGTTGGCGCCCCCCCTTGGTTTGTGCTGTGGTGGAGACCTTTGTGGGCTATACTCGGCCTTGTCTCAGGATTGTAAGTTGGTGGTTGAGGATTTCCCTCTAGTGGTGCGGGGGCTGTGCTTTGGCAAAGTGGGTGGGGTTATATCCTTCCTATTTGGCCCTGTCCGGGGGTTTCTTCGGATGGGGCCACAGTGTCTCCTGACCGCTCCTGTCTCAGCCTCCAGTATTTATGCTGCAGTAGTTTGTGTCGGGGGGCTAGGGTCAGTTGGTTACCTGGAGTACTTCTCCTGTCTTATCCAGTGTCCTGTGTGAATTTAAGTATGCTCTCTCTAATTCTCTCGTTCTCTCTTTCTCTCTGAGAACCTGAGCCCTAGGACCATACGTCAGGACTACCGGGCATGATGACACCTTGCTGTCCCCAGTCCGCCTGGCCTTGCTGCTATTCCAGTTTCAACTGTTCTGCCTGCGGTTACGGAACCCCTACCTGTCCCAGACCTGCTGTTTTCAACTCTTAATGATCGGCTATGAAAAGCCAACTGAGATTTATTCCTGATTATTATTTGACCATGCTTGTCATTTATGAACATTTTGAAAATCTTGGCTCTCTCTAATTCTCTCCTTCTCTCTTTCTTTCTCTCGGAGGACCTGAGCCCTAGGACCATACGTCGGGACTACCGGCCGTGGTGACTCCTTGCTGTCCCCAGTCCGCCTGGCCTTGCTGCTATTCCAGTTTCAACTGTTCTGCCTGCGGTTATGGAACCCCTACCTGTCCCAGACCTGCTGTTTTCAACTCTTAATGATCGGCTATGAAAAGCCAACTGAGATTTATTCCTGATTATTATTTGACCATGCTTGTCATTTATGGAAATTTTGAAAATCTTGGCTCTCTCTAATTTTCTCCTTCTCTCTTTCTTTCTCTCGGAGGACCTGGGCCCTAGGACCATTCGTCGGGACTGCCGCCCGTGGTGACTCCTTGCTGTCCCCAGTCCGCCTGGCCTTGCTGCTATTCCAGTTTCAGCTGTTCTGCCTGCGGTTATGGAACCGCCACCTGTCCCAGACCTGTTGTTTTTCAACTCTTGATGATCGGCTATGAAAAGCCAACTGAAAATTATTCATGATTATTATTTGACCATGCTTGTCACTTATGAACATTTTTGAACATCTTGGCATAGTTCTGTTATAATCTCCACCCGGCACAGCCAGAAGAGGACTGGCCACCCCTCATAGCCTGGTTCCTCTCTAGGTTTCTTCCTAGGTTTTGGCCTTTCTAGGGAGTTTTTCCTAGCCACCGTGCTTCTACACCTGCATTACTAGCTGTTTGGGGTTTTAGGCTGGGTGTCTGTACAGCACTTCGAGATATTAGCTGATGTACGAAGGGCTATATAAAATAAAATTGATTGATTGATTGGTTAGCAGATGTTAATGCGAGTGTAGCGAAATGCTTGTGCTTCTAGTTCCGCCCGTGCAGTAATATCTAACAAGTACTCTAACAATTTCACAACAACTACTTTATACACACAAGTGTAAAGGAATGAATAAGAATATGTACATACAGTTGAAGTCGGAAGTTTACATACACTTAGGTTGGAGTCATTAAAACTCGTTTTTCAACCACTCCACAAATGTCTTGTTAACAAACTATAGTTTTGGCAAGTCGGTTAGGACATCTACTTTGTGCATGACACAAGGAATTTTTCCAACAATTGTTTACAGACAGATTATTTCACTTATAATTCCCTGTATCACAATTCCAGTGAGTCAGAAGTTTACATACATTAAGTTGACTGTGCCTTTAAACAGCTTGGAAAATTCCAGAAAATTATGTCATGGCTTTAGAAGCTTCTGATAGGCTAATTGACATAATTTGAGTCAATTGGAGGTGTACCTGTGGATGTATTTCAAGGCCTACCTTCAAACTCAGTGCCTCTTCGCTTGACATCATGGGAAAATCAAAAGAAATCAGCCAAGACCTCAGAAAAACAATTGTAGACCTCAGAAGTCTGGTTCATCCTTGGGAGCAATTTCCAAACGGCTGAAGGTACCACGTTCATCTGTACAAACAATAGTACGAAGTATAAACACCATGGGACCACGCAACCGTCATACCGCTCAGGAAGGAGACGCGTTCTGTCTCCTAGAGATGAACGTACTTTGGTGCGAAAAGTGCAAATCAATCCCAGAACAACAGCAAAAGACCTTGTGAAGTTGCTGGAGGAAACAGGTACAAAAGTATCTATATCCAGAGTAAAACAAGTCCTACATTGACATAACCTGAAAGGCCGCTCAGCAAGGAAGAAGCCACTGCTCCAAAACCACCATAAAAAGCCAGACTACGGTTTGCAACTGCACATGTGGACAAAGATTGTACTATTTGGAGAAACGTCCTATCGTCTGATGAAACAACAATAGAACTGTTTGGCCATAATGACCATCGTTATGTTTGGAGGAAAAAGGGGGAGGCTTGCAAGTCGAGGGAACACCATCCCAACCGTGAAGCAAGGGGGTGGCAGCATCATGTTGTTGGGGTGCTTTGCTGCAGGAGGGACTGGTGCACTTCACAAAATAGATGACATCATGAGGATGGAAAATTATGTGGATATATTGAAGCAACATCTCAAGACATCAGTCAGGAAGTTAAAGCTTGGTCGCAAATGGGTCTTTCAAATGGACAATGACCCCAAGCATACTTCCAAAGTTGTGCAAAATGGCTTCAGGACAACAAAGTCAACGTATTGGAGTGGCCATCACAAAGCTCTGACCTCAATCTTATAGAAAATTTGTGGGTAGAACTTAAAAAGTGTGTGCGAGCAAGGAGGCCTACAAACCTGACTCAGTTACACCAGCTCTGTCAGGAGGAAGGGGCCAAAATTCACCCAACTTATTGTGGGAAGCTTGTGGAAGGCTACCCGAAACGTTTGACCCAAGTGAAACAGTTTAAAGGAAATGCTACCAAATACTAATGGAGTGTATGTAAACTTCTGACCCACTGGGAATGTGATGAAAGAAATAAAAGCTGAAATAAATCATTCTCTCTACTATTATTCTGACATTTCCCATTCTTAAAATAAAGTGGTGATCCTAACTGACCTAAAACAGGGAATTTTTACTCCGATTAAATGTCAGGAATTGTGAAAAACTGAGTTTAAATGTGAACAGGCAGTGGCTCGGGTGGTTGTTGTCCTTGATGATCTTTTTGGCCTTCCTGTGACATCGGGTGGTGTAGGTGTCCTGGAGGGAAGGTAGTTTGCCCCCGGTGATGCGTTGTGCAGACCTCACTACCCTCTGGAGAGCCTTACGGTTATGGGCGGAGCAGTTGCCGTACCAGGCGGTGATACAGCTCGACAGGATGCTCCCGATTGTGCATCTGTAAAAGTTTGTGAGTGTTTTCGGTGACAAGCCAAATGTCTTCAGCCTCCTGAGGTTGAAGAGGCGCTGTTGCGCCTTCTTCACAACGCTGTCTGTGTGGGTGGACCATTTCAGTTTGTCATTGATGTGTACGCCGAGGAACTTAATACTTTCCACCTTTTCCACTACTGTCCCGTCGATGTGGATAGGGGGCTGCTCCCCCTGCTGCTTCCTGAAGTCCACGATTATCTCCTTTGTTTTGTTGATGTTGAGTGTGAGGTTATTTTCCTGACACCACACTCCGAGCGCCCTCACCTCCTCCCTGTGGGCCGTCTTGTTGTTGTTGGTAATCCAGCCTACCACTGTAGTGTCGTCTGCAAACTTGATGATTGAGTTGGAAGCGTGCATGGTCACGCAGTCATGGGTGAACAGGGAGTACAGGAGAGGGCTGAGAACGCACCCTTGTGAGGCCCCAGTGTTGAGGATCAGTGGGTGGAGATGTTGTTTCCTACCCTCACCACCTGGGGGCGGCTCGTCAGAAATTCCAGGACCCAGTTGCACAGGGCGGGGTCGAGACCCAGGGTCTCGAGCTTAATAACACGTTTGGAGGATACTATGGTGTTAAATGCTGACCTGTAATCGATTAACAGCATTCTTACATAGGTATTTCTCTTGTCCAGATGGGTTAGGGCAGTGTGCAGTGTGATTGTGATTGCGTGGACCTTTGGGGCGGTAAGCAAATTGGAATGGGTCTAGGGTGTCAGGTAGGGTGGAGGTGATATGATCCTTGACTAGTCTCTCAAAGCACTTCATGATGACGGAAGTGAGTGCTACGGGGCGATGGTCGTTTAGCTCAGTTACCTTAGCTTTCTTGGGAACAGGAAGAATGGTGGCCCTGTTCATTGACTACAGCTCAGCGTTCAACATCATAGTGCCCACAAAGCTCATCACTTAGCTAAGGACCCTGGGACTAAACACCTAACTCTGCAACTGGATCCTGAACTTCTGGACAGGCCGCACCCAGGTGGTAAGGGTGGGCAACAACACATCTGCCAAATTGATCCTCAACACTGGGGCCCCTCAGGGGTGTATGCTTAGGCCCCTCCTGTACTCCCTGTTCACCCATGACTGTGTGGCCAAGCACGACTCCAACACCATCATTAAGTTTTCTGACGACACAACAGTGGTAGGCCTGATCCCCAACAACGATGAGACAGCTTATAGGGAGGAGGTCAGAGAAATGGCAGTGTGGTGCCAGGACAACAACCTCTCTCTCAATGTGAGCAAGACAAAGGAGCTGATCGTGGACTATAGGAAAAGGACGGCCGAACAAGCCCCTGTTAACATCGACGGGACTGAAGTGGAGCAGGTCGAGAGTTTAAAGTTCCTTGGTGTCCACATCACCAATAAACTATCATTGTCCAAACGCACCATGACAGAGGGCACGACAAAACTTTTTCACCTCAAGAGACTGAAAAGATTTGGCATGGGTCCCCAGATCCTCAAAAAGTTATACAGCTACACCATCAAGAGCATTCTGACCGGTTGCATCACTGCCTGGTATGGCAACTACTCGGCATCTGACCGTAAGGCGCTACAGAGGGTAGTGCGTATGGCCCAGTACATCACTGGGGCCAAGCTTCCTGACATCCAGGACCTATATACAGACGGTGTCAGAGGAAGGCCCAAAAAATTGTCAAAGACTCCAGTCACCCAAGTCATAGACTGATATCCCTGCTACCGCACGGCAAGCGGTACCGGAGCGCCAAGTCTAGGACCAAAAGGCTCCTTAACAGCTTCTACCCCCAAGCCATGAGATTGCTGAAAAACTAATGAAATGGCCACCCGGACTATTTATGTTGACCCCCTCTCTTTTTTTACATTGCTGCAAAACCTGCTGTTTATTATCTATGCAGTCACTTTACAAATTACCTCGACTATCCTGTACCCCCACACATTGACTCGGTACCGGTACCCCCTGTATATAGCCTTGTTGTTGTTAGCTACATTTATAGTGTTTTTTTTTCAATTTTTTAAAAACTTTATTATATTTAGTAAATATTTTAATAACTATTTCTTGAACTGCATTGTTGGTTAAGTAAGCATTTCACGGTAAGGCCTGCACCGGTTGTATTCGGAGCATGTGACAAATAAAATTTCCTTTGATATGTTTTTATTATCTACTGCTGTTTAAACGTTGAAATGCTGATAGTTATTATGGCTCTATAGATCTATATTATATGTGCAAATGTGTGTAAAGTGTGTATGTGTGTGCGCATATGCTTTGTAATTAAGTGATAATGCCCGAGAAGCCATTGTTTTGAGGATATATTGGCACATTCCAATATATTCTCCAAACACCGGCTTCAAGGGCATTATCACTTTTATACAACGGGTTACCAACATATTCGAATAATGATTGAAATATTTTCATAAAAAAATGAATTGATGAATTTATTCATACTATTTCATCCTTCCACAAGATATAGTCCCCACACTGGCTGGCAATGTTCTTATCCCTTGCTTGCTAGCTAGCCAACTACGCCTAACTTAGTCACTTCAAAAGGTGCAGCCAGAATAACAGCAAAGTAGCCGCATTTGCTTTTGTTTCATCTGTTTTCTAGTTACGTTTATTAGGATACATCCATAACAATGAGCTAATGAGGCACGATTTTGTCTGGCATAGAAAATGTGCTCACTCGTTAGGACACGGTTGTTCAGAGGAGCTAGCCAACAACACAGCTAACAATCACTTCAAACTGAAGCCGGAAAGACTGCAAACTAGCTGCACTTCGTTTCGTTTGAACTTTTTTCAATTGGCATCTCTTTCTGTATATCCATAAAACTTATGCCAGCTGATTCATGATTTCGACTGGGTGAGAAACGTTGCCTGCCTATGTCTCGCCCCGACACGTTTATTACTATGGGACAGCTGGAGAGCGAATTTGAATATTGAAACAATGTCGCAATATGTCGTAGAGACAGACAGCAGGGTTTATACAAATCTCCGCTGTTGAAAACTAAATGTTAGTCTAAAAGAAATTAGATCATGTCTAGATGATTTTAATAGTAGAGATCACGTTTATAAAGTGCCTGGCTGGGCTGATGAGACAGTGGACTGCTCAGTCAGATGGAACAGAGTAAATAGGCATTTTAACGTCATAGATTTAGCCGGTGGTAACTTGTGGAATGGACACCGGCTGGAATGCGGTTTTAGCCAATCAGCATTCAGGATTAGACCCACCCGTTGTATAATATCAAATATTCCCCACACAGATCAAAAGTAAAACCATTTAGAGCCATGAATGACCATAACAAGGTCCGTAACGGGCATGATGAATTTCCAAGGAGCACAGTGTTGCAAGCTGCCCTCCTGACCTCTAACCCCTGCTCTGCAGCAGCCTTTTTGCTGAACTGCTTCAGGTGTTTAACCATATCCTATTAAAGTGCTTGTTACTGGAGAGTGAGAGACTACTAGGGCCAGGAAGGTAGAGGGATTTAAAAGGGGTGTGGTGCTCCGGATTGTCAGATTGTCTACGGCTGTCTGTCTGAGTTCTAGCTGCCAGAAGACATCAAAGGCTCAGTCATTCCTTTATACCATCTTTGAACCTAAAACACCCCTCCCCCCCTTCCTGCATTCTTGACCTACATCAGTTGTAGTTTTCCTTTCATGATGTTAACTATTGTAGGCCTGTACTATGTTCTTTTATTGGCATAGCTTGCTTTAAGCAAAGTGTGTCTATTGTCTTTTGAACAATCTCAAACAAACGCATTTTTGGGGGACAGCCCACAGCAGTCTAAAACATTCTCTTCCACGAAAAGCATGACTAACAGCTAAATTGCGTCTGATTATCATTCTATGTACTGGAGTTGAACACTATTCCCTCAAAGAGAGAAGTGGAGGTGTTCTTGGTTTGAGCAAGCCTTCTCTGACAGAGTAGGCCACCCATCAACTGTCAGTCTAGATTGTTGGCTATGAAAGAGTTACATGAAGGAGAGATCAAAGTCCGGCAGGAGACATACGCCTCACCGTTTAACTCTGTCATCTCAGCCCATCTACGTTGAGTCACAACCCTTCCCTGTCGATCTGGTTGACCCTCGGATGACTAACAGAGAAGGAACGTGTGCATTAAAATTCAAACAGTGTTTGATATACCAGCTAGACGTAACAGTGGTACATTCCCACAAGACAAACTCAAAATGTTGCTCACAACAAAGGGAACTAACAAAGAAAATCACTGACAACCATACAAAAGGGATTCAAAGGGGTTCGGAAAGGCACCCATGTGGGTGCCCACTGAAAGTTGGCAAAGCCACTAGTAAGGGGTTCTAAGAGACCCACCATGGATGCCCACTAGGTTTGCCTCCAAAAAGACAAACTAAAAACCCACAACAACTTAGGATGGAGGGGGTAAAAATAATATGGAGCAAAACAAACAGGCAAAACCAAAACTCAGGCTTCTTTCAAAATTATATAGGTTGAGCTTGAAATTACAACTCAGCTAACATGAAGTGTAAATTTCCCAACATCTCTCAAGCTCAACTGGAGCACTGGGCCAGCCACTCCCACATAGCAGCTGGGCCAACACAGGTGAAAAACCTTCCCAGTAATGAGATGGCAACCAGCACAGGTGTAACACATAATGACTGACAAGGTGACACCAATATGTACGCCCTACATGCTAAAATGCTATACGTGCTAAAAGTCCAACCTCAAAACATAAATGGAAAAACCAAAACCTGTAACAATAGTAAATTAAAATCCGGGACACTGAAATTAGTATGGTATATTACATTTGGTAAGGTTACATAAGACAGAAGGTTACTTAAAAGCAAAAACAAAAGGAGGATGGTTGAGCGTATAATGCAAACATCTAGCAACCTAAAGGTTGCTTGTTCAAATCTCATCATGGACAACTTTAGCAACTTTGCAACTACTTGCTACTTTTTAAATACTTTGCAACTACATAGCATGTTATCTAACCGTTCCCCTAACTCTAACCCTTTAGCCTAACTCCTAACCTTAACCCTAATGTTAACTTTAACTTTAACCCCAACCTTAACCTTAACCCCTAGCCTAGCTAACGTTAGCCACCTAGCTAGTGATAGTGTTACCCACCTAGCTAATGTTAGCAAAATCTAATTTGAATTCCTAACATATATCTATTGCAAATTTGTAACACATGTACAACTTTCAATTTGTAACATATCATGCGAATTGTAATTTGTAACATATCATATGAATTGTGATTAGTAACACATCATATGAAATGGATGCTGCACATCCACAAATTAACTCAAACCATACCAAACGTAACATATCATACTAATTTGAGTGTCCCAGATTGTTGTTTACTATGTTACTGTCAAGTGTCAGTGTGCAGCGGGTAGGACGGAGTCAGGCGCAGGACACAGAACTGAGAAAAATTTACTTTACTCGAATAAAGCACAAACTAATTCCATACAGGGAAAAATATTCCAGCTCGACACAAAAGAGCGACCACTTCACAATGAACAAACACGCACAAGACCATGTGGGAACCAGAGGGCTAAATAGGGAATAAATGATAAGGTAATGGAAACCAAGTGTGTACAATCAAGACAAAACAAATGGAAAAAGAGACGTAGATCAGTGGCGGCGAGAAAGCAGGTGACGTCGACCACCGAACGTCGCAGACATCAGACGGAACGTACAGACGCCCAACTGGACACTTGGTGGGAGTGGGCTCTGTATGTAATGCCCGCTCGATGTCCGCGTCCACCTCCCATACCACCGGCGCCACCAGGCAATAAGCCGGAAGTATGGGAGTGGGATCCGTGGACCGCTCCTCTGTGTCATAAATCCGGGACAGTGCGTCTGCCTTAGCGTTCTGGGAACCTGGTCTATAGGATAGGGTGAAAACAAAAAGGGTGAAAAACATGGCCCACCTTGCCTGGCGAGGGTTCAGTCTCCTCGCCGCCCGGATGTACTCCAGATTGCGGTGGTCAGTCCAAATGAGGAAAGGGTGTTTAGCCCCCTCAAGTCAATGCCTCCACGCCTTCAGAGCCTTTACAACACCTAACAGCTCCCGGTCCCCCACAACATAGTTTCGCCCCGCCGGGCTGAGCTTCTTCGAAAAGAAAGCACAGGGGCGGAGCTTTGGTGGCCTACCCGAGCGCTGAGACAGCACAGCTCCTATCCCAGCCTCGGACGCGTCCACCTCTACTATAAATGCCAAGGAGGGATCAGGATGAGCCAGCACGGGAGCCGAGGTAAACAGAGCCTTCAGGTGACCAAAAGCCCTGTCCGCCCCAGCTGACCACTGCAGTCGCACCGGTCCCCCTTCAGCAAGGAGGTAATGGGAGCCGCTACCTGACCAAAGTGCCCGGATAAACCTCCGGTAGTAGTTGGCAAACCCTAAAAAACGCTGCACCTCCTTTACCGTGGTTGGAGTCGGCCAATTGCGCACGGCTGAAATGCGGTCATTTTCCATCTCCACCCCTGACGCGGACAGGCGGTACCCTAGGAAGGAGACGGAATGTTGGAAGAACAGACATTTCTCAGCCTTGACGTACAGGTCATGCTCCAACAGTCGACCAAGCACCTTGCGCACCAGGGACACATGCTCGGCGCGTGTAGCGGAGTATATTAGAATGTCATCTATATACACCACTACACCCTGCCCGTGCAGGTCCCTGAAAATCTCGTCTACAAAGGATTGGAAGACTGATGGAGCATTCATCAACCCGTACGGCATGACAAGGTACTCATAGTGCCCAGAGGTGATACTAAAAGCCGTCTTCCACTCATCCCCCTCCTGGATACGCACCAGGTTGTAAGCGCTCCTGAGATCCAATTTTGTGAAGAAGCGTGCCTCGTGCAATGACTCTGTCACACTGGCTATGAGAGGCAGCAGGTAACTGTACCGTGATCTGATTTATACCTCGATAGTCAATACACGGGCGTAAATCTCCATCCTTCTTCTTCACAAAAAAAGAAACTCGAGGAGGCAGGTGAAGTGGAAGGCCGAATGTATCCCTGTCCCAGCGATTCGGAGACATACAGTGGGGAGAACAAGTATTTGATACACTGCCGATTTTGCAGGTTTTCCTACTTACAAAGCATGTAGAGGTCTGTAATTTTTATCATAGGTACACTTCAACTGTGAGAGACGGAATCTAAAACAAAAATCCAGAAAATCACATTGTATGATTTTTAAATAATTAATTTGCATTTTATTGCATGACATAAGTATTTGATACATCAGAAAAGCAGAACTTAATATTTGGTACAGAATCCTTTGTTTGCAATTACAGAGATCATACGTTTCCTGTAGTTCTTGACCAGGTTTGCACACACTGCAGCAGGGATTTTGGCCCACTCCTCCATACAGACCTTCTCCAGATCCTTCAGGATCCTTCAGGATCCAGTTCGACACAAAAGAGCGACCACTTAACAATGAACAAACACGCACAAGACCATGTGGGAACCAGAGGGTTAAATAGGAAATAAATTATAACGTAATGGAAAAAGAAACGTAGTTCGGTGGCGGCTAGAAAGACGGTGTTGTCGACCGCCGAACAAGGAGAGACACCAACTTCGGCGGAAGTCGTGACAGTTACGTCTACCCCTGAGTCCAGGTTGGAAACACAGCAACCGTATATATTGATAATTCACATCATATTAACAGATTCTATGCTCAATTCAATATAGAGACAAGCCAAACCATAGGATAGGACAAGAGGCAATCTCATACACCACAGCTTTCACACCAAGCCATCTATTATACCACAACAAATAGGCCATTTCAGGTTCTTTGGTGTGGGGCTCTCCTCTTCACATTGGAGGCCTGTATTAGTAGTGGAGGGCTATTTGCATTCCAGCAGTGAGAGTGAGGGCAATTAAGCCATTTCCCCTCCAATCTATTTCCTTCCAGCCAGCCAGGATCAATGGCGGCTCATGCTGCAGCTGCACAGCCCCATGTGTGCCAGGCCCAGGCATTCAGAGCAGAGGAGAAGATTAGGGTTAAACCCCCGCCTGGTCCTCAGATTGGCTCCATACCTGAGTCACTGCAAACAAGGAAACAGAGGTTCTCCCACCACATCTGTAAAAACACTACCTGGTCCTGCAGAGCAGCATTTGTTTTCTTAACAATTTGAGTATTTGTGACCAGGTCCCTCAGTAAACATCTTCATTGCTGAGAAGGGAAAACACCTGGAGATTCAGACCAGGGATGGTTTTTCCACCTGTGTTGCCTTTTTTCATTTTTTGGTTGGAGTGCTACAGGTACAATGTTCATGTCAATTTACACAGTATATGCCACATGTAGAAAAAAAGAAGAAATGCTTACAGAGGAATTATCATATTGATCACACTTGATTTTGTAATAATAAAATTGCTATGTAAAGAAAAGAGAAACAAGACAACCAACTCCCTATCCCAACATGTCTCCGTCCAACCCACCACCCGGAAACCATGTTTTCCACCACTTCCCACCCCAGCTACTGTAGCATCACAGGTTGTTTGTCAGTCCCCACTCCCCCATATCTCCATCTCACCCCCTCTACCCCCCTAAACATCCAGGGTTGCTTATCAACTGAGGATGCTGTTACATTGACCCACTACATTACACAAGTGGGTCACTCGGCTCCCATTAAATTTGGCATGTAGTAGGGGGTCAAACAGGACAGGTGGGAGAGAGAGAATGGGAAAGATGAGAAGAAGCTGAGATGTGCAGGTTTTTGGGGGACTTTGGTCTTTCTACGTCTTTCTATCCCCAAGTGAAAGAATAAAGAGATCAAACACTTTTGAGGAATTCCTTTTTTTTTTACCTCTCTGGATGTGCCACAGTGAATACATTTAGCACAACAGAGGAAAAATGCAAATACATTTTCTGATTATAAGGACTTTTGAAAATGACCAAAATGAGTGGGTATCAAATGGACAAGCCAAAATAACTAAGAGTCTGGAACATGTTGTGAATAAGCTATGTGTCATAGGGAAGACTTTAGCGCGCCTATTAATTGAATTCTCACTGATCTATGCATGCACTCACAAATGATTGACCTTAATTGATTGCTGATTGCCCTTAATTGATTGCATGTGTGCTGTGACTTGCAGATATGCTGTGCTTAATTGTACAAGCTTTTTTAAATACCCTCCTCCTGTGCCCTCTGCTTCCTTTATAAACTGTGGTGCGCATCTGTTTGGGGTCGAGCGCCCCTGTTAGGGCAGCGCGGGGATTAGGAGCGTGGCTGTGGTGTACAAGATGCAAGCTGTCGGTCAAAGGTCTGAGTTGCAGAGCTTTGGTTGGAGCTAGCTTGTAGTGGTGTCCGTCCTAAACGTAGTTCGCCCTGCGTTCAGGGTTGTTATCTGCTTTCTGTAGGTCTTGCGCCAAGTGCCACTCCCCCATGATTGCTGGGATGGTGGCTCCGCCAGGTACCTCTGCCATGTAGATGTATTATTTTAAGGAAATAATGTAACTTATTGCTATTAGAGACAGTAATGTTATTGTAGTCCTAGGTATTATTGTCTTGAGTAGTGCGCAAGCTACCATCTGGGTATGTAATGGTTATGCTGGTAAACGCTAAATGCAAATTGCCAGTTGGGTTTTAATCTTGTAACTGCAAAGATCTTTGCAACAAAACTGTATAACGTGCTGCCTAGTCCATTGCAGTGCTCGTGATCCAATAGGTGGCCTGTCACGAACCTGTCTTATACTGATTGAGGTGTTCCGCCCCACTAAACAGGAACTGGTGTTGTCTGTTAGTCGAGCCATTTTAGGCACAGTCCCTCTGCCAGGTTGTGACATTTGCTTCTAAGCATATCTTAATGAGCGACTCTGCTAACAAGTCCCTTAACCACACTGTTGTCTTCCTACCATTTACACAAGTGGGTCAATTTTAACCCAACCAGTCATACTCTTCACTTGAGGCCAAAACAAGGGATTACATAAAGAAACAACAAAAATTGAATGTCTGATACACTGCTTTGAATATCATTCCAATAATTGGTTGCAAGGTTTGCGGTTATGTGACACATGACATTGGTGATTTTTTTGGTGTTGAATTACACCTCAATGACAAATGCATCCAGCCATGTTTCATATCACTTTTTGCATTTAGTCCCATTTTTATGATGTATTAGAATAGGGGCATGATTGGCCATTTTTTTATGAATTCATTCCAACACTTCATTTACATTAAAGAACTTCTGACCTTTGGTAATACACCAGAGGGTGCAGACTTTCACACCGATGCTCTAACATTCCCCCCAAATTGTCATTTTTCCTGTGGCAGGAGGTGGGCAGGGGAATTCAGTCACGCCAACGCACAACAATCCAATCACCCATTCACCTGAGGGGCGATGGGTGTGGCGCTCCAGGCACTGAGGGAGGGAATATGAGGGAGGGAATATGTTGCAGGTTACCGGGATTTATTTGGACTCATCCAAACCACCTCGGTGCCCAGGGGTGAGCGGGAGTGTAAAGGCCTGTCTGGTGCCTGAGCTTAGAGTTTCGTGCCTGCTAATGCAGTGTCTCGTGCCTGCTAATGCTTTGAAGAGCAAGGACAGAGAGGGTCCAGTAATGAATGTGTGTATTGTCTGCTGGGAGGGAGAAGAAGCCCCTGGGTGAGGCATCACATCAAAGCAGTTTACACTTTATTGCCTGCACCTTCAGTTCAGGTATTCAACTGGGCAGAGCAGAGGGCAGACACACTGACCCCTCTGAAGCTACCCCAGCTTCCAGCGATGGACCTGTTTTCCAGAAGGTAAGGTCAGTACAGGTACATTAAAGCTGGGACCGTGAGGTCCTATCGCAAGACCATCAGACTGTTAAATAGCTATCACCTCCCCCCAGTGCCCTGAACTTAGTCACTGTCACTAGCCGGCTACCACCAGGTTGCTCAACCCTGCACCTTAGAGGCTGCTGCACTATGTACATAGACATGGAATCACTGGTCACTTTAATACTGTTTACATACTGTTTTACTCATTTCATATGTATATCCTGTATTCTAGTCAATGCCTCTCCGATCATTGTACGACCTAATATTTATATATTTCTTAATTCCATTCTTTTACTTTGAGATTTGTTTGTTGTGAATTGTTAAATACTACTGCACTGTTGGAGCTAGGAACACAAGCATTTTGCTAAACCCGCAATAACAAATGTTAAATATGTGTATGTGACCAATAAAGTTTGATTAGAACTGAGTAATTTACATGGCAGGCTTCTACCACCTGTTGGAGCCCCCCACTATGCAGAGCAAGCTACAGTCTGCAGCTCAGGTGTGATTGAGAGTCAAGCCATCAGACACAGTCTGTCCCTTCTACTGAGGTCGGTTTTTACGTGGAGACTGGACTGTGGAATGCACTGATTGAGCACTCCTATCCTCTCAGCTGGCTCTACGATGTCCTAGGGCCAGAGTGGCCTCTCTCGGGGTCATTCTCCCATGACACCCAACCCTGAGTGGGAACACCCCCTGAGCTTTGATGTTAGAGTGGCCAGGTTTGAATGTGGCATTGACGCAGGTAGACGCAAAGGGCTGTACACCTGAGTGGACCTAAAGGAGGGCGGGTCAGAGTGTCGCACTACGGAATGTGTTAAACAGAACAATATTATAGTATGATGCACATGGCACATTTTCAACGATCGTTCCTAGTATAGGACTGTCATGAGTTCGATGGAGGCTTTGACATGACAGCAAAATTAGCCTAGCTACCAGTAACATCACTTACTTTTAGGTATTTTCCATGCCATAACCTGCATCACAAGTAACAGGATAGCATCAAGGTAGTCCCCCAAAACCCAGACACTTTGAGGAAGTCTCCGAGCAGATGACTATATCCTGTAATAGTGACAGAGAAAATGAGAGAGGAGATGATAAACAGATGGGAGCCACAGTGTGGTCTGACTGGTCTCTGTGCTGGATTACTTTTTCCTGTGAGAACAGAGCAGCCTCTCTCTGGTTCCCCTTCCTTTTTTCCAGACATATCTTTCTCACTGGCTGAAATTTCTGCTCTGCTCAGCCACCGGCTTCTAATGTTATAATCGTCCCTGCTCCACTGTCTGCCACAAGGGAGGGCACAATGGGTAGCAGCTTGTCAGACTAATGGGGAATGAGGGACAAAGCGAACTGGGAGGGTTTCTAGAATCCAGATGATTCTCACACCTGCTGTTCTCACCGAGGCACTATGAATGGCCATCTGTGACTTCCACTGTGGAGGAGGGAAGGTAGGTAAAGGCTCTGCGACTGGGCATTTTTTTCCAGAACACAATCAAACATGGTAGTGTACTGTAAATATAGACAGAACATAGCTGGGCTGTTTGAAGGGACTTCTGAATTCAGACTGGGAAGATTTGAATTTTTAGTTAATGTTCTGATTTTAGAATTAAAATGAAAATGTACATTATTTCCCTCGAGTTGTACATGGATATATAAATATATCTATTGAAATATTACTAAAGGGAGATACGATGCTAGTGGCATTAATGCAACACCCCTTAAAGCCACAACACCTAACCACTAGGAAACCACCAGTATGTCCTAAGAGAGGGAGAGGAGCCAGGCTCCCCAAGTCGCAATTAACCTTGACGACTTACCTAGTGGGAGCAAGTGTTTGAAATCAGTCACAGAAAGTATTGTCAGGGAAGCATAATAAAGGGAGAGGGAACCACAAAATAATTATTAATGACTTAGATAATCTAACTGTTGTGTCAGCTATGACCACAGGGGGCTCAATAAGGCAAGCAAGAGGGGAAAACAAAATACCAGTACACATGGCCACAGCTGGAAAGGTGGCTGGTTGTATATTAAACATTTGTACCTATAGCAATATCAATTTTGGCGAATAAAAGCCTCATCAAATTCCTGCCTCTCTATTCACTTCAGTCACTACAGTCCCTGGTTCGAATCCAGGCCGTATCCCATCCGGCCGTGATTGGACGTCCCATAGGGCAGCGCACAATCGGCCCAGCGTCGTCCAGGTTTGGCCGGGGTAGGCCGTCATTGTAAATAAGAATTTGTTCATAACTGACTTGCCGAGTTAAAGGAAGGTAAAAAAAAAAAAAAAAGAAGTAATATCTGGAGACTCTCAATCACCGATTTGTGGTTAGCATGTTGAAATCAACAGTAATGCTGATGGAAAAGGGTATTGGAGTCTGCACGGAAATCCAGAGAACATAACGATCTAAATATATTGTACAAACCCATACAATTATTCACCAATCCAATCCCTATCACATCTCCAACATTTCCATCTTTTCCACATGGAACTAGGCTCTGAGCCTTTGTCGTGTACGTGACCAGGGTCAGTCAGTGATGATGCATTTCCTGTGGGTTTGTCCCCTTGAATCTCCCCCGCCTAGTCTGGCTCAGGAAAGATTGGCTGATAAAGTGTAGGGCCTGACTACTCCTCATCCTCGCCAGCTGCCTACTTGGGTCACGTTAACATGGCTCCATTAGTCATAATCTAGTCCCCAGGGCCGTGCTTGGAAAACCCTGCCTGGCAACTGCAAAATAGTGCTGAATGAAAAACTCTTTGTATTTACCTTTATTTCAACAGGGAAGTCATATTGAGACTAAAGCCTCTTTTGCAAAGGAGCCCTGCACAATACAAAAACAAAGACATCAATAGGCAAGTATGGATAACCATACGTTTACACAATATACACATTAAATACACATGAGATACAAAACACATGAAATTAAAACAAACACATTCTTCATCATAAAAATCATCTGTCAGCTGTCTGAATTGGCCTAAGTGTAACCGATGTGAAATGGCTAGCTAGTTAGCGGTGGTGCACGCTAATAGCGTTTCAATCGGTGACGTCACTCGCTCTGAGACCTTGAAGTAGTTGTTCCCCTTGCTCTGCAAGGGCCTTGGCTTTTGTGGCGCGATGGGTAACGATGCTTCGTGGGTGTCAGTTGTTGATGTGTGCAGAGGGTCCCTGGTTCGAGGCGAGGGACGGAAGCAATACTGTTACATAGGGACACCAAAGCATCCAATCGAAAAATGATTTGGAGATTATTCAAAACATAGGGTGCAAGGAACCTAATGGCTGATTAACCTTACTCTGTAGACACCAAAGGAATCTCCAGTGTAAACCAACCCTTAACAGGGAAGTTAGGTAAATTGGAATCTTGTGGTGCAGGGCTTTGTAAACAAAAAAAAGAGCCTAATGATGTGATCTACGTGACTATGTGCATGACCTAAAGGGGGAAAAAAGAGAACAAAGTTTTATCTGATTGACTGACCTAGCTTTGGCAGTTCCCTGCACTGACTGCTCGCAGGGAAAAGAAAATCACTCTCGAGAAGTTGAGCTTACGGTGTCAGAAATAGCTACTAAAATCTGTGGCGTTAACAAATATTGTAGATTGAAATCAGTGGCTCCCTACAGTACTGTATGTACAGCACATCGTCCAAGTCATTAACTTTATCAACTTTTTTTGTGAGTGTGGTTTTTGTGATTATGTATGAACGACTACACCTACAATTAGTTGAATAACTGTGGTATACTATTAAGGTTTTCGTTTGCTAGCGCACCACTGCACAGTTATGCATCAGCTTTTTCGAGACAGCCAAAGAGAGCGAAAGGCAAGCAATGACCTGAGGACAGCAATCTAGGCCGACCTGACTCGGAGTGGAGGAATTCTGCTGAGGTTTGGCAGACATGATGGACTGGGGTTGATAACACTAGCAGTCTGACTGATCGCCCTCCCACCCCAAACATGTTACCTCTGCGTCAGCTGTACAGGGGCTACCTACTTCAAACGGCATCCATATTTCAGTGACAGAGGCTCCAGGAAAGAACAACCCATTTACCTGGAATGTGCTTTAAAAGCCTAGGAAGGGGACCAGAGGACACAGGGAAGATGTGAAGTATGAGGAAGTGGTCTGGAATAATCAGGTAGCTAGCAGGGGAGACCATGTCAGTGACTGTGAAGACAAGACATACAAAAAAGGCAAAGAGGTGAACCTTCAACTGACCAAAAGTTGACCTCTTTTGTTTTTGATGAGTCACCTCTCACTAACTGGTGGATTGACTTGAGGACTTTGGAGGAGCCTTGGTTCATACACACCTGTGTAGTAAAGGTCAGGCTCTGCCCCCCTCATGCCTTCGAGATTAACAGAATGGCCCAAGGAGAGTTAACCAAGAGCTGGTGAGAATGCACAGACAATACCTAGTATTAACATAGCCTGCTTGGTCCCGTAACATCCTCAGGTAGCAGTCAATACATTATCTCCATTTCTGATGCTGGTGAAGCATGTAGCTAAGCATTGGCTCTCATCTGGCATGAGTACAAAGGAAGGGACTTGTTTTAAGAAAGCTATGGTCACAACAACTTGTTAAAAACACTGATTCTCCACTTGCCATCTTAAGCTAGGAATGATGTTGACGCTTGAATATTATTCATTGCATTTGTACACTTTTGTGCCACTGCACTCATAACAGTAGTAGTTCTCTTTTCATGGAAATGATTGTTTCATCATTGTCTGCACTGTCATAATACATTTCAGGACATGTTGAAGGATAACCTTTACGTCAAATAAATCTCTCTGTGGCACACACCTGAGGACACTTTTTCTACTCTACCTATCTTGGAACTGACTCATTGTCATGCACTGCTCAGCTCGGGGCCCTAAGGACCTCTAAGGGCCCATATGGCTCAGGGAGTCACCCGCTATTGTCTCCCCAAAGCCTCAGAGATTTACAAACCCAACTTCTTCTCCATCCCCCTACCATGCCAACCCCCTTACAGCTACCTAGCTCCAGTGTACCCTCATAATGCCGCCAGAATGGAATGTGTATTAAGCCCAGTTGACAATGACAACAAAACACATCAACAAAAGGAATGGGCCCAGCCCAATTGAGTGGCCGCCCCTCAGCAGACAATGCTACTGGTTCACCTCAATGCTTAACCCTGCCCTCCATCTCGGCCCAACCCTTAACCCCCTGTAGACTTCAGAATGCTCTGAGACACTGAGAGGATAGCGACCTTTCCCTTAACCAGCATCCCACCTTGGATTTCTCAGGAAGATTATCAATTGGAATAGGGGGAGTGTCCCAAGCTGCTAGCCGTAGCTCCCTCCCAACACAGTTTGAGAGGATTTCAGTAAGACGTCAAGACAGAAGGACCAGATGCTTGGTTTAGCACAGGCACATCTAGAATTTCATGCCAGATTGCAAAAACTTTTCAGGGTTTTAACTTCTCATTGGTCTGTCTATTATTCAAGCATGAAACCAGACGATGTTACAGCATTTTCATATTACTTGGGGTTACGTTTCAAAAACTCAACAGAGACTGAGACCTAGAACAGCTGTGCAATGGGTGGTAACAGTGGCCCACCAGCCGGTGACATCACCAATTAGAAAGAGAATCAACATTTTATTGGTTCTTGATTGGCAGTGAGCTGATGACCATCATCTGTTGGGACAACAGAGACCCACGTCAACACAATTAAGATCTGAGCATGTGAGTACAATGTATTTAATCTTTACACAAACCCATTCATTAATTAATAGGCATTTGGCATAACAACACTACATTAATAGTTTTGGCAATTGTCAATAATTTGTTCAATAAAAAAACACATTTGGATAGCAATACTGCGTTTTGGCAGAGGTGAGTTGATTTTTAATGTGCTTATAATATTGCATGTATCCATTTCCCATTAATTTTATACGCTCATAAAATACTTTCTTGAATACTCCTGCCAAGACATCTCTTTAACTGTATTTATAGAAGATCTGATTATGAATGGTACACACTTTGAGGGGCTACTTAATATCCAACAAAACTATTTGTATATTGCAAATATGAACTAATTTGTCTTAGGAGAACACGAGACCCATTTTGCAAATGAAAGTCTTTACGCTACAAACTGTGCCAGAGCCTGGACAGTGCACCTTACTGTAGATACGTGTGCACAGCACATTCTCAGGATTAGTCTAACCATTAACCATCGTAAAGTCTGACCACGTCACAAAGGGAAAAACAAAAACCAACAACAAAAGTGACAACAAAGAATGCCAGCCGCACAAACACACAGGAAATTAAACACGTCTGCGTGTGCAGCGTTTGGGTGTTACTCGAACAGAAAAAAAGAAAAAAACTCTGAATTTTCCACAATTAAGGGTTTTAAATGGCAGAAAGTTTCAAATTCCAAGCCAAAGATAAAAGAGGAATATGCGGAAAACACACTCCTGATAACCAGGGTGAACAGCCATTATTCTTAACTGTTACCAGATGGTTCAATAGCATGGTCACAGAGAGGTTATCGTATCTTTACGCTTTATTTTCCACACATCACATCTACCCCATGCTCCATTGCCTTCAATGGGCAAGTAAATCAATATTAAACCCCACCTATTTTGGACAACTCATTTTGGCCCCATTTTCATACTTGAATTAAAATTAAAACTATAGTGGATACTACCCATTTTGCTGGTGGACGAATCCTAGACTCTCATTTAACCTGGCCATAGCTCTAATTCGAGAAGATTAATCTCTGATCCCATTTCACTCTATTTATATTGTAAACAGACCCGGAAATGAGGCTGAGGCTCTCTACATCCCTATCAGTTTCCCTATAGGGAGCATCTATTGTACCGCCCTTTTGTTTTTACATTTCTTTATGTCTATTTAAAAAATTATAATAACACTGAATGTTTAGAACATACAATATTCTTGCAGTGAAGGCGCTCAATAACTACATCGCATTAGTCATCTAACAGACTCCCATCCAGAGCGACACACAGAAGCAGCCAGGGTCAACGCCCTGCTCAAGGGCACGTCAACAGATCTCCCACAAGGTCAAAAACGGGGACCCGAACCAGCGATCCGTCAGCCACCGACCCAAGCTCCCAACCGCCAGCCCTCCAAGATCCCCCCACAATTCCCCAAGAGCATCCCCCAATAAAAAAAATAATAATTCCATTCCCCACCCCCAAGACTCCCAAATGCACCAACAACCAACAAAATTAACAAAAGAGAAAAAAAGAGAAAGACAGATGAAAACAACAAAGACATCAAGGACAACACAAATCATAACAGCAAGACCAACTGAATATGTTTGAATGCATGTGTGGCACTATTTACCTGTGTGTATGTGCACATGTGTGCATTTGAATGAGAGTGTGTGCATATGCATGTGTACAAACACCTGCATGGCATCAGCCTCACAGGCTGACCACACCAATGAGGAGATGGGAGAGGCAGGACTTGCAGCGCAATCTGCGTCAGAAATAGAACTGATTTCTATATTAGCCCTTGGCAACGCAGACGCTCGTTGGCGCGCGCGACCAGTGTGGGTGCAATAAATGAATAACATAGATTTCAAAATGTATTGCACCCACACTGGTCATGTGCGCCAACGAGCGTCTGCGTTGCTAAAATAGAAATCAGTTCTATTTGTGACGCAGATCGCGCTGCAAGTCCTGCCTCTCCCATCTCCTCATTGGTTTATAGAAGCAGTTACCCAGGTGCCATCTCCTCATTGGTTATATCCACGTGGGTGACTGAAAGACGAACGAGGTCAGTGGTGGTAATGCACCTACTTTATGAAAGTTGCCAATCGCAATATAAAGTCAAGAGAAGAAAAAGCCTGGAAGGAAGAGTTTTATGTGTGGATTAATTGGCGGAGTAGAGGACCTTGTGCATTTCAGGTAAAATAACAACTCAATGTTTATATCCCAGGACAAATTAGCTAGCAACAGCAAGCTAGCTTAATAGGACAAGTTAGCTAGCAAGTGCAAGCTAACTAGCTAAATTGCCATGAATGCTTAATGCTTTTCGACCTGTCCCCAAATTAATATAACTGGTTCAGAATTTGTTTTGATATTTTAACCTGCGTGTCGTGGTCGCGTTTGGTGTAGAGGGACAAATAGATTTATGCACGATGGTGCACGCGCGCAGCCGGTTTGGGTTCCGTGGCAGGCAAACAGGCATTAGCTGTAAAAACACTGCCCCTCAGTGTCATTCAAACTTACTTTTTGTTATGTTTTATTTTGACTTGATTTTGTATACTTTTATCTTTGACTGTCATTCTATCCCCCGCCTAGCAACTCCCCTCCCACTTGTCTCCAATTCCACATTCCAACCCTCAGCTTCCCTCAGCCCATCCCACCTATCTCTGCTGGCCACCTTTTTTGGATTTCTACACACCATGTGTCTTTCAACTGTGCTGTGATGTTTAAAATACAATTTCAATCTATCTAATCAAATAGAATCCACAGATTGAGAGTTGAAGATAAGTACTTTTACTAAGAGTATTAGTAATTGACTGACCCGGTCTCTCCAGATCTCCCAACAGTACTATTTCTAGGGTCAATTTTAGATCAATGTTATGCATTTTCAGCCATTCCTGAACCTGAGACCAGAAACAGGCTACCTGAGGGCAATACCAAAATAAATGGTCTATTGATTCCTCATAACAAAATCTGCAGAGCTTCGATGATTGTATGCTCCAAATATTAAATTCTTGGGGGCAAGAATTCTATATAATAATTTTTGCTGAATAGCACGAAGTCTTGAATCTTGCGTCATTTTATATATCAACTCATACACCCTGTACCATGGAATCGGTACATCAAAAATCTCTTCCCAACTATTTTTCAATCTGTATGGCACAGCTGTCAACATCCTGGTCCTCAAATGAAACTGGTATTCTTTCCTATGTATGCTATTTTTATTCCTCCGCAAGTTTGGATCCTTAATATTGGGCAGACAGACCAGTTCCGTACCTCCTCCCACTGCCACCTGCCTCCTCCATTTTTGGGGTAATGCTGTAATCAATTGGTTGTACCCTTGGATTAAGCAGATCTTCCCATACAATTATGATAACTCCATGAAGGACATAACTCTACCATTCCAATTTAGAATATAGTTTAAAAACAAAATACCCTTTTCAAACATCTTTCCCATAAATACATGTATTTTATCAACCAGCCCATTTGAGTTCAGCCATAATATTTGTTGTATTATTTGTTCTATCTTTTCAGGGGGATGAAATGTACCTCCCTTTGTTTGCATGCCTAACAAATGGATCCTCAATATGACAAATATATAGAGACTTTGCAAGATGATCCTTCCCATTCTTTGCGTTATACATTTAGCAAACAGACAGCGGTGGAAAGATTTAAACAACTCAAGTGAAGACATGGTTGTGACAGGGTCGTTGTGAGTGAGACCATCTATGCTCTTCCCATGGGAGATGTTGGTCACACTCAGTTGAATGGGGCCCACATGTGACTGACCAATCGGGGGATCTTGTTTGTATCAAGCTGACTGACAGTTGGGTAGGTGCACAGCCCAGGGGAAGGGGAATGAGAGAGTAATAACAGGGTAATAACTGGCCTAAAGCCCCCCCTGTCCTCCAACCGCCATCGCTCAAAACCACCACAAATCTCTCCAAGGCATCTGGAGGCCCCATGTCTTAAGCTGTCAGGAAAGAGGACTGATGAATGAATAAGGGAAGGGTTTCGGGATCACAACAAGTTATTTTTTTTAGTCAACCAAGCATGAGATGGGAGTGATAGTGCCTTCTACTTCCAATGAAGAAAGGGTGCATAATTTAAAACTGAATTTAGAAGATTTACATTTGACCAATGTCGATTTTGGAATGTTGGAAACAAAAGGATTCCTGTAGTTTAAGTGGTCAGTTAGCTGTCAATGCCACGATCCCGTTTAAAAACATTCAAATTAGTCATGTGGACTCTACAGACTTGGCCAGGGGTATTTAATAGCTTGTCCATTGGAGAGCCGTGCTCATGAACCACTACTGTGATACTTAATTAAGACCCTAGACAGGGTCATACAGGAACAACACCATATACTATCTCTCCTCATACATAATCTACAGCTGAGCTACAGCTGTACATGGATAACATTACACTGTGGACAGGGATCTGGATTTCAAGGTGTACAATGGGGTATTTTCCTGTGATGTGGTGGCTGTTCTGAAGCTACGTTTATATGCAAACAACAGTCAGAGAATAAAACTCAGCATGTAGCAGGTTCGTAGCGCATAGTCGTTTTTCCCGGTATCTCTCAAACGCATTACGCAAAGAAGCTAACGAAAAAACAGGATTTTCAAAACCTTTCCTGGAGAGCAGCTTCCAAGCCAGGGATGTGACCACCATGGCCTTTCATAATGATATTGATCAAGAACAAGGTTGTCAAAGACATTTTTCCTAAGGGGGCATACTGTGCAAATGTCAGCTCTTGCCACAGGAGGCTGCTGAGGGGAGGACGGCTCATAATAATGGCCAGAACGGAGCGAATGGAACGACGTTTGTTATATTTGATACCATTCCACTTATTCTGCTCCAGCCATTACTACGAGCCCATCCTCCCCAATTAAGGGGCCACCAACCTCCTGTGGTTCTTGCATATATATTTTTTTTATACACACTGAGTGTATAAAACAGACTGACCAGGTGAATTCAGTTGAAAGCTATGATACCGTATTTATGTCACCTGTTAAATCCACTTCAATCAGTGTAAATGAAGGGTAGGAGACAGGTTAAAGAAGGATTTTTAAGCATTGAGACATTTGAGACATGGATTGTGTATGTGTGCCATTCAGAGGGTGAATGGGCAAGACAAAAGTTGAAAGTGCCATTGAACATGGTATGGTAGTAGGTGCCAGGCGCACCGGTTTGAGTGTGTGAAGAACTGCAACGCTGATGGGTTTTTCACGCTCAACAGTTTCCCGTGTGCATGAAGAAAAGTCCACTACCCAAAGGACATCCAGCCAACTTGAAAGAATTGTGGGAAGCATTGGAGTCAACATGGGCCAGCATCCCTGTGGAATTCTTTCGACACCTTGTGGTCCATGCCCCAACGAATTGAGGCTGTTCTGAGGGCAAAAGGGGGTGCAACTCAATATTAGGAAGGTGGTCCTAATGTTTTGTACACTAAAGATATTTTTTTTTCTTACAACCTTTTTGCATGAATTCATTGCTGTCTAGTGTCTATTTTCTTCGAAGCTAGTGATTCATGAAGTTGGAGGATCTAGTAAGGAAGCCTCAGGATGGTTGCTGCTCTGCTAGGTGGGGAGGGAGGAAAAACCAATCCATCAGGTCAGTGTTAGCTGCTAGCTAGGCGGGTGGGACCGAGGTGTCTGAAGATACCCAGAAGCCTGCCTGACAGACGCCATTGCTTCCACACACACGCACGCACACCTACACACACACACGCGTGTTACCAAAAACACAGATTAGGACAAAGGATAAAGGAAGCATATAGAAAGCTGAAGCAGAAGGCTGGGGAGACAGACAGTGCCTTGCATTTGGATTTTGAAATAGATCTGGTTTTATTACATACTTTGAAAGAAATGGAACATTATCACATTATCTAAGCGATTCCACAAATATGACAAAATCCAAATACGAAAACAATATCTGATGACCTATACAGAAACCTGGCCGTGTGGTGCCAGGACAACAACCTCTCCCTCAACATGATCAAGACAAAGGAGATGATTGTGGACTACAGGAAAAAGAGGACCGAGCACACCCCCATTCTCATCGACGGGGTTGCAGTGGAGCAGCTTGAGAGCTTCAATTTCCTTGGTGTCCACATCAACAACAAACTAACATGGTCCAAGCACACTATGACAGTCGTGAAGCGGGCACGACAAAACCTATTCCCGCTCAGGAGACTGAAAAGATTTAGCATGGATCCTCAAATCCTCAAAAGGTTCGACAGCTGCACCATCGAGAGCATCCTGATTGGTTGCATCACTGCCTGGTATGGCAACTGCTCGGCCTCTGACCACAAGGCACTACAGAGGGTAGTGCGTACGGCACAGTACATCACTGGGGCCAAGCTTCCTGCCATCCAGGACCTCTATACCAGGCGGTGTCAGAGGAAAGCCCCAAAAATTGTCAAAGACTCCAGCCACCCTAGACATAGACTGTTCTCTCTGCTACCACATGGCAAGCAGTACCGGAGAGCCAAGTCTAGGTCCAAGAGGCTTCTAAACAGCTTCTACCCCGAAAGCCATAAGACTCCTGAACATCTAGTCAAATGGCTACCCAGACTACTCGCATTGCCCTCCCTCCCCTCTCCACACCACTGCCACTCTCTGTTGTCATCTATGCATAGTCACTTTAATTAACTCTACCTACATGTACATACTACCTCAACTAACCGGTGTGACTCTGTACCGGCACCCGCCTGTATATATTGTTATTTTTTACTGCTGCTCTTTAATTACTTGTTACTTTTATCTCTTATTCTTATCTATATTTTTTTGTAACTGCACTGTCGGTTAGGGGCTCGGAAGTAAGCATTTCACTGTAAGGTCTACACCTGTTGTATTCGGCGCATGTGACTAATAAAATTTGATTTGATTTGAACATATTGTATCTCAAGCAAGATGTGCTTTACAAGCCTAGAAAAGGGTCATCAATACTATACAAATGAAAGATGGACACCTAAGCAACAGAAATTCTCCAGCGTCCTGGCTGGTGCAGAGAGTGGGAGATCTCTAATTTTCCCGATCAAATGTCTATAACACCTCTAACACTTCATAAGACTAAGCAGAGCCATGCATACGTTCCACACAGACTCCAACTGTTAATCCTCAAGCGGCTTCCTACTCCAATCAAACCACTGTAAACCAGACCAACATGGCCAACCACCTCGCTTTTTTCCCCCAAGCCCCTCGCCTCTGACCACAAATAGACCCAATTATTTACTGCTTCCTTAAGCGCTCAAACTAGATTTTCCCTGATGCTCCCCAGCGATGGCCCAGTGATAACTGTTCTTTTTGTTTATTTGTCCATCTCCTTGTCTTCCTGTGCAGCCACATCCACATGTGATCTGCAGAGATTTCAATGACTTCTGAAGACACTATTTTTGGACATTTCGTATTGGATTTTGAGACGCTTCTGAACATCGTCAGAGGTCGCCCTCGTTCTCCCATGGGTCTCGTCCTTTTATACAAGAAACGTTTTTTAACATTTCAAAGACAATAACTGAATATGCATTTTTTTTTATTGACCTGTTCTTCACAAAGGTAACATTTTCAGTTAGCAACCTGATAAACATGACAACGGAAGTGTCTATTAATTGATACAAACTCACTTCTCTAAGAGATACCCCAGATAGTGAGTTCCACTTACCTCCAAAAGAGGTAAGTGGGAGACAGTAGAGGTGATAGGGGAGACAGGGTAGACTCTCTCTGCTAGCATGTGGTAACAATCGGAGGGAAAGAGAGGGGTCTGCCTGGCCAGTGGTAATTAGACGGCAGTCCTCATGTTCGTGTTTCTTTTAATAGCTCCACATTGCCCTGTTGCGACTAAAAATAAACAGGCAATTAGGGGGCGGAGAGGAAGCCCGTCATTTTAGGGGTCTGACCTTTGACCTTTGGGTTTGAACCCCATAGGGGTGTCCGTGTGGGCCACCTGCCCCCAACTAGGACCCAGTCACAGGGGAATGGATCTATGTTGCGTTTACGCTAGGGGTCATGGCATAGACTGGAGCATTGTAAGGAAAGCTATCGCAAGTGTCAATTATTATCTAAAGATCGAAACAGGAGTATACTTTGAAATAATTTACCCAAGGTGCATTGCTGGGACCTTCAGAGCTTGCAAGAGGCCTTGGTGGTTTCCCATCACATTTCATCCTCCAAATAAGAAATGTTTTTCCTCAACGTTTTGGTGGGTCTCCAACAGCATATCAAGTTGTATGAAAAAGGGGAAAAAATATGAAAGGAAAATATGATAGTGAGTTTGCATTAGGAACCGAAAACCTTCAATTCTTAACACTGGGCCTTTCAATTCCCCAATCCACCTCCCCACCCCAAAAAAAGCTTACTTTTGCTAAATTACTCTCCTTGTTTGACTGGAATTTGCAGCCAGATTCAGCTTGAATCCATTCCACTTAGCTGACTAGTGGTCCGGCGCAGATGTTCAAATAAGCCCAAGAACAACAAGGAGACCCTTTCACACCTGGAAACTCTCAACACAGAACTTGGCACCAAAGGACCTGCAAGGTTGTCCTAGATCGAACTCTCACCCCTGGTGATGTCAATGTATCTGCCAGCCAATCACGGGGCTCGAAGCTGCCCTTGGCCTTGCCTGGCCCAGACACAAAGACAAATGATTCGTTGAGATTATTAAATGTTTTTTTAATGGCAGGCACAGAGACCAAATGTGGGCTTTGCTGGAAGAGAAGCCATATGAGCATTTCTCAGATTATTATTCCAAATTAGACTAATTTGTAGCCAATATGTGACTGGAGGGTTAAGCTCCGGCTGAGCTGGGCCAAAATGAGGTAGAGTTGTTAGTTGGTCCAAGAACAACACAGACACAGACCCACAACATAGAAAATACTACTGTCAATATTGCTTGACCATAAACTAAATGGAGCCAAAGCATGTAAAATAATTGTTCATTTAAAACGTGAACTCCCCAGATAAGCTAGAAGCACTATGAATTATATCATGTCGTGTGGCATATGAAGCAGATTATGAGCAATATGTTCTGACCTCAAGCCTCTAGAAGAAACAGCAAACCGACAGCAAGCAAAACCACATATCCAAACGACATTGCTATTTTCAACTCGACTTGGACTTGGAGAGCTTGGCGCTAGCCACAGCAAAGGCCGTTGGAGCCGTCATCCAACCGAACACAAAGAGATATTCATGTAGCTGAGGTTAGCTGAGGCTTCAAAGGAGCACCAAGGTCAAGTTCTGTATTTATAGTTCTGGGTGAACTAAATCTAGTAGACACTGTTTAGCCAGATTGGTATCATTAGGACTAGGCACTCAGCAAGCAACGATTGGTGTCTCTTAATTAAAAAAGCTCATGTAGCTGTCTCTCTCACTCTCTCATGCCCTCACTCTCTCACACACGCACACAGGCACAAGCCCGCACCCATGGCTGGCTTGTTGTGGCTTTTTAATTGTGAAATTCTGTCAGCATTACAAAAGTACTGTAGCCTCAAGAAGGATGGGAGTTTTTAGGCGACCGCCACCAAGAATACCCACAGACACACACACACCTATCTTACCTAGGATCACCCAGACATAGCCCAACTATTTGGGGAAGGGGCTGGGGGTTACAGGGGGCACCTGCACCCTGGCCATGCAATGATGTGGTCACTCATCCATACCCATGTGTGGACCCTGTCCCTGGCAAGCAGACCCCCATGCCACTTATTAAACGTTTGTTCTTCCTGGCAGGCCCCAATTGAGGATAATTGTCTCTTTCAGATGCTAGGGCTCTGTGATCTCCCATCCATTAAACATGAAGGAGGCAACAAGTCTCTTTGGGGAAGGGCCCGAGGAGGTTTGGATTGTGTTAAAAATAAGTAATAACGTACAGATTAAAAACTGTCTGTTTAGACTTGATTTAGTCATGTCAATATGTTGATCTAATGTCATAGATCAAGGTTAACCTTGAGAGTTTACAGTTTAAATGTTCTGTCACGTAATATCAGTCACTGACTAACAGTGCAACATCAATGGATTCAACAGGGTTCAGTCATGCAGGTATTCAGGCCATAGCGTATTCCACGTCACAGTTCAAACGACTATATGCAAAATCGGTGGGTTCACTATGTGTTCAGTCACGCAGGTATTCAGGTCAAGGCTTATTTCACGTCACAGTTCAAACGATTATATGCAAAATGTGCTCCACTCCGTGGTGATGGGAGATGTGTGGGATTTATTATCTTCTATTTTTCTGTCTGTCACTCTCTCCTTCTCACACACAATCACACACACACACACACACACAGGAGAAGATTAGACAGGCTCAGAGAGTACACACACACCACGCACAAGCGCACGCATGTACACACACACACACACACATACACACACACACACACACACACACAGGGCTGGCTCTAGCCTTTTGGAAGACCTAAGCGAGATTTGGTTGGGGGGGGGGACCCCACTTCGCGAATGAGAGATGAGACTGAAATAAGGTGACTAGATTAGTATTGACTGCTATTGATGTAAAATATTACTAGGTCTTTAAGAGTTGATTCGGAAGATAACAGCTCTATAAATATTATTTCGTGGTGCCCCGACTTTCTAGTTAATTACATTTACATGATTAGCTCAATCAGGTAATATTAATTACAGAGAAAGGATTTTATAGAATAGCATGTCATATCACTTAATCCGGCATAGCTAAAGACACGACAACATGTTGTCACGTTCCTGACCTATTTTTATGTTATTTTGATTATGTTTAGTTGGTCAGGGCGTGAGTTGGGGTGGGCATTGTATGTTGTGTGTGTTTTGTTTAGTCTATGGGTGTTGTATTGTGTATGGGATAGATAATTGTGAGGTTGTCTAGTTATGTCTATGGCTGCCTAGATTGGGTCTCAATCAGAGACAGCTGTCATTCATTTGTCTCTGATTGGGAGCCATATTTAAGGTAGCCATAGGCAGTAGGCTTTTGTGGGTAGTTGTCTTGTTTAACGTTTGTTGCTTGTCTGTGCACTTGCGTTATTTAGCTTCACGATCATTTGTTGTTTTGTTTGTTTGTATAGTGTTTTCGTTTCATGTTCATCTTCGGTCATTTATTAAAAGAAGATGGCTTATTTTCCTCATGCTGCGTTTTGGTCCGAATCTCTTCCACACGATCGTGACAGAACTACCCACCACAACAGGACCAAGCGGATTGAGGAAGGAGAAAAGGAACTAAAACAATGGAGAGAAGAGGAATGGAGTTGGGAGCAAATTTTCAATGGAGAAGGACCCTGGGCTAAGGTTGGTGTGAATCGCTGCTTGCGGGAGGAGAAGAAGGCAGCCACAGCCCAGGAGCGCTGGTATGAGGAGGCAGCACGTAGGAGAGGCTGGAAGCCCGAGAGGCTCACCCAAAAATTTCTTGGGGGGGGGGGGCTAAAGGGGAGTGTGGCGAAGCCGGGTTGGATACCTGAGCCAACTCCCCAGGCTTGCCGTGGAGTAAGAGGGCGTCGTACTGGTCAGACACCGTGTTATGCGGTAAAGCGCACGGTGTCCCCAGTACGCGTGCTTAGCCCAGTGCGGGCTATTCCACCTTGCCGCACTGGGAGGGCTAGGTTGGGCATCGAGCCGGATGCCATGAAGCCGGCCCAACGTATCTGGCCTCCAGGACGTCTCCTCGGGCCGGTGTACATGGCACCAGCCTTGCAGGTGGTGTCCCCGGTTCGCCTGCATAGCCCAGTGCGGGCTATTCCACCTCGCCGCACTGGCAGGGCTACGGGGACCATTCAACCTGGTAAGGTTGGGGAGGCTCGGTGCTCAAGAGCACGTGTCCTCCTTCACGGTCCGGTATATCCGGCGCCACCTTCCCACCCCAGTCCAGTACCACCAGTGCCTACACCACGCACCAGGCTTCCAGTGCATCTCCAGAGCCCTGTTCCTTTTCCACGCACTCTCCCTATGGTGCGTGTCTCCAGCCCAGTGCCTCCAGTTCCGGCACCACGCACCAAGCCTCCTGTGCGTCTCCAGAGCCCTGGACGCACTGTTCCTTCTCCCCGCACTCGCCCTGAGGTGCGTGTCCTTAGCCCGGTACCTCCAGTTCCGGTACCACGCACCAGGCCTATAGTGCGTCTCAGCCGGCCAGAGTCTGCCGTCTGCCCAGCGGCGCCTGAACTGCCCGTCTGCCCAGCGGCGCCTGAACTGCCCGTCTGCCCAGCGGCGCCTGAACTGCCCGTCTGCCCAGCGGCGCCTGAACTGCCCGTCTGCCCAGCGGCGCCTGAACTGCCCGTCTGCCCAGCGGCGCCTGAACTGCCCGTCTGCCATACGCCGTCTGAACTGTCCGTCTGCCATGAGCCTGCAAAGCCGCCCGTCTGCCATGAGCCTGCAAAGCCGCCCGTCTGCCATGAGCCTACAGAGCCGTCCGCCAGACAGGAGCCGCTAGAGCCGTCCGCCAGACAGGAGCCGCCAGAGCCTTCCGCCAGACCGGATCAGCCAGAGCCTTCCGCCAGACCGGATCAGCCAGAGCCTTCCGCCAGACCGGATCAGCCAGAGCCTTCCGCCAGACCGGATCAGCCAGAGCCTTCCGCCAGACCGGATCAGCCAGAGCCTTCCGCCAGACCGGATCAGCCAGAGCCTTCCGCCAGACCGGATCAGCCAGAGCCTTCAGCCAGCCATGACCGTCCAGAGCCGTCAGCGAGCCATGACCGTCCAGAGCCGTCAGCGAGCCATGACCGTCCAGAGCCGTCAGCGAGCCATGACCGTCCAGAGCCGTCAGCGAGCCATGACCGTCCAGAGCCGTCAGCGAGCCATGACCGTCCAGAGCCGTCAGCCAGCCATGACCGTCCAGAGCCGTCAACCAGCCAAGAGCGTCCAGAGCCAGCCAGCCAGGATCCGCCAGTCATTCTGGTGTTGCCCCTCATTCTGGTGTTGCCCCTCATTCTGGTGTTGCCCCTCATTCCGGTGTTGCCCCTCATTCCGGTGCTGCCCCTTATCCTGATGATGCCCCTTAATTTAGGTGGGGTTATTTGGAGGGTGGGCATTGTGAGGGGGATAAAGAAGCGGGGATTGATTATGGTGGGGTGGGGACCTCGCCCTCAGCCTGAGCCACCACCGTGGACAGATGCCCACCCAGACCCTCCCCTAGACTTTTGGTGGTGCGTTCGGAGTATGCACCTTGAGGGGGGGGTTATGTCACGTTCCTGACCTATTTTTATGTTATTTTGATTATGTTTAGTTGGTCAGGGCGTGAGTTGGGGTGGGCATTGTATGTTGTGTGTGTTTTGTTTAGTCTATGGGTGTTGTATTGTGTATGGGATAGATAATTGTGAGGTTGTCTAGTTATGTCTATGGCTGCCTAGATTGGGTCTCAATCAGAGACAGCTGTCATTCATTTGTCTCTGATTGGGAGCCATATTTAAGGTAGCCATAGGCAGTAGGCTTTTGTGGGTAGTTGTCTTGTTTAACGTTTGTTGCTTGTCTATGCACTTGCGTTATTTAGCTTCACGATCATTTGTTGTTTTGTTTGTTTGTATAGTGTTTTCGTTTCATGTTCATCTTCGGTCATTTATTAAAAGAAGATGGCTTATTTTCCTCATGCTGCGTTTTGGTCCGAATCTCTTCCACACGATCGTGACACATGTTTTATAAAATTGCAAAATTTTCTCTTCTCTTCATGGCAAAATGTGTAGAATTGCAGGAAATTACCTTTATAACGATAACATTTCTCTCCATTGTCAAGAGGGGGCCAACTAAAATGTTTTGCCGTGAAGTGGGGTTGCCGTGAAGTGTTTTTTTTTGTAGTTTTAGAGCTAATTTCCTGCAATTCTACACATTTTGTTATGACTTAAGCCATGTTAATATGATATCTGAGTGAGAATGACTAACAAAGTCAATGGGGTCCCCCTTGAGATCAGGGCCCCTGAGCACGTACTCTGCATGGCTGACCGGCCATGATTATTACAAGTTTAGAAAGCTTGCTAGACTAACTACCAATCAAAACATTGTTAGCTGACATGGCTAATTAATCTGTTAGACAGGGGTGGATTTTTCTTTTGTCAAACATTCCTTATTGCAACAAATGATGACGAAACTGTTATTTTTTTATAGATGACTGTCGAATAATTGTTAAGGTACGCAGGGCACGTGATGTCATCAAGTAAGTATAAGCTCCAATCCACATTTAATTTAAAAGCGTACTGTTTGCGAAATCAACTTTTTCAACCATAAAAATTCATGTTTCTTTGCAGGATAAAGGATTGTCCCAACTTTCAAGAATAGCTGAATTGCTTTGTCTTGCTTTTCAGGTTGGCTGGATGCAAGTTTCACCGTCCAATTATTTCAGATCTACAGGAATGCAAGTTTCACTTGCCATAGCACGGGCCATGGCGATATGTTGGCACATGAGAATTATCACAATACGACAAAATATTTGTAAATTCATGCATTCTATCCATGCTAGCTTTCCCGGGCTACCTGAGACATGAAACAGTTAGCTGGTAAGGCATACAAGCTGTCCGCAAATTTTTTTATGGGCAATTTGCCTAAATGGGTCATGTAAAAACTTCAACCACTTCATTTTATTCGGCACTAGGTTTTTGAGCATATGTTTTTTGGGGGGTTGGTGTGATGTCATTACGTCCAGCTGTTTTCATCAACACAAGATAGTTAAATGGAAACGCTACGTAGGATGCAATTGTCGCATTTATTTTCTATGCACACGTTCTAAAAATCGACAAAAAAGTCGATGGACTAAGTTTATTTTTTGGTCGGGGGCCCCAGAGCGGCTAGGAGCCCTAAGTGACCGCTTATGTCACTTATGCCTGGAACCGGCCCTGCACACACACACAGACAATCACAGCCACACACACACACCTACTCTGTACAATGTGGAAATGGTTTGTGTTGGAATTTGCATTCAGCCGGGTAGACGTCAGTGGGCTAGAGACGAGAGAGTTCCCTTCCTGAATTTCCTCTCCCCTCCTCGACACCTGCAGCTGGTCAGATAATAGACTCCCAGTAAGAGTCAGTTAGCCCACCAGCTGTGTGCTGCACCACCAACCAGTGCAGCATGTGTGAAATTAGCATTTGCCAGGTACTTTAAAACCTACTGACATCAACACACTATAACACATAGTCAAATAATGTATAGTTCCGAGGCAAACTGATGGATTGATGTCTTATGTATATACTGTCAACCATGAAAGCTGACATTAGCATTGGGTTCCTCCACCCCACAAATCCACTGTACAGTCCACGCCTCATGTGTCAAGTATTGACTCCTGATGCCATCCCATACATTTTTGACTCCACTAACCGACCACAGGTGCATGCACACGCACACAAATCATTCCCTAAGTTCTAGAGCTCAGCTGAATCTGGTAATTAATGGAGTGGCTGTTGAACAAGCCGAGGAGACTAAATTACTTGGTGTTACCTTAGATTGTGAACTGTCATGGTCAAAACATAGATTCAATGGTTGTAAAGATGGGAGAGGTCTATCCGTAATAAAGAGATGTTCTGCTTTTTTGACACCACACTCCACAAAGCATGTCCTGCAGGCTCTAGTTTTGTCTTCTCTTGATTATTGTCCAGCCATGTGGTAAACTGCCGCTAAGAAAGACCTAGTTAAGATGCAGCTGGCCAATTACAGAGCGGCACGTCTTGCACGTCATTGTAATCAGAGGGCTAATATAAATACTATGCATGCCAGTCTCTCTTGGCTAAGAGTTGAGGAGAGACTGACTGCATTTTTTTATTTATTTTTATTTTATTTAACCTTTATTTAACCAGGTAGGCAAATTGAGAACACGTTCTCATTTACAATTGCGACCTGGCCAAGATAAAGCAAAGCAGTTCGACACATACAACAACACATAGTTACACATGGAGTAAAACAAACATATAGTCAATAATACAGTGAAAAAAAAATAAGTCTATATACAATGTGAGCAAGTGAGGTGAGATAAGGGAGGTGAAGGCAAACAAATATATGTATAAATAAATAAAATAAATAAATAAAAATATAAAAGGCCATGGAGGTGAAGTGAATACAACACAGCAAGTAAAATAAAACTAAAAAAAAACCCTGGAATGGTTGGTTTGCAGCGGAAGAAAGTGCAAAGTAGAGACAGAAAATAATGGGGTGCAAAGGAGCAAAATAAATTAATAAAATAAATACAGTAGGTAAAGAGGTAGTTGTTTGGGCTAAATTGTAGATGGGTTATGTACAGGTGCAGTAATCTATGAGCTGCTCTGACAGCTGGTGCTTAAAGCTAGTGAGGGAGATAGGTGTTTCCAATTTCAGAGATTTTTGTAGTTCGTTCCAGTCATTGGCAGCAGAGAACTGGAAGGAGAGGCGTCCAAAGGAAGAATTGGTTTTGGGGGTGACTAGAGAGATATACCTGCTGGAGCGCGTGCTACAGATAGGTGCTGCTATGGTGACCAGCGAGCAGAGATAAGGGGGGACTTTACCTAGCAGGGTCTTGTAGATGACCTGGAACCAGTGGGTTTGGCGACGAGTATGAAGCGAGGGCCAGCCAACGAGAGTGTACAGGTCGCAGTGGTGGGTAGTATATGGGGCTTTGGTGACAAAACGGATGGCACTGTGATAGACTGCATCCAATTTATTGAGTAGGGTTTTGGAGGCTATTTTGTAAATGACATCACCGAAGTCGAGGATTGGTAGGATGGTCAGTTTTACAAGGGTATGTTTGGCAGCATGAGTAAAGGATGCTTTGTTGCGGAATAGGAAGCCAATTCTAGATTTGACTTTGGATTGGAGATGTTTGATGTGAGTCTGGAAGGAGAGTTTACAGTCTAACCAGACACCTAGGTATTTGTAGTTGTCCACATATTCTAAGTCAGAACCGTCCAAAGTAGTGATGTTGGACAGGCGGGCAGGGGCAGGCAGCGATCGGTTGAAGAGCATGCATTTGGTTTTACTTGTATTTAAGAGCAGTTGGAGGCCACGGAAGGAGAGTTGTATGGCATTGAAGCTCGCCTGGAGAGTTGTTAACACAGTGTCAAAAGAAGGGCCAGAAGTATACAGAATAGTGTCGTCTGCGTAGAGGTGGATCAGAGAATCACCAGCAGCAAGAGCGACATCATTGATGTATACAGAGAAGAGAGTCGGTCCAAGAATTGAACCCTGTGGCACCCCCATAGAGACTGCCAGAGGCCCGGACAACAGACCCTCCGATTTGACACACTGAACTCGATCAGAGAAGTAGTTGGTGAACCAGGCGAGGCAATCATTAGAGAAACCAAGGCTGTCGAGTCTGCCAATGAGGATGTGGTGATTGACAGAGTCAAAAGCCTTGGCCAGGTCAATGAATACGGCTGCACAGTATTGTTTCCTATCGATGGCGGTTACGATGTCGTTTATGACCTTGAGCGTGGCTGAGGTGCACCCATGACCAGCTCTGAAACCAGATTGCATAGCGGAGAAGGTGTGGTGGGATTCGAAATGGTCGGTAATCTGTTTGTTGACTTGGCTTTCGAAGACCTTAGAAAGGCAGGGTAGGATAGATATAGGTCTGTAGCAGTTAGGGTCAAGGGTGTCCCCCCCTTTGAAGAGGGGGATAACCGCAGCTGCTTTCCAATCTTTGGGGATCTCGGACGACACGAAAGAGAGGTTGAAGAGGCTAGTAATAGGGGTGGCAACAATTTCAGCAGATAGTTTTAGAAAGAAAGGGTCCAGATTATCTAGCCCGGCTGATTTGTAAGGGTCCAGATTTTGCAGCTCATTTAGGACATCAGCTGACTGTATTTGGGAGAAAGAGAAATGGGGGAAGCTTGGGCGAGTAGCAGAGGGGAGGGCAGTGCTGTTGTCCGGGGTAGGGGCAGCCAGATGGAAAGCATGGCCAGCCGTGGAAAAATGCTTATTGAAATTCTCAATTATAGTGGATTTGTCGGTGGTGACAGTGTTTCCTATCTTCAGAGCGGTTGGAAGCTGGGAGGAGGTGTTCTTATTCTCCATGGACTTTACGGTGTCCCAGAACTTTTTTGAATTTGTGTTGCAGGAAGCAAATTTCTGCTTGAAAAAGCTAGCCTTGGCTGTTCTAACTGCCTGTGTATATTGGTTTCTGGCTTCCCTGAAAAGTTGCATATCACGGGGGCTGTTCGATGCTAATGCAGAACGCCATAGGATGTTTTTCTGTTGGTTAAGGGCAGTCAGGTCAGGAGAGAACCAAGGGCTATATCTGTTCCTGGTTCTAAATTTCTTGAATGGGGCATGCTTATTCAAGATGGTGAGGAAGGCATTTTTAAAAAATGACCAGGCATCCTCTACTGACGGGATGAGATCGATATCCTTCCAGGATACCCCGGCCAGGTCGATTAGAAAGGCCTGCTCGCTGAAGTGTTTCAGGGAGCGTTTGACAGTGATGAGTGGAGGTCGTTTGACCGCTGACCCATTACGGATACAGGCAATGAGGCAGTGATCGCTGAGATCTTGGTTGAAAACAGCAGAGGTGTATTTGGAGGGCAAGTTTGTTAGGATGATATCTATGAGGGTACCCGACTTTACGGAATTGGGGTGGTACCTGGTAGGTTCATTGATAACTTCTTCTTCTTTCTTCTTCATCACTTCTTCTTTTTATAAGAAACATGAATGTGTTGAAAATTCCTAACTGTTTCCATAGTAAAATTACGCACAACTCACATAGTACACTTATCCCACCAGACATGCCACCAGGGGTCTTTTCATAGTACCTAAATCCAGAACAAATTCCAGAAAGTATACAGTGTTATATGGATCTCCTTTCCATCTCATATTGCTCAAATGAACGGCAAACCTGGTTTCAAAAAACAGATTAAAGCAACACATCACCGCACAACGCCTCTCCCCTATTTGATCTAGATATTTTGTGTGTATGTATTGATATGTAGGCTATATGTGTAGTTCTGTCCTTGGGCTGTTCTCTATTAATGTTCTGTATTATGTGATGTTTCATGTTTTGTGTGGATCCCGGAGGAGTAGCTGCGGCTTTCGCAACAGCTAATGGGGATCCTAATAAAATACCAAAATACCAATACACACGCACACACACACACATCCCCCAACACACATACACACACAATGAATTGTCCGGGCCCATCGGTCGGCCGTGCCTCATGTGGGGACAATGTGTTGCTGTGGTGTAAGTACTGTAAAAGGAGGAAGTAGAGGAAGAGAGGGAGGGCGAGAGGGAGGGAGGGCTGCTGTAGCCTGGAGGAGGGAGGGAGGAATGTTTATCCTTTCCACCGCCTTTGATCTCTTACTGTTAATCACTTCCTGAACACTGTACATGAACTACAGCACTGTGACACAGGGGAGAGGAAGGAGGAGGGGCGGCCATCTTATAATCTCACAATACTGCCCTACTATGAGGATGATAAGGGGGGAACTCGACTTAAGGCTTAGTGGGATCCCTTCCAATGACAGGACGTATGGTTATATCTAAATAGGGCTGTGGTGGTTTTCTTTATCTGGCGTAGGGCTTGTTGTGAGATTTAATTCAGGTTTTATTGTGATTATAGTGCACATGCATACAGTTTATGATGAATTGCATGTGTAGTATGTCCAAACAAGCTTTCTTTGCCTGGCAAGGAGGACAATTACTTACAGTAAACCAGCTTGCAATGAGTTTACATTAATGCACATCTATCTGGCTCTATGGGTCTGTTTCCTACCCATGGCTGGCTTGTAGCCTCACAAAGGATTGGAGTTTTCAGCCGACCACCACCAAGAATATACACACACACACAGACACACAGACACACACACACACACACACACACACACACACACACACACACACACACACACACACACACACACACACACACACACACACACACACACACACACACACACACTCACACTCACACTCACACTCACACCAGCACGGTGCCCCGTTTAGGATTTCCAAGGCACTATCCCTTCTCCCTCCCTCACCCAAAGCATATGAGAGCACTTACGCAGGGTAGGAACCGGTCTGGGAGACTACCCCACACCTGGCAGATGAGATGGGGGCTAGAGCCAAGGCCTTTTGGGGTTAAATGAACAGAGCATGCCCAAGACCCCGAGACACAATCACTGTTTCTTCACTGTTATCACTGCGCCAGCTAAACGCCATAGACGAATACAAGGCTGACATGACACGTTCACTCCAGGTTGACTCTATGCCAGGAACAACAAACGCCGCCCATCACCAGTGCAACGCCCATACCACACAGGCTGCCGCTGGCAGTTGGCACATGGCAGGCCTGTTGTGTGCCCGTGGCTGGATGGACGATGAGCGCTGAAGGAACCAGCTTTTGTCTCCATGTGATTGACGTGAATTATTTTGGATGGGTTTGTTTTCATGAGAACATTTACATTGGCCTATTGGGCTGTGAACTATTGAGCTAAAAGTTCCCAATAATATCTGTCTTTTGTGATGACTTGCACAAGACTATCTCGAGACGGACATTAACATCTATATTTGTACATAGGTCGGAAGGGTTTTACAATAGGTAAAAGTGTGTGAGTGTGTGGGCGCTTGCGTGGGCCTCCATGCTTGCGTGTGTTTGTGCATAATGTGTGAGTATGTACCGCGTAAGTGTGTGTGTCACCGCAGCGGTGTTGAAAAGGTTAACGTCTCTCCTATCAGTCAGTCAGCAATGCCCTGCAGCATGTTCCCAGCCTGTCAGTTTGACTGGGGCTGGCTGCCTGTGTGTGTGTGCAGCTCCTCTACTCCCTGGCTCCAGCCCACACTACACCGCCCAGCCAGCACAAACTTTGGACAGGAGCAGTGAAGTAGTGAATACCAGTGGGAGGGTCATTTATGTGGCTCTAGTTCATCATCTAGTATTTGGGAGTTTCTGCCATTTCAAAGTTTGAATAACATTCTGTTGATGTTGATATCCATTTTTAAGGGTCTTTTTATTTCACTAAGTGGCGTGGCTTTATTGTCTGTCAATGGAGTTCAGAACTCAGACTCCTGCAGTGCAAAGAGGAGTGTTGTTGTTTCTCTCTCCGGATTTTACATTTGATTGAAAAGAGACTAGAGCCGCTGGTGTGAATTTAGACTGCGATATCTATACAAGTGACAAAACAATTCAACATTCTCACAGAACCTACATTGAACTACAGTGCATCCGTTTCTGACAACAACATGAAACCACATTACACGTCAGTCTATCCAGAGTCTCCTCTGACTCATGTGCTGCGTATGTGTGTCCGCATGCCTGCTCTGATGAGGTTGCGTGACTTGAGAAGGACTTTCAGTAGGAAGTCAAAAGGTTCATGTCCTGCCCGAGGGAAATAGCAGCAAGCTAACCTCTTTCAATCCCGAAGAACCTGTAAAAAGCCATGTGCATGTAGGATTACAACGGTGGCTAGCCCAGTTCAACGCCAGAGTTCACTGGTAAGCTTTAGGGCTGTGGCAACTGTGGATATTTCACACATAAATCCCATTGTGTAGAAGTATGAGCATGTGTGGTTCAAAATGGCCTCATGTTCCGTAACTTACAGTAACAGATTCACATTGCAGATCAATGGTCTGTCAGTTAGTTAGACCAAACAGCAGGGGAGTGGCTCACACCGTCATCATCACATCACAACTGCCGGGTATAACCGCCATACAGTCATGACCGAAATGATTGGCACCCTTCAGAAAGATGAGCAAAAAATACTAACAAATAAATAATACAAATACTGAGCTATATTGAATGCTCAAAAGAATTCAAAAGACGTTATTTAAACTAATACAATTGCCCAGAGAAATACATTTTGTTTAACAAGTAATATATTTTTTTTAATTACAAAACTATAAGGGTCATAATTATTGCCCCCTTGTTCTTAGTACCTTTCAATACCTTTCCTTGCAGAACGGCACTGATCCTTTTTCTAAAATGATTTACGAAATTGGAGAACACATTGAAAGGGATATCTGTCTGTGTATGGACTGCCCTCTTCAATTCACTGAGACTAAGATAACCATTGCAAAATGTGGATTTTTGTGGTCAATTAACAATTTCTTTGTGGGATTTTGATGTGTGCTTGGGGTTATTGTCTTGCTGGAAGATCCCACTTGCAGACAAGCTTCAGCCAGGTTTGGGGGTCGGGGAGGGAAGGAGGAAGAGGGGGTGGGACCCAGCCGGTTCCCAACCCAGGTGACAGTACCGACAGGTGGAGGAGGGTTGGCAGTGAGTATGGTGGATGGGTGGGGGACAGAATGGGGAGACCAAGGGGAGGGTGCAGCCAGGGGGGTGGGGGGAACGACTCTGGCTCCAAGCCTTGTCAGGCAACAGGGACAGTGGGTCTCACCTGTTCCACTCATGTCTGGACAGGTAGCGGCCCCCCCTTCACACACACACACATGCACGTGCGCACACACACACACACACCTCCTGTGCACAACGGCTTCTGGCCAGTACTCTCTCTGCTCCTACAGGGGCCAACGTCTCCTCACACACGGGAACATGATGGTGGACTTAAAGGTTCCCATCTGCCGGCCTTGACTAGCTGCCAGAGGAGCTGGGAACTGCTGGAAGAAATACAGGGAATGCATTTAGTACAGAATACAGATGAGTGGATTTGAATACTGTTACATGAAATTCAAAGTGTGGAGACACTGTACCTTTGCAGTGCTTCTGAGAATCTATTGATTTATTCTACATTAAAAATGGTGTCCTTCCACCCAGTAGTTCATAGTAAACAAAAGTACACATTGTGAGTTATTGTTATACGATGAAAACACCAAAAAAAATTGCATGATGCACATACGTCGCCAGAAAGCTGTTCCAGTATCCTCCTCAGAGACGGATGAGGAATGCAAGACATCTCACTCACTCCTTTTTTCTGGTTCATATAAAGTCAAAGAACTAAGCAGACCAGACCCAGCTGCTATCGCATTGGTAAGCCGACCATAACAGTGACCACACATCATCACGCAAAACGCTGATTGTTTTTGCTCCAAAGTGTAGGGACTGAGTCCTGCTTGTGCAACTGCAATATCCATTACATCAGATTGGATATATATATATACAGATTGTAGCCTTCATAATATATAGGTTATGTTTTGGAATGTTCATTCAAATCGTCGCAGGGTTTTTATTGCAGCTGTTCAGAAATATGAGGCAGCTACCTCGTGGTGGTTCAGAAAAGGGTGAGTAGAGAGAGAACCGTGAAGGGACGGGGAGTGTGAGCAGCAGCTACTTTAGAAAAAACAAACGTGCGCGTAAAATAACACATGCGCAAAACATGCGCAAAACGTGATCCGGATTCTTAGCTTTAAGACAGAGGTTTTCGGAAGGGGCAAAAACTCTGTATCCGTAGCCACTACCTTTTTTTTAATAGTAGATGGCCTGAGTAAGATCCACCATCTTTGTCCTACAGTTCTATGGTATTATTCAGCCAATAGGAGTCTGAATTCAGCGGAGGTGTCAGCGTGTGAATGGACCTCTCTTTATGTTCCTCTGTCCACTCTGCATACCTGCCTGCTGGGTGTACGTGACAGTCAACTGGTGGCCTGGTGCCATGACACACACAGAACCTTTGTCTGTGGGAACCGGCCTCAGGTGTAGTTGACCCCTGGCCTCAAGAGCCTGCAGGTGGAACAAAGGGCATTTATTAAGGAAGGAGAAGGCATGTCACCACTGCAGGCTGCAGCCGACTGATAGAAGTTTACGGGAAGTGTTCACTGTCCACTTCAGAGGGTTCTGACTTCAGAGAAAACAAGGAATGGACATTAACCAAGTGACTTCAATTCAAATGTGTTTAGTAGACAAGACGGGTAAATGAGCATACGTGTGTCAAGCATGCAATATCAGTATCTTTTGACTCCTTCATCCACATACTTTTTTCTTCTCCTTTGCAGCCCAGTATCAGTACTTGAACATTCATCTTCTGCACATCTATCACTCCAGTGTTAACTGCTAAATTGTATTTCACCACTATGGCCTATTTGTTGCCTTACCTCCCTAATCTTACTACATTTGCACACACTGTATATAGACTTTTCTATTGTGTTATTGACTGTACGTTTGTTTACCCCATGTGTATCTCTGTGTTGTTTGTGTCGCACTGCTTTGCTTTATCTTGGCCAGGTCACAGTTGTAAATGAGAACATGTTCTCAACTGGCCTACCTGGTTAAATAAAGGTGAAATAAAAATAAATAAATACTTATACTTATAAATGGCTATGCCAAAAGGTTGCCCTATTCTTCGGTCCCACACTACTTCTAACCACTAGGATCTACGTGACAGTCACAGTCGCTCATCAGAGAAGTGATGATGTCAACCATCAACACCAGTGAATCCAGACTGGGTCATACAATGATCATCAGACCGTTCCAAACAGGCTTCCTTTGAAAGTGTCCCCCTGTCGCCGTCACCACTGACAGAGAGGAGATGTGGCTTTGTGTTCCCTGGGATGGTGACAGACAGGTGAGTCCCCTGGCCATAGCATTGGTCACTGGTCAGGGGACAATGCCTCTAATCTCTGTGGGCACTGGGCGCATAGGGAACAATGGGGTCACTCAGTTATAATGGGGGGTAAGGGGATACGAGGGGAGGTGGGGGTATTCTATATTCCCCTGAGTGCCTTTACACCTGGGTCATTCCATCAAAAGAGTGCCTTTTGCCTCCCTTTGGTATATAAAGAAGAAATTGTGCACAAATATTGACATTTAAAAGCCTGTTATATTAAATGAAGTGCCCTTTTAATAAAGACCACATGGTGAATTCAATATATCAGATTTTTAATATGAATAAAGGCTTGCTAAAGTGCCAAGTTAATGCATTTTTACATGTCCCTACGTCTGTATCACTGCTGGGAAGATTTGTACCCGGTTCATCTCAGAATGTCTCTGTATTTCTCATTGTAAAGCCCTATTTATGTTGTTGCTTTGACAAACTCGTTTCTGAATATTATTCATTCGTTGAGGTGATTCGTGATTCATTTACGTCTTCCTCTCATTTTAAGGTCAACCCTGTTACGTCAACTGAACTCTCGTTTTAATATGGTGAAACTATTCCTTAAAAAAAATATAAAGAAACATTGAACATCTAATATTTAAATCGTAGAGTAAAAGCAGGTGAGCTGGTTCTACTATTTTTGCAGTGAGCGGGTCGTCAAACCCTGTCACCCATAGATAGACAGGCTAGAAATGATTTAACAATTTAAAAAAAATGATTTTGTGAAGCTCCCATTCAATTGCCACTCCCTGCTGCACACAACAAGCTTCCATATCCCCTGTCACAAGTGGATTTATGGCTGATTTAAATTGAAATAGTCAACCCTGTTACGGTCAACCCTGTTACGGTCGACCCTGTTACTTTATTTGGCACTTAATAGGCACTTAATAGGCACTTACTATTGTCCTGTGCTCAATTGTGCTCAATGTGCTCAATTGGCAGAACGACACACTTAAATGCAGGTGGTTGTTGGGTAAATAACACATTTTGACCCCAGTGGCTTCCTCTTTTGTAAAAACGTAGCGTCTACCCCTACCAGTATGTAGTGCCTTGAGATTAACCGGAGAGAAAAAAAACGGAGTTATTGTTTATGTTTCTTTGTTCGAAGATGTGATGGCATGCACTGTTAAGTTGGCCCAATTATGTTTGGGCTAGATACTATATTCCATATGTAGATCATCCACATCGCCGTATTCTTCTCCTTTCCTTGTACTTTGCTTTACTCTGATCTATCATACAGTACATCCCATACATGCTGTAGGTCCTAACTGGCTCAACACTCCCTCCTAGTGTTAAAACACCGAACCAAATATGGCTGGGAGAGTTGATGCCTGATGCCTGAGGGAGTGTGGCTTTCTCCTGCCTGGCTGTGTTGTGGTTAGGCTAACAAGATGAGCTCACTGGAAGGGAAACACACTCTGAAGGACAGCATGGGGATTTTCCATTGCACCCTGGAGGGAGAATGCTTAGGCCCTTCTACTCTACCCCGCAAGGTAATAAAGGGAAGGGAAACACAGACCGAAACATAAAATCGGATACCCCTAAAAATGCTTCAAGGTTAAAATAGCATATATAGCATTTTATATGAATGGATGTGTATTATTTTGATTTCTTGCACTGGAATATAATTTTGACAGTACTACTGTCACGCCCTGGCCATAGAGAGGTTTTTATTCTAGATTGGGCATTGAGCCAGGTGCCATGATGCCGGATCAACGCGTCTGGTCTCCAGTGCGTCTCCTCGGGCCGGCTTACATGGCACCAGCCTTACGCATGGTGTCCCCGGTTCGCCTACATAGCCCGGTGCGGGTTATTCCACCTCCCCGCACTGGTCGGGCGACGGGGAGCATTCAACCAGGTAAGGTTGGGCAGGCTCAATGCTCAAGGGAGCCAGTACGCTTGCACGGTCCGGTATTTCCGGCGCTACCTCCCCGCCCCAGCCCAGTACCACCAGTGCCTACACCACGCACCAGGCTTCCAGTGCGTTTTCAGAGCCCTGTTCCTCCTCCACGCACTCTTCCTATGGTGCGTGTCTCCAGCCCAGTGCCTCCAGTTCCGGCACCACGCACTAAGCCTCCTGTGCGTCTCCAGAGCCCTGTACGCACTGTTCCTTCTCCCCGTACTCGTCCTGATGTGCGTGCACTCAGCCCGGTGCCACCAGTGCCGGTACCACGCACCAGGCCTATAGTGCGCTTCGAGAGGTCAGTGTGCCCTGTCCCTGCTCCCCGCACTAGGCTTGAAGTGCGTGTCTCCAGTCCGGTGCCTCCAGTTCCGGCACCACGCACCAGGCCTACAGTGCGTCTCAGCCGGCCAGAGTCTGCCGTCTGCCCAACGGCGCCTGAACTGTCCGTCTGCCAAGCGCCGCATGAACTGCCCGTCTGTATTGAGCCTTCAAAGCCGCCCGTCTGCCATGAGCCTGCAGAGCCTTCCGCCAGACAGGAGCCGCTAGAGCCTTCCGCCAGACAGGAGCCGCTAGAGCCTTCCGCCAGACAGGAGCAGCCAAAGCCTTCCGCCAGACAGGATCAGCCAGAGCCATCCGTCTCCGCAGCGCCATCTGAGCCATCCGTCTCCTCAGCGCCGTCTGAGCCATCCGTCTCCCCAGCGCCGTCTGAGCCATCCGTCTCCCCAGCGCCGTCTGAGCCATCAGTCTCCCCAGCGCCGTCTGAGCCATCCGTCTGTCCCGAGCCATTAGAGCCGCCCGTCTGTCCCGAGCCGTCAGAGCCGTTAGTCAGTCAGGAGCCGCTAGAGCCATTCGTCAGTCAGGATCTGCCAGAGCCGCCAACCAGACAGGATCTGCCAGAGCCGCCAACCAGACAGGATCTACCAGAGCCGCCAACCAGACAGGATCTGCCAGAGCCGCCAACCAGACAGGATCTGCCAGAGCCGTCAGCGAGCCATGAGCGTCCAGAGCCGTCAGCCAGCCATGAGCGTCCAGAGCCGTCAGCCAGCCATGAGCGTCCAGAGCCGTCAGCCAGCCATGAGCGTCCAGAGCCGTCAGCCAGCCATGAGCGTCCAGAGCCGTCAGCTAGTCATGAGCGTCCAGAGCTGCCATGTATCCAGAACTGCCATTCAGTCCAGAGCTGTCTCTCTGTCCGGAGCTGCCCTTCAGTCCGGAGTTGCCCCTCTATCCTGAGCTACCTCTCTATCCTGAGCTACCTCTCTATCTTGAGCTACCTCTCTATTCTGACCTACCTCTCTGTCCTGAGCTACCTTGTCCCGGAGCTGTCCCTTAATTTTGTGTTGCCTCTTATATTAGGTGGGTGGAATAGGAGGGTGGTCATTCTGAGGGGGAGAAGTAAGCTGGGATTGACTATGGTGGGGTGGGGACCTCGCCCAGAGCCTGAGCCACCACCGTGGTCAGATGCCCACCCTGACCCTCCCCTAAACTTTGAGCTGGTGCGCCCGGAGTTCGCACCTCAAGGGGGGGGTTATGTCACGTTCCTGACCTATTTCTGTTAGTTTTTGTATGTGTTAGTTGGTCAGGACGTGAGTTTGGGTGGGCAGTCTATGTTTTCTGTTTCTATGTTGGTTAATGGGTACCTAATATGGTTCTCAATTAGAGGCAGGTGGTTTTCATCTCCTCTGATTGAGAATCATATTAAGGTAGGTGGTGTCACATTGTTTGTTTGTGGGTGGTTGTCTCCTGTGTCTGTGTAAGTGTATGTTACGCCACACGGGACTGTTTTCGGTTTTGTTTGTTCGTTCGTTTTATGTAGTCAGTTTTCCTGTTATTGCGTTCTTCACATTATAGGTAAGTTCGTGTCCAGGTCTGTTGACTGCGTTTGTTATTTTGTAAATTCTCAAGTGTTTCGTGTTCGTCGTGTTTTCTGTTTTGTTTAATAAATAATATGTCGAACTACAACGCTGCAGTTTGGTCGAATCATTGCTCCTCCTCTTCGGATGAAGAGGAGAAGGAAAGCCGTTACAATGGTACTAACCTACAGATTGCTGTTCAGGCTACTTGCAAAACCGTTTTAATCAATTATTTGGTGACATGTAAATATATTTAGCATAGTTTTATCTAAAAAGGACCACTTTTTAATGTTTAACCATTTTAATTTTTATGAAATTCACTGAGGAGGATAGTCCTCCCCTTCTTCCTCTGAGGAGCCTCCACTGAGGTCTATGAATTCATTAATCAATTAATTTGCCGCTAAATCATTCAGACACTGAACAAACTAGCTGTTTCATTTCAAAAGTGCTAGCGATCCATGCCAAGTATGAGGTCTTTGAATAAACTGTACCATGTCGGACACACACTATGTGAGTGGTACAGACATTGAGTTGGTGCCATTATATTTGTAGGGGACTATCATGCCAAACCTTAGTAGCCTATGATATCAGCTTTCAAACAATCAATCTCACACTATACATCTTTCAGTTTTAGACAAGAGTCACAATGAAAATAAAGTTGCTGCAAGAGACATCACAATCACAATATATTGTGCGGGGAAACGGTTGGGAAAACCATTAATTGTCATAAAACAATTTCAAGGGCAGTAAGTTACAGGTCGAAATGTACTGGGGGGAGGGGTGTTCGAAAATAGGGGAGGGTTGTTGTCACGACTTCCGCCGGAGTCGGTCCCTCTTCTTGTTCGAGCGGCATTCGGCGGTCGACGTCACCGGCCTTCTAGCCATCACGATCCACTTTTCATTTTCCATTTGTTTTGTCTTTGTTTTTTACACACCTGGTTTCAATTCCCCCATTACATGTTCATTATTTAACCCTCTGGTTTCCCCCATGTTTGTGTGCGTGTTTGTTTTATTGTAAGGCTGTATCTGACGCCTGGTATATTGTTGACGGGTTTTGTTATTTACGCCCGTTTATTTCGTGGTACCGGTATTTTTCCAGCACCATAGTATTGTGTTTATACTGGTGTTTTCTTGAATTAAATACCTTGTCCACGCATCTCAGCTCTCCTGCGCCTGACTCCTTTCACCAGTTACCCACAGCCTTGACAGTTGTGAAACTTTTTTTTTAGCGGGTTGTGTGTTTTTTGGGGGTGCATAGAGGAGGTTTATTGTGTTTTTTCATGGTTTACATTCGCTCTTCTGCTCATATGTTCCCTACAAACAATGACTTCATTTCCTTTGATATTACCCTAGTAAACTTTAGAAACGTTTGTGAAGGTTTGTTATGGTGTGGCTATTATGAAGCTTTTTTGTGCGTCGTCAAGGCAAATTGTGGCTACTTTGATTTGTTTAACACTTTTTTGGTTACTACATGATTCCATATGTGTTATTTCATAGTTTTGATGTCTTCACTATTATTCTACAATGTAGAAAATAGTACAAATAAAGAAAAACCTTGAATGAGTAGGTGTCCAAACTTTTGACTAGTGCTGTATATATATATATTAAATTCATATCATACTGGGGGTAGGGGTGCCTATAGGCCTTTGCATGCAATGCCCTGATACATTTTGTGTTCAAATATCTGACAGCTGAAACAGTTTCTAAAGGAACTGGCATATTGTTTTATTGAGTATTCTGGAATATTCACATGAAAATATGTCGCCAACTGGATGGAAATCTAGATATCGACACCCTTAAGACTCTGGCAAGTGCGCTAGTCCAGTGTCACTTTGATTATGCCTGCACATCATGGTTCACCATCAGCCCTAAACATCTAAAGAATAAGCTACCAACCAAATAAGCTTGTAAGAATTGTACTTAAACTCCCCCCTCATACTCAACTGGAGGTTGAGCATTTTTTTTCATCTCTATTTCTGTAATGTGTCTGTATCTATGTAATTGTATATGTACAGTACAAGTCAAAAGTCTGGACACACCGACTCATTCAAGGGTTTTTCTTTAATTTTACCATTTTCTACATTGTAGAATAACAGTGAAGACATCAAAACTATGAAATAACACATATGGAATCATGTAGTAACCAAAAAAGTGTTAAACAAACCAAAATATATTTTATATTTGAGATTCTTGAAGTAGACACCCTTTGCCTTGATGACAGCTTTGCACACTCTTGGCAGTCTCTCAGCCAGCTTCACCTGGAATGCTTTTCCAACAGTCTTGAAGGAGTTCCCACACATGCTGAGCACAAACCATTGCAATTGGGTTGAGGTTGGGTGATTGTGGAGGCCAGGTCATCTGATGCAGCACTCCATCACTCTCCTTGGTCAAATAGCCCTTACACAACCTGGAGGAGTGTTTTGGGTCATTGTCCTGTTGAAAAATAAATTATAGTCCCACTAAGCGCAAACCAGATGGGATGGGGTATCGCTGCAGAATGCTGTGGTAGCCATACTGGTTAAGTGTGCCTTGAATTCTAAATAATCCCAGACAGTGTCACCAGCAAAGCACCCCCACACCATCACACCTCCTTCTTCATGCTTCACGGTGGGAACCACACATGCAGAGATCATCCATTCACCTACTCCACGTCTCACAAAGACACGGCGTTTGGAACCAAAAATTTGGACAGATTTCCACCGGTCTTATGTCCATTGCTCGTGTTTCTTGGCCCAATCAAGTCTCTTCTTCTTTTTGGTGTCATTTAGTGTTCGTTTCATTGTAGCAATTTGACCATTAAGGCCTGATTCATGCAGTCTCCTCTGAACAGTTGATGTTGAGATGTGCCTTTTTTTTACTTGAATAACAAGATGGCAGCTGGAAAGTTTGGCATGTTGGCAGCGTTTTTAATTTACGTTTTTATATACTGGCCCTTTTCGTACATCAAGTCGATGTTCTTTTGACAAAGTATGCGGTTTTAATCAGAAGATCAGGCTCAAAGACCAGATCGGCACTAAGCATTTTGGCCACGGGAAATACACCCTATTTAACATGTTTGTATATTCTAGCTGGCATAGTCCCTTAAAAAGGGCGATTAAGGTCGGGGGTAGATGCCAAATAGATGGTGGAAACCTCATAATTACTCTGTGCCTGTTACTGCCTGGAGATGTTCATCAGAGCCCCGGCCCGTTTTCTAGCGATAAATCCATAGGAGCAGCGGCATGCTATAATAGAGAGGGTCAGAAGGGACAGAGCAACGACCCTCTCTTTCGAGTATACATAATAAATAGACCTTGATCATGACAACCAACTTAATCCTCCTGCTTCAATCTACAGTCCGAGCGAGGTGGGGAAACCAGGAGAGGATGCCGAAGGAGGCCCCAGTCGAGACACTCAGTTGTGCCGAATGGACGTGGAGCGGCCCGGGGATAGAGGCAGGGGCAGGGGATCAGAAAGGCAAACCCCTGGTCTGACGCCAGCGCGAACCCTGGATGGAGCTTCACTGCTCGGATTGGACTGCATGAAGTCAACACTCATCTCAAGATGAGGAGAACTTGACTTTAGAAAATGTGTTTTCTACGAGAGGACTGTACATCCTTCATCTCAACGTTAGAAGTCTTCTTCCCAAGATTGAGGAAATTTGCCTACTCTCCAGAAGCTGTAAGGTGGGTGTGCTTTGCTTTACCTAAACATGGTTAGATGGTTGGATAAAAAAAACTCTGAGATTGAAGTTGTAAATGATGCAGTAATTAGAAGAGACCGCAATCGAAAAGGCGACGGAGTTTGTACTTATGTAAGATCAGATGTTGGGTTCAACTATGGATCACATTTAAGCCATGACGAGATTGAAGCTGTGTGGTTGGACATTTTATTACCAAAATGCAAACCCATTATAGTTGTAACCTGTTACAGACCACCAGACCAGTACACGTTTTATGAATTGTTGGAGGAGACTTGCTCCAACTGTGCAGATTTTGGTCAATCAGAGGTTATTGTTACTGGTGATTTTAACACAGATATGCTCAAAAAGGGCCATGCTACTTTTAAAGCTCTTAAGAATTTTTGTAATCTGTTTGCCTTATACCAGTTGATTAATGCGCCCACCAGGGTCTGTCCTTCTACCCAAACAATCCCTGACCTTGTGTTGGTGTCGGATAGATCAAGGATATAAAACAATGGGGTTGTACACTATGGGCTCATACCATGATTTCTGTAGTAGGAAGGTTCAGAAAACAGTTTTTAACTGTCATATCTCAATAAAAAAATTGGTCTATGAAGAATTATAGTGCAGATATTTTTGTTAATTGTTTGAGCAAATTGGACTGGTCTGCTGTATTGAAATGCAATGAGGTGGAAAATGCCTGGGGCAATTTTAAATCATTGTTTTTAGATGCTGTAGATAAGCAGGCTCCAGTTTTTTTTTTTAGAATTAAGCAAAGTACAGAACCATGGATAAACTATAACATTTTAAAGGCAATTAAGCGTAGAAATGAACGCTTTCTGGAGTTCAGGAAATCCAGAGCAGATTATATATTTATAGACTTTAAGAAATTACGAAATGAGGTCAACAGGATGATACAAAAGGCCAAGAAAGATTATTTTAAAGACAAAATAGTTGAACATAGGAACAATCTGAGTAAATTATGGAAGTGTCTGAAGCGGCTAGGTAACAGTAACAGATTAAAGACCAAAGCTCGAAATCTTACCTTGGACATTGGAGGAAAGGTTACATCAGACAATACCATGGTTACAGACAGTCTGAATAACTATTTTACAACTATAGCTAATACATTCGTTAGCAAATGACCTTGTCAATCGGGTTGCCATGGGGAGAGTCATGTCCAACAGTTTTACTCACAGCAGGGGATTCAAGTAAGATGCCTTTTCATTTGAAGAGGTGTCTGAGTCAACTGTGCTGAAGAAGCATAAAGAACTTGACCATTCCAAGGCAACTGGTCTTGACAACATTCGTGCCACATTTCTAAGGGATGCTGCGGTAATTATCACCCCATGTGTAATCCACATGGTAAGTAAATCTGTTGGACTAGGGTGTTTTCCCAGTGGACTAAAACTTGCATGGGTCATTCCTTTATATAAAAAAGGGAATAAGTTAGATCATGGAAACTATCGGCCTGTCTCAATCCTGTGTGTTTTATCAAAGGTCGTGGAAAATATTATGTTTGAGCAGATTGATAGTTGTATTTCCTTACATAACCTATTATATGATCTCCAATCTGGATTTCGAAAATCAGATTCCACCGACACTTGCCTACTATATCTAACTGACCACATAAGAAAGGAAGTAGATGGAGGGATATTGTGTGGTATGGTTATGTTAGATCTCCAAAAGGTGTTTGATACAGTGGATCATGAGATTCTGTTAATCAAACTAAGAGCCATGGGCTTTAACCACTTAGCCGTAAAATGGGTTAGCTCGTATCTGCAAGGAAGTAAACTGATGGTGGATGTGGATGGGACCCTGTCTAAACCCAAAATCTTGAGCTGTGGGGCACCTCAAGGGAGTGTGCTGCGTCCACTTTTTTTCTATTGAATATAAATGATCTGAAATCTGCCTGTACATCTGACCTTTTCCTCTATGCAGATGATTCTGCACTGTTGGTTTCCCACAAAGACAAAAATGTGGTTGAGAAACCCCTCAGTGCTGAACTTCTGAATGTCAGTAAATGGCTATATGACAATACGCTGTCTCTTCACCTTGGAAAAACAGAGTCCATCTTGTTCAGGTCCAAAGTGAAACTGAGGAGATCCCTTGATTTTAAGGTGGTAGTACTGTAGGTGACATAGTAGCCACAGCAAAACACTATGTTAATTATCTTGGATGTCTGCTAGATAACCTTTTGTGCCATGCTCTCCCCTGTCAGATGGTTATCTCCAAAGTGAACAATAAAATGTGGGTTCTGGCAAAAACCTCCAAATATCTGGATAAGAATGCAATGGGGTCATTGGCAGGGGCTCTTGTTCAGTGCCACTTTGACTATGCATGCTCTTCCTGGTACAATAGTGCCCCCAAGATAATAAAAAATAAATTGCAGACTACTCAGAGCAAATTAATCACGATTATTATTAAACTTTCAGCACTTACGCATCTTAACCATTCCCACTTTGAAAGCCATAGATGGCACAAAGTGGAGAAGAGAGTCTCTCAGATTTAAACGTTCTCTTGTACATAAGATTGTCCACAGTAGGGTCCCCAGGTACCTACAGTTGAAGTCGGAAGTTTACATACACTAAGGTTGGAGTCATTAAAACTCGTTTTTCAACCACTCAACAAATTTCTTGTTGACAAACTATAGTTTTGGCAAGTCGATTAGGACATCTACTTTGTGCATGACACAAGGAATTTTTCCAACAATTGTTTACAGACAGATTATTTAACTTATAATTCACTGTATCACAATTCCAGTGGGTCAGAAGTTTACATACACTAAGTTGACTGTGCCTTTAAACAGCTTGGAAAATTCCAGAAAATTATGTCATGGCTTTAGAAGCTTCTGATATGCTAATTGACATCATTTGAGTCCATTGGAGGTGTACCTGTGGATGTATTTCAAGGCCTACCTTCAAACTCAGTGCCTCTTTGCTTGACATCATGGGAAAATCAAAAGAAATCAGCCAAGACCTCAGAAAAAATAATTACAGACCTCCACAAGTCTGGTTCATCCTTGGGAGCAATTTCCAAATGCCTGAAGATACCACGTTCATCTGTACAAACAATAGTATGCAAGTATAAACACCATGGGACCACGCAGCCGTCATACCGCTCAGGAGGAGACGCGTTCTGTTTCCTAGAGATGAACATACTTTGGTGAGAAAAGTGCAAATCTATCCCAGAACAACAGCAAAGGACCTTGTGAAGATGCTGGAGGAAACAGGTACAAAAGTATCTATAGCCACAGTAAAACGAGTCCTATATTGACATAACCTGAATGGCCGCTCAGCAAGGAAGAAGCCACTGCTCCAAAACCGCCATAAAAAAGCCAGACTACGGTTTGCAACTGCACATGGGGACAAAGATCGTACTTTTTGGAGAAATGTCCTCTGGTCTGATGAAACAAAAATAGAACTGTTTGGCCATAATGACCATCGTTACATTTGGAGGAAAAAAGGGGACGAAGAACATCATCCCAACCGTGAAGCCCTGGGGTGGCAGCATCATGTTGTGGAGGTGCTTTGCTGCAGGAGGAATTGGTGCCTTTCACAAAATAGATGGCATCATGAGGTAGGAAAATGATGTGGATATATTGAAGCAACATCTCAAGACATCAGTCAGGAAGTTAAAGCTTGGTCGCAAATCGGTCTTCCAAATGGACAATGACCCCAAGCATACTTCCAAAGTTGTGGCAAAATGGCTTAAGGACAACAAAGTCAAGGTATTGGAGTGGCCAATTCAAAGCCCTGGCCTCAATCACATAGAAAATGTGTGGGCAGAATTGAAAAAGCGTGTGCGAGCAAGGAGGCCTACAAACCTGACTCAGTTACACCAGCTCTGTAAGGAGGAATGGGCCAACAATCACTCAACTTATTGTGGGAAGCTTGTGGAGGGCTACCTGATACGAATTGAGTGTGTGTAAACTTCTGACCCACTGGGAATGTGATGAAAGAAATAAAAGCTAAAATAAGTAATTCTCGCTGCTATTATTCCGACATTTCACATTCTTGAAATAAAGTGGTGATCCTACCTGACCTAAGACAGGGAATTTTTACTTGGATTAAATGTCAGGAATTGTGAAAAACTGAGTTTAAATGTATTTGGCTAAGGTGTATGTAAACTTCCGACTTCAACTGTTTGTAACTACTTTAACTTGGTCCGGGATAACCATAACTATTCCACTAAAAGGAGTGAAACCGACGTTGTTCCTTTAAGATTTAAAAGTGGTATAGGGAAAGAAACATTTTTATACTCAGCTGCCATTCTTTAGAATAGTCTTCCTAGGAATTTGAAACTTATAATGTAGTTTCAAGTTCTCAGTGAAAAATAGCTAAATGGTAGCATGTCTCGAAAGTGAGTCGTAAGATTAACGTATGTGGCTGAGAAGGAAAATTCCCGGGATTGCATATGGTCTGCCTTTTGGTGCCTGTTGTTTATCGTATTGTGATTGTCTTGTGTATATTAGGTATTGATTTTTTGTTATATATTAAGGGTATGTGAGACAAGGGAGATGTACCTGTCAATAATTGTTTATTAGGAAAGGGAATTGTCCTAATTATCTCATGCTATGAATCAAACAACAATTGTGTCTGTCATTGTCTGTTGCCACTACTATTGTCACTTAACCTTGTTGCATTCCCCTTCCTTCTTCCCTCTTCAAAAAGACCGCAGTGGAAATAAGCTTTTAACTTCTACGGAATTTTTAACTATGGGGAGGGGGGGTGCATTTTTGTTTTTTGACATCTTGAGTTGGACAGCCCCCCCCCCCCCCCCTTTGTACAACTGACTAGGTATCCACCTTTCCTTTTCCCCCGGAAAATGTTGATCCGTCCCTAATATACTGCAATTCCATCTCTCAACTAAATTCAAGTGAAGCAACTAACACAATGTACAATATTGAAATGCTGATATAACACCACTATAAAATACCACACAGACTGATCTTATACCCTAAATACACAGGAACATTGACATCCTCGACCTCTCCTCTCCACATACAGCTGCGGTCAAATATATTGGCACCCTTGCACTTTACAATGCAATAGAGCACAATGTTCTGTTTTCTCTTTTTCAAACTTGTTGAATGGCCTTTTTTTTTTTACACTGTAGGGACCTGCAACTTACCACATGTGAGATAAAGTACACAGTAAACAGGAATCACTTGCCTCCAACCAAATTAATTTAAATTTTGTCCTGGCCATTTTTTTTATTTTTTTTAATGAAAAATCTCAATTTCAGTTTCAAAAAAATGTGGGGGTCCTGTGCAGTTCTAAATCAAACAAACGTTTTCTCAACTGCAATATATTTTAGAAGACATAGTGAATTGTGCAAGGGTGCCAATATATTTGACTGCAACTGTAGACACCATTCACTTACTGTAACGGCGTTCCTCCTCCTGTCACGCCCTGGCCTTAGTATTCTTTGTTTTCTTAATTATTTTAGTTAGGTCAGGGTGTGACATGGGGAATGTATGTGTTTTTTGTAGTGTCTAGGGTAGTTGTAAGGTTTAGGGGGTTTAGTAGAGTAGTTGGGTTTATGTTTAGTATAGAAGTCTAGCTGTGTCTATGGTTGAGTGTAGGTATCTAGGAAAGTCTATGGTTGCCTGAATTGGGTCTCAATTAGAGACAGCTGGTTATTGTTGTCTCTGATTGGGAGCCATATTTAAGGCAACCATAGGCTTTAGCTGTTTGTGGGGAATTGTCTATGTCGAAGTGTTTTGTGTCAGCACTTATGTTTGTATAGCTTCACGGTCGTCTGGTTTGTTTTTGGTTTTTCCTTCTTTAAATAAAAAGAAGATGTACTTTCCACGCGCTGCGCCTTGGTCCTCTCTCAGTCCCTTTGACGATCGTGACACCTCCTCTTCATCCGAAAAGGAGGAGTAGTGATTTGACCAAACTGCAGCGTTGTAGTTCGACATAATATTTATTAAACAAAACAGAAAACACGACGAACTTGAAACACTTGAGAATTTACAAAATAACAAACGCAGTCAACAGACCTGGACACGAACTTACATATAACGTGAAGAACGCAATAACAGGAAAACTGACTACATAAAACGAACGAACAAACAAAACCGAAAACAGTCCCGTGTGGCGTAACTTACACAGACACAGGAGACAACCACCCACAAACAAACAGTGTGAAAACACCTACCTTAATATGACTCTCAATCAGAGGAAATGAAAACCACCTGCCTCTAATTGAGAGCCATATCAGGTCACCCTTTAAACCAACATAGAAACAGAAAACATAGACTGCCCACCCAAACTCACGTCCTGACCAACTAACACATACAAAACTAACAGAAAACAGGTCAGGAACGTGACACTTACCTCCAGAATGAGCCATTTTGACAATGAACTTGACTTGGTATTATTACACCTCAGGAGTCATTTGAGACACATTAACAAAGCGTGTGTCTCACCCCAAAAGTCCTTTAGTGCATAATTTTCTATTATTATCCAATAGAGACAAGAGGCTCTCCTGAGAAGGCTGGGTTGTACAGTATTGAGGTAATTAGTGCTGAGGGAAACAGGAGCTCTAGAGAGAGAGAGAGAGAGAGAGAGAGTAGACCTGTCTACTCACACATAGAGTAGACCTGAGATACTGGGAGAGGAACATTTAGACAGGAGAGCTGGGTGGGCAAGGCTGCCTAGCGCTTTCCCCTCGGCTGGAAATACACACAATCATGCTGGAAAACATGCGTGCACACACACAAGTACACACAAACAGGCCTCTCCATTATGCGGCTCCTCCAACAAATTGTGTACAGGGATTACTGGTGTTGTCTTTCTTTCCATCGTGCAAAAGGAACGCGGAGCCTTCTCTTCCCTCATGCGTGCAGGAGAGGAGAGCACAGGAAACCTGATCATCTTCAATAATTCACAGCAACACTAAAAACCCCTTCACCTCTCTCTCTCTCTCTCGATTAGTCCCTCTAAGACCTCTGGCCTAATGCTGCTTTGTCACTTCAACACAACTAAGTGTCTCTCTCTACATGGTAGAGACATGGGTCTATCTTATAGCCGATCGAGTTAGTGGCATATCAATTCAAACTCAACAGATCTCAAAGTACCAGTAAATAGATGCGAAGTGATCATAGGTGATAGATAGCACGGCAGGAGACACGCAAAGTGCGTGTGTCAGTAAGTAAGTGGAGTCAGTTAGCCAATGTGCTTCCATGTGCACTTTGTCTCCAGTTCCTTGGTTAAGCCGTGTGTGTGTGTCTCCTAGAGTCCCGCAGCTAGGCTATCTGCTAGTTGCTGGGGCATAAATCGTTGTTCCTGGCGGAGTACAGGGGACATGATGCGACACGACAGGACAGGGGAGCTGCTGATGAATAATGGACGTCCCAGTGGCACCTCGGAGCATGACTAATCCCGGCACATGACACGGCCTCTTGACACGAGAGGCTGAGGCTTAGCACTAACATTAGCCCTCTGAGTGCTGACCCTCCCTGCTTCTACGCCGGAGGGGAATGTCCTAGGTGTGTGCTTCTGTGTGTGTGGGCGCATGCGTGACTACCTGAGTGTGTGCAATATTGCCATGTCACAAAATTAATTTAACCAGGTAGCTTGCGGTTGAACCAGTTAAGTTGAGAACATGTTAAGTAACGGCTTGCCAATTCAACACTCAAGTTTGTCTACAAATACATGAACCCTGTATAAAAACTCAAAGAATCAGAGTTCATCTAAGGACAGGCTCAGAGTACAGTATGTTCCCATCCCTTCAGTTATTGGCAGTGTGGCAAGTGAGGCCTCTTCTATGTCACACTAGAAACACCACACCCGCTCAGACCATAGAAACGCCTTTAGAGGCTTGATCACGCATCAGCCGTATTTGTGTAAGCACATATTCTAACCGATCTGCCCTATTAAAAACTTTTGCCTTTGCTTTTAATATAAAATTGTCAATGAAAGGTGGCAGTGGCGGTCGCGAATGACTGTCATTCATATTCCATTCACCCAGCTCAATGTAACACTGATAGGTGTAGGCTACTGCATGATACAACATTTTCCCCTTTACCCATCATGATGTTGCTGCAACCTAGCCTATGAATTAATGTTTACAACAGGTCGAGAGAAACTTTAGTAGTCAAGGTGACAGACATTGACACATTCTTTACTGCCTTGCACACTCTTGCCTGTATCTAGCTGATGTAGGGTGTAATCATTAGTCCAACAGTTTCTATTGGACAAATTCAGGTATGTTTATCCCCGTTTCAATCTGTTTGCTTCCGTTTAAAAAACGTTTTTCAACAGAATCGGGGGAATGAATACACCCCTGAACACACGCAAACACAGTTCACTTTCATAGCAGCCACATACAAACAGCATGATCCCTTTGATCGTTGTATAATTCCTTCTAGCATATACGCACTCTCCTCGTCTCACATTTCCCCTTTGCTTGTGGACTTCAGTATACAACACATCAGCTGTCTGTGAGAAGGAGAAAAAAATCATATCACAACCACTAACCGCTACACACTGCCTACATCGTTGCCACCATATTAAAGTCAACATAGCTACTCGAACTAACGCATTAGTAAACCCGCTACAACAATGCAGTACAGTGTAGTCAGCAGCAAGGCAGTTTATCAGTTACACCCCAGTGGCAATACATTTATAAAACCAAAAGCTTACCTTGACATGGAAGAGTTCCAGTTTTGGATAGCCATAGCCAGCTAGCTAACATAGCATCCGACTCTGTTTGAGCTGGGTGTTTGAGTAGGCTAAACAAGCTAGCTTCATTGGCTAGCTAAGTAACTGAAAGTGAAAGTGTTTTTTGGGGGGGGGGGGGGGGGGAGGAATAGCTAACACTCTCGCTCTCCCTCTCGCCTCTCCTTCATTTTTGAAAAAAATAATTTGTTCAAAACTGTTCAACTATTGTCTTTCTTTCTCTTATTGTCTTTCTTTCTCTTTGAGTACAACCTGGTGGAATGTAATGTAATGAACTGTAGCAGGTCTCCCGTCGTTGATAATTGAGGGCAATTAGAGATTCCTCTGCTATCTGCAGTGAGTCCTGGAAGAACCTGCTATTATTTCAACACTGCTATTTTAGCAGTAGTAGTCACCCCAGGGTGTAGGAGCTACCATCAGCTTATCTTAATGATCATATCATCGCACATCAATTAGGTGAACTGCCTTAGACCATGCATCTATTAGTTTATTACAAACTTGCACCAATGTGAAAGGGGAGATTGGGGCGGCTAATGTAAATGACTGACAAGTGAAAAACAGGTAATTACATGATAATGACTGCTATTATGAGGCCAATGACTATGCGGCCTGTAACCTTATGCTAATTGACTATGTTCCCTCACCACACATGCACACACTCACTCACACACACGCACACAGTTCTATTTCCGTCTGTGGACTATCTGTTTGGCACCTTTTGATAGTAGGGAGTATAGGTATTCTCTGTTGTAAAGCCTGTGAGTCCAATAACAGTAGTGACAAATAGCAGCAGACAGGGTCAGACACACAGTGGCTGTTCAATCAATCAATCAATCAATCCAATGTATTTATAAAGCCCCTTTAACATCAGCAGATGTCACAAAGTGCTTATGCAGAAACCCAGCCTGGTAAAAATGTGGTAGGTAGGTAGGCGTCACCTCTCTGGCTCCATCTTCATCTGTCTTGAGCAACCTTTCATGTTTTGTTTCAAGACAACCGACAGTAATCATGGCTATTATATTGTTTGTCACGCCACGCCAAGGTTCAGCGTTACGACCCCCCATACTTTCACACACAACCCCTCCTTTTGTTTCGGCGCTGTCACGGAGACCGTGATAAACAATACCTTAAAGTACCCAACCTGGGAATTTAGGCCACCTTGTCACTTGGGAGCCACACTTGAAAGAAGATAGCTTAGTGAAAAGAAGATTTAAACAAAACAGTGTCATGGGACAGAAAGTGGATTTTGAATTATATGGGGAAAAGTCAACATGAGTAAAACCTAAAACAAACATAAGTTAAAGTATAGTCTTCTAAGGGAGTAGAACAAAGACACTTAATAAGGGCATATAAACCCGATATGAAGAAAAGGAGCCAAAAACGATGTGAAATTGCATCCAGTGTATCTCCACCAAAGCTCTTGTTTTTCGGTACACAGCAGCCGAGGCAACAGACGCAGTAAAGTGTTTGTTTTCGGGGCCAGTTCTAAGCCCTCTGACTATTCTATTCTATTCCCCTGACGTCTGCTTCGGTTCTCATGGGTAGGATGAGAACACACACAATCATCACACACACACACACACACACACACACACACACACACACACACACACACACACACACACACACACACACACACACACACACACACACACACACACACACACACACACACACACACACACACACACACACACACACAAGTAAATACACATGTAAACACAGACATACACCTGTATGTGTACCATCCCTATTTACCGCCATGCCACCACCATCCCGCAGTGGCCCAACAAAAACAGTCATTGTGACTTACACATCCCTCCCCCAACCTATCCTGTACACTAAAAGCATCCCCTAGGAATGTGGTGGTGGTGCTGGCTGACGCCATACTAAGCCACCCCAGTCCTGCTGAGGAGTATACTTTTGCAAGACCTGTCGTCTGCGTCTGGCCTTGACAATCATGAGAAAATCACTAGGTGCCTGGAGGGTAGATCTCCCAGGTAACAGGTATGCCTGTTGACACATGCCAAATCCCTTTTCTTTCTTTCTCAGCCACAGTCAAGCCGGCTTCTTGTGAACGCGGTGAGACACTGCAAAACGCCCTGTCTCAACCGCAGACATCAGACAGACACGCCGATCGACCCAGAGCAAAGCGAGACTTGTCGGGTCAGGTGGTCGGTGGTACCACTTGCTTGGAACCTAACGAACGCGCATGCACACACATGAATGCGCACACAGGCACACTAACAAACACACACCCACGCATTCACACACACCTCCAGCAGTAGAAGTCATGCCACCAGTCAGTCAGGCCCTTTGTGGTGCTCTGCTGCCCCGGGGGCTTCACGGGGCCAGCCATGCCTGCTGTGGGAGAGGAGCCGCTGATAGAGGAGAGATTAGGAGCGTTCCACTGGCAGGTGACTGCAGCAGCAGTCATTTGATCTGCAAAAGTGTGCAGAGAGAGCAGGAAAAGAGGCTAAGAAAATATTGTCTGTAGTGATGTTGATGTGTGTCACAGGTGACAAGTCTGCCTCAAAAGGAAATATTGCTTCACAGTACCTGTCTAGGAAATAAACAATTATTCTGGAACTGACATTAATATGTATTAAGCAAGTAACGTAAAGGTTGACCACCAACATAGCTTTTCTGAGTTGTAAGTTGTGTATATGGTTGCGACATTGACACTGACATCTGAACAAATGACTGCTGTACATTTACGCTATTCGTCTTTTCAAAGCCACATTGTGTCCATTACAATGCACACGACTGTGCTGACCACAAAGACAACCCACAGTAAGAGAGACCATTCTCATAGGCCCACAGTATATGCGCCATTGTTTCCAGTCGGAAACCCTGATACCTTAACAGTGGGCGGAGAAGAATACAGCTTTCCCACTTGAATGGTGAGTTCAACGCTACTATTTGTTATGCGGCTATGGCGACAGTGTGAGAGCAGATACCTGGAAACAAGTCCAGTCGTGGTTGAAACAGTAAGAATAAAAGGGATGCAATTACAAAAGACGTCGTATAACACCAGTACTGTAGTAGTACCGGTGCCAACACTGGCTTTCACCACAGAGGCTGTGCCAGACTCTTCATCCTCAGGGGAAGTATGTGGAGTCCCATCAACACAACCTTTCTTGTTTGCTTTCAATTCCCAGCTATCTGTCAGACGACCAGTTACAACAACAACCTCACAGCAAGTTCACACCTCGAAAGACGTACTATGTTTCCAAGTCTATACATTGATAAAAAAAGATATATCTAGTCTTATATATAGTCTTGTACGTCTAAATTCGAGTGAACTTCACTGGCGTCGCATAATGCCACAGTATGCTTACTAGTTCAGCGGTGTGCCTTAGCCAATTGGATGTGTGTATTTTTGGACATTGTCAGCGAGGTGTTTTAATGAATTCTGGTCTTGTGGCATCAGTCTTTCTGTTGAACGTGGCATTGCATCACACGCAGTCCTCGTAAACAAGGCCGTCAAGTATATCCTGTTGCTTGGCACGGCACTCTCCCGGAAGCCCTACTTTATTATACTGTCCTGGCTGGAGAGGAGAAGTTGAGATGGAGCAGTGTGTGTGTGTGTGTGTGTGTGTGTGTGTGTGTGTGTGTGTGTGTGTGTGTGTGTGTGTGTGTGTGTGTGTGTGTGTGTGTGTGTGTGTGTGTGTGTGTGTGTGTGTGTGTGTGTGTGTGTGTGTGTTTGTGTTTGTGTATGTGTGCGCATGATGCGTGTTCTTGTGTTGTGTGTGTGTGTGTGTGTGTGTGTGTGTGTGTGTGTGTGTGTGAACGCTTGTGTGTATGTGTGCGTTTTTTTTTGTGTAGCGGGGTGTAGTTGGGGGAACGAGGAGGGTGGTGTGTGTGTGTGTGTGTGTGTGTGTTGGGGGTGGAGGTGGGGTGGATGTTGGGTTGTGGAGGGAAGGTGGTTCAGCCACCGCCCTGACTGACTTCCAGGCACCCCCACATAACCACAAACCCCGGTTCCCCCCTCAACTCGCCTCTGTGACCAGCGCCATATTCAACAGAACATCCAAGAAACAAACACAAACTCCCACTGTTCTATTCTACGTGGCTCACAGAGGTTGTGTAAGAAGAGCTTGGTAGAAACTCCTTGTTTATATCCCGACGTCAATACAGTAGATCCACAAAGACAAACTTGAATGCCAACGTAATAATGTCTACACAAGGAATATTCTTCATAGCATACACAACACAACCAAGTGAGACACATTTAAATTAAGATTTCCAAAATGCTAAATAAAATAAAAAATACACATTTGCGATTTTTCACTAGAAATGATTGCTTGTGGGTACCTTCGTGTATGTAAAATATTACTGTTCTCTTATTTTTAATTAATAGATTTTAGAAGGTGTTTTTTTGCAAAAATGCTATATATCCATTGTTTAGCTGGAATGGAATGTTCGTATACGGTATATTTGATTGTGATATGTGATTCTCACCGAGCTATCTTAAGATGAATGCACTAACTGTAAGTTGCTCTGGATTAGAGCATCTGCTAAATGACTAAAATGTAAAATAACACGTCAAACATGTTTTCCTTACATATCTCAAATAATGGTATTGATTAAAAAATATATATGATATTGACGTCACAAATGTGTCATTTGTACAGTTCAATATAAAATATTTACTTATTTGTTACATGTTACATTTCAATGTGTAAAACCTAGCAGTACTACATATTTCTATGAGTGTGAGGTGGATATATAGTGTTTTGCAAAACAAAAACATCATTATTTGTCTCTCTAATATGAAACTGATAGATTTCAAACAAATATGTCTGTCATTGAACGATCCCATGCCATGATAAAAAAAAACACACAAAAAAAACACAAAATCTTTTTTTAAACAATAAAAGCAAATTCACCAACATTTCTGAAAATGTGTATATATAGTGTTTTGGAACTGTTCAAAGGCCTATAGGTAGGACACAACTGCAATATTTCTGCCATCATCTATTTCTAGTACAACCGAGCATAATACTAATACTAGGGGCGCTCAAACTTTTGGGCACCCCTACAACAAATAGTAATTATTTATTAAGAAAAATAAAAGGTAAACAGTGGCTTTTTAGGGTCTTGAAACCATTTTTTTTTTTTTTAAGGAATCATACAATTTCACTTCAAACATGAATTCAATCGTAAGCATAACATCTGACACCTAACACATTCTGATTACCAGTATTAAAGATATATTAGACATTTTACCATTGTAGCATAGAAACTGCAACCAAGTTTCTATGTTCATAAGGCTAATAACGTGCTTATTTCAGCTTTAATTGTTGCAGTTTTAACGCAGATTCTCTGCAATTCTACACAATTTTACATGGGGCAGAGAGAAAATATTTATACAGTATATATGTATACTGTATATACATGTATATATGTATACAGTACTAGTGAAACGTTTGGACACACCTACTCATTGCAGGGTTTTTCTTTATTTTTACTATTTTCTACATTGTAGAATATTAGTGAAGTCATCAAAACTATGAAATAACACATATGGAATCATGTAGTAATGAAAAAAAGTGTTGAGAGAATGCCAAGATTGTGCAAAGCTGTCATCAAGGCAAAGGGTGGCTACTTTGAAGAATCTAAAATCTAAACTATATTTTGATTTGTTTAACACTTCTTTGGTTTCTACATGATTCCATGTGTTATTTCATAGTTTTGATGTCTTCACTATTATTCTACAATGTAGAATTTTTTTTTAAATAAAGAGAAACCCTTGAATGAGTAGGTGTGTCCAAACTTTTGACTGGTACTGTATACAGTATATACAGTTGATGTCTGAAGTTTACATACACTTAGGTTGGAGTCATTAACTAATTTTTCAACCACTCCACAAATGTCCTGTTAACAAACTATAGTTTTGGCAAGTCGGTTAGGACATCTACTTTGTCCATGACACAAGTAAATTTTCCAACAATTGTTTACAGACAGATTATTTCACCTATAATTCACTGTATCACAATTCCAGTGGGTCAGAAGTTTACATTCACTAAGTTGACTGTGCCTTTAAACAGCTTGGAACAATCCAGAAAATGATGTCATGGCTTTAGAAGCTTCTGATAGGCTAATTGACATCATTTGAGTCAATTGGAGGTGTAACTGTGGATGTATTTCAAGGCCTACCTTCAATCGCAGTGCCTCTTTGCTTGACATCATGGGAAAATCAGAGAAATCCGCCAAGACCTCAGAAAAACAATTGTAGACCTCCACAAGTCTGGTTCTTCCTTGTGAGTAATTTCCAAATGCCCGAAGGTACCACGTTCATCTGTACAAACAATAGTACGCAAGTATAAACCTCATGGGACCACGCAGCCGTCATACCACTCAGGAAGGAGACGTGTTCTGTCTCCTAGAGATGAACGTACTTTGGTGTGAAAAGTGCAAATCAATTCCAGAACAACAGCAAAGGACCTTGTGAAGATGCTGGAGGAAACAGGTACAAAAGTATGTATATCCACAGTAAAACGAGTCCTATATCGACATAACCTGAAAGGCCGCTCAGCAAGGAAGAAGCCACTGCTCCAAACCACCATAAAAAAGCCAGACTACGGTTTGCAACTGCACATGGGGACAAAGATCGTACTTTTTGGAGAAATGTCCTCTGGTCTAATATAGAACTAGAACTGTTTGGCCATAATGACCATTGTTATGTTTGGAGGAAAAAGGGGGAGGTTTCAAGCCGAAGAACACCATCCCAACCGTGAAGCACGGGGGTGGCAGCATCATGTTGTGTGGGTGCTTTCCTGCAGGAGGGACTGGTGCACTTCACAAAATAGATGGCATCATGAGGGAGGAATATTATGTGGATATATTGAAGCAACATCTCAAGACATCAGTCAAGATGTTGCAACATCTCAAGACATCAGTTAAAGCTTGGTCGCAAATGGGTCTTCCTAACGGACAATGACCCCAAGCAGACTTCCAAAGTTGTGGCAAAATGGCTTAAGAACAACAAAGTCAAGGTATTGGAGTGGCCATCACAAAGCCCTGACCTCAATCCTATAGAAAATGTGTGGGCAGAACTGAGAAAGCGTGTGCGAGCAAGGAGGCCTACAAACCTGACTCTGTTACACCAGCTCTGTCAGGAGGAAGGGGCCAAAATTCACCCAACTTATTGTGGGAAGCTTGTGGAAGGCTAACTGAAACGTTTGACCCAAGTTAAACAATTTAAATGCAATGCTACCAAATACTAATTGAGTGTATGTAAACTTCTGACCCACTGGGAATGTGATGAAAGAAAGAAAAGCTGAAATAAATAATTCTCTCTACTATTATTCTGACATTTCACATTCTTGAAATAAAGTGGTGATCCTACTTGACCGAAGACAGGGAATATTTACTCGGATTAAATGTCAGGAATTGTGAAAAACTGAGTTTAAATGTATTTGGCTAAGGTGTATGTAAACTTCCGACTTCAACTGTTTGTAACTACTTGGTCTGGGATAACAATAACTATTCCACTAAAAGGAGTGAAACTGACGTTGTTCCTTTAAGATTTAAAAGTATTATAAGGTTTAAATGTATTTTGCTAAGGTGTATGTAAACTTCAGACTTCAACTGTATATACAGTACCAGTCAAAAGTTTGGAGTCTCATAGCAAAGGGTGTGAATACTTATGTAAATAATGTATTTCTGTTTTTTGGTCTAAAAACCTGTTTTCACTTTGTCATTTTTCACCTTTATTTAACCAGGTAGGCTAGTTGAGAACAAGTTCTCATTTGCAACTGCGACCTGGCCAAGATAAAGCATAGCAGTGTGAACAGACAACACATAGTTACACATGGAGTAAACAATAAACAAGTCAATAACATGGTAGAAAAAAAAAGAGAATCTATATACAATGTGTGCAAAAGGCATGAGGTAGGCAATAAATCGAATAATTACAATTTAGCAGATTAACACTGGAGTGATAAATCATCAGATGATCATGTGCAAGAAGAGATACTGGTGTGCAAAAGAGCAGAAAAGTAAATAAATAAAAGCAGTATGGGGGGTGAGGTAGGTAAATTGGGTGGGTAGTTTACAGATGGACTATGTACAGCTGCAGCGATCGGTTAGCTGCTCGGATAGCAGATTCTTAAAGTTGTTGAGGGAGATAAAAGTCTCCAACTTCAGAGATTTTTGCAATTCGTTCCAGTCGCAGGCAGCAGAGAACTGGAAGGAAAGGCGTCCAAATGAGGTTTTGGCTTTAGGGATGATCAGTGAGATACACCTGCTGCTCATTGTGTGTAGATTGCTGAGAACAACGTTTTACTTAATCCATTTTAGAATATGGTTGTAACGTAATAAAAAGTGGAAAAAGTCAAAGGGTCTGAATATTTTCTTTTAAATGTAGGGGAGTGGATCAGAAAACCACTCAGTCTCTGGAGTGACCACAATTTGCCTCATGCAGCGCAACATCTCCTTTGCATAGAGTTGATCAGGCTGTTGATTGTGACATGTGGAATGTTGTCCCACTTTTTTTCAATGGATGTGCGTAGTTGGTGGATAATGGCGGGAACTGGAAAACGCTGTCATACACATTGATCCAGAGCATCCCAAACATGCTCAATGGGTGACATATCTGGTGAGCATGCGGGCCATGGAAGAACTGGGACATTTTCAGCTTCCAGGAATTGTGTACAGATCCTTGTGACATGGGGCTGTGCATTATCATGTTGAAACATGAGGTGATGTTGGCAGACGAATGGCACAACAATGGGCCTCAGGATCTCGTCACGGTATCTCTGTGCATTGAAATTGCAATCAATAAAATGCAATTGCGTTTGTTGTCCATAGCTTATGCCTGCCCATACCATAACCCCACAGCCACCATGGGGCACTCTGTTCACTATGTTGACATCAGCAAACCACTCGCCCACAAGACGCCATACACGCTGTCTGCCATCTGCCCGGTAGAGTTGAAGGTGAGCATTTGCCCGCAGTAGTCGGTTACGACGCCGAACTGCAGCCAGGTTAAGACCCTGGTGAGGGCGATGAGCACACAGATGAGCTTCCCTGAGACGGTTTCTGACAGTTTGTGCAGAAATTCTTTGGTTGTGCAAATACACAGTTTCTTTAGCTGTCCGGGTGGCTGGTCTCAAATGATTACGCAAGTGAAGAAGCCAGATGTTGATGTCCTGGACTGGCGTGGATGCGGTTGTCAGGCCGGTTGGACGTACTACCAAATTCTCTAAAACGACATTGGAGACGGCTTATGGTAGAGAAATTAAATGAACATTCACTCACATTTGAGAGAAATAAGGTTTTTGTGCATGTGGAACATTTCTGGGATCTTTTATTTCAGCTCATGAAACATTGGCTTGATGTGGAGTGAATGGAGTACATCTGGAGTACATCCAGGCAGCGAGGAGACTGAACCCTCGCCAGGCAAGGTGGGCCATGTTTTTTACCCGTTTTGTTTTTACACTTTCTTACAGACCAGGTTCCCAGAACGTGAAGGCAGACGCACTGTCCTGGCTGTATGACACAAAGGAGCGGCCCATGGATTCCACCCCCATACTCCCGGCCTCCTGCCTGGTGGCACCAGTAGTGTGGGAGCTGGACGCGGACATTGAGCAGGCGTTATGTGCAGAGCCCGCTCCCCTTCAGTGTCCCGCTGAGCGTCTGTACGTTCCGTCTGCTGTCCGTGATCGGCTGATCGATTGGGCCCACATGTCACCTTCCTCTGGTCATCCAGACATTGGTCGGACGGTGCGCTGTCTGAGTGGGAAGTACTGGCCCACTTTGGCCAAGGACGTGAGGGTTTATGTTTCCGCTTGCCCGGTGTGCGCTCAGTGTAAGGCTCCTATGCACCTGCCCAGAGGTAAGCTTACCCGTTCCACAACGGCCATGGTCGCACCTGTCGATCGATTTCCTGACCGTTCTCCCCCCATCACAGGGAAAAACCACGATCCTGGTTGTTGTGGATCGTTTCTCTAAGTCCTGCCGTCTCCTTCCTCTGCCCGCTCTCCCTACGGCCCTACAGACTGTGGAGGCCTTGTTTACGCATGTCTTCCGGCATTACGGGGTGCCTGAGGATATAGTGTCTGATCGGGGTCCCCTGTTCACTTCGAGGGTCTGGAGGGCGTTCATGGAACATCTGGGGGTCTCGATCAGCCTTACCTTGGGTTTTCACCCAAAGAGTAACGGGCAGGTGGAGAGAGTTAACCAAGATGTGGGTAGGTTTCTGAGGTCTTATTGCCAGGCCTGCCCGGGGGAGTGGGCGGCGTTTGTGCCCTGAGCAGAGATGGCCCAGAACTCGCTCCGCTACTCCTCCACTAACCTCTCCCCCTTCCAGTGCGTACTGGTGTATCAGCCGGTTCTGGCTCCTTGGCATCAGAGTCAGACTGAGGCTCATGCGGTGGACGACTGGTTCCGGCGTGCGGAGGAGACATGGGACACCGCTCATGTTCACCTTCAGCGCCGTGCTGCGCCAGAAACCAGCGCAGACCGTCACCGCAGTGAGACCGGGTCTGGCTCTCGACCCGAAACCTGCCCCTCCGCCTGCCCTGCCGGAAGCTGTGTCCGCGGTTTGTGGGGCCATTTAAAGTCCTGAGGAGACTGAACGAGGTGAGTTACAGGTTACAGCTTCCCCCCGATTACCATATTAACCCCTCATTCCATGTGTCTCTCCTCAGGCCGGTGGTGGCTGGCCTGCTCCAGGAGTCTGAGGTGCGGGAGGTTCCTCCGCACCCTCTGGACATTGAGGAGGCCCCGGCGTACTCTGTTCGATCCATACTGGATTCGAGGCGTCGGGCGAGGGGCCTTCAGTACCTCGTGGACTGGGAGGGGTACGGTCCGGAGGAGAGATGCTGGGTTCTGGTGGAGGACGTGTTGGACCCTTCAATGCTGCGGGAGTTCCACCGTCTCAGTCCGGATCGCCCTGCACCTCGCCCTCCGGGTCGTCCTCGAGGCCAGTGTCGGCGCGCTGCTGAAGCCGCGCGTCAAGGGGGGGGGGGGTACTGTCACGACTTCCGCCGAAGTCGGGTCCTCTCCTTGTTCGGGCGGCGTTCGGCGGTCGGCGTCACCAGTCTTCTAGCCATCGTCGATCCACTTTTCTTTTTCCATTTGTTTTGACTTGTTTTCCTACACACCTAGTTCTCATTTCCCTCATTAAGTGTTGTGTATTTAATCCTCTGTTCCCCCCATGTCTTTGTGTGGAATTGTTTGTTGTAAGTGCTTGTGCACATGTTTACTAGTGCGCGTCAGGTTTTGTACCCATGTTGGTTATTTCTTTATGCCGTTGGTTTTGAAATTAAACTGCTCCGGCTATTACCTAGTTCTGCTCTCCTGCGTCTGACTTCACTGCCACCAGTTACTGTAACGGGGTGCGTACTGGCGTCAGAGAAGTCAGGTGCAGGAGAGCAAAAACTGATTTACAACGGTGTTGTTTAATAAACATAAAAACCACCTAAACAGAACAATCAATGAATGGGCCAAACAAAACCCGGTGTCCACCAGCATAACATACACAAGCACTACAAGAAACAATTCCGGACAAGGACATGGGGCAACAGAGGGTTAAATACACAACATGTAATTGGTGGAATTGAAACCAGGTGTGAGGAAAGACAAGACAAAACCAATGGAAAATGAAAGGTGGATCAGCGATGGCTAGAAGGCCGGTGACTTCGACCACCGAACGCCGCCCGAACCAGGAGAGGGACCGACTTCGGCGGAAGTCGTGACAGTTACGCACCCCTTTACAAAATGGTTATTTCATTTTTGGTCAGGGCCCACTGGTGACCCCAGTTTGGTTGGCCCTGTTCTATACATTTTCACACACTCTATTTTTCCCTGGGATGTGTATGAGTAGCTAGGTTTCCATCCAATTGGCAATAGATTTTCATGTGAATATTCAAAAATCAGCATATAAACGAAATGCGTATTTTCCAACCAGAAATGTGTTTCCATTAAATTGACTTGATGAAGATAAAAGGCTGTGCATGATGATGTAGTGCACACAAAAATACCTTTTGTGGGTAAATCCCCATGAACCTCCCCCCAAAATACAACTTAAATGGGTTTCCATCGCATTTTCAACTCTACTGTTTGTTTTTCACATAAAAATTGCATTATAGTGCACTTCGGTATTGGCAGGTGCGTTCTAGACCTGCATTCTGTTGGCTAGAGCCACGTACAGCCTACATGATGAGATTATTATGGACAAAAGAGCGGGATTATTTTGTCAAATGGCAGCCAAACTTCGATTATCAGGTCACCAGAATTAGCCACTTGATATGTATTGGAAAGAAGCACTTTCACCACCCTGTGAAGTTCATCCGAAGTTATTTAATCTGAAGCCTAATAAACTGCATTCTTTCCCGACAAATCTCAGTGGGAGGACCACACAACATCCAGCAACATCCAGTAACCTTCATTCAACTAGGCAAGTCAGTTAAGAACAAATTATTTTTTACAGTGACGGCCTACCCCGGGCCAAGCCCGGACGATGCTGGGCCAATTATGCACCGCCCTATGGGACTCCCAATCACGGCCAGATGTGATACAGCCTGCAATCAAACCAGGGACTGTAGTGGCACCTCTTGCACTGAGATGCAGTGTCCTTAGACCGCTGCGCCACTCGGGAGCCCTACTTACTTCGATATGGCGGTTATTATATCAACATTTGTGCATAGAAGTGTTTCCACCGACATGTCTCGCATAATACATTTTTCCTACCGTGTCTAGCTGGTTTTGTTTTGTCGACATTTTCAAACTTTACCGAAAACGTTTCTGTTTCAATCAGGCCTGTCATTAAATGTTTTTTCCGACATGTACTTTACTCGCATATTAAAAGGTTGGATGGAAACCTGGTTACTGTGTGGTGTGGTAGTGTGTATGGATATGTGGTGTGAGGCCCGCCTCTCTTAAAAACATCCAGCACACCTCCGAGTCTGGGGAGTCACGGTCTGTAATTGGGGAATTGCCACAGCACACAGCTCAATATACACTGAGTGTACAAAATATTAGGAACACCTTCTCTTTCCATGACATAGACTGACCAGGTGAATCCAGGTGAAAGCCATGATCCATTATTGATGTCACTTCAATCAGCGTAGATGAAGGGGAGGAGACAGGTTAAAGAAGGTTAAAGAAGGTTTTTAAGCCTTGAGACAATTGAGACATGGATTGTGTATGTGTGCCATTCAGAGGGTGAATGGGCAAGACAAAAGATTGAAGTGCCTTTGAACGGGTATAGTGGTAGGTGCCAGGAGTCTGTCATGAACTCTAACACTGCTGGATTTTTCACGCTCAACAGTTTCCTGTGTGTATCAAGAATGGTCCACCACCCAAAGGACATCCAGCAACTTGACCGTATTGTGGGAAGCATTTGAGTCAACATGTGCCAGCATACCTGTGGAACGCTTTTGACACCTTGTAGAGTCCATGCCCTGACAAATTGAGGCTGTTCTGAGGGCAAAAGGGGTGCAACTCAATGTTAAGTTGGTGTTCCTAATGTTTTATACACTCAGTGTATATACCCACTTCTCCCAGCTTTGTCAAAATAACGTTTGTGTGCTCTCCCCACCTCGGGGCCTATTTCATGCCAGGTTCTACCTATATCCTGAAACAGTTTAGCTTTAAATATAATATAACAATAGCAAACAATAGCATGTGTCTATATATGCAGTAAATTACTGAAGGTCTTCAGCTCTTTGAGTATTGACATTAGGTTAAGAACAGCTAAATGAAGATGGAAGACCTCCAACAAGAAAGCAAGTTGAATACCCAACAGCAAAGGTAGTTCAACTGTTCATAATATAATAATATTCCATTTAGCAGACGATTTTATCCAAAGCGACTTAAAGTAATGTGTGCGTACATTTTACGCCTGGGTGGTCCCGGGAATCTAACCCACTGTCCTGATGTTGCAAGCACAATGCTTTACCAACTGAGCTACAGAGGACCATATAATGACATATTTTATGCTAATATCCTTACATGATACACTCCTTTCAACAAGCAAGCAAAACAGACATGCAACAACAGCAAAGGTTGTTGAACTCTTTCAAGCCAACATGCCAACGTGGTACAAGCGACTAACCTTCCATAAACAGCAAAGTTTGCTCAACACTTTTATGCTAACATGCTCATATTCTACAAGCTACAAGCCTTCCAGCAACAGCAAAGATTGTTCAACTCGCTCATGTGAGGTAATAACATTGAACATGGTTAATATATTTAAAAGTAACACTGAACATTAAGTTACTCCTTATTACTGTGTAACTACACAGTAATAACTGTAGTAACGCCATAGTAACAACATAGTAGTTACATAGGTGTTGCTATGTAATGACGTGGTAATAGGGTTAAGCAGGTATCAGTTATTACACAATTGGAACAAGGACTGTGTAATTACACATCCCTTGCTGAAGGTTATTCCCCAAGTTTAAATGCTAATGTTATTTCACCGTTTCTTGTTCCACTACTATGCATCTACTGTTTTGTGATTAAACGTTGGAAATTCACCGGTGAATTACCATTCCACTACCATCAAATACACAGGTAATACCAGTGTTGATACCATCTTTATTTCATGATTTAAATAAGCTAGGACCTGTTGACAACAATTGTAACAAGACACACCCTGTCATTAACCACTTCTTATTTCAATAAGTTAACTTTTGATTCTGTATAACCTTAGAGCCGGGTTATAACACATAAATAAACCTATTGGACCCTGGCATTACCTGTGGACTTGATGGTCGCGGCACTGTGTAGCAACATGTAACAAGGTCATATTTTGGTCCGAGTTATTAACATGGTAAATCACAGGTGACGTTCAAACGTGCAATTGCGAACAGTAGTTATATAACGGAACAAGAAAATGTGTAATATGATTAGTAATTACACAGGTGGAATAACCTTCAGCAAGTGGATGTGTAATTACAGTCCTTGTTCCAATTGTGTAGTAACAAATACTGCTAAACCCTATTAGCATGGCATTAAGTAGCAATACCTATGTAACTACTATGGTATTACTATGTTGTTACTACATGTATTACTGTTTAGTTAAACCATAATAATAAGGGTAAATGTAATGTAAAGCGTTCATATATTCAAACAAACTATTTCAATATCCTTACTTATTTGAAAAGCTGACCATGAGGACACTTTCAAACAATGGACACCAAAACAACCACCTGATGTAGGCTCCATAGTAGTTTCTTAACGTTTCTGACTGCAGTTGCCTTTTAAAGGGATAGCAGGTCATTTAACCCTTTCATTACTTCCCCACAGTGGTGGACAACTAAAAGGTCACACTAACATGCTACAAGCTACAAGCCTTCCAACAATAGCAAAGGTTATTCATGCTAACATGCTAACATGCTACAAGCTACTAGCCTTCCAACATCAGCAAAGGTTATTCAACTCTTCAATGCTAACATGCTACAAGCTACAAGCCTTCCAACAACAGCAAATTCTTTCAAGCTAACATGCAAACGTGTGTTCCATGTTTTAGTCTCCATCGCAACGGTGGTAAATGCCTTATTGTTTTGTCATGGGGATAGAGTTAGGAGGCTTGCAAAGACGACTCCGGACTGCGTACACACTGGAGCCATTTGACGTACTACCTGCTTTGATCTGTGTTTTTACTATCTCGACCGTAACCACGCCTCTGGTTGCCCACACACCTCTCTGTACTTGCAGCATGTCGTCTCCGAAACACACACAACATATCAAGACACCTCATGTCAACATATCCCACATTGTCTTCACACGCCTAACTTTCCTTGGTTGAATTTACCATTACCATTACTATAGGCTGAATCCAATGACACGTGTATATCTCCATAGGAATAGTCATTAGAAGACATGGGATGCTTGTCCTAGGAAATATTTAGTGCTTCTTTTCCTTTCTGCAACCACTCAGCTGTCCTACACATTAACAAACACACGCCCTGAGAGATGCCTTGGCAGGCAGACTGCTTGCGCATCAACCAGGGATCTAGTATTGTTTGATTGGGCTGGACAGATACTGTCCTGCACCTGAGACTTACAGCATGTCCACTACCCAAACACATGCATGTGGACACACATAAATACATGGACACACATACGCACACACATACGCACACACACACACACCCTCTCTCTCTCTTACACACGCATGCACGGAAGCCCCTGCTCTCTCTCTTTTTTCCTTCTACAGTGGAGGATCTAACCTAGAGAGGAGGCAGGCAGCCGTGGTAGGGAAGAGGGAGGAGGAAGGAGGGAGGGAGGGGAATGCAAGGAATGCTCCAAACCCTCTGAGCTGGTGTTCTGACTCGTCCCAGACTTCATGCCGTCACCGCTGGGGTCTGTGGCCAGACCTCCCTGTGCCAGACCCACTGGCTCCAACACCCACCCAGCCAGGCCAGCAGAGCAGAGCTACAGTTCCCGACCCAGGACCCATAATTAACCAGCACAGCACAGCAGAGAGAGCACCGCTCCAGTCCCAAGTCCACCCTTCCTCCTCTCACTATACTGCAGGCAGGGGCCCTGGGACGGGAAGCGGAAAGACGGAAAGAGCATGGCCCACTGTTCATGACATTCAACAGGAATCGTTGATATACAGCATATTGACTTGCCTACAGGGGACATGAAGCATGATTTGTATTATTGTTCAAATTAATTGATGATGATTATGTGGGGAGTGATATAAGCATATACATCACTAACATTGTATGTCAGCACACCACGCGTCTGCTACTTTCAGGTGTAATTAATTCCCTGGTTGTATTTTATCATGTGACATTTAGCACGCAATTATAGCAAGCAGTGCTTTTTGGGACAAGATCAAAGGCGCAGTATAAAGTGAAATGGGTTTCTGAGGGACTTTATGAACTCACAAGCATGGATGGGACAGGAAAGTATGTGTTTGTGCGTGTCTGTGTCTGTGAAGAGGTACGGGCGCCTGTCTGTGTGTATCAAAAGTAATGCCCAGTTTACCTTTGATTCTCCACCACTGGCATAATTATGGCAGAGCAGTAGACGTCTGGTTGTGTAAACACTACAGGAGGAAGTAGTGATCGTCGTCATTCTTCCAAGGCCTTTCTCCTGTCTAGGCAAGAGGAACTAGCTGCTTTAGTTCTGGTGCAGTTGGTCGTCTGGAGACGATATTGAGAATTTATAGCGCCCCCTATTCAATTCAAATCTGTATCCAGGAGTTTCCGGGGTCAGACAAACGCAACGTTCGTTCGGCCCATGCAGTGTATTTGATTGCCGGTTTAGTTTATTTTTGCTTCAAATATATTGTTTGGAGAGTCCAAAAAACATATTCTCACAGTAAACTGTTACAACTGTGACACATGTAATGCTGACACATTGCATTTGTTTTACTTTTATCCGGGGAGCCCTTTAAAAAATGATGGTACATCTCAAGGGCAAGATGGCTGTTTTCGCCCTAGCCTGAAAACTTTTGCATATCTGTTTTGATTGATCACATCCCTATAACTTCTGAGATTAAGTGAGGCGATAAAGTGTCCTGTCCTGAAACGTTTACGTCTCCATCCGACGATAGACAGAAAAGCTCCGTGGCCATGTCTCCTCGGCCCTTTAAGAGGGGCGGCAGGAGCCCCGTCCTGTTGACCAAGGGTCAACTTTCTGCCCGGAGGGCTCGTAAATTTAACAGGTCTTCCTCGAGGAATACCGCTTCCTTTGAAAAGAGAAACAGGAACATTGTACTGGTGGAATAGCCCACTCCACTGTAATTTCCTCCTGGAGCAAGGCAGGGTTGCCTAAAATAACCTTAACCTAATATTCATGACCTAGAGAGACTTCTTTGGAGTTTGTCCCCACTTGGGTGGTTTGGCTGTTTAACGTGTAGGCGTTCGGGAGTTTATTTGGTTGCTTTCGTCTTGGATACATCTAAAACACGCAGTGGAGGAGGTACTTACACTCTTTCAGCTAGAGTACTGCACATTAGTGAAATTATATTTTACTTGCAGTAGCTAGATGTATATTCAGCAAAATATTATACGCTGAGCAATTGATTGACTAATCATGAGAGAACCCAGTCTCATCGCTATGATCCGTTTCTGCAATGTTTATCAGTGTACCGTGTGTGCAGTCAGTCCCCTGGTAGCTAAGGATGTCAATGTAGGCTACAGCAGCACTGCTTCACTCTGAGGCAACTAAGGAAATCCACAAGGTCCCTGTTTCAGCGGATTACTCAGTCTAAAGAGCGGCGGCAGTAGCTAACCACTAAACTTAATTGATGGGCATCGAAAGAAAAATGCCTATGATCTCACTTGAACCAAAGTTTCCTACAAGCAGGTTTCTCATTCATCTCCGGGATCAAGCTGTTCTGCCCCACTCATCATATTTCAATGATCTGCGATCTGATCTGCAACCAAGTGTTTCAATCAGACAGCGAAGCCCTAATGACTGTTTATACAAGCAAGGCGAGAAGGGACTGACAATGTCTCAGCTTAGGTATGCGCTATTTAGATGTTGCGTCAAAAGGTTTGACAATGATCTATGCTTTCATTTGTGTGATTTGTGGAATCTGAGTTTGCGGTTTTACTGTCGTTACAGTACATATTGTCTGTGGCGGCGTAAGAATGAGTTGGAGTGTGCCCTGGCTTTATGCAAGGCATGTGAATAGATGTGTCAGTGCTTGTGTAAGGTGTAAATGAGCTCAGAATCGCTAATGACTCTTGTACCACATTGCAGGTCTGTAGCCAAGTGATAATGCTAATGAATGGAGTGATGTGATGATAGACCATTTTATTGAGTATTTTTTACTTTAATTGTATTGTATTTCAGAACCAAACACTACATTATGTGCACATACGTGCATGCACACACTCCACCCACCCACCCACCCCACCCACCCACCCCTCTTCCCACTACACACACACACACACACACACACACACACACACACACACACACACTACACACACACACTACACACACACACACACACACACACACACACACACACACACACACACACACACACACACACACACACACACACACACACACACACACACACACACACACACACACACACACACACACTGGTTCTCATGTGGAATATCGTGGGTGGTGCTGGACTGGTACAGGGTTCTGTATATAGCTCACGAGCAACCCCTTCATTTGAGCAAACCCAAATGTCCTTTTCTGAGGTGGGAGCCCAGCCTGGATGTGCTGCTCAGCAAGCCTCCAGTCGCCACGGTCGCCCACAGCGGCTACGCTGACAGCACTTCACAGGGACCACGAACGGCATGGCGGGGTGACCAGATGGCCCTCCTCACTGAGGGAGCACACACACATGTACACACACATAAACACATGCAGCAGCACACACACACGCACACATATAAACGGATGTGTACACACACACACAAATACAGACACACACACACACACACCACCTACTGTATATAGACCACGCCTTAGCCTCCATTAAAGACACCCAAAATTATGTGTTGGTGGGGGGCGGGACAGTTTGTTTGTGGGGGGCTGTTTGTATGTGTATGAGTGTTTGTGTTTGAGTTCCAGGAAGTGTGTGTCTGTGTGTGTGGGGTGGAAATGTAGTTTTTATGTGTGTTTGTTGGGGGATAAAGTTCCATAGTAGTGGGATGGAAAAAGATGGCAATGGAGAGACATTGACTACAGTTACAGTATATCACATTTCAAGTACATTTCATGGCTAAGCTACTACAGGTACAGTGCGACAGACCTGACCTCATTATGCATGACGTTTCTCCTTCCCTAGAAGTCCACAAATGCCACCAGCAGACAATAGTAGAATACAAAACACAAGTAAACAACATTTGGAAAAAGTGTATAGTTGCTGTAAACATATCAATCATAAACTGTGCTCACATTAGCTGTTAAATAAAAGTGATAATGAAAGTGTAACTGTAGCCACAAAAGCAGAAACAAAAAAAGACAACTGCACATCTCTTTCTCTCTCTCGGTCAAAGTCCTTTTGTTTGTAGTGGATGGGGGATGAATGTTGCCATTCAAGTGGCCATTTTTACCCAGGACAATATTTTCTGAGCCTTCAGAGGTCTTCGGCTTCCTTTTCCCGTGGTTTCTGGGGCGACCGAGCAGAAGGGAGGGCGGGAACAGCCAAACCCAAATGTAGATTCTCAACTTGGCAACGCCACAGCGGAGTGTCCTGACCTGACAAAAGCACAAGAAGAAGAAATACAGCCATTTATTTATGTTTCGCGGCGGTTTTGTGTGTTGCGTTCTAGACTTCCAGACCCTGGGAGGATGTTCCGACGGAGGACGAAGACAGATGAATAGGTTTCCATTGAAACGCTGAATGACATACTTATGGAGCCTTCCGGATTAATGTCATATCCATGTGTGCAAATGGTACGACTCAGGGTTTTATTTGTGGTCCCCCTCTAATGACCTGATGTAGGCCCTGCATCACTTACAGTTCACTATATAGTTCAAGACAAGTTACTCTCTAGTTTCAACAACGTTGTGTTGTAGCTATAATGATAGCCAACGAGCAGCTATGGAATTCTGGGGGTGGCAGTGTCAGTGTCACCAGCTCACTACTTATCAACAGCGTAGGCCATTCTTCTCGGAGCTCAATGACGTCACCACTGTCAGCCAAGGTATGGAACCAATTTAGCAATGCTCCCTCTGTCTCCTCCTGTGTAGATCGGTCCAATTCCTGTGCTGTACATCTGGTCCAACCTCCAGCTCAGTAACAAGCAGACACCACCATGGGGGATGGAGGAGGAGGGGTAGGGGGGGGGGGGGTATTTTTAACAAAAACTTAGAAACCCTCAAACAGAAACCAAGCATGAGACCTTTACTTGGAGTAGGGTGTTGCTGGTGTTTATTCATTCATCAGTTAGGTTCCATAGTTAGGGGAAATGTAAACAAGCACAAACACATATACACACACACTACTAATTCAAACACTGTAATTCTCTCTCTCTCTCTCTCTCTCTCTCTCTCTCTCTCTCTCTCTCTCTCTCTCCCACACACACACACACGCACAGTCTTGGACACACAATTCAGTCCCATTCAAAATCCTATTTTCCCTAACCCTAAACCTAACCCTAACCCGTACTCTTTCCCTAACCCTAACCTTAACCCTAACCCTAAACCTAACCCTAGCTCCTAACCCTAACCCTAAAACTAACCCTAGCTCCTAAACCTAATTCTACAACTAATCCTAACCTTAACCCTAAACCCCCTGAAATAGCATTTGACCTTGTGGGGACCAACAAAATGTCCCCAGTTGGTCAATTTTTTGTTTGTTTACTATTCTTGTAGAGACTTCTGATCCCCACAAGAATAGTTCAACACGTCCACGCACGCACGCACGCACGCACACACGCACGCACACACACACACACACACACACACACACACACACAAAAAAACACACTGACACACACACACACACACACACACACACACACACACACACACACACACACACACACACACACACACACACACACACACACACAAACACAGCAAGCGCCGCTTCTGGCTGGACCCCTCTGGTCAGGGCAAGTGCCAAGCCCCAGCCCGAACACTGGAACACTGGGAGGCTTGTGCCTGCTTTTGGAGCCACTGGCTTTCTCTCGACCTTGTTTCAAAATACACTGCGGTTTCAAGGAACAGCACTCTCAGCAGTTGGGAGGCCAGCCATGGAAAATGTAGACACAACAAGAAAAAACAGGAGGGAAAAAAGGGGCGGTGTAATTTATGTGCTCATTCACATTTGTTGCAGTGGGCATTTTCCTGATGCTTTTAACACACTTTAGGGAAGAGTTGTTAGGAGTTTGAAATCTAAAAGTGAAACGAAAAAGGATCTCAACACGGCTGAAATGTGAGACGACGCAACTCTGTAACATGTTGCGAAACGAGTTCATGCTATTCCTGTAAGAGTTTCAAAATGCTGTAGGCCTACACCTTCCACACAGGGTTTCTCTGGAAGTAACTATCAGCTCAGGATTGTTGGCATTACGTGCTACATTAACAGAAGAAACACATCTTGTAATGAGAAAGTCTCACAGTCTAATATCAAACGCCATTGTCAATTCCCATGAGAACTCAGCCAAAGAACACAAGGCTATCCCTCTGTGGTGAGAGTGCTGATCATGCAAAGCCTGGAGTGACACAGACAGCCTAGTAGGTCTGACATCTCACCTGACGTCTACTGCATAATAATACCTTGTCGCACTAATGGTTTGTGTAATGACTGCTTTACCCTGTAATCTCTCCCCCGTTCTGTCTGTGGTAATGGCTGAAATATCAACCCGGGCTGTAATGATATCAGTGATGTAGCAAAGACCACTTGTAGTGGTGAGATCAGCTGAGTGAGATAGATGTAGAGTCTGGACAGGCACTTTGTTCGATAGCCGGCATGAAGTGCTCTTAGAGAGATCGGTTGCTAGGTTTCTCTTGAGGCCACTCATTGATTGCGGAGTGGGAGTCGACTTCGTTGGATGTTTAAAGGCAAGTGCCTGGAGATGGGTTAGTAAAAAGACAGACAGACACACACACACACACCTGCACTGACTCTCCGCACCTTAGCACTCAGTCACTCAGTCATTATACACACATTCATGCCACACACACATCACAACTGCTGCTACCAAACTCTTATTTACTATTGCTAATACTGCACAATTTAAACACTTGCCTCTGAATCCCATCTTCCCCAAAACAGGGTAAATATTGGACTATAAATTGTACCTTCCTGTGTTATACTTATGCTCAAATGTTTATTCTATTCTACTGAGCCATTTACTTTATGTTCGTGTTCTTATCTTATATTATTTCCTATTGAGGTTTCATTGTCGAGAAGGAACCTGCAAGTAAGCATTTCATTGGACAGTGTATAGCATGGCTATCCTGTACATACAAATAATAAAACTTGAAACTTGAAACACACACATGAACACACACTCGACACAGCAAAGTCTGGGTCCTGTAACAGTCTCTGTTTAGTCTCGGTCAACGGACAATAACCTAATAAGCGTGGATAGGGATGCTCTGGGTCTCACTTTCAAAATCGGCTTGTAGAGTAACAGCCATTTGAACACGTCATTACCCACATTAAAACATCCAGGTGTGGTTGAAGAAGTAACTTAAAACAAGTACATCAAACACTCAGCAGACTTTCATTTCCCTTTCATCCTTTTATTTCCATGACTGCTAGATATCTCTGGCGCTACCTTTAAGGTGTGTATTCTGTGTTCAAGCCCCCATACCGAAAGTCATCGGAGCAAAGCAGCAATTGTGCTTGATGATCGTCTCCGGATGGTCCTTGTCTGTCTGTCTCCTCTGTAATCCCTGGTGTTTTATGCCCAACACAAAGATCTACTCTAACTCTGAACACATAGAAAGATAAACAGTGATGAACTATAAAGATGGGTGAGGAGACCTGAAAGCTTAGCCAAAGAGATGTGCTATGCGATCAACATCCTTTTTCTTGTTTGTGTGCATTATTATACATGGAAAATACAGTGCCTTGCAAAAGTATTCACCCCTCTTGGTGTTTTTCCTATTTTGTTGCATTACAACCTGTAATTTAAATTGATTTTTATTTGGATTTCATGTAATGGACATACACAAATAGTCCAAATCGGTGAAGTGAAATGAAAAAAAGTATAAAAAATAAAAAACGGATAAGTGGTGCGTGCATATGTATTCACCCCCTTAATAAGATCTGGTGCAAGCAATTACCTTTAGAAGTCACATAATTAGTTAAATAAAGTCCACCTGTGTGCAATCTAAGTGTCACATGATCTGTCACATGATCTCAGTATATATACACCTGTTCTGAAAGGCCCCAGAGTCTGCAACACCACTAAGCAAGGGGCACAACGAAGCAAGCAGCACTATGATGACCAAGGAGCTCTCCAAACAGGTCAGGAACAAAGTAGTGGAGAAGTAAAGATCAGGGTTGGGTTATAAAAAAAATATCAGAAACTTTGAAAATTGAAAGAATATGGCACCACAACAAACCTTCCAAGAGAGGGCCGCCCACCAAAACTCACAAAACAGGCAAGGAGGGCATTAATCAGAGAGGCAACAAAGAGACCAAAGATAACCCTGAAGGAGCTGCAAAGCTCCACAGCGGGGATTGGAGCCGTACACTCCACAGAGCTGGGCTTTATGGAAGAGTGGCCAGAAAAAAATAAGCAAACATGTCTGGTGTTCGCCAAAAGGCATGTGGGAGACTCCCCAAACAGATGAGTTTAAAATTGAGCTTTTTAGCCATCAAGGAAAACGCTATGACTGGTGCAAACCCAACACCTCTCATCACCCTGAGAACAGCATCCCCACAGTGAAGCATGGTGGTGGCCGGATCATGCTGTGGGGATGTTTTTCATCGGCAGGGACTGGGAAACTGGTCAGAATTGAAGGAATGATGGATGGCGCTAAACACAGGGAAATTCTTGAGGGAAACCTGTTTCAGTCTTTCAGAGATTTGAGACTAGGACGGAGGTTCACCTTTCAGCAGGACAATGACTCTTAAGCATACTGCTAAAGCAACACTTGAGTGGTTAAGGGGAAACATTTAAATGTCTTGGTATGGCCTAGTCAAAGCCCAGACCTCAATCCAATTCAGAATCTGTGGTATGACTTAAAGATTGTTGTACACCAGCGGAACCCATCCAACTTGAAGGAGCTGGAGCAGTTTTGCCTTGAAGAATGGGAAAAAATCCCAGTGGCTAGATGTGCCAAGCTTATAGAGACATACCCCAAGAGACTTGCAGCTGTAATTGCAGCAAAAGGTGGCTCTACAAAGTATTGACTTTGGGGGGTGAAAAGTTATGCACACTCAAGTTCAGTTTCTTGTCTTATTTCTTGTTTGTTTCACAATAGAAAATATTTTGCATCTTCAAAGTGGTAGGCATGTTGTGTAAATCACATGATACAAACCCCTCAAAAATCTATTTTAATCCCAGGGTGTAATAGGAAAAAATAGGAAAAATGCCAAGGGGGCTGAATACTTTCGCAAGCCACTGTACTGTAAATTGTTTTATATACATTTTTACAAGTTTGAGTTCGCAAAAGGCAATTCATTTTTTTTTCACGCAGACATTTATTTTAGATAACTCATCAACAATGGCCTCTTACAGTACAATCAGGTGGTGTTGGTGTGCCCACCTCCATACACTGAGTGTACAAAACATTAGGAACACGCCCCCCAACCCTCCACCCCTTTTTGACCTCAGAACAGACTCAATTTGTCAGGTCATGGACTCTACAAGGTGTGGAAAGCGTTCCACCGGATGCTGGCCCATTTTGACTCCAATGCTTCCAACAGTTGTGTCTGGATGTCCATTGGGTGGTGGACCATTCTTGATACACACGGGAAACTGTTGAGCATGAAAAAGCATTGCAGTTCCTGACACAATCCGGTGCGCCTGGCACCTACTACCATACCCTGTTCAAAGGAACTTAAATATTTTGTCTTGCCCATTCACCCTCTGAATGGCACACATACACAATCAACGTCTCAATTGATTCAAGGCTTAAAAATGATTCTTTAACCGATCTCCTCCCCTTCACCTACACTGATTGAAGTGGATCTAACAAGTAACATCAATAAGTGATCATAGCGTTCACCTGGATTCACCTGGTCAGTCTATGTCACATCTCAATGAATGTGTTGTACACTCAGTGTGTGTGACAACAAATACAAACTTGCTACACTTTTTAATATTGATTTCTTCAATCCTCTTCAGGTGTGTGTAATACCTAAGGATCTGCATTCAACATGTTTTGTCTGTTCTGCCCATTCACACCTACACTTTCACACACCATTGAGATATGAGTGACAAGTCGTCACGCCTATGACAAAACTGAAAGAAAACTACTTTACAACCGTTCGTCTAAAATCAGATTCACACACAGCTATAATGTTGCCCAAAACTGAAATGGAGAGAGAGAGAGGAAACACAGAGAGCAGGGGAGAGACCGGAGAAGGAGTGAGGGAATGAGAAAAAGGGAGGGGGGGGGGTTGCTTCCTGTCGCCATTCCTCCCTGCCCACATAGACAGCCAGGGAATCTGGGCGGACTGCAGGCCACATGACATTTCAGTCCCTCTGCTAAAGAGTGATGTGTTCCTCCTCTCTCCCTCCCTCTTCCTACCCTTCAAAGCTTCGACATGTCATCTCCCACCACAAAAACAGAGGTGGGAAGACTCTCTGGCGCTACTGCTGCCTCAGGGTGTCTGGCGCTAAAGCTGCCTGCAAATAAAGCAGGGAGAAGAGGAGGATGGGAGGGAAAGAGAGAGAGAGAGAGAGATGGTGTGTTTTAAAGCGAGGTTCGTAAAGCCAAGGGCATCAAAGTGTGTGTGGATAGGAGCTGTTATTAAGGTGAACACAGAGAGGAGAGAGATGAGACCTGTCTGTTTTAAGCGACACCGCCCCAACTACACTCCATGTCTCCTGTTTCTCTCTCAAACAGACACGCAGAGGATAACTGAAGTCAGGCCATGAAGAAAGGTTTTTAAAAAACACACACACACACACGCACACGCACGTGCATGCACACACCCACAATGGTCAAATGAAGAGGCTCTGGGACACTGTCTGTGTGGCTCTAGACCCCATCACAACCACAAAGACACAAGGATGATACCCATTGAGGTCGAGGAAATGGATCACACTGATCCCCTAATGTAAAATGCATGTGACATTAATCTCTTTCACGTTCCATATCTGCTCCAATTCGACAGCAATTTTCTCCAAGGCACAGAGCTTGTTGTGACTCTAAAAGCCTAGATGGCCATTCCTGGTGAGTGGATGAATCTGGGCCAACTGTTTGCTGCTCAAAGACCACTACATTTGCAGATTGGTTTAAGGCGTAATTATGCACTTGGCTTTTGAACTCCCGAGGGTTTCTGAAAGAATGAATGTGATTGGCTCAGAGACAAAGTAAGCCCATTTTGACCAAATGACGCTGAGCCCATTGGCTGCCTGTGAGAGGACGAAGCCACAAGATCTGGCAATAAGCACATCTCTGAGAGGTCCAATTATGGGCCCCGGAGACCAAGTGGTCTTACCAAGCTATTAAACCAAGAGACATACCACTTAATCAGGCCAAAATATATGTACACAGACGACTCAAGCAAAGAGATGAGACGAGATTAGAGGAGATGAGATGAGATAACTAGGTTACAGCTGCTATTATTATATCGACCTGTTTGAACTATTTTGAATCTACTTTCAAGCTTGTGAGTAGAACTGTTTCACACCCTGAAACACTTCACATTGACGTGAGCTCAAATAAATACAAGCCATTTCCAAGCAACTGTTTGTGGGTTGTCCCAATGCCTCTTGAAAACTCTCACACACATCATAGTGTTATGTAGGCCTTTAGGCATACAGCGAGAGCTACAAGTAGGCCTAAAGCGTCTCCAAATATTTGGACAACTTCAAAGCCTATAGGTCTACACTCTTAGAAGAAAGATGCTATCTAGAACCTAAAAGGTTTCTTTGGCTGTCCCCATGGGAGAGCCCTTTGAAGAACCCTTTTTGGTTACAGGTAGAACACTTTTGGTTCCAGGCAGAACCATGTTGAGTTCCATGTAGAACCCTTTCCACAGAGGGTTCTACGCAGAACCCAAAATAATTCTACCTGGAACCAAAAAGGGTTCTCCTATGGGGAAAGCCGAGGAACCCGTTTGGAACCCTTTTTTCTAAGAGTGGATACTTCACTGGCTCCGACAGAGAGCTCAAAATCAGTTACTGAGGATACTGCTGTGTTTGTGTTTGTTGCGTTTGTATCGTTCCAGTGTATCGTTCCAGCATGCACCTGACATCACTACCAAACAGCATATAAGATACGGCGTCCACAAGACCAGCTCCTGTCTGAGAGTGGTTGCCAGGGGTTACCTTCACCATGACGGCCGCTCTTTTCAGATTGTTTGGTTTGGAAGCTGATCATTGTGTTGTTGTGTCAAATAGGACCGTCAAGCATAACAAAACACCCGTATCTCCTCAAGAGAATGTCAAGGGAGCATAGTAAGGCCTACAAAAGCATTTAACATGTTGAAGTATGGTGAGCTTATGGAAATGAGACTCTCTCTGGCAAATACAACAGCCATTCCAGATTGTTCTGCCAACGGCTCTGTATTCATTTCTGTAAGTTGCCCCTACAGACACTGATCTCAGGCCAGTTTGACACTTTCCTAGTGGCTTTGGGATGGGTAAACTGATCCTAGTTCTGTACCTAGAGCCACAGATTCCCAGAGTGGTTCATATCCCCAACGCCACATGGGAGCGGGAGCCCACACAAAGCCCCAGCTTGGCCCAGCCTGCAGTGTCAGACAGTGGGGCTTCACCCTGACACAGAGAGCCTCAAAGGCCAAATTTATGGCTCTCTAGAGAAACCACACAAAAGTACCACAGGGCACTAAACGAGAAAAACAACTTGAGGAACAAGAGAGCCGAGTGAGGCATTAAGGCCAACTCCAACAGTGAAAACGGATGATAATTTATAGTCAGAAAGCAGACTTAGTCCAACGCCTACCATTGTGAAGGATGTTACTTTCTCTTGAAAATGTCTGTCTGTGTCGGATTGTTATATAACAAGAAAGCGATGAACGTGTGGTGATAACATCGGAGGTAATGCACAACTTTAATTGATGGAACAGTAATTGTATCCGGAGGTCTAGGATAGACATCAAATCTATGTGGCGGTTTAAACTAGAGATTGATTTGTGTCATGATGATCCAACAGTCATTACATGATCGGAAAAGCAAGATAACAGGTTATTTGTCTTCACAAAGTTAAATCATTATAGTATACATATTTGTTTGAAGTTGAGACCTGGCTGTTTCATAAAGTGTGCAATGTCTGTTTTGTAAAGCTCCGAAATAAGTGGAGCTGGAAATATGCTGACATTATGATGTCTCGGAGTTGGAGATCACCAAAAAGGGTCACAACCGCAAACAAACAAAGGAGTTATATTTAAATACATGCCTCATTCTTACTCATCCCTCCTATTCAGTTTAATCACATACAGAAGATGTGATTGTTTTGTAGCCTGCTTTTGAATAATGTTGTGTTCAATTCTTTACAATGTATGACAATGAATGAAAGAAAGCCACATAGACTAAGACCTATTCAAACAACTATAGTCCAGTCAAACAGACTTGTTTTAGAAATATGAATTCAAATGTCAGGTCATGGTATTTTATAGGTTTAAAATTTAGCCAAGACTGCCCCCTCCTGGAGAACTGAATAAATGCAGTTCATTTATTTTTATTTTTATTTAACCTTCATTTATTCATTCATGGAAAGACTGGCCAACAAACTCAATCTAAACACATTCAAACTAGTGTTGTTGGTACATAAATTGTCTGTCACTTACATTTGTGACGATTAAATAATACAAAACATCAATACTGCATTTAAAAAGAAACAAATAAAAACACTGCAAGATATCTTTAAGTACGTGGTGCAAGTGATCAATGTGGTTTGAGATTCCATGCCGATTATTATAGCAATGGTGATGATTTCCACCGACCTGCGACCCTGAACATGCAGGCTTTCTCTGATTACATAAGAAGACATTTATTGTTACTCGTTTTAAGGTCGAATAAATGCTGATACATTAGTTTGTAAGGTAGCTTTAACATTAGGCTATTTACTGTCTGACAAAAGTAACATTGAACTGTGTTCGGTTGACAACACAACCAGATATCAACACTTAAAGTAGATGTAGATCTGAGCCACTGGCTTAATCCTATTCTTTTATTTCTTTACCTTTTATTTTGGGTTGAGATGGAGACGTGAATCCAACATATAATTTGTTAACTTGTCGACAAGTTAATAGGCTATTAACCGTATTATCAAAAAATTATATTGATACTGTAGCTCTATCTGTGCCACCGAGTCAGGCTTTAATTCCAGTTTGTCTACAAATGAATAACTTATATGTTGGGTTCACATTTCCATTTCAACCAAAAATCTAAGTTAAAGAATAGGACTAAATCAAATGTAACTTTAATTTCACTTTAAATACATCCTAGTCTTTAAATAAAATTTTCGGATGAGATGAGATTCACAGAGGAGACTCCAACACATTTCTTATTGACTTGCAGATTGTGTTTTAAATCAACCGAAGCTTGAACCCCTATATGTACTGTCTATTTCTTGTTGAATCCTGGGTTGAATTGAATCGATGGCTGTTGATGAGTGCTACACAGGCCTAAAGAGGATCATTGATGACATGGTGTATGAACGATAAGTTCATAACCTATTCTTTGGAATGACTTCAATAGCAACACTGAATCTTTTAAGTGGACATTTCTCAACAATCATTCACACGATAGCACATTGGTTATAGTCAGTAACAAATGTCAAATCTAAGCTTGGTTAAAACCCTGGATGGGAGACTGAAGCGATAGCTGTAGGTATATCAACTTTCCAGTAAGAGGTGCTGCCCAGTTTACAGTTTCTTTCTTATATTATGTGTTATCGCATGTGCAGCAAAAAAAAGGAACAAGAATTTAAGACATATTAGAACGAGCAATATCAGAGAGTGCAATGTCAGAGTCAGGAATATACTGTAAATAACTATACACTCAGTATACGAAACATTAAGAACACCTGCTCTTTCCATGACATAGACTGACCAGGTGAATCCAGGCAAAGCTATGATCCCTTATTGATGTCACTTGTTAAATCTACTTCAATCAGTGTCGATGAAGGGGAGGAGACAGGTTAAAGAAGGATTTTTAAGCCTTGAGACACTTGAGACATGGATTGTGTATGTGTGCCACTCAGAGGGTGTCACGCCCTGACCTTAGAGAGCCTTTTTATTGATCTATTTGGTTAGGTCAGGGTGTGATTTGGGTGGGCATTCTATGTTTTCCGTTTCTTTGTTTTTGGCCAAGTATGGTTCCCAATCAGAGGCAGCTGTCTATCGTTGTCTCTGATTGGGGATCATACTTAGGCAGCCCTTTTCCCACCATTAGTTTTTGGGATCTTGTTTTCTGTTTAGTGTTTCTGCCTGACAGAACTGTGCGCTTTCGTTTTCACATTTGTTATTTTGTTTGAGTGTTTTTTTGAAATAAAGGAATCATGAACACTTACCACGCTGCGCCTTGGTCCACTCTTCATACCACCAACGAGAGCCGTTATAGAAGATCCCACCAAAAACGGACCAAGCAGCGTGGCCAGGAGGACTGGACATGGGACGACATCCTGGACGGCAAAGGATCCTGGATGTGGGAGGAGATCCTGGCCCGAAGGGATTGCCTCCCATGGGAACAGGTGGAAGCAGCGAGGGAGGAACGGCGACGAGACCCGGAGTCACGGCAACGACGGAAGCCCGAGAGGCAGCTGCCCAATTTTTTGGGGGGGGTACACGGGCAGATTGACGGAGTCAGGGTTTAGACCTGAAACAACTCCCCGTGCTTACCATGGGGAGCGAGTGACCGGTCAGGCACTGTGTTATGCTGTGATGCGCACTGTGTCTCCAGTGCGCATTCACAGCCCGGTGCGCTCTGTGCTAGCTCCCCGCATTTGCCGTGCTAGAGTGGGCATTCAGCCAGGACGGAGTGTGCCGGCTCAGCGCTCCTGGTCTCCGGTGCATCTCTTCGGCCCAGGATATCCTGCGCCGGCTCTGCGCACTGTGTCTTCGGTGCGCCTTCACAGCCCAGTGCGTCCTGTGCCAGCGCCCCGCATCCAGCCAGGATGGGTTTTGCCAGGTCTACGCTCGAGACCTCCAGTGCGCCTCCACGGCCCAGTGTATCTGGTGCCTGCTCCACGCACCAGGCTTCCAGTGCATCTCCCCAGTCCGGTGAGACCTGTTCCGGCTCCACGTACCAGGCCTCCAGTGTGTCTCCCCAGCCTGGTAAGCCCTGTGGCAGCTCCACGCACCAGGCTGCCAGTACGTCTCCTCAGTCCGGTGAGACGTGTTCCGGCTCCACGTACGAAACCTCCAGTGATGATCCATGGTCCGAAGCCTCCAGTGATGATCCATGGTCCGAAGCCTCCAGTGATGATCCATGGCACGAAGCCTACAGTGATGATCCATGGCCCGGAGCCTGTAGTTATGATCCATGGCACGAAGCCTCCAGTGATAATCCATGGCCCAGAGCCTCCAGTGATAATCCATGGCACGGAGCCTCCAGTGATGATCCATGGCCCGGAGCCTCCAGTGATGATCCATGGCACGGAGCCTCCAGTGATGATCCATGGCCCGGAGCCTGTAGTGATCATCCATGGCACGAAGCCTCCAGTGATGACGGTCCCCAGTCCGGAGTCTCCAGCGACAGTCCCCAGTCCGGAGCCTCCAGCGACGGTCCGCAGTCCGGAGTCTCCAGATGCGGTCCGCAGTCCGGAGTCTCCAGCGGGGGTCCGCAGTCCGGAGTCTCCAGCGGCGGTCCGCAGTCCGGAGTCTCCAGCGGCGGTCCGCAGTCCGGAGCCTCCAGCGGCGGTCTGCAGTCCGGAGCCTCCAGCGGCGGTCGGCAGTCCAGAGCCTCCATCGACGATCCACGGTCCGGTTCCTCCGGAAACGATTCACAGTCCAGAGTCTCCGGCGACAATCCACGGTCCGGTTCCACGGAAGCTGTTACTAACCGGCTACCACCAGGTACTCTACCCTGCACCGTAGAGACTGTTACTAACCGGCTACCACCAGGTACTCTACCCTGCACTGTAGAGACTGTGACTAACCGGCTACCACCAGGTACTCTACCCTGTACCTTAGAGACTGTTACTAACCGGCTACCACCAGGTACTCTACCCTGCACCATAGAGACTATTACTTACCGGCTACCACCAGGTACTCTATGCTGTACCTTCGAGAATGTTACTAACCGGCTACCACCAGGTACTCTACCCTGCACCATAGAGACTATTACTTACCGGCTACCACCAGGTACTCTATGCTGTACCTTAGAGAATGTTACTAACCGGCTACCACCAGGTACTCTACCCTGCACCTTAGAGACAGTGATTAACCGGCTGCCACCAGGTACTCTGCCCTGCACCGTAGAGACTATTACTTACCGGCTATCACCAGGTACTCTATGCTGTACCTTCGAGAATGTTACTAACCGGCTACCACCAGGTACTCTACCCTGCACCTTAGAGACAGTGATTAACCGGCTGCCACCAGGTACTCTGCCCTGCACCGTAGAGACTTTTACTAACCGGCTACCACCAGGTACTCTACCCTGCACCGTAGAGACTGTTACTAACCGGCTACCACCAGGTACTCTACCCTGCACCGTAGAGACTATTACTAACCGGCTACCACCAGGTACTCTACCCTGCACCGTAGAGACTATTACTAACCGACTACCACCAGGTACTCTACCCTGCACCTTAGAGACTGTTACTAACCGGCTACCACCAGGTACTCTACCCTGCACCGTAGAGACTGTTACTAACCGGCTACCACCAGGTACTCTACCCTGCACCTTAGAGACTGTTACTAACCGGCTACCACCAGGTACTCTACCCTACACCTTAGAAACTGTTACTAACCGGCTACCACCAGGTACTCTACCCTGCACCTTAGAGACTGTTACTAACCGGCTACCACCAGGTACTCTACCCTGCACCTTAGAGACTGTTACTAACCGGCTACCACCAGGTACTCTACCCTACTACACCTTAGAGACTGTTACTAACCGGCTACCACCAGGTACTCTACCCTGCACCTTAGAGACTGTTACTAACCGGCTACCATCAGGTACTCTACCCTGCACCTTAGAGACTGTTACTAACCGGCTACCACCAGGTACTCTACCCTGCACCTTAGAGACTGTTACTAACCGGCTACCACCAGGTACTCTACCCTACACCTTAGAGACTGTTACTAACCGGCTACCACCAGGTACTCTACCCTGCACCTTAGAGACTGTTACTAACCGGCTACCACCAGGTACTCTACCCTGCACCTTAGAGACTGTTACTAACCGGCTACCACCAGGTACTCTACCCTGCACCTTAGAGACTGTTACTAACCGGCTACCACCAGGTACTCTACCCTACTACACCTTAGAGACTGTTACTAACCGGCTACCACCAGGTACTCTACCCTGCACCTTAGAGACTGTTACTAACCGGCTACCACCAGGTACTCTACCCTGCACCTTAGAGACTGTTACTAACCGGCTACCACCAGGTACTCTACCCTGCACCTTAGAGACTGTTACTAACCGGCTACCACCAGGTACTCTACCCTACACCTTAGAGACTGTTACTAACCGGCTACCACCAGGTACTCTACCCTGCACCTTAGAGACTGTTACTAACCGGCTACCACCAGGTACTCTACCCTGCACCGTAGAGACTATTACTAACCGGCTACCACCAGGTACTCTACCCTGCACCTTAGAGACTGTTACTAACCGGCTACCACCAGGTACTCTACCCTGCACCTTAGAGACTGTTACTAACCGGCTACCACCAGGTACTCTACCCTGCACCGTAGAGACTGTTACTAACCGGCTACCACCAGGTACTCTACCCTGCACCTTAGAGACTGTTACTAACCGGCTACCACCAGGTACTCTACCCTGCACCGTAGAGACTGTTACTAACCGGCTACCACCAGGTACTCTACCCTGCACCGTAGAGACTGTTACTAACCGGCTACCACCAGGTACTCTACCCTGCACCTTAGAGACTGTTACTAACCGGCTACCACCAGGTACTCTACCCTGCACCGTAGAGACTGTTACTAACCGGCTACCACCAGGTACTCTACCCTGCACCTTAGAGACTGTTACTAACCGGCTACCACCAGCTACTCTACCCTACACCTTAGAAACTGTTACTAACCGGCTACCACCAGGTACTCTACCCTGCACCGTAGAGACTTCTGCACACTATAATAATGTTTCTATACTGTTTCACAGACTTTATATGTATATACTGTATTCTAGTCAAGGCTCATCTTATATAACTACTACTGTACACACCTTTTCTATTCATATACTGTCCATACTGTCTATATACACCATTCACATACATATACATTGAGTATACCAAACCTAATAGTGAAAACCTCTCTGCATAAAGAATCAAAAGGTGAAAGGCAGTGAGACGTTATATTCTTTCCTTTGTTGTATCAATCAGATCAAACGTTTGTCATGATGACTAAGATAGGCCTCGGGTCAAAATGTTGTGCAATAAAGGTGTTATGGGGCAATATACAGAGTGTACCAAACATGAATAACAAATGTTGAGTTGAACAAGTGGCATCAATAAAGGATCACAGCTTTCACCTGGATTCACTTGGTCAGTCTATGGAAAGAGCATGTGTTCTTAATGTTTTGTATACGGAGTGTACGTCTATAGCGCAGATTCAACGGGTGCTTTTGTGATCCAAGATCAGTTTGGCATTCTCAGCTCGAACTGTTAAGGTTAGGATTTAGGGGGAATAAACTAATCATAGATCTTTGCTTAGGGCCAATATACAGTCCCAATGCAGTCTGGTATACAAATATGTATTGGTATAGGATCCTCTTAGTTTTGAGTCAGACTGGAAATGCCTCAGAGCTTCTGTCTACAGCTCACTACTAATTTAGCGCTACTAGGACAGGAACCTCATCCAAGACCTCTTGAATAATATCAGGCCTACTGAACGGAAGGCTGCGCAACAGCCAGTGTGGCATTTTAAAACGAAACACACCAGAGTGTTTCCCCGTTGAATAATGTTTAGATTTGTGCCTGTTAACAACCTAACATTAAACAGAAAAAAAAGTTGAAGCCTACTCTTGAACTACACAAAAGCAGTTATGACGGTCAGGCATTACATAGCCTAGCTACTGTATATCACACCGTGTTCAAATACTATACAGACACATTCCTCAAAGAGACCGTTCAAATCTCCTCTGGTCACCTCGTATTCCACTGAGCCGTCCCCACTTAGTTCCATGAATGGACTAATTTGTCCCTGTTAAAATTATTCCCAGATTATGTGTAGATGATCAAAGAGGAATACATGCAGTGTGCCTTAGGGGAAAGCAACTGTATCAGACAAATGGAAGGTGATGACAGGAGGCCTCCTGACTAAACTCGCAATATGTTACTATCTGTGGCCATCTGATAACACACAGCATCTGTCAATACCAGATTACAGATGACAATTTAGACATTGGGTGTCGTATATCACAGGTTGGTTGAGGCCTCTGCTTTAGTGAATGTATAGTCCGCCTTCTAGTGGCATCTAGATGTAAGTACAGGTTTAGTCGATCAGACCTTGGTCCGCCAGCGTGCAGGGTGGGCAGGGTTTGCCCTTCTGGGACTATTCCATTGATTGGTTCAAATTAAATCCTCAAAGTAATCATTGAGTGTACAACCCCCATATCATTCAAATGAAACAAAGAGTTAAATTGAAGTCAGGAACGCACAAGTCACATTATTGCAAAGAGGGCTCAAATTTGATATTTAGCCTACCTCCAGAGGACTCCGGAGGCCATTACCGGATACAAATAAATGTTGCATGTCTCGTGAATGACGCAGCCAATCAGGTACAAAACCAATCTTATTGGAAAGATAACTAATTCCATGAGAGCACAGACTGTTCCTCTTGTACTTGGTAAGTGCAGATACTTCATTTTTTGTGTACCTTTATTTAACTAGGCAAGTCAGTTAAGAACAAATTCTTATTTTCAATGACGGCCTAGGAACAGTGGGTTAACTGCCTTGTTCAGAGGCAGAACGACAGATTTTTACTTTGTCAGCTCGGGGATTCGATTTCACAACCATTCAGTTACTGGCCCAACGCTCTAACCACTAGGCTACCTGCATATCAAAGCAGGTACTGTAGAATGCTCCCACATTTCAAGAATATAAAGCTTTTTTCTAGTCTTGGGCAAGTTGCAGACTACCAAGAAAGTAATCTAAGGCAAAAATAACATTATTGCAGCTATGTAACTGGGTTCAAGAGGTTCAAAGGAAATACATTATACTTGAAATCAGGTAATTTCTCTATGGAGCAATCCTCAATAGCCCTGAATCCATCCGTATTCATTGACATGTTCTGCAGCTATGAATAGAGTGAGAATGGAAGCCTCCCATTGAATTTCTGTTGGACAGTTCTGTATTCAGGACATTTTGAACATGGTTCTTGTAGGGACATGACTGGACTTTGGACATGCTGTGGCCACGCTCATAGAGTACTGCACAGTGGTGCACCTGTTGGAAAATGTCACCCCTACTGCTTGATGAGATGACATGCAAATACTATGACATTGAGACAACGCAGCAAATGGCCAATTACCATGTTGATATTTTATTGACTTTCAGAAATTGTAATGATACAATTTCTTCAAAAGCATGGACAGAAGTGATGCAGTGATCCATGTCAAGTCCAAATCAAGCCCAGTGGAAGGCTTGGGTTGTTCAACTGCCACTGGTTTATGCTGTGTAACATGGAAAAATATTGGCGTAGTCATTATAGGAGCCCATTGTAGGAAGCCATTTCACATGCAAATGAAGGACCTCTGATTCCTTTTGATTCACCACTCAACGTTAGCCGTCTTTTAGTCTGTGGGCACACGACACAAGGGCTGTTCTGGTGTAATTGCCTTTCAGCTCAAATTGCCGTATGTTTTTCTTGCTTTGTGGAGCACCTGTGCAGAGTTCAAAGCATTTGATGTGTGTGTCACCCAGATTTCAAGAGGATGTCCTTAGAACACCCAATTGACAAGTAATTGCTCCTCGAATACTTTTTATGTCCAGATTATGCTGGAAGAAATATACTGCTCATAATAAAAGGTTATATGATTGAAGTAAAAAAGCAAGCATTTTATATGGACTAACCAAATATCATATAAAAGGCTACATTACACCGTAATTACCCTCTAGAGATAAATGGATGGCCTTTGCAAAACATTTAGTCACTTATATATAAAAAATAAACACATACATATACTGTTACTGTTTTTCACAATTCCTGACATTTAATCCCAGTAAAAATTCCCTGTCTTAGGTCAGTTAGGATCACCACTTTATTTTAAGAATGTGAAATGTCAGAATAATAGTAGAGAGAATTATTTATTTCAGCTTTTATTTCATTTATCACATTCTCAGTGGGTCAGACGTTTACATACACTCAATTAGTATTTGGTAGCATTGCCTTTAAATTGTTTAACTTGGGTCAAACGTTTCGGGTAGCCTTCCACAAGCTTCCCACAATAAGTTGGGTGAATTTTGGCCCCTTCCTCCTGAGAGAGCTGGTGTAACTGAGTCAGGTTTGTAGGCCTCCTTGCTTGCACACGCTTTTTCAGTTCTGCCCACACATTTTCTATAGGATTGAGGTTAGGGATTTGTGATGACCACTCTAATACCTTCACTTTGTTGTCCTTAAGCCATTTTGACACAACTTTGTAAGTATGCTTGGGGTCATTGTCCATTTGGAAGACCCATTAGCAACCAAGCTTTAACTTCCTGACTGATGTCTTGAGATGTTGCTTCAATATATCCACATCATTTTCCTACCTCATGATGGTCTCTATTTTGTGAAGTGCAGCAGTCCCTCCTGCAGCAAAGCACCCCCACAACCTGATGCTGCCACCCCCGTGCTTCACGGTTGGGATGGTGTTCTTCGACTTGCAAGCCTCCCCCTTTTTCCTCCAAACATAACAATGGTCATTATGGCCAAACAGTTTCATCAGACCAGAGGACATTTCTACAAAAAGTACGATCTTGTCCACATGTGCAGTTGCAAACCGTAGTCTGGCATTTTTATGGCGGTTTTGGAGCACTGGCTTCTTCCTAGCTGAGGGGCTTTTCAGGTTATGTCGATATAGGACTCGTTTTACTGTGGACATAGATACTTTTGTACCTGTTTCCTCCAGCATCTTCACAAGGTCCTTTGCTGTTGTTCTTGCACTTTTCACACCAAGGTACGTTCATCTCTAGGAGACAGAAGACGTCTCCTTCCTGAGCGGTATGACGGCTGCGTGGTCCCATGGTGTTTATACTTGCATACTATTGTTTGTACAGATGAACGTGGTACCTTCAGGCGTTTGGAAATTACTCCCAAGGACGAACCAGACTTGTGGAGGTCTACAATTTTTTCTGAGGTCTTGGCTGATTTCTTTAGATTTTCCCATGATGTCAAGCAAAGAGGTACTGAGTTTGAAGGTAGGCCTTGAAATACATCCACAGGTACACCTCCAATTGATTCAAATGATGTCAATTAGCCTATCAGAAGCTTCTAAAGCCATGACATCATTTTCTGGATTTTTCCAAGCTGTTTAAAGGCACAGTCAACTTAGTGTATGTAAACTTCTGACCCACTGGAATTATGATACAGTGAATTATAAGTGAAATAATCTGTCTGTAAACAATTGTTGGAAAAATTACTTGTGTCATGCACAAAGTAGATGTCCTAACCGACTTGCCAAAACTATAGTTTGTTAACAAGAAATTTGTGGAGTGGTTGAAAAACGAGTTTTAATGACTCCAACCTAAGTGTATGTAAACTTCTGACTACAACTGTCCAATATATATACAAAGTATGTGGACACCGCTTCAAATTTGTGGATTCGGCTATTTCAGCCACAACCATTGCTGACAGGTGTATAAAATTGAGTAAACAGCAATGGGTTCTCCATATAAACATTGGCAGTAGAATGGCCTTACTGAAGAGCTCAAGGACTTTTAACGTGCCACTGTCACAGGATGCTACCTTTCCAACAGGTCAGTTCGTTAAATTTCTGGAAAAATAGTCTGTCCTTGATTGCAACACTCATTACCGAGTTCCAAACTGTCTCTGGAAGCAACATCAGCACAATAACTGTTCATTGGAAGTTTAATGAAATGGATTTCCATGGTCAAGAAGCCGCACTATGTGCAATGCCAAGCATTGGCTAGAGTGGTGTAAAGCTTGCCGCCATTGGTCTCTGGAGCTGTGGAAACGCGTTCTCCGGAGTGATGAATCACGCTTCACCATCTGGCAATCCGACAGACGAATCTGGGTTTGGCGGATGCCAGGAGAGCACTACCTGCCCCAATGCTGCCCCAATGCATGCAAGTTTGGTGTAGGAGAAATAATGGTCTGGGGCAGTTTTTCTTGGTTCGGGCTAGGCCCCTTAGTTCCAGTGAAGGGAAATCTTAACTCTACAGCATACAATGACATTCTAGACGATTTTGTGCTTTCAATTTTGTGGCAACAGTTTAGAGAAGTCCCTTTCCTGTTTCAGCATGACAAATGCCCGAGTGCACAAAGCGAGGTCCATACAGAAATGGTTTGCCGAAATCAGTATGGAAGAACTTGACTGGTCTGCACAGAGCCCTGACCTCAACTCCACTGAACACCTTTGGGATGAATTGCAACGCCGACTGTAAGCCAGGCCTCGCAGCAATGTAACAAGATATAGTGGAAAGCCTTCCTAGAAGGGTGGAGGCAGTTATAGCAGCAAAGGTGGGACCAACTTTATATTAATGCCCATGATTTTAGAATGAGATGTTCGACGAGCAGGTGTCCACATACCTCTGGTCATGTAGTGTATATATATATATAAAAAAACAAAATCAGCTGTTGCAGCACAGCATGACATTGTGGTTCGAGAGCATCTCTCTCAGCTGGGTATCACACTACCCTCAGTGCTGTTAGGAAATACCATCTGCTTGCCCTAGCCATATCTCTCAAGAAAAGCCTGAAGTACTCTAGGTCACTAAAATGTGGCTTATTATTGAAGAACCCATATGAGTGTCAGATTTTCTGGTGCTTTGTTCATCTGACTTCGGCCAACATGAGGTAATTTCACAGAGCTGTATCCACCCCTATCACTCAGGATAGTATACCACGGTGCCACACTGCTTTCTCAAGACAGACACAAAAATGAACAAGCCATGTAGCAATCCACTTAGTTTGTTTTTTATGTTTGTTATTTGACCTTATGAGGTCTATATTGGGCTGTCCTCCTGGACAGACAGGCATGATTCACTAAGTCAATTGGTGAACAGGTGACCCCTGACTGCGGAATAGAAGGCAGTATTTACAAGTCATTGTTCAAATACATCAGGCGCCTGCTTTCATGCCCCCTCGCATCAAAGAGAAAGATCAAAAGGTCACAAATGAGGCTGCTGACTATTTTCTGGCAAATATTGAGATCCGGTTTTGACAAACATGGAAATAACAGAATCCAATTTAAAAATGCAAATATTTAACTGTGAATCGCATACATACAGATCAGATAAGAGCGCTTTAAAGACAGTGCATTAAAGGAAATATGAGGCAAATCAATTACACATTTAAACTCAGTTCCCAATACAATCAAACCCAAGGAAAACGAGTTGAGCACCAGGTAAAACCTTTAAAGCAAACCATGGATAAGTAGTACAATTACATTTTCTGTAAATTAGATATTGAGCATTATGCATATCATCAGCCCAAGCGATCAAACTGGAGTACAGCTTGTTGAATTTACCTCACCATTTTTTTTACACTCAATTATGTACATATAGGTTTGCAAAAATCTATTTCATGCAACTCTTTTCATGACGTAAAAAATGTGCCATATTTCTTAGATACTGCGTAATAATCGTATGAGCTTGAGGATTTGATGGCATTGAGGGGAGGGGACATGAGGCTGTATGGGGTACTGTAGTATAAAATGCACATTATATTCAGTCAGCGGAGGATCAGTCAGAGAAGGAATAGACACAGCCCTCTATCCAGCTGAACAAATAGATATTTTCTGAGCTCACTCAACAGCAAACGATTATTATTTAATTAAAATATATATTTCTGAAGTACAAAATAGGCTTATTTGAATATAGCTTTGTCTGGTATCATTACACTCAATGGATATTTGGAAATTCCAGCTGGTAATAGTTACCCTGTATTCCCTGGTGTATACATGTCAGGGATTGTCTTTTAGTGTTGACAAGGAACACTGGGTATCCAAAGACTGGCAGGTAAGTGAGATTCATATAGTTGCTCTAGTAATGATTTGAACCAAAAACGTTGTTACATAGCAATAATTGTCACAATTGTGGAGAAATCATGCAAATTAATCAACAACAACAAAATAATAATAATCTTGTCTTTAATCTTTTCACCAGGATGAGCCACTGGAGAAGAGGTTGGCCAGCCAAGTGCCTAGTCTGATTAAGAGATCTAAAGCCCATCAGTTCTACGGGCTCATGGGCAAACGCTCAGGTAACACTAACATTCTTCCTGTGCAAATCTGTAAAAGGGATCTTATTACAGGATTAAGGTAGACTAGAATACAAATTGTATGGTGTGTACTGTATTTATGTTCAGTATGTATTATATCTAATTAATAAGCAAATCGGCTTGTCTTTTTAAACTCAAATACATTTGAGTGCTTAACAGTTACCTTTTACTACAGATGTTCAGCAGCAGCCTATTCGAGTGAATAGAAGACGTAAGTATAGAACACTGGAGTAATGACAAACACTTTTTTTGGAATATAGTGGTAGCCTAAACAGAACTCTCTGGTCCACCGTTCACACACTATATTTTAGATTATTCAGTGTCTAAATCCTATCAGCAAACCCAACAGTATGAGCAATTTTTCTGCATTACATGCATTTAAAACCCGTTTTAAATGTAACAATGCATCTCCTTTTTAAATGAATCTTTCCTGATTTTGTCTTCAACAGGAAATAAAGGGGAGATGTTTGTTGGACTTATGGGAAGAAGAGCATCAAGTGGGGGTAAGAATAATTAAACTCCATATAAAATCTCAAGGTAATTTTATTAAAAATACAAAAAAAGAATGACAAAAACACAGCACAGAGAAGTAACACCAAAGGTTTAAACAATAAAACAGGTACCGGCAATTCCAGTCGTGCGCTGTGAACAAATGCTTTTTTGTTGCTGCAGAATCGTTCACAAGAATCATTCCAGATGCTACCAGCACTGCGATCGATATCGCCGAAGGACCACACACACAACCAGGTATTACTTATACATCGATGTTATGGTTAAAACCTGAGAGCACTTTGTAATGTAGTTTGCACAGTAAAACATTTTAAACTGTTAAATATACATGTAAAACCTGTATTTATGATGACTAAATGCAAACCAAACATTTTAACTGGAATTCTGTACTATTTGTATTTCTTCATTTGGCAGATTCACAAGAGGCATGGGACCAACACCTGTATTCCTACAGATAATAAAAAAGATTCAGATTTGAATGTTTACATGATCTATACAATGTTGATATCAACGCATAAAAAAAAGAAACAACAGTATCTCATACTTTTAAGAAAAAATGCTATGTCTTTAAGGTATCCAAGTTCATGCCGATGATTACTGTATATTCTATCCCCCAAAAAAAGCACTTGTCTCTGCAAACAACTGCCACTGTGTTGAATGAAATAAAAGAAAAGGCCAGGAATGCTGCAGCAGGTCAGAAGTATGTATTTTTTTTTTTGGAGGACAAAGAAGCAAAACATTCATTATGTGATCCACTAGTCTGAGCTTTCGGTACAAGGCTTCGACGAGGTGTAAAAACATTCGTAGCTTATCTTGATTTAGGTGGATCGTTTAAAACAAAAGTCATCAACTAAAATTCTCAGACTTTCATTGTTTAACAATATTTAAGCCAAGAATTGATTGAATGGTGACATGGCGACAAATTTCTACAATATAAATACGAGTCGAAATGTAAAACAGGGGACGAGAGTTCCTCCAGACAAGAAAAACCTAGTAAAGGGCAGCTATACAGGGTGGATGGAGGGATAGAAGAAAGAACACTGTGGTATTGATAGTTGATAGGACTCCTATCCTGGCAGGAGTGGTAGAAGAAAGAAGAGTTTATTAGGTGGCTCACTTGTGAGCCTTTAGCCTATGTCCCTTTGGGCGGGGTCCATTTTAACGAACTGGGGTCAATGGTTTTGTTGTTGCTGCCTCTTTTGGTCTCCTTGGATTTCCACTCGTCGATCAGATCCTGTAAGGGGGAGTTCAGTTCATAGAATTTATTGGCCTTTTACAGGAATTTGCATCAGATTCAAGAGCACTGCGTCAAAGACAACATTTAAGTCATCCACATTCGCAGACCACATGACATAGATGACAACCACATAAAACATAAAACACATAAAACAGATAGATAGGGTTATATACGCACAAGCTACAGCAAATACAGTGCCTTCGGAAAGTATTCAGACCCCTTGACTTTTTCCACATTTTGTTAGGTTACAGCCTTCTTCTAAAATTGACAAATTGTTTTCTTCCCTCATCAATCGACACACAATACCCCATAATAACAAAGCAAAAACTGTTTTCATAAATGTTTTGCTAATTTATTTAAAAAATTAAACAATGAAATATCACATTTACATAATGTAAGTATTCAGATCCTTTACTTACTTTGTTGAAGCACCTTTGGCAGCGATTACAGCCTCGAGTCTTCTTGGGTATGACACTACACGCTTGGCACACATGTATTTTGAGAGTTTCTCCCATTCTTCTCTGCAGATCCTCTCAAACTCTGTCAGGTTGGATGGGGAGCGTTCCTGCACAGCTATTTTCAGGTCTCTTCAGAGATGTTAGATTGGGTTAATGTCCAGGCTCTGGCTGGGCCACTCAAGGACATTCAGCCACTCCCGCGTTGTCTTGGCTGTGTGCTTAGGGTCGTTGTCCTGTTGGAAGGTGAACCTTCGCATGAGCCTGAGGTCCTGAGCGCTCTGGAGCAGGTTTTCATCAAGGATCTCTCTGTACTTTGCTTTGTTCATTGTCCCTTGATCCTGACTAGAAAAACATCCCCACAGCATGATGCTGTCAGCACCATGCTTCACCGTAGGGATGGTGCCAGGTTTCCTCCAGATGTGACGCTTGGCAATCAGGCCAAAGAGTTCAATCTTGTTTTCATCAGACCAGAGAATCTTGTTTCTCATGGTTTACGAGTCCTGTAGGTGCCTTTTGGCAAACTCCAAGCGGGCTGTCATGTGCTTTTTACTGAAGAGTGGCTTCTGTCTGGCCACTCTACCATAAAGGCCTGATTGGTGCAGTGCTGCAGAGATGGTTGTCCTTCTGTAAGGTTCTCCCATCTCCACAGAGTGACCATTGGGTTCTTGGTCACCTCCCTGATCAAGGCCCTTCTACCCCGATTGCTCAGTTTGGCCGGGCAGCCTGCTCTAGGAAGATTCTTGGTGGTTCAAAACTTGTTCCATTTAAGAATGATCGAGGCCACTGTGTTCTTGGGGACCTTCAATTCTGCAGACATTTTTTGGTACCCTTCCCCAGATCTGTGCCTCGACACAATCCAGTCTCGGAGCTCTACAGAAAATTCCTTCAACCTCATGGCTTGGTTTTTGCTCTGACATGCACTGTCAACTGTGGGACCTTATATAGACAGGTATGTGCCTTTCCAAATCATGTCCAATCAATTGAATTTACCACAGGTGGACTCCAATCAAGTTGAAGAAACATTTCTGGGATGATCAATGGAAACAGGAAGCACCTGAGCTCAATTTTGAGTCTTATAGCAAAGGGTCTGAATACGTATGCAAATAATACTTAAGTAAATAGGTTATGTCAATAAAAGTTGGGCGCATGGGAACAGAAGAGACCACCCTTTCTCCGCAACAATAAAGAAGACTAAACAACTTCCCAAATCACGTCAATGATTTTATATCAATAAAAGTTGGGCGCATGGGAACAGAAGAGACAACCCTTTCTCCGCAACAATAAAGAAGACTAAACAACTTCCCAAATCACGAGGACCTGAGCCCTAGGACCATGCCTCAGGACTACCTGGCTTGATGACTCCTTGCTGTCCCCAGTCCACCTGGCCGTGCTGCTGCTCCAGTTTCAACTGTTCTGCCTGCGACTATGGAACCCTGACCTGTTCACCGGACGTGCTACCTGTCCCAGACCTGCTGTTTTCAACTCTCTAGAGACCGCAGGAGCGGTAGAGATACTCTTAATGATCGGCTATGAAAATCCAACTGACATTTACTCCTGAGGTGCTGACTTGCTGCACCCTCGACAACTACTGTGATTATTATTATTTGACCATGCTGGTCATTTATGAACATTTGAACATCTTGACCATGTTCTGTTATAATCTCCACCTGGCACAGCCAGAAGAGGACTGGCCACCCCTCATAGCCTGGTTCCTCTCTAGGTTTCTTCCTAGGTTTTGGCCTTTCTAGGGAGTTTTTCCTAAATTTTTCCTAGCCACCGTGCTTCTACACCTGCATTGCTTGCTGTTTGGGGTTTTAGGCTGGGTTTCTGTACAGCACTTTGAGATATCAGCTGATGTACGAAGGGCTATATAAATACATATGATTTGATTTGATGTCTGTTCTTTTAGTTTTTAACAAATTAGCAAACATTTCTAAAAACCTGTTGGGGTATTTTCTGTAGATTGCTAAGAAAATTGTTTTATTAAATCAATTTTAGAATAAGGCTGTAACGTAACAAAATGTGGAAAAAGTCAAGGGATCTGAATACTTTCCGAAGGCACTGTACATGATAAATACAGTGCAAAACCAAGGATAGCTCAAATGTCCACAGGACTTCTCCTTGTGTCTAGTTTGATGCACCTAAGGACAACTTATTTAAGAGGAGAAACGTAGGGTTTTAACTGACAAACTGAATCAAATTTGATATTGTCATGTTGCACAAATTGAAATGCCAAACAGAAAAAATATGAGAAGGATATGTATAACCACGGTAGCAATTGAAAGGGAACAAAGGTGAGGCCAGTTCACCTGAGACAGAACCACATTCAAACTGTTGATTTTATGTGCATTTTACCTTTACTGTACTTTTTGCAACCATTTGTCGATAACGAAATCTGGAAATAGTTCAATAATATAACAAGAATATTCATGCCAAAACTTGGGGTAGATACAACATGACAAGACAAAAAATACAATACGCCAGGTCGCAGTTGTAAATGAGAACTTGTTCTCAACTAGCCTACCTGGTTAAATAAAGGTAAAATTAAAAATTTAAAAAAGACAAGGGTTTGAGTGACAGGTCTAACTGGTGTCTCCAAATGGCCACACCTTTTCAAAGTGTGCACAGTCATTTCAATACACTTTCATTACTCAGGGGTAGAGCCTTCAAATAGTTCATTTTTGTAAATGTTTTAATCTACTGGCTGTGCCTTTGGAGGAACTGAAGTGAGCACATTTGTTAGGGGTGGTGGTTCCATTTAGAACATTTGTCAGTTGAAAGCTATACGTCGTTGTAAAGCGGAGACCCAATACGTCATTTATAGTATGTTACTGTACAGCCACTGCGTTCCAATTTAAACACTTATCAGTCACCCATTTTGATCCCATATGTGGGATCAGAGTACAAAGGGTTAACCGATGTTGATATTGTCATGACACACACACACACACACATCTTCTTCATGAAGGGGACACATACAGTACCTGTCTCTTCAAGACCAGGTGCTTTCCCTTCCAGTACTTGAGCATCTGCAGGGACTGCAGGGTGCTGACAATGTCCACCGGGTTCACGGCTGTCTCCTGGCTGATCTCTGAACACGCAAACATAACACGCAGCTCTTCACACACTCATTCAAAAAAGAGAATCCTGCCAAGAGTGTACCATTTCATATTCAAATGCTTGGTAGAAAATCTGCTCACGTGTTCAAATGAAATGTAGGCTAACCTGAAGCCACATAATTAACAACATTAAAATCATCAACATTTACAGACGACATGACACAGATGACAACAACCACATAAAACAGATAAGGCTACATACACACAAGTTGGAGCAAATACTTGCTAAAAACTGTGCAAAATCAAGGGTAGTCGTCCCAGGTTTAAAGTGCTTAGTGTATGCTGAGCAGTTGGATGCGCCTAGAGACAAATGAGTTATGAGAGGAGAATTTCCCTATTTGGACAGGCCCAAACTATAATGTTTGTAACAGAATAAATATAAGGATATGCATAACCATAGTAGCAATTGAAAAGGAACACTTTGGCGATGATGTATGTGTGCGAGTGTGTGTGTGTGTGTAACCTGAACAAGCCACCTCATTTGACAGCCTCATTTTGACCCGAAACTAAGTGTACATTCTTTCCAAATCCTCTTAACACAGTAAAGTGTGGCATTAAGCACACACATTTTTTGGTGTGAACAAATTCAGTTCCATGCAAAGTCCTCTCTATCACCTTTGATGGAGATTTCCTTGCCCTGGAAGTTGTACATGTAGCGTAGCAGCACCTCCTTCCAGTAGCTGCGGTAGCTGATGAGGCCCAGGTCCGAGAGGGGCCGCTCCGGGGAGCCCACCTTCTCCTCCACCTTGGACAGCAGGTAACCTATAGAAAGGGGATAGGGTAGGCAGTAGCAGTTCAAATAAACGACGAGATGGACTGCACGAAAATAGCAATGAGACCCAGTGGAGAAAAGCAAAACCTCAAACTGAACTGTAGTTTTACTCTACTGCAATAGCCACTAGAGCTGGGCGATACACCAAATGAATTTGACGAAATCTAATTGATGTTTCAGCCTATATCGTGCCTGTATTGCAAGAATGTTTGAAAAAAATGTATGAGCGTTTATGTCCGCTTGTTGTCTTTTTAGTCTTGTCTCTTTTGCTCCTTCTGTGCACCTTGCCAATCATACACCAAGCCCCTGCCGCTCACAACAACAAAAGTAGAAACATCCATTCTTCCTCTCTGACAACAAGCAGTTTCAACTCACTATTTGCATTTGACGTTTGGTCCAACATAAATCGATCATATGGATCCCGAAACACATTGAGACACACATTTACTGTAATAGAGGAGAACTTAACCTATCTAACTATAACTATTTTTGTCTCAACTCCCCAAATTTACGGAGAGCAGACCCTGCTAAAGCGGGAGTGTGAAAGAAAATTCTGTTTCTGGAAAATGTATGCTCAATTTCTGTCTCGCTTTGCTGTACCATGTACAGTCCGATAGAAGCATTTTTGCCACAGACTTGTGCCAACTGTTTAGTCTGTGTTTTATAAATGAGCATAAAAATACACATTTAAATAAGGAATTGGCAACTCATTCTTCTTATCCAGGTAGGCCACTTTCAAAGTGGACAGGCTCGCATGCTGTTCAAACTGTTGGAGGCGGACAGGGTGTGTTTAGAGCAGTTCCACTGTTCTACCATGTTAGCTAGCTAATAGATCCAAGTTGGCTAGCCTTTAAATATAACGATCAGCTGGCTATTCACTAGCATGTGGGCGCGTGCTTGAGAGATTGTGTATGAGACCTGTAATGCCCTCTAACATTTATATTTAAAATCTAGCCAACTTGGATCTATTAGATAACTAACAAGATAAACAGTTAAAAATTCGTCTTAAATATTTTCTAAAATGCCTGCTACAAGAAGTTGGTCATTATTAGAGGGGAACTTGGGGGATGTACACTACCGTTCAAAAAGTCTGGGGTCCCTTAGAAATGTCCTTGTTTTCCATGAAAATATACATGAAATGAGTTGCAAAATCAATAGGAAATATAGTCAAGATGTTGACATGGTTATGAATAATGATTTTTAATTGAAATAATAATTGCGTCCTTCTTCAAACTTTGCTTTCGTCAAAGAATCCTCCATATGCAGCAATTCCAGCCTTGCAGACCTTTGGCATTCTAGTTGTCAATTTGTTGAGGTAATCTGAAGAGATTTCACCCAGTGCTTCCTGAAGCACCTCCCACAAATTGGATTGGCTTGATGAGCACTTCTTACGTACCATACGGTCAAGCTGCTCCCACAACAGCTCAATAGGGTTGAGATCCGGTGACTGTGTTGGCCACTCCATTGTAGACAGAATACCAGCTGACTGCTTCTTTCCTAAATAGTTATTGCATAGTTTGGAGCTGTGCTTTGGGTCATTGTCCTGTTATAGGAGGAAATTGGCTCCAATTAAGCACCATCCACAGGGTATGGCATGGCGTTGCAAAATGGAGTGATAGCCTTGCTTCTTCAAGATCCCTTTTACCCTGTACAAATATCCCACTTTACCACCACCAAAGCACCACCAGACCATCACATTGCCTACACCATGCTTGACAGATGGCATCAAGCACTCCTCCAGCATCTTTTCATTTTTTCTGCGTCTCACGAATGTTCTTCTTTGTGATCCGAGCACCTCAAATTTAGATTTGTTTGTCTATAACACTTTTTTACAACCTTCCTCTGTCCAGTGTCTGAGTTCTTTTGCCCATCTTAAATCTTTTATTTTTATTGGCCAGTCTGAGATATGGCTTTTTCTTTGCAACTCTGCCGAGAAGGCCAGCATCCCGGAGTCGCCTCTTCACTGTTGACATTGAGACTGGTGTTTTGCAGGTACTATTAATGAAGCTGCCAGTTGAGGACTTGTGAGGCATCTGTTTCTTAAACTAGACACTCTAATGTACTTGTCCTCTTGCGCAGTTGTGCACCGGGGCCTCCCACTCCTCTTTCTATTCTGGTTAGAGACAGTTTGTGCTGCTCTGTGAAGGGAGTAGTGCACAGCATTGCACGAGATCTTCAGTTTATTAGTCATTTCTCGCATGGAATAGCCTTCATTTCTCAGAACAAGAAAAGACTGATGAGTTTTAGAAGAAAGTGCTTTGTTATTGGCCATTTTGAGCCTGTAATCGAACCCACAAATGCTGATGCTCCAGATACTCAACTAGTCTAAAGGCCAGTTTTATTGCTTCTTTGATCAAAACAACAGTTTTTAGCTGTGCTAACATAATTGCAAAAGGGTTTTCTAATGATCAATTAGCCTTTTAAATGATAAACTTGGATTAGCTAACACAAAGTGCCATTGAAACACAGGAGTGATGGTTGCTGATAATGGGCCTCTGTACGCCTACGTAGATATTCCATAAAAAATCTGCCGTTTCCAGCTACAATAGTCATTTACAACATTAACCATGTCTACACTGTATTTCTGATCAATTTGATGTTATTTTAATGGACAAAAAATGTGCTTTTCTTTCAAAAACAAGGACATTTCTAAGTGACCCCAAACTTTTGAACGGTAGTGGTGTACATTTGTAACAAAAATATCATTTTCATAAACATACTTGAAAGCAGATCAGTAATTATTGCAAAAAAAGCTAATTGAAATATTTTGATAAAATAACGATATTATTAGTGGGTCTGATGGTTGTGGAAAGCTTATATTTAGCCTAGGTATAATTTTACAAGGCCTGAATTTATTAGATTATTGCTGACTGATTGAAATGCAGTGTATTGTTACCTTTAATTGTACAAGAAGCTTATTTTGAGATTATTATATATTTTTTGTTAGCTATATCATGAATCTGAGCAGCTAACCGATCGCCGCAGCTGTACATAGTCCATCTGTAAATAGCCCACCCAATCTACCTACCTCATCCCCATACTGTTTTTATTTTATTTACCTTTCTGCTCTTTTGCACACCAGTATCTCTACTTGCACATCATCATCTGCTCATTTATCACTCCAGTGTTAATCTGCTAAATTGTAATTATTCGCTCCTATGGCCTATTTATTGCCTACCTCCTCATGCCTTTTGCACACATTGTATATAGACTTTCTTTTTTCTACTGTGTCATTGACTTGTTTATTGTGTTATTGGCTTGTTTATTGTTTACTCCATGTGTAACTCTGTGTTGTTGTCTGTGTCACACTGCTTTGCTTTATCTTGGCCAGGTCGCAGTTGCAAATGAGAACTTGTTCTCAACTAGCCTACCTGGTTAAATAAAGGTGAAAAAATTTATAAAATCACCCTTAAGTTTGACAAAATAGATATATCTGACTTTTAGGCCGTATTGAACAGCCCTAATAACCACGTCATGTAAACACAAAGTACTTGCTTTCAGGGCATATTAAAGCAGCTGAATTTTGTGTCAGCCCTGTCAGTGTTGACTGTGTATTTAAATCACCAATACTCTGTGTTTTCATTCCTGGGGGCTTAATAAAATCATCTGAAAATTCCACCTGGCTGTAGTTAATAAGAGAGAACAGAGGTAAAAAAATATATGCCTATAGCGACTTACTGAAGTCAATCAGCATCTTCCCATAGCCCTGTCTCATGTACTGGGGCATGGTCAGGATGCAAGAGACGTTGTAGTTGAGGAAAGAGTTCTTTTCCTGTAAGAACAGAGAATATGTGTATGAGTCTCATCTTTAAAACTAAAGTAATGACAGAGACTTGGTAATAAAAAACAATGAGGCTCTAGCATCAACCGTATGAAAACGTCATGGGAGAAAGATTTATTAGGATCCCCATTAGCTAACGCTAATGGCAAAAACTAGTCTTACTGGGGTCCGACACATAACGTAAAAAACATTACAGACAAAATACTTTTACAATTGACATACATTTAAAAACATGAACATGTAGTGTGCATCTATTCAGTTACACATACATGTCAGTACATACACACAACAAGTAAGTCACATGGGGGAGAGGCATTGTGCTGTGAGGTGTATTTGTTTTTTTGAAACCAGGTTTGCTGTTCAATTGCGCTATATGTGACAGAAGGGAGTTCCATGCACTCATGGCTCTGTATAATATTGTACTTTTCCATGAACTTGTTCTGAACCTGGGGAGTGTGAAGACCCCTGGTGGCATGCCTGGTGGTGTAAGTGTGTGTCAGTGCTGTGTGTAAGTTGCCTATGCAAACAATTTGGAAGTTCCAACACAATGTTTTTTTTTTTTTTTTTTTTTTTTTTTATAAACAAGAAGTGATGCAGTCAGTCTCTCCTCAACTCTTAGCCAAGAGAGACTGGCATGCATAATATTTATATTAGCCCTCTGATTACAATGAAGAGCAAGATGTGCCGCGCTGTTCTGGGCCAGCTGCAGCTTAACTAGGTCTTTCTTTGCAGCAGTTGACCATATGACTGGACAATAATCAAGATAAGATAAAACTAGAGCCTGCAGGACTTGCTTTGTGGAATGTGGTGTCAAAAAAGCAGAGCATCTCTTTATTACAGACAGACCTCTCCCCATCTTTACCACCATTGAATCTATATGTTTTCACTATGACAGTTTACAATCCAAGGAGACACCAAGTAATTTTGTCTCCTCAACTTGTTCAACAGCCACACCATTAATTACTGGATGATTTGTACCAAATACAATGCTCTTAGTTTTAGAGATGTTATTGGTCACCCATTCCAAAACTGACTGCAAATCTTTGCTAAGGGTTTCAGTAACATCATTAGCTGTGGTTGCTGATGCATATATGGTTGAATCATCAGCACACATGGACACACATGCTTTGTTTAATGCCAGTGGCAGGTCATTGGTAAAACTAGAAAATAGTAGAGGGCCTAGAGAGCTGCCCTGCAGTACACCACACTTTACATGTTTGACATTTGTGAAGTTTCCATTAAAGAAAACCCTCTGAGTTCTATTAGATAGTTTGCCGTACCGTGGACTTAGAGCTGACGTTGAATAGCCATAAAACATAAGTTCTCAACACATGTTATGGTCAATAATTCCAAAGGCTGCACTGAAATCTAACAGTACAGCACCCACAATCAATTTCTTTCAACCAATCATCAGTAATTTGTGTCAGTGCAGTACATGTTGAGTGCCCTTCTCTATAAGCATGCTGAAAGTCTGTTGTTAATTTATTTACAGAGAAATAGCATTGTATGTGGTCAAACAAATTTTTTCCCAACAGTTTGCTAAGAGCTGGTAGCAAGCTAATAGATCTACTATTAGAACCAGTAAAGGCCGCTTTATCACTCTTGGGTAGCGCAATGCCTTTTGCTTCCCTCCAGGCCTGAGGACAAACACTTTCCTCTAGGCTCATATTAAAGACATGACAGATAGGAGTGGCTATAGTCAGCCACCATCCTCAGTAGCTTTCCATCTAAGTTGTCAATGCCAGGAGGTTTGTCATTATTGATCGATAACAATCATTTTCCCACCTCTCCCACACCAACTTTACAAAATTAAAACTTACAATGCTTTTCTTTCATTATTTGTCTTTTATGCATGAATACGATGGCTCACTGTTCGTTGTTGGCATTTCCTGGCGAAGTTTGCCCACTTTGCCAATGAAGTCATCATTAAAATAATTGAATATGAATATGAATATGCCATCTGATTCGATGGAGTTGAATGTCTTTCTGCCCAAAATTACATTTAAAGCACTGCAAAGTTTTTTTCTATGATTCTTTATAGCATTGATCTTGGCTTCATAATATAGTTCCTTCTTATTATGTTGAGTTAAGTCACATAATTTTTCAATTTGCAATAAATCAGCCAGTCAGATGTGCAGCCAGACTTATTAGCCACTCCTTTTGTCCCATCTCTTTCAACCATACAGTTTTTCAATTCCTCATCAATCCATGGACCCTTAACAGTTCTAAAAGTAAGTCTCTAAACAGGTGCATGTTCATCAATAATTTGGCGTTTTTAAAATATTTTTTACATCATCCACATGAGTCACAGCAACATCTTTTGCATAACCTCTTATTCACTATTTTAGGCTCAACTTTAGGAAATGTGGCTTTCCTGGATATAGTCACTATACTGTGATCACTGCACCCAATGGGTAAAGATACAGCTTTAGAACAACGTTCTACTGATAGGTTGATTAATAACCTGAACCAGATTACAGGCACTGGTTACAGTGAGAAGCTTCCTCTTGAGCAGACAGCTTGATGAAAACCAGGAAAGTAGACCTCTCTCTTTACATCACATACACTATCAAGCATTTCACACACATTGTTTAGATACTGACTGTGAGCACTTGGTGGCCTATAGCAACACCCCAAAATAATAGGCTTTAGATGAGGCAGCTGAACCTGCAACCACAACACTTCAATAACACTTGACATGTGATCTTCTCTAAGCATTACAGGGATATGGCCCTGAATGTATACAGGCAACCACTATCAATGTGGAAGGAGTACAGTGGATGGGTGCCTTGGTCTTTTTAAATGTTTTATTTACCTTAGAGAAGTATCCCACAAGATGGCAGCCTGTGTTGTCTGCCTCGGTCATAACGTAGAACAGAAAGGGTTCCACGTCGTAGTACAGCGTCTTGTGATCCAGGAAGAGCTTGGCGAGTAGACACAAGTTCTGGCAGTAGATCTGGAAAAGGAAACCACACCATTTAAATTCCCCAAAGGCCTTGCCAGAGATAATGCAGCTTGTTGTATAGGACAGCCAGGCACCCCTGGGGTTAGGGACCATAGGCTGAAGAAGTGTGAGACATAACTTTTTTTTTTAAACCATGATTATTTCTTTGCTCTTTAGACCAATACACCTATTTTGAGGAAAAAACAGACAAAGTAAAGTATGAGTCCAGGGTTAGAGAAAATGTATAGAACCCTCACCTTGTTCTTCTTGCCGTCCACTTCAAAGACAGAGATGGCTCCCTTCCTGTAGACCTCATCTCCGGGTGGATGCTTCCACACACACTTGGCCTAGCAAACACACAGGGAGACAACACCATTGATTTGCTAATTCAAATCCAATTATCCACTGACCCAGTCTGATATTTACAGCCTTATAATCATTTAAATCAATGATGTACAGGAGTGATGTATACTGAACAAAAATATAAACGCAACATGTAAATAAAGTGTTGGTCAAATGTTTCATGAGCTGAAACAAAATATTTTTAATACGCACAAAGCTTATTCCTCTAAAATGTTGTGCTCAAATTTGTTTACATCCCTGATTAAACAGCATGATCATTACACAGGTGCACCTTGTGCTGGGAACAATAATAGGCCAATAAAAGGCAGTTGTCACATAACACAATGCCAAAGATGTCTCAAGTTTTGAGGGGTCGAGCTGTTGCCAGATAATTAAATGTTCATTTCTCTACCATAAGCCACCTCCAACGTCGTTTTAGAGAATTTGGGAGTACGTCCAACCGGCCTCGCCACCGCAGACCACGTCTAACCACGCCAGCCCAGGACCTCCACATCTGGATTCTTCACCTGCAGGATCATCTGAGACCAGCCACCCGGACAGCTGATGAAACTGAGGAGTATTCCTGTCCGTAATAAAGCCCTTTTGTAGGGAAAAACTCATTCCGATTGGCTGGGCCTGGCTCCCTAGTGGGTGGGCCTATGCTATCCCAGGCCCACCGATAGCTGCCCCCCTGCCCAGTAATGTGAAATAAATAGATTAGGGCCTAATTGATTTATTTAAATTGACTGATATCCTTAAATGAACTGTAACTCAGTAAAATTGTTAAATTGTTGCACGTTACGTTCATATTTTTGTTCAGTATATGTAGTAAAATGATGGGGGGAAATTATCATATTTGACATGCCAATGTAAACAACGCGAAAGCAATGCTACTGCCACCTTCTGGCCTGGAGTATTTTAACCAGGCTGAACCCCAATGTACAGCGCTACAGTGCCTTCAGAAAGTATTCACACCAATTTACTTTTTCCAGATTTTGTGGTGTTACAAAGTGGGATTAAAATTGATTTGTCATTTTTTGTCAACAATCTCCCCAAAATACTCTGCAATATCAAAGTGGAAGTCAAATTATTATATTTGTAAAGAATGTATAATAAATAAAACATGAATATATCTTGATTAGATAAATAGTCAATAGAATCACCTTTGGCAGCGATTACAGAGTCTCTAAGAGCATTCCACACTTGGATTGTGAAACATTTGCCCATTATTCTTTAAAAAATTCTTCAAGCTCTGTCAAATTGTTTGTTGATAATTGCTAGACAACCATTTTCTGGTCTTGCCATAGATTTTGAAGCAGATGTAAGTCAAAATTGTAACTCTGCCACTTGGTAAGCAACTCCAGTGTAGATTTCGCCGTTTTTTTTTGCTTGTGTTTAGCTCTATTCTATTCATTTTTATCGTGGATAACTCCCCAGTCCTTAACAATTACAAGCATTGCCATAACATGATGCAGCCACCAACATTGTTTGAAAATATGGAGAGTGGCACTCTAATGTGTTGTATTGGATTTGCCTCAAACATAACACTTTGTTTTCAGAACAAAAAGTTAATTGCTTGCCACATTTTTGAAGTATTACTTTAGTGCCTTGTAGCAAACCGAACAGAAAGTTTTGGCATATTTGTATTCTGTACAGGCTTCCTTATTTTCACTCTGTCAATTATGTTAGTATTGTGGAGTAACTACCATGTTGTTGAGTTTTCTATATGTGAGACTATATGTGATAAAGTGAAAAGCTCAGGCCCGCAGCACCTGACCCTAACCCGCAAATATAGAAAATGTGCTGTACAGTCAGAGATGCCAGAACAATTTATTGACAGGGTGTGCGGTATTATTATGATTATTCATTTAGATAGTCCTATGTTTCTGATTATAATTTCCAACATTTTGGTAAGCTATTTGATCAACTTGTCTATAATTAGATACATGCAACTTCTCTTGTCATTACTTGTTACCCTACATCAATAAAACAAATGATCAAATCTAGTTGACATCGGTAAAGTTCTCTTTTACGTCTGCTTCTCTCACGCAGCAAAGAGGTTTCGAGACCAGGAAGAGAATGCAATAACAAAAAAACAAAAAGGGGGGGGAAAGATTATCCGTGCAAAATGTTCAAATGACATCAGCAGACATGCCGACCTTGTACCACTTCAGTGTGGCGGCGGCACCACTGGACCCCACAACGGCGCACTTGCGACACCCCCACTGGTCAAATCATAGGCAATGCACCTTTTTTTAGCCTAATAATGATGTTGGCAGAAGACTGCCTCACTATGAATGGTAGACTATAGACTGTTATGGGTACTTGGTAATTAGCTGCTCTTCAGTAGCAAACTAGAAATATGTTTAGATGTAAAATCAGGGCTCTCCCTGGGATTTTCTGATAAAGTGGTGCTGATGTAGGCCTAAGGTTGGTTAGGGGGGAGGGCAGGAGGGGTCCGTTTACTTTCCCCTCAAGAAATTGAAGCATTTTGCATTTTTGAAAAGCCTGTAACTGCCATTTCCTGAAACCTAGAGTCTTAAATTCTATCATAATTTAGCCAGCACAGAAGTTTTGTGTATGATCCTAAATGAAATTGAGTTGGTCTCAATGACACACCTGTAGTCTAGTGAAAATGTAAACTGACTTAATTATTTATTTTCTGGGTGGGGGGGGGGGGTTTAATAATTCAATTACTGGATGCAATGTAATAGTCTAGCTTACTGTAGGCTATTTGGAATATTATGAAACAACTGAGCTAGGCCTATATGAGCTTGTTCCAGATTTCCATCCCTGACCTAATCCATCAAGTTAGGTCTGACTACTAGGCTACCATTCATTCAACATGCCTTGTCAACGGTAAACTGACTATTATCCCATCATTAGCAATCTACTGTTGACCATACAGCTATATCAAGAGGACAGATCAACAACTGGTTCATTAACATCGGCCTACTAATCTTTCACAGTCTAACATAACGTTCTGTGAAGGTCGTATTAGCTGAACAGCTCTCTCGGCCTTTCCATCCAGGCAGAGAAGCACACTGAACTACCACAACACCGCACGTTTTCTTGCTCGTCAATGCGCTCGTGCCTACTATGGTGGCGGAGATCAAAGCATGTGCGGGCAAGAGTGCTTTCGCTTCGTTGACTAAACGCTGTAGCTAACTACCTTCTTCGTAATGACACCTTGGTTTAGGAGCTAACTCTGAAATAGTGGTTGTGCTAGGCAATTCAGTTAAGAACAAATTCTTATTTTACAATGACAGCCTACCACGGCCAAAGCCTCCCCTAAACCGGAACGACGCTGGGCCAATTGTGCGCAGGGTTGTGATACAGCCCGGGATCGAACTAGGGTCTGTAGCCACTCGGGAGCTGCTCCACTCGGGAGCCTTACATTTTGGAAAATGTATTTCGCAAACAGTTTGTTCTCCATTTTCACTACCCTTTTTCCTCACACATCAGTGATATCAATGGTGGAGAGCTGACATCCAGCTCGAGGGAGGAAAATAGTCAGAGGTGGCACCACAGGTCCCAGAGTGATGTGGCGAAAAAAATATTCTGGGGCCTGTAGATTTTCCTGATCTAATAACCTACACAGGTAAAACCCTGGAACTTATATGGTATGATGTGATGTAAAAAGGTTGAATATGGGCTATGATGGAACCAGAGTTTTTACTAATCAGGTCATTTGGTTAAAAAACAAATCCTGGCCTTGTGGAGGATGGTGCCCAGGACCGAGTTTGGGAAACCCTGGGGTAGACTATACAGCATCTGTTGTTAGTAGCCTACAGTTGATCTGTCTGAAAAATAGTCTTGTTTCCATGCAATACAGCATGTCAGATCGCTAATGTTTAGGTGTATAGGCTGCTACATTTATGAAAGAGTTTATGCTTGTGTCTGTCGGGAATGATGTGTTATCAAGCTTGCTAAATAAATACCGGAGGAAAGTGGAGAGCGCGCTTTGTACACGACCCGCGCGACCTGCGATTTCTGTGAATCTGATTGGTCAAGACACGCAGAGTGCAGTTACATGCACACAACAATATGATTATTGTGGATAGTCAGATTAAAATAATAGTTTGATTAAAAAGCTTACATAGTTTGCAAGAACGTGGCAACATCTGAAATCAGGCTACCTGATGGCACTCTGAAAGTGCTGAAAATAAACATTCTACCACAGAGTTTGGACATACCAACTTTGTATGTGAAAACTACTTCTAAGACGCATACATTCAGTTGTTCCGAACACACTTCACTCGCTAAAGAGGGAGCCTCGCTCAGCTGGTGCTAACACATGCGCAGATCAAATACACCGCTGGGCATCGATTAAAGTGTTTACATGTCCTAATCATTTCAAAGACTGCTCAGAAAACCAGGTGTTTTAATTGGCGTATGCTTACTTTGATTTTGACCGTACGCCGATTAAGATAAGCAGAGTATTTCATTATTAGTGTGCATTTAAACATACTCAAAAAGCCTGCAGCAGCACTCTGATGTGAAGGACAGACATTGTGAGCGAGTTCACAAACCATGAGGCAAATTGGTTAAAAAAATAAAATACACTTTGCCCCTATTTTTAACGCTTTCCATCAATATATTTGATTAAACTAGTGCTGCGGCAAATACTGCCTCGCCACATATTTTCCAGTGGCCCTGAAAATAGTATGAATATGGAGAGTGACTGACTGAAGAGCTAGACATTTTTTCTCCTTGCCCAAGTCCTCCGATTGGCTCAGCACCAACTTCAGACACAATGTTCCGACTAGAAGAATATTTTTAGGGTCGTTTTTTTGTACCAGCATACTTTGACGTCAAATTACGTGCATAGTATGCAAAATGCATGCAGGTTGGCAGGTCTGCATTAGTTTGACCAGTTTTAAGGGAATTAAAAGCAGTGAAAACACTCCAACATATTTCTGATAAGATTTTAGTTCGGGTTGGATGTATAATTAATGTGGTTGAAATACTAGCAGCTTTTATGATGCTGATAAAGATAGAACCTTCGATACGTTCCCTAACAGCACATTCATTCTCTCAAGATTCTGAAATAAAAAACATGATATTTCTCTACTCCTGTTCCCGAGTAAAAATGTACATTTAGTGTAACATTTTACTGCAAGAACGGCTTAATTCTGCAGGAGTTAATGTTATATTAGGCTATGTGAGCGGTTATAGACCTACAGTCAGTGTCCAGATTTCAGTTACTATTCCATTTAACACATCTGAACAGTACAGTCGCCTTGGCCTGCCATATTTGACATCCCCGTCGTGCGACTGTCAAATCTGTATAACGCCTCGCAATCATCACACATAACATCTTGGGTCGATGTTAACTTTTTCTGCCCAAGTTCCCAAAAGCATTTGGCAAATGGCGTTTGTTTGGCACGCATACAGTTAAGCCTAAGCTTCAGGGCATATGCACCAACTCCAGATAAAAATGATGAAAGAAAAACCTAAAGCCTATAGATATGAATTGCACAAGAATTATACATTTGGGAATTTTTATGCATTGTTCTCGCTTAATTTAACCTACCCACCCACCTTTAATACACACAATATTTCATGACCCTAAACCCGCCCGGCACACGGATATAACCGCGGAGACTGCGAGTTATGAATCAACCCATGCATCACTAATGTGTACACAAAAAAAGCATTGACTGACATCCTGGGCAGAGGTGTACCACAGCCGACAGTCTTGGAGGTCTGTTCATGCCTTAAGGGTGTAGTTACACGTAGCAACTTGGACGCAGCTTTAGTTGCTTGCAACTTTGTTGCATTAGGATTGATTCGTGCAACACCCCCTGCCACTGATAAGCAATTCATCCGCGACTTGGTTGCATCCAGTTGCAAACAATTCAACTTTGTGCAACTAGTTGCAAACAATTCAACTTTGTGCAACTAGTTGCAAGAAACAGCCAATCAAAACAAATAATAGTAAAGATTTATGTACATGGTTTGGCAGTCATTAAACATAATTTCTTAGGTTAACCCAGACCTCTCTCTGACCAGTTTCAACTGAAATTGTCCAACATGAACTGCATTAGTTGGCGTAGCTCGTTGCTAGCTTGGTTAGCTCGTAGCTAGCTAGCTAGCTTGATGAAACGGTGCTGGCAATTTTATTTTGGCTAGCTAGCTAAATTGTACAGCCAGCTTATCTAACTCGATCCTTATACAATAACCAAACAGTTGGATAAACAAATAATTTGTGAAATCACAATGTAACGCAGCAATTTGCTGGCAATTTCATTTTGGCTAGCTAGCTAAATTGTTTCAGCCAGCTTATCTAACTCGATCCGTATACAATAACCAAACGGTTGGATAAACAAATAATTTGTGAAATCACAATGTACCGCAGCAGATGACATTGGGTAAGTTGAAAATTCCCAAACATATGACAAAAGCAGCTTAAATTTGATTGGCTGTTGCATGCTATTTCAATCACATTTGAGTTGTTTTGTGCACCAGCAAAGTGGCTTGAGAAGATGCAGTTGCAGGTTACAAGTGACAACTAAAATTGCGTGAAAGTTGCTTTGTGTAACACAAGCCTAAGAGGTGATAAGCCTGGCTCTTCATTATCTTACCATGTGTCGTCTCAGAATGGTCTGGCTCTTCATGTACTTGAGGCAGAACTCGCAGACGTAGAGGCGTCCTAGGCGGGCGTACTCCTCAGGGTAGGGCGAGTGGTACCAGGTGTCCAGCTCGTAGCGGCCGAACAGGATGGTCTTGATCATGTTGCTGCCCTCCGTGATCTGTCCCTGGATCCGCAGCCTCTCCTGTGGCGTTTTCAACAAGTGCGAAACAAGAGAGGTGAAATATGAAATTCTTCTAAACAACCAAGATGACCTTATCTACAATACAATCTATATCACTATTGGTTAATTATTAATGAAGGAGGTAGGTGCACCGAGGTTTTTCTCTTACCAGATCTTCAGATGCACGTGCCTGGGCTTTTCTGAAGAGCTCCAGGTCATATTCACTTGTGATGTTCTCCAGAAGAGGTTCTCTGGTGTTGCTGTGGCTCTGTCGATGCTCCTGTGGATGAGATGGAGAAATAAAACGAGTGTTGATTGTGTCAATAAACCAAGTCTATATGACAACATCACAAAAACGACTTTTGAAATGCGTTTCAAATTCTAAGACACCAAAATGTAAGATCTCCATAGCAAACATAATTGTCCCTTTAGTCATTTGAATATGTCTCACCATGTATTTCTCCTTCTGCTCCTTAGACAAGCCAGAGTTCCTCCCTTTCCTCATCTCCGTCACCTGCTCTTTGTATCTCGTCTGTCTTGAAGTGGGCGTCTGGTGGACACAACAGAAATTAATTGGGATTTTTTTCACTTCCAACATGAAGTGAACATGAATCACCTTAAAAAGTATTCAATATTAATTGTATTAATTTTACCTGGTGGCGTGTGGCGTGTCTGTTGCTTTCCTCCTGCACCTTTGCCTCTTCTTCGTGTTTCTCACGAGTGGTTGCTTTCACCTGTCAATAAAAAGGAAGAATACATTTATTGGGGATTTGATTCTCTGTGGCTCTCATCGTAGGAGACAATGAAGTTAATGCACCTCAAAACACATAACCAATGGAAAATATTGTTCTGACATATACCTTGCATTCATCAGCAGAGAGGTTGTGGTAAAGTGGGCATCCTGATACCGCAAAATGCCGTTCATGTTTCCCTGTTAGATGTCCTGCGAGAAACAAGAGAGAAAGAAAAGCAATGAGTTTCAGAGAATACATTTAATTAACTAGAATCATAACAAGAATCAGGACAAGTCTTGTTGAGCATTCACTAAACTAGCAGTGGTGCCACTAACCAAATGGTGACTTATCTTACCCAATGAGTTGCATCCCGGCGTGGGACACTTCATGTTAAAATTGTAGGTCTCGTGGCAGCGACGGCGCTTGGGCCGGTGGGAGAGGTCCTTGTCGGAGTCTCTGAGGGCAGGGTCTTTGGCCAGGCTCTCATCGTGGGAGGCATTGGGGCTGGAGATGTCCAGCTCAGACTCAGACGACGGGGCGTTGCCTGTAGGCGTCAGCGGTGGAGACTCGTCTTGCTTCACATCTGGTGTGTCTACATGGGCAGGTGGGAGAAACGGCACAATGTTTAGCTACAAGGCAATGTATAGGGTGTCCAATAAAAAAATAAAATGATGGGACCAATAGGTAAAATAATATGTTAAATGTGTAGATACTCCTCTAAGAAAACCAATGCTCCATGTCTATCATAATCTGTTCAAAAGTTACTGGAGTTTTTACCCTTGTAGGATTGCCAAAATTAGGGCGAATAATTCAATGGAGGCCAGAGGGAAAAAAAGTGGTAAAAAATCTTGAAAATAGCATTGCGTCAGTTAGGCTGGATTCTTTGTGAGAATTGTCATGCTGAACAGACCGCTCACGTCAGATGCGTTGCAAAATAAATTCACACATACATGTTATTCAATCATTGCACCCACACTGCTCACGCGCACCAATGAGCGCCTGCGTTGCCAAGCGCTAAAATAGAAGTTGGTTGTATTTGTGGCGCAGAACGCACTGCAAGCCCTGCCTCTCCCATCTCCTCATTGGCTTTTAGAAGCATATACCCACATGCCATCTCATTGGTTATACCCACGTGGGTGATTGAAAGATGAACGGAGGTCGTCGTTTGTGGTAATACACCTTATGATGAAAGTTAGATGCCAATCACCATATAAAGTCCAAAGAAGAAAAAGCCTGGAAGGAGGACTAGAGATGACTAGAAATGATTCGGTTGACCGTTTCATGTGTGGACTAATTGTCGGAGTAGAGGACCTTGTGCATTTCAGGTAAAATAACAACCCAATGTTTATATGCCAGGACAAATTAGCTAGCAACAGCAAGCTAGCTAACTAAATAGGACACGTTGGCTAGCAACTGCAAGCTAGCTAGCTAAATTGCCATACATGTTTAATGCTTTTCAACCAGTCCCCAAATTAATATAATTGATTCAGAGTTTGTTTTGACATTTAAACCTGCATGTCGTGATCACGTTTCGTGTAGGGGGGAATCTATTCGCGCACGCGGACCATGGTGTTATTCAGTCATTGCACCCACACTGCTCTCACGTGTCAACGGCATCTGCGTAGCCATGCGCTAAAAATAGAACTTGGTCCTGCCTCTCCCATCTCCTCATTGGTTTTTAGGAGCATATACCCACGTGCGTAACTGAAAGATGAACTGAGGTCCACACTCCAGTCGGTGGAGGTAATGCACCTTAAAGTTGGTTGCCAACCGCCATATAAAGTCCAAAGAAGGAGGAGAGATTACTAGAAACAAACTCGGTTTACCCTTTTATCTGTGGATTAATTGTCGGAGTAGAGGACCTTGTGCATTTCAGGTAAAATAACAACCCAATGTTTATATCCCAGGACAAATTAGTCAACAACAAGCTAGCTAGCTAAATTGCCATAAATATTTAATGCTTTTCGACCTGTCCCCAAATTAATATATTTGGTTCAGAGTTCATTTTGATATTTCAACCTGCGTGTCCTGATCGCGTCTGGTGTGGGTGGACAAAATCAACACGTGGTGAGCGGTCTAGATGTAACGCTAACTGACAGGCTCACTGTTGAACTCGTCATCTTTCTTCTCAAATCCGAAGAACATAAAACAATATAGAGGTAAGTTAGATATTGATTTTGAGACATGACATGCAGTATTTTCATATTGTAGTATACGCTTTTAATATTAATGCGAAATTCCATTCACAAAAACAAGCGTATTTTTGTGAATTGTCAACGGGGCACTGAGCGTACCGCAAGCTTTTTATTTTCAAATCCTTTTACATTTAATCTAGCTAATATCATATTTATTTTGCGACCCGCGGATACAACTATGCAGACACCACCACAACATGTAAAATCCACAAAAGTCAATAGGAGAATGCGGAGGCGCTCTGTCAACAGAGCTCGGTGCTTATTATCGGATGCGTTAAGGTTACGAAATCTGAAGTTTTGTATATAATGTTAATGATATGTTAGAGAAAGACCACACAGAACAATTCAGAACATGAAGAATCATATTTGTCTTGTTAAAATGTATTTTATAAAATAAGGAAGTCAAATTTCATCACCAAAGCGCATTTTCTTTCACTCTGTGCGGAGTGGGTGGCAGAATTTCTGTTAGCCGGTAATAACCAGGAGAAGAAGAAGAAAAAGTCCCATTGCGAAATAATAGTTTTTTGCCTAGTCATTGATGGAAATACCAGTCGATGTAATTTGACTGGTCATGCTTATCGGTCTAGGTGAATTTGCATAATTTAGTGGAATTAAATTGGCACGTGTATACAGTATATTCAATATGTAGCCCATCTTATTTATTAGACTCGTACAGAATACAGATACAGAGCCTTTGAGAGGAAAATCTGTCAGACAGTGCAAGAGCTGCTGCTGCAGTACTCGGGGTCAAAATACGGGGTCAAATCATGACGCCAGCGATCTTCAGGTCGGAAAATCTGAGCTCTAGAAAGAGGCCAGAGTTCCCGAGTTGGATGACCGTTCAAAACTATTTCCCCCCCAGTCAGAGCTAGTTTTCTCCCCAGTTGATGAATTACCATATTCTAAATATGATTTCTGTCATTCTGAGCACAGTGGGTGGACCCCCTAATCAGGTTACCCACCCAATGCATATGGGTCTGGTACATGTCTTCATTGTCCGGTAACTTTTTATTTTGCCGGTCACATGTCCGGCCAGACTTTTTCCTAACAGAAACCCTGGTGGGTGGACACCCTACAATGTAGGATACAATAATGGAATCTTTTAGCAATTCTTAGCCCCCACAGGGTCTCCTAGACAGGTGACTGTCTCACTGTTAGCTAGCCGAACTATCTCAGTTGCGATGTAGGTTTTGATTCACAGCTAAAACATCCATCCCATGGCTTTACCTTGTGAGCTTTGGCTGAGGCGCAGAGATGCTCTTGTGAGGCGTGTTCTCTTGGGTATGTTTCCATCACTCTCCGAGCTGTTCGTCTGTTCCCGCTCAGCAGAAGAGTCTGAGTCTTCAGTCCCATCAGAGCCGCTCCCCACATGCACTCTCTGTGAGAAAATGAAATAAAGCAGGATTAGTAAGGTTAATGCTAGAACAGAAGATAGTTAGCCATTTACTTTCCATGGTGGCTCTAACATTAGCTATAAGTTAGCTTGCTAGAAGATACTCACCCTACCGTTAAGCTTGTTTACACTGCGCTGCACTGAGGTCGGAACGCAACCGTGGATACATTAAGACATGGAGCCGGAGAGCGTACCTCGATGCAGGAATGGGATATGCCACTGTACTACAAATTGTACCTTTATCCACACTGACAAGATTGAAATACTGCTAGTTTTCCTGGAAAACTACCCTTGCTGTCCTCATGCTAGCTAGCAGTAGCCACCACAGCCATTTTGGAATGGCAGTGTCAGCCAATCAGCTCCTTTGTTGTTCAACGCAACGTGCCATTCTGTAATGGTTTCTGTGGCTACTGGTTGGATGTTAGGGGACAAAATGAAACTGAGGATCTGGTGTTATATTTTGTATTCCATGTTATATAGAAGCTTATTAGGAACACATAATACCTTATTTCATCAGGATAGGATTCTTAAGTTCTACACATTTTGTTCAATATCTCAAAATAGGGTGGTCATATTATTAACAAATGATTAAATTAAAATGCTATATTATGCAAATTAGGCAGTACAGAATACATAATTAGTCATTTAAGACCAATCATTTAAGGTAGGCTTGTCATATTATTTACAAATCTTCATTTTTTATGCAAAACTGAGTTTGTAACCATTTGAAACATTTTATGCAAATTAGACACCCACACACCATCCCCACCCACTCACACACAGCACCGCCCACCAACACACACACAGGCTTACACAGACACACACTTCTCAGCAAGCCCACACACTCACACAGCAGCACCCCCACCAAACAGACACACACAGCCTAACACAGACACCCACTTCTCACTAAGTCTGAACTGTAACACAGAAGGCTACCAGTCTATAACATTGCTTACTTCTGGTACCGAGACCTGAGTTGGGTTACATTGTAATGATATTTTCAGTCAAAAGATGTCCGATGACCGCAAAACACCCTCAGGACCTTCCCATACTTCTTGGCAATACAATATCACATCGATTTTACTCTGATAGGTTGAGGAATACCCATCGCAAAGAACAAATATGAACACACCAATTTCGAGGGTTTCACAAAAAAGGCTGTCCAACAGATTTGAACGTTCTCACTTGCTTTACATTTAGGCTCATATCATGTTAATATCATAACGTACAGTATTGGGATTTTAAGACATGGTTAACAACTGCCACGTTGCTTTCAAATGATTTATCATGTATTTTGACGACCACATTATTGACATTTAGTGAAAACAGATTTGTTTACTGCATTTTTTTGTAGAATTATTGTATTACGTCCATTGTTTGTTGATTCACCTTAGCCCAATATTGGACTAAAGGAGCCTAACGTTACTCCTTAGTCCAAGGACCTTACATGTTCTGTATAAAGGGCACATTGGCTCTGGAAGTCGAAACAGGCAAATACTCCATCTAAACGTGAATCGATTCTCAATTGCAGTACGGTCCCAGAAACATAAATCCCTTTACGTTCATATCACATCAAAATAATTTCACAAATGCAAAATAAACACTTACTGTACACTTTTTTAACTAGTTTTAACAGTTGCAGCCAACAGTATTTTTCAGTGGCAACATTTGTGGCGTCTGTCTTCCGTTTACACACAGGTGTTCCAAAAGTGCAAACAGCTAATTAGCACAGGTAGTCCACTGCGTCTTTCTTCTGTTTTCCATAAACAAGCACTGTAACATGTAAATATGGCTGTGTGGAAATCCTAACCCTATAAAAAGGTGTGTATCAATTAAATATTTAGTTTTTTGAAAACTATTTCTCGGCCATATGGAAGATAAGGTCCTTATTGTTCCAAAACCAGCCATGCGTGTCAAAGTTCAGACCGAGCGTTGTAGCTCTTAACAAAACTCCCCCCTACAGAAGACACTTTTATGTGTAATGTAATAGAACTGAGAGTCATAATCAAGGGCGACTACCACCCTACTACTGGTAGCTAGCATGAGGACGAAAGGGGAAGTTTTCTGCAGAAACTATAAGTATTTCAATCTTCTCGGTGAAGTAGTGTGGAAAAGTTAAATGTGGGATATGCCAACCTTGCATTGAGGTACATTTTCCGACCCATATCTCGCTCTGACTCCATGGGGTCTAAAAGGCGCTGCCTGGTCAAGCCGAGGTCTGCATTGGCCGTGCAGCTTTTAAAGTGATACGGCCTCTGCAGAAGTCAGGGCATTCATACTTCTTGTGCTTCGCAGAGCTGTTGTGACGGAAGTTGTCAAGGAAGTGAGTTTGTGTTTATACAGGACCCACCTACTGTAAACCAATCATGTCAATGAGGAGCTATATATGGAGCCCTCAACATTGTTACAACATTTGGGAGGGGCACAGCAATGCGGTTTGGAGCTCAATTTGGCCTCTGCATGCCTACGGAGGCTGCGCAATTGAGTCACGCCCTCCATACAGAACCTCCCCCACACTTTCGGATCAAGTACACATTGGCTTTTAATGTAAGCAAGATTGTGTTCCGACCTCAGTGCAGCTCAGTGTAAACAAGCGTAACGGTAGGGTCAGTATCTTCTGGCATTATCTAAATGAGCTAGTAGAATTATTGCTACTTCATCAGTAGCTAATAAAAAATGTACCAACGTTAGATTATTTAACGTTAATGTATCAAATTCTAATAATTGAGATATACAGTTAAGTAGTTAGTAGCTACCCGCGCCACGATAAAATATGAACGTAAACACAGCCTAGCTAGTACAACACAATATTAGCATCAGCTATCTAGCTTATAAGCGTAAAAAGAGGCCATCTTGGCTAGCTAACTAACGGTTATGCATTTTGTTTATATACAAGTTAACGTTAGCTAACAACGTAAAATACTTTCAAATCGACACAATATAAATGCGCATTTCAGCAACGTTATACTAACATAGCTAACTGTTCTAGCTAGCTAAGTTAACGTTACCGGTATTTCACTTGGTTAGCTTATCCAGCTAGCCATCTAACGACATATATTTGTCTTACCTGTCTTCTACGGGGCATTTTTGCCTTGAGGAACTACGTATAATAACTGCTGTGGATGGAACTAGTTTAGATTCGTTTTTTACTTAAAAGGTTTGTATGTACACACTATTAGCTAGCTATGTCTCGCGCCACATCTTCCGTTTGGAACACCTCTTGTGTTTTTGTGTAATGTGGGACTGTCTCCACTAGGTGGCATGACAAGGTACCTGGTCCAACCCAATGATGTTTATAAAACCAAAAATCATTGATCGAAGCCCAAAACCTTTGAAAAATACAGTACAATTCTGTGTCTTTCTTTCGAATTCGTATGACTCTTTTACAGTTCTACTAGCTTACATACATTGATACGAGTTGTAAAAGCTATCTGTACAATGGGAGAACTATGTGTTGTCTGATACCAAAACCAAAGCAAATGTTATCCCACCGATTGGTTGTAACAATATAGTCTATATGGTAATAAGCCTATTTGTTCTTCTCAAGGTCACTGCTCATCAAAGGGTAAATACATACATTAGCTGCTACACCATCAAGGCCTAGCTTTGCATCTATTTGAAATTGGTTTCTGGAACATTGTTTGTGGTAACAAAGTAGTTAGTATCACTGCAAAACAGAAACGTCCTTTGTCATCTTAAGACACTGTTTGTGTCATTCAGTCAGACAGTAAATACCATGGCACTAGGCTCAATAATTTACAGTTGAAGTCGGAAGTTTACATACACTTAGGTTGGAGTCATTAAAACTCGTTTTTCAACCACTCCACACATGTCTTGTTAACAAACTATAGTTTTGGCAAGTCAGTTAGGACATCTACTTTGTGCATGACACAAGTAATTTTTCCAACAATTGTTTACAGACAGATTATTTCACTTATAATTCACGGTATCACAATTCCGGTGGGTCAGAACATACAATAAATTGACTGTGCCTTTAAACAGCTTGGGAAATTCCAGAAAATGATGGCATGGCTTTAGAAGCTTCTGATAGGCTAATTGACATCATTTGAGTCAATTGGAGGTGTACCTGTGGATGTATTTCAAGGCCTACCTTCAAATTCAGTGCCTCTGCTTGACATCGTGGGAAAATCAAAAGAAATCAGCCAAGACCTCAGAAAAAAAAAGTGTAGACCTCCAAAAGTCTGGTTCATCCTAGGGAGCAATTTCCAAATGCCTGAAGGTACCATGTTCATCTGTACAAACAATAGTATGCAAGTATAAACACCATGGGACCACGCAGCCGTCATACCGCTCAGGAAGGAGACGCGTTCTGTGTCCTAGAGATGAGCGTACTTTGGTGCAAAAAGTGCAAATCAATCCCAGAACAACAGCAAAGGACCTTGTGAAGATGCTGGAGGAAATGGGTACAAAAGTATGTATATCCACAGTAAAACGAGTCCTATATCGACATAACCTGAATAGCCGCTCAGCAAGGAAGAAGCCACAACCCGACTACGGTTTGCAACTGCACAAGGGGACAAAGATTTTACTTTTTGGAGAAATGTCCTTTGGCCATATTGACCATCATTATGTTTGGAGGAAAAAGGGGGAGGCTTGCAAGCCGAAAAACACCATCCCAACCGTGAAGCACGGGGGTGGCAGCATCATGTTGTGGCGGTGCTTGCTGCAGGAGGGTCTGGTGCACTTCACAAAATAGATGACATCATGAGGGAGGGAAATTATGTGGATATATTGAAGCAACATCTCAAGACATCAGTCAGGAAGTTAAAGCTTGGTCGCTAATGGGTCTTCCAAATGGACAATGACCCCAAGCATACTTCCAAAGTTGTGGCAAAATGGCTAGAGTGAAGGTATTGGAGTGGCCATCACAAAGCCCTGACCTCAATCCTATAGAAAAGTTGTGGGCAGCACTGAAAAAGCGTGTGCAAGCTCTGTCAGGAGGAATGTGCCAAATTTTACCCAACTTATTGTGGGAAGCTTGTGGAAGGCTATCCAAAAAGTTTGACCCAAGTTAAACAATTTAAAGGCAATGCTACCAAATACTAAGTGAGTGTATGTAAACTTCTGACCCACTGGGAATGTGATGAAAGAAATAAAACCTGAAATCTCTACTATTATTCTGACATTTCACATTCTTAAAATTAAGTGGTGATCCTAACTGACCTAAGACAGGGAATTTTACTACGATTAAATGTCAAGAATTGTGAAAAACTGAGTTTAAATGTATTTGGCTAAGGTGTATGTAAACTTCTGACTTCAACTGTATATTCAGCAGTAACCTTGGTAAAGCAAGAGAGAGAAAAATCCTAGTGCTGTGCCACATTTCCTAGAGTGCATTCTTATTTTTCTATTGCTGAACAGTGCACACACATCCTTTCTTTAGAAGAAAAACACACAGGACAATGAGTAGGACAGCACTACCTAAAACAAATAAAGCAGTAAGCCTGGATGCTGCAGATAGCATGAACAATGCCAACGCATTGGGCAAACCTCCAAAGAATGTGAAGAAACTAACATTTGGAGAAGTTAAAAGCCTTTATTAAATGACATACATAGCAAAGGGCCCTAGCCTAGGCCTATTGGCCAGACAGACATAGCCTTTAAAGAATATGAAGGGGTAAGCAATGGTGGAAAAAGTACTCAGTTGTCATACTTAAGTAAAAGGAAAGATACTTTAGAAGATACCAGTCTCTTTAGCTATCATTCCACTCCTTGTCATTGCCAAATTATATGGAGTACAGGGAGTGAAATTTTTGCTAAAGAGACTGGTACCATGGCTAGTAAAATACTACTTGAGTAAAAGTCTAAAAGTATCTGGTTTTAAAGGTAGTGGTGGATAAAGTACTAAATTGTCATATTTGAGTAAATGTAAAAAGTACAAGTAAATGCTATACATCAATTTCCTTATATTAAGCAAACCAGATGGCATGATTTTCTATTTTTCACACTCCAACACTTTTACATAATTTACAAAGACAGTATTTGTATTTAGTGAGACCGCCAGATCAGAGGCAGTAGGGATGACAACGCATTATATTGATAGGTGTGTGAATTGGACCATATGTCTCCCCTGCCTGTGCATTCAAAATGTAACAAATACTTTTTGGTGTCAGGGAAAATCTATATTTTCTTTAGGAATGTAGTGGAATGTTCAGATACCCCCAAAAAACTACTACTAGTACTTCAAAGTAGTTTACACCACTGGGGGTAAGGGTATGCTAGAGCAGAAAGTTGTCCTATATTGCCAAGTGAAAATACCTGAGCATATGTGTGGTTCTGGAAGACTTCTGCAATCAGACTATTTATCCAACAAAACCTCACTGAACAGGAATGAGAAGCATTTTATAGGGCACCATTGGTCCAGTTGGTGGTCAGTCACATCTAGTTGCTTGCAAGCACATCTATCTTTGCTGCAAGATCTACAAGTACAGTAGATCCAGACATATCCCATGATGGAATGAAATTATTCCCGTTGAGGTGTTGAAAGATGGCGGAAGCGGATGATGAAGTGGATTCTGAATCTAATGGTGGTAGAATCAAGGAGAATTGGAATATTGTCCAAAATAATAGAAAATGGAGCAAAGTTGTACACAGTGATGAGAATGTCACTTAGTATCTTGTAAGAGTGAGGTTTGTTAATTACATTTACATTTAAGTCATTTAGCAGACGCTCTTATCCAGAGCGACTTACAAATTGGTGCATTCACCTTATGATATCCAGTGGAACAACCACTTTACAATAGTGCATCTAACTCTTTTAAGGGGGGGGGGGGGGTTAGAAGGATTACTTTATCCTATCCTAGGTATTCCTTAAAGAGGTGGGGTTTCAGGTGTCTCCGGAAGGTGGTGATTGACTCCGCTGACCTGGCGTCGTGAGGGAGTTTGTTCCACCATTGGGGTGCCAGAGCAGCGAACAGTTTTGACTGGGCTGAGCGGGAACTGTACTTCCTCAGAGGTAGGGAGGCGAGCAGGCCAGAGGTGGATGAACGCAGTGCCCTTGTTTGGGTGTAGGGCCTGATCAGAGCCTGAAGGTACGGAGGTGCCGTTCCCCTCACAGCTCCGTAGGCAAGCACCATGGTCTTGTAGCGGATGCGAGCTTCAACTGGAAGCCAGTGGAGAGAGCGGAGGAGCGGGGTGACGTGAGAGAACTTGGGAAAGTTGAACACCAGACGGGCTGCGGCGTTCTGGATGAGTTGTAGGGGTTTAATGGCACAGGCAGGGAGCCCAGCCAACAGCGAGTTGCAGTAATCCAGACGGGAGATGACAAGTGCCTGGATTAGGACCTGCGCCGCTTCCTGCGTGAGGCAGGGTCGTACTCTGCGAATGTTGTAGAGCATGAACCTACAGGAACGGGTCACCGCCTTGATGTTAGTTGAGAATTAATTAATGAGTTAATGAGGAGCAGCTGATCGAATTACCAATCTTGAGGAATCCATTTGAGATATCCAAACTGGTGGAGAGAGTGCTGGGTAGAGTGAAGGCTGTGAGGATCACGAGAGGGGGGCCTGTCTAGATTTTTTTGTGCTTCTGCGGATCAGAAGACATGTGTGTTGTGTCTCACCCGATTTGGTAAGTTTGAAGTGTCGTGTGTGTCTCTTGGGAACAGGGCACCCCTCAAGGGGGTTATATCTGGCGTCTCGTGGGAAGTTGATGTTGAATAGATGAATCATGTGGTGAATGAAGAAAAAGTGAAGAGTCTATCTGTTCTTTATTTTTTATTTTTTATATATTTTTTATTTATTTTTTATATGGAGTCTCTCCCTACTCATGTGCAGTTATGGTATATTAACTACAGAGTCCGAGTATTTATCCAAAGACCAATGCAGTGTGATCATTGTAAAGCATTTGGTCGTGTTTCAAGTGTTTGCAGAAGGGAGAAGTCGAGATGTCCAAGTTATGGAAAAGATCATATCATGTGTTATAAAAGTGATGAAAATGTGACATGTTGCAATTCTGGTGGGAACCATGAAGCTACGTCTTTCAAATGCCCCACAAGGATGAAAGAGAATGAGGAGTCCAAAGTCAGGGCTGTCCAGAGCATTTCATATGCAGCAACTGTTAAAAGGGTTGAGGGTTTGAATCATGCACCTGAAAAGCCCATGGTGGCGGACAGGCCTTCACTGCAGGCTGCAGGGGTTGCCTTTCACCAGCAGGATCCTGATATTTTAAAGGTTAAGAAGGTGCATTTTGTGGTCTTTATAGCTATGGGGATTAATGGCACTACCAAGGTGGAGAGAAGATCCATGAAGATAGAAATCATTGTGGATGCGGCGGAGCGGTTCCTGGGGCTGAAAGATTCCTCCTTGAAGGAGTTACATGGAATATTGTAACAAGGAGTACCACTCTCTCAAGTCCTAGAGCCTGAGAAAGAAGATATGAAGATTTGAAAGAATGAATAAGTTGTTGTTCTGGTTTGTTAATGTACTATTTTTATTTGGGTGGATTAAGTTAGTTTCGCTATTACGTATGAATTTTCTTTCTATCTTGTTTTGGTTTAAACCCGTCCATTTGGTGGCGGCAATGCACCTTTGGGGGTTGTAGTCCTCCATAAAACCCACAGAAGAAAAAAAATAATATCCCGTGATGCATTTGTTCTCTCATTGAGTTTAACCTGAATCTGAGTTAACGTTAGTTGAAGATCGAAGACACGTCCGAGTCGACTATTCTTTCTGTATTAGGCTAAGGAATCTACGTGTGAAAGAAATGACATCATGAGACAATGTTGCTGTCCATGTAGGAGTCAAACAAGAACAACAAAGCGGTGGGGAAAAAATCTTGTTTCGCTTCTTTTCTGTTTAAACATAGCTAGCTAACGACGCCTGTTGCACAACTCAATTACACGGTATGTAAGTTAGCTAACTTAGATACGCGATGTTCCTTATGTTTTTATCTATATTTCTTGGCAAATATACATCGTTTTGTATGTATATTGTATATTTGGCTTTTTATTGACATCTCTTTAAGACGACAATACTGGGGGTTCTCAAGCTGATTTGGAGACGTAAACATTGGGCATTGAGTTTTAGGAGTAATAAAGTAATGTTGTTTTTGTGCACTACTGTAGTTAACGTAGCTAGATGGACACAGCAAGGAATCCAATGATCAAGCCACAGCTTTTGACACACACACACGGTAATGTTCTCATGAGTACGAGTACTACTGGACGTTCCGTTTTTCCAGTTCTTTCAGGAAGTGAACCGGTGTCATTTTTGCTCTGTGGCTACATATCTTACCTTCAACAAAAACCTCAGCAGACCGTATGATTAATATCTAGGCCTAAACTCTGAAGTGTCCACTCACTGATAGGCTACTTCAGTTCAAACCGAAAATGCAGATGTAAGATTCTATTAATGTCAATGAATGTCACAGCCCTTTTAGTCTGTGTTTGCTTACTTTAAATACAGTGCGTTCAGAAAGTGTTCAGACCCATTCACTTTTACCACATTTGGTTACATTACAGCCTTATTCAAAAAAAAAATAATGTTTTCCCTCAATCTACAGTACCCCATAATGAGAAAGCAAAAACAGGTTTAGAGTTTTGTTAAATGTATAAAATAAAAAACATTTACATAAGTATTCAGACCCTTTGCTATGAAATTGAGCTCAGGTGCATCCTGTTTCCATTGAACATCCTTAAGATGTTTCTACATCTTGATTGGAGTCCACCTGTGGTAAATTTAAATTGATTGGACATGACTTAGAAAGGCACACACTTGTCTAAAAAGTTCCCACAGTTGATGGTGCTTGTCAGAGCAAAAACCAAGCCTTGGGGTCGAAGGAATTGTTCATAGAGCTCCGAGACAGGAATGTGTCAAGGAACAGATCTGAGGAAGGGTACCAAAAAAATATTATGCCGCATTGAAGGTCCCTTAGAACACATTAGCCTCCATCATTCTTAAATGGAGGAAGTTTGGAACCACCGAGACTCTTCGTAGAGTTGGTCACCCAGCCAAACTGAGCATTCAGGGGAGAAGTGAACTCGATGGTCACTGACAGAGCTCCAGAGTTCCTCTGTGGAGATGGGAGAACCTTCCAGAAGGACAACCATCTCTGCAGCACTCCACCAATCAGGCCTTTATGGTAGAGTGGCCAGACGGAAGCCACTCCTCAGTAAAATGCACATGACAGCCCGCTTGGAGTTTGCCAAAAGGCACCTAAAAGACTGATCATGAGAAACAATATTCTCTGGTCTGATGAAACCAAGATGTAACTCTTTGGCCTGAATGCTAAGCGTCACATCTGGAGGAAACCAGGCACTGCTCATCACCTGGTCAATACCATCCCTACGGTGAAGCATGGTGGTGGCAGCATCATGCTGTGGGGATGTTTTTCAGCGGCAGGGACTGAGACTAGTCAGGATTGAGGGAAAGCTGAACGGAGTAAAGTACAGAGAGATCCTTGATGAAAACCCGCTCCAGAGCGCTCAGGGCCTCAGACTGGTTCAAAGGTTCACCTTCCAACAGGACAACGACCCTAAGCACACAGCCAAGAAACCCCAGGAGTGGATTTGGGACAAGTCTCATTGTCGTTAAGTGGCCCAGCCAGAGCCTTTACTTGAACCCGATCTAATAACAAAGTACTGAGTCAAGGGTCTGAATACTTATGTAAATGTGATATTGCGTTTTTATTTTATTTTGCAAAAACGTCAACCTATTTTTGCTTCAATTGTGCGGTGTTGTGTGTAGATTGAGGTAGGGGTCGATTATTTAATCAATTTTAGAATAAAAGGCTGTAACATAACAAAATGTGGAAAAAGTCAAGGGGTCTGAATACTTTCTGAAAGCACTATATGTCAAGTGTCACCTACATTGAGAAGAAAGGGGGCTGGGAATTGCAGAACTGACTGACAATGTATTTTTCAGTGAGTTATTCTTGGTTCAGCTTGTTTTTGCCAGTATAACCACAGCGGATATCTTATTTGTATGTCACAGCATGTCATGTGAGAGTAACACATCCCTGGAGGCACGATGCTAGCCACACAGACCCCAGATATGGGGCCAGAGGCGGAAGATGTCAAGCAGGTAGGCTCAACCTCTTTTGCTGTAAATAGCCTGTTTAATTCAATAAACCACTTCCACTTAACACTGAAAAGATGATCAGATATCTCTCACATAGGGCCTACTTTGTTAGTGTTTGAGTGACACATGGATGCATTACACATTGATTCAGATTTTTTCACTTTGAAATGTATGCCAAACCAAACCTGTTGATTTTCAAAGTTTAACAAACCATACAACGCTATGCACATGGACATCTTTGAAGAATTTACACAGAACATTTTACAAATACACATTTACTGGATGAACTGGAGATGCGTTTGGTAACAGAATTATAGTAAAATCTCACTAATTTAAAAAATCAACCACATTTTCCAAAAACTCTGTCAAATATCTGCACTGAATCAAGATTCAAAGATATCTGCAGAAAGAATGGGGTGTCAGCTATTACATGGCACCTTGAGCTTGAAAAAAATACATATATTTTGGTTATTGAACTACAGTAGGTGAAGTGGATTTACATTCGGTAACGGCATTATGGTAACATAATTACATCACAGGTCCTTGATCTGTGCTATACAGAAATGCGTAATTATGGCTATATCATTCTCTTCATGGTCATGTAACCCTGAATAGGCACACAAAGGGCAAAATATCCTTCTGCAAAGTTGGGTATTATTATACACACTGGCTATTATTGTAATGAGCTCCGTCCCCAAACGAACACATTTTGTTAGTTCGGACCAGATCTGAAATAGCCTAAATTTCACACGTTTGGACAGCACGGTAGAGTACATTACAGTACATTGTACTGTGCGCTACTGTAATGTGTACTATACTCTACTGTACAGACTTGCAGTGTTTCCTCTTGCAAAATGTCTAACAGGCATGATTGTGGTGAAGGACTGAGAAGCTCAGTTCTACTCCAAAATGAGTATATAGCCTGTGCATGGTCCAAATTATACTAAACAAAAATAATCGCAACATGCAACAATTTCAAAGATTTTACTGAGTTACAGTTCATATAAGGAAAACAGTCAATTGAAATAAATTCAATACACACACTCGTTTGCCTCATGCAGCCTGACACATCTTCGTATAGAGTTGATCAGGCTGTTGATTGTGGCCTGTGGAATGTTAGCCCACTTAGGGCTGTGGCGGTCATGACATTTTGTTAGCTGGTGATTGTCAAGCAAATAACTGCCAGTTTCACAGTAAGTGACCGTTTAATTAACAAACACATTTAGCTACTCCTGAGCTGTGTTCAAATACCCATACTAAATTACTATATACTTTTAGATAATTTTAGTATACTGTAAACGAAGGGTATCCTTTCAGTTGAGCTTACTAGCGCTTTGCCTATCTACTGGAAGTTGATGCTGTTGCTATGCAACCTCTTGCTAGCTTGTTAGCATAACAAATGACTAGCTAGACCTTTTACGATTTCGGGTGTGTTCGTAAATTCAATCTAGAGTGCACTCTGGGCGTTCGTAAATCGCTCGCTCTCGGAGTGTTCCGAGCGCACACACTGGACGCTCTGGCTGAGGTTTAGGGTTGTCCGAGCGTTCTGACCTCACAACGGCAGTCAAGCACCTAAGCTAAGGTTGGCTAGCTTACTAGTTCCAGACTCAAATGAGAGCACACCTCACTCTGACCATTTTACTCGCCCTAGCAGAGCTGTTTTCATGTTATCCAGAGCGTTGGTAACTGTCCTGCTGGCAACAATTTAATTACGCTTTTTTTTTGCCAATGTTTATTGACATCGGCCATATTCAACCATTGAGCGTTCGTAAATTCAACAGTTATTCTGCGCTCTGGCACACTCAGACGAGAGTACTCTGAAATCAGAGTAGATAGCCAGAATTAACAATGTCCATTGAGAACACGCAACGACTATACCACTTAGCTAAGAATGATGTGAATTATCAAGTCAATAAACATTGGTTAGATAGCATATAAACTCAGCAAAAAAGAAACATCCCCTTTTCAGGACCCTGTCTTTCAAAGATAATTCGTTTTTCTCGTTTTTTTTTACTATTTACTACATTGTAGAATGATAGTGAAGACAAACTATGCAATAACACACATGGAATCATGTAGTAACCAAAAAAAGTGTTAAACAAATCAAAATATTTTACATTTGAGATTCAAAGTAGCCACCCTTTACCCATTGCCTTGATGACAGCAGACCAAACCATGTGCTTGTGCCACCAACTGAAAAAGTTGATAGCACCAGTGGAAAAAGTTAGTGTAGGCAGACCTTTAGGAGCACCATACGGACATTTAGGAGCACAATGAAAATATTCGAGGTAACAAGCAGTTTTCTTTAATATTACAATCGTGATTAATAATCTGAGCTCAGTGTATTTTCCATGGCACTCAGAGGCTGTGGTAAAGTTATCATTGCAACAATTATCACCTGGGTGAATTATTTGTAAAAAATTCCTAGGCGCAGGTCGCACAACAAAATAATGAGGCACATATGTGAGTAAAATGGTTGCACCTGTATGTTAAAGGAAATCTCCACCCAAAAACTATTTTGATATTTGTTTTATTAGTCCATTGGTATAGTCCCAAAATGTTTGCATGTCACTCATCAAGTGTTCAAGATGTATAACTTTAGAAATCCAGCCGTTATGAAGCATTTTGCATCATATATGATGCTGCAAAACTATATTGCTCCCTACCACCTTCATTGCACAACTTTTTGACCCAAGGCCGACGGCCGTTCCTTGTCGTCGTGACAAAATGTTGGATCTGATTGATTGCCATAATGGAAGCAATGTAATGTCCCACTGCCTTTCACCTTTTTGATTCTTTATGCAGAGGTTTTCACCAAGTTATGTAATGTACCTATGACTACATTGATTTCCATATTAATAGGCCTACATTTCAGGTTGTCATTTAAAATGAGAATGATTGTAGTTGCCTTAGTGAAAGGGAAGCTGAAAGGAAGTAACAGAGTAATTATATATATATATATATATATATATATATATATATATATACATACACACATACACACACCATGGGGCAAAAAAGTATTTAGTCAGCCACCAATTGTGCAAGTTCTCCCACTTAAAATGATGAGAGAGGCCTGTAATTTTCATCATAGGTACACTTCAACTATGACAGACAAAATGAGAAAAGAAATCCAGAAAATCACATTGTAGGATTTTTAATGAATTTATTTGCAAATTATGGTGGAAAATAAGTATTTGGTCAATAACAAAAGTTAATCTCAATACTTTGTTATATACCCTTTGTTGGCAATGACAGAGGTCAAATATTTTCTGTAAGTCTTCACAAGGTTCTCACACACTGTCGCTGGTATTTTGGCCCATTCCTCCATGCAGATCTCCTCTAGAGCAGTGATGTTTTGGGGCTGTTGCTGGGCAACACGGACTTTCAACTCCCTCCAAAGATTTTCTATGGGGTTGAGATCTGGAGACTGGCTAGGCCACTCCAGGACCTTGAAATGCTTCTTACGAAGCCACTCCTTCGTTGCCCGGGCGGTGTGTTTGGGATCATTGTCATGCTGAAAGACCCAGCCACGTTTCATCTTCAATGCCCTTGCTGATGGAAGGAGGTTTTCACTCAATCTCACGATACATGGCCCCATTCATTCTTTCCTTTACACGGATCAGTCGTCCTGGTCCCTTTGCAGAACAACAGCCCCAAAGCATGATGTTTCCACCCCCATGCTTCACAGTAGGTATGGTGTTCTTTGGATGCAACTCAGCATTCTTTGTCCTCCAAACACGACGAGTTGAGTTTTTACCAAAAAGTTATATTTTGGTTTCATCTGACCATATGACATTCTCCCAATCTTCTTCTGGATCATCCAAATGCTCTCTAGCAAACTTCAGACGGGCCTGGACATGTACTTGCTTAAGCAGGGGGACACGTCTGGCACTGCAGGATTTGAGTCCCTGGCGGCGTAGTGTGTTACTGATGGTAGGCTTTGTTACTTTGGTCCTAGCTCTCTGCAGGTCATTCACCAGGTCCCCCCGTGTGGTTCTGGGATTTTTGCTCACCGTTCTTGTGATAATTTTGACCCCACGGGGTGAGATCTTGCGTGGAGCCCCAGATTGAGGGAGATTATCAGTGGTCTTGTATGTCTTCCATTTCCTAATAATTGCTCCCACAGTTGATTTCTTCAAACCAAGCTGCTTACCTATTGCAGATTCAGTCTTCCCAGCCTGGTGCAGGTCTACAATTTAGTTTCTGGTGTCCTTTGACAGCTCTTTGGTCTTGGCCATAGTGGAGTTTGGAGTGTGACTGTTTGAGGTTGTGGACAGGTGTTTTTTATACTGATAACAAGTTCAAACAGGTGCCATTAATACAGGTAACGAGTGGAGGACAGAGGAGCCTCTTAAAGAAGAAGTTACAGGTCTGTGAGAGCCAGAAATCTTGCTTGTTTGTAGGTGACCAAATACTTATTTTCCACCATAATTTGCAAATAAATTCATAAAAAATCCTACAATGTGATTTTCTGGATTTTTTTCTTCTCATTTTGTCTGTCATAGTTGAAGTGTACCTATGATGAAAATTACAGGCCTCACCATTTTTTTATATATATACATACACACATACACACACCATGGGGCAAAAAAGTATTTAGTCAGCCACCACTGTACATTTTGATTTAACCCATCTCACCATTTTTTTTAGTGGATCAAAGAGAAGTTGGCGTGGTCACTCAAGGCTCTGCAGAAGCGCTACGTGATGACCGATGCCGTGGTAACCAGCGAGGATGGCGACGCCAACCTGCTGTGCTCTTCTCTGGAGGCCGTCTTTATCCACGGCATCAAGAGCAAATATGTCCGCTCCAAGGCCGGAGGACATGGCAGGAAAGGGGGGTCCCGGGGACCCCTCCCCCAGCCTGTGTTCTGGAGCCTTCTCAAGACGGTCACTCACAGGTGGGTGGAAGCCTGGAGCTGTACACTAACAAGTACACTTCCCCCTACAGATAACCCTACAGACCCCTCTAGTGCAGTGTCTCTACCCTCAATCACTTTAGTGAGATGGCATTTGAGTATGAATGTCTTTCTGTAGGTGCGATCAGTCTGTATGTGACTGTTGCTGTAAGCATGACAAGTTGAAGTTGAGATAATGGCATGTTTATATCCTCTGTTGCAATAAATGCGTATAAAAAATCACATTTACACAGGGTGTCAGTGCGTTCTTAAACAGTTTTTAAAACGTGATGGACATGACTACAGTGTTTCCGTTATATTGTGCCGCTGCTTAATTGTTAAAACCACGGCAAAAAAATACAGAAATGTAACATCAAATAATTATTGATAATAATTAATTACCTTGGCTCCTTGCTGCACTCGCGTAGTCTCCTCGTGGAGTGCAATGTAATCGGCCATAATCGCCGTCCAATAATGCTGATTACCGATTGTTATGAAAATTTGAAATCGGCCCTAATTAATCGGTCGACCTCTAGTTACTATGGGCTTAATATGCAGACTTGAACTTTGTTGCCTCCCTTTACGCTTTGGGACAATGACTTCCATTGTTAGGGCGGAGACATGAGTCCTCTCGTCGTTATATACAGCTCTCTGGTATAGACCACTTGCGAATTGGAAAGAAAAGTTGGTGGGTGCATAGTGCACTGGTCGGATGCTGGCTTCCCCTAAAGTAAATTGATGTTTTGCCAAAACTACTGTCTAAACAAAAATTATTCATAAGACTTCACCAGAGAGCATGAGTTTGCCACAGTGGATCATTAGCTTAAAAAAACAAAAAACAGCTGTGGGTTGTTTAAATCACAAGCGCTTAGGCCTATGCCTATTTGGGAAGCCTAAAATTTCGGCAGTGTGTGGCAATAAGCCTAGCTTATTTATTGAGTTGTGGCTGTCAGTGAACAGCATCTGAAATATGTTTTAATATAATGCTTCTTGAGTATAATTTGAAATTGTTGACACAGGAAGGGGAAGGTTGTCCGGCGTGTCTCTCCAGAATGCGTACACTCGGCTCTCTAGAATGCGCTCAGTTGTCTCCCGCTAATTCTTGCACATTAGTTGTTTCATTTTGTGAATTGTTTGCCCTTTGTTTATTTGTATACATTCCCCATTACGTATGTCACCATTAAGCCTAGTAAATGTACCTTTTATCTCTGTCATTTGGTTACATTCATTTCTGTTAATGCATATATTAGTCATTTCCTGTTCTCCTTCTCAGGGTGGAAGCGTAGTTTGCAGAGTTCACAACCTGCTATACTTGGCTTTTAATATAACACCCTAAAAAAAATGCCTTATACACATAGGTTCCGTGATTGGACGGGCTGTTGCCAGAGAGAGCGCGGTAGCCTATACAATTTGAAAGAAAACACTACATTTCCGACCCCGACATTGCCCTCCTACCGGAGCAATTTTGCTTACATCGCTGATTAGGCTACACAACGTTCCTGCAAATGTTTTTGTTCTAAAACCATTATTTGGTTAATGTGCATTAACCTGCTTTCTGCAATGAAAATGCTGTGCCTTCCGAAAGTATTCACACCCCTTGACTTTTTCCACATTGTGTTGTCTTACAGCCTGAATTTAAAATGGATTACATTTAGACTTTTTTGGTCACTGGCCTACACATAATACCCCATAATGTTAAAGTGGAATTATGTTTTTTGAAAGTTTTACAAATTAATTAAAAATGAAAAGCTGAAATGTCTTGAGACAATAAGTATTCAAATCCTTTGTTACGGCAAGACTAGGAGTAAAAATGTGCTTAAGTTGCATGGACTCTCTGTTTGCAATAATAGTGTTTAACATGATTTTTTTGAATGACTTCCTCAGCTCTGTACCCCACACATACAATTATCTCTAAGGCCACTTAGTCAAACAGTGAATTTCAAACACAGATTCAACCACAAAGACCGGGGACGTTTTCCAGTGCCTCGCAAAGGGCACCTATTGGTAGATGGGTAAAAATGAAAAAGCAGACATTGAATAGCCCTTTGAGTAAATATACACTGAGTTGTACCCCCTTTTGCCCTCAGAACAGCCTCAATTAGTTGGGGCAGGGACTCTACAAGGTGTTGAAAGCATGCCATAGGGATGCTAGCTAATGTTGACTTCAATGCTTCCCATAGTTGTCAAGTTGGTTGGATGTCTTTTGGGTGTTGGACCATTATTGATACATACGGGAAACTATTGAGCATGAAAAACCCAGTAGTGTTGCAGTTCTTGACACATTCAAACCGATGTGCCTGGCAGCTCCTACCATACCCTGTTCAAAGGCGCTTAAATCCATTATCTCGCCCATTCACCCTCTGAATGGCACACACATAATCTGTCTCAAGGCTTAAAAATCCTCCTTTAACCCCCCCTTCAGCTACACTGATTTTGAAGTGGATTTAACAGGTGACATCAATAAGGGATCATAGCTTTCATCTGGTCAGTCTGTCATGGAACGAGCAGATGTTCCTAATGTTTTGTACACTGGTTGCTTACCAAGAAGAACGTGAATGTTCTTGAGTGGCCTTGTGATTTAAATCAACTTGAAAATCAATGGCAAGACTTGAAAATGACTGTCTAGCAATTATCAACAACCAGCTTGACAGAGTTTTAAATAATAATGTACAAATATTGTACAATCCAAGGGTGCGAAGCTCTTAGTCTTACCCAGAAAGACTCACTGCTGTAAGAGCACCTTTGGTAGCAATATCATGTAATTACTCCGGGTGTTTTAAATACTTATCGAAATATATTAGTGTTTTATTTTTTTTGCAAATGTTAGAATACTCTGTCAAAAATTGTGTAGATCGTTGACAAAAATGGACAATTCAATTTGTTTTAATCCCACTTTGTAACACAGCAAAGTGCATGAGCAGCATCTGAAAATGTAATTGCGGGAAGACGCCATTTTTTAAAACTACTGTTACTGTTCTTAAAAAAGAGGAGAGTCTCAGCCTGATGTGAGCATAACAATTATTTCTCGACTGTCAATATAGATGAAATAACACTAACAGAGTACCACTATTGAAGTATGTGATTGAGACGATGCGCCAATGGAGCACAGTGTGCCATTTGTGGTGAATAAATCAAGTAGCTTATACAGTAACATTATAGGTCTAATGGGACATTTTTGTAGGACATTAAATGTACTGTTGGATCAATTGTATGGCGATCTAGCAACAATATCATATTTAGAGTTAGCAGTCTGTGTGTTGAGTTCCCACTTCCTCAGGTGGTAAATTATATAGCCTAAGCCAATATGCACAAAAGACATGCAGACACATTCATCTTTCAAAATATATTTGATTATTCCGAGTCCTATTTTGATGTGTTGCACATCAAAATATCCATCATGCATTTCCTGAACATGTTAGATGAAATAGTTCTTCACGTGTTACTTGGCCACTGGAAAAAGCCCGTCTAGAGCACCTCTGCTTAGCTACCTAGCTTCGAAGCCATTTGATACCTGATTCACTGAATGAGGGACTCATTTATTCAACTTGTTATAGCATAATACCTCCAGGAGAGCTACTGGGTGTGTAGACCTTTTTTCCCCCAGCCCCACTCCAACACACCAGATTGTAAAAATCCACTTCTCAACAGGACCTTGTTATGCTGACACGGGTGTGTTTGAGCAGTGCTGGATCAAAATCCTGCACACCCTAGCTCTCCAGATGTTAGGGATTTTATACAGTAACAGTGCTAGATATTTGACTTCAAGGCGTTTGTTCAGTGTTATTGTATTGAGTATTATTCTAGCTGATATTGCTATCGAAGTCAACTTTTCTGGACGCTTACATGAGTTTGATCTAGATAATGATTAGTCCATTGGGGTAGCCTAATCACCCGTAATAACATATGCTAAATCTGTGAATGCGACCAATAAAATTGAATTTGATGGGCCACCCCATGCCAGAGGTGGCACCACAGGTCCCGGAGTGTTGTGGCAAGAAAATGAAAATCTGGCGCCTGTAGTTTTTCCTGATCTGGTAACCTAATAAGGTAAAACGCTGTGCCTTATACGGTATGACATGATCTGTTTTTAAAAAGGTTGAATATGGGCTATGATGAGACCTGAGTTTTTTTCTAATCCGGTCACATGTTGTTTTTTTTTTTAATCTCCTGGCCTTGGGGAGGATGAGAACCCTGTCAAACTGCAGGAACCTTGTACTTGTTCATATTCATTATATTTTAAAGAAGGACTAGGGTTGTTTCCTATGCACAGAGAATGCAACATGATTGGACAATAAAACTCATAGGGGGGAGCTTGCTTTATGCAGGTTTGCATTGTGTAGTCCTGCCCTATGCAACTATAGGCCTAATTAAACATGAACTCACAGTCCATGTCAGCTATTGTGTTTATTGATGGATTCCAGTTAATCATTTTGGATTGAAAAAGTCTAGGTCGCCAAGTTAGCCCAAATTTGTATATAAACCAAATGTGATCCTATTGTGTCAGGGCTGCAGAGTCTCTGGCCTCGTTCAAGGCTCCGCTAAAGACTGAGCTGTTAATAAGAAAAGCTTTCAAGGACCAATGTGCATTCTGTTCTCCTGTCCACCGCGTCTGACGACAACAGTATATGGCTTTGAATGTCTACTTTCAATGTTCTGTGTTAGGATTGTTTTTATTAGTCCATATTTTCTTCAGCGCCTTTAGGTGTGAGAAGCGCTTTACAAATTACATGTATTATTATTATTATAAATAGCTTACACAACGTTACCGTCTGTGTCTCACGGCTTTGTTTAGTCCTGCCAGAGGGACAGGGCGCATAGTAGGCTAGACTGCAGCTGCTGCTGCTGCCTACAGTTGATCAGACTGAAATATATTCTTGTTTCCATGCAATACAGAATGTCAGATCACTAATGTTTAGGTGTATAGGCTGCTACGTTTTATATACGTTTTTGCGTGTCTGGAGTGATGTGTTATCACGCTTGCTAAATAAATACCGGAGGAAAGTGGAGAGCGCACCTTGAGCTTTTTTGTGTTGTGCACGACCTGCGATTTCCGTGACTGACTGGTCAAGACACGCAAAAGAGCCAGCAGCAGCCCGGATGTCAAGGACAGGGGGATTGTGCGCAAGTTGACAAATCATTAGGCAAATCGGTCCCCAAAAAAACAGCACCTCCATTTTTTTGTAACGCTTTGTGTCGATATATGTTATTAGGCTAAACAATATCAAGTGGTGTAGCGCTGGCACATCTGATTTGAAAAGTGTTGTTCAGCCATCTATAGTCAACCGCTATGCTACCACATCCGTTAGGCTCCAGGAGAATTTACATTGCTAAAATAGTACACCTTGATAATATGAGCCAGCCCTAATAATAATTATTGCCTACATGGACTTCTTTCTGGAGAGGAATATTAGCAGGTGTGTGTTAAAAAGGTCTTAGTCTTTAAATGAAACTTCATGGACCCTGCATATACCCTGTTTTTAGTGGTTAAGCAGAATGACAATTAGTAAAGGTTTAAGATCAGATGGTGTAGAATGTTTACTGTATACTGTACATAAAACGATTCTCTAATGTCTCCTGGCCCCCTCAGTGACGTGATCACGGAGCTGGAGAAGCTGAGCTTTGTGGGTACGGACGTGGGTCGCTGCCGGGCCTGGCTGCGGCTGGCCCTCAACCACGGCCTGATGGAGTGCTACTTGGCCTCCCTATTCCGTGAGGACTCCAACCTGCAGGCCCACTACCAGCCCTCCGCCCTGCTCCTGGACCCTGAGGAGCGTGAGGTGCTGCTCAGTTATCTCCAGGGCCTGGCCTCCCTGGTCTTCAACCTTTCGTACAAGTCAGCCGTGCTCAACGAGTGGACCACCACCCCACTGGCTCTGGCCGGCCTCTGCCCCACCACCCAGGCCGACGCTGTCGACCTTCCCAGTCTCACCAAACACAAGGATTCTTGGGATACGGTGTCACTGTCGTCCGGCGGGTCGGATACGGTCGAAGTGCAGCATGGGGGGACAGGGGTGCTGGGGAGGGTGATTGGGGGTGTTTCAGGGGGTAGGACCCCTCTAAATTCTTCTAATTTGAGCCTGGACACCACAGGGTCATCTCAGCTCTCCTCCAGCCTAAGCTCAGACAGTCTGCTGCAGGGTCATGACCCCAAGAGCCCAGACAAGGAGCCCTGGCCATGTGACCTAGAGATCTCTGCCAGACTGGAGAACGATGTCAATGCCAAGAGGCCTCTTAAAGAGTAAGTCGTGAGTGTGGGTCAGTGTGCCTGTCTGAAGAATTGAGGCCCTTTGAATCACAGCCATGGTTAATCTCCAAACCATTAAAAGACATTTAGCAGATGCTTTTATCCAAAAAAGGTGATGTAAGCAACATGCTTCAACTAACGATGTGTACAGAAATTAGTGAAATAGTTAGATAACATGTTGTCCCTCGTTTCATTTGGTGATTTCTGTTGACCTCTGACATTTCCTACTTTCTGTAACTGCAGTGTTCTGGCAGACTTCAGGGAGAGTACCAACTCCAGTCAGGATTCCATGCACGAGGATTCGTACGTTTCCACTCCGGGTGCAGACCACCTCTCAGAGAATACGGCCTTCAGCGGTTCTGACGGCGAGACCCAGGGGCCATTCACACCCCTCACTGGCTCCTCTAACCCTGCTTCAGTGGGGTCAGACCAGGAGGAGCCGTCCACTAAGACCCATGTCCCTTCCGAAGTGTACTTGCACACTGAAGTGCCCTCCAGTCACAGTGACTGTGTGGAGAGTACAGCGACAACTCCTCACCTACCTGTCACAGAGACGCCACAGGAGAAAAAGACAGAAGATTCTGCTAAGAGCACCTCTGCGCCTTCAGCCCACACAAACCTATGCCGTACTACCAGTGTGCAAAGCAGGAGGGTGTCTACAGACTCAATCACAGTAAGTTGAATCTCTTGTTTTTTCTCTCTCGGTCTCCCTCTCATTCCCTTCATCAGACTCAGTCTGACTCACTCGTCATGTGGTTGACCTGACCTTAAGTTCTTTGAGTGCTCCTTGACCTTTGCAGTCATATTGTGCAAAGTTTTTGCGAAATTATAAAGCATCTGTGGATTTATATGGTTACATGCTGAAACAATCATTCTATTTCAAGATTTGCTCAATTAGCCACCAATCATCACTAAGTAAAACCCGTCTTCCCTTTCTCAGCATTCCCACTCCTGGATCTCTGAGGATGACATCTATAAGCCACACCTTGAGGAACTGGTTGCCCCCGATGAGTCTTTACTAGGCATTGGCCCAGCTCTTGTGAATGGATTGACCTCTCCCCCTCCAGAGCCCGAGACGCCCCAGTCTCCCCCCAGCGTGGTTCACCGCAGGCAGATAGGTAAGCTCCCAAAACCAGGAGCACCACCACTTCTATCACTTCGTGAACACAACACCTTGTGATGCAGTCTGTTGTAACCAGTGCTCAACCACCACCATAAGTGGCCTTGGTCATGAGGTGACATGCCAAAAGTATTGTTCCTAGTTTTCATCCATCATTCTGGTTTTTGTCACACTTGTAGTTTCAGAGAAGCAAGATGAAACAAATCATTTTGTTTCGATGATGAGGAGTCATTGGAAAGTCCAGCACTTCTATTATTGTGAAACAAATATCAAGGCCCAGAACTTCTATTATTGTGAAACAAATATCAAGGCCCTGACAGTATGAACTTTTTAATGCCTCTATCAGTAATGTACATGAATTCTGTCTTACCTTCTTGGTATGTGCTTCCTCATTTTTGCTTACAACTTCAGATAATTATAAATAGGTTATCTTGCTGGTACTTCCTCCTTATGATGGAGTATGTGTAGCCCTTTACACTCGTGCCCATATACGGGTTGAAAATGGCAGATTTGGACTCTGATTATGTACTTATCTTGTACATAGTGTTTCTGCCACTGTCTCTTATTGTTACTCTTTTATTTTTTTATTGTTTATTTAGTAAATATTTTCTCAACAGCATCGTTGGTTAAGGGCTTGTAAGTAAGCATTTCACGGTAAGTTCTACCTCTACACCTGTTGTATATGTGACAAATCAGATTTGATACTTGCCTAAATTGGAACGCAGTGGCTGTACAGTAACATGCTATACACAATGTCAGCGCTCAGGTTCTCCGCTTCAGATCTGCATGGCTTTTGACTGACAGCCGTTCTGAATTTGAGCACCGTGCGTGACAAGAAGTTGCCCCGTCCCTCCTGCTAATTGGGCAACTTCGGCAGATGTTTTGTTTAGAGGTCGACCGATTATGATTTTTCAACGCCGATACCGATTATTGGAGGACCAAAAAAAGCCGATACTGATTAAATCGGCCGATTTAAAAAAATTATAATAAAAAAATTATAATAAAAAATTAAAAATCCACTTGTATTTATTTATTTATTTGTAATAATGACAATTACAACAATACTGAATGAACACTTATTTTAACTTAATATAATACATCAAAATCAATTTAGCCTCAAATAAATAATGAAACATGTTCAATTTGGTTTAAATAATGCAAAAACAAAGTGTTGGAGAAGAAAGTAAAAGTGCAATATGTGCCATGTAAGAAGCTAATGTTTAAGTTCCTTGCTCAGAACATGAGAACATATGAAAGCTGGTGGTTCCTTTTAACAAGAGTCTTCAATATTCCCAGGTAAGAAGTTTTAGGTTGTAGTTATTATAGGAATTATAGGACTATTTCTCTCTATACGATTTGTATTTCATATACCTTTGACTATTGGATGTTTTTATAGGCACTTTAGTATTGCCAGTGTAACAGTATAGCTTCCGTCCCTCTCCTCGCTCCTACCTGGGCTCGAACCAGGAACACCGACAACCGCCACCCTCGAAGCAGCGTTACCCATGCAGAGCAAGGGGAACAACTACTCCAAGTCTCAGAGCGAGTGACGTTTGAAACGCTATTAGCGCGCACCCCGCTAACTAGCTAGCCATTTCACATCGGTTACATCAGCCTAATCTCGGGAGTTGATAGGCTTGAAGTCATAAACAGCGCAATGCTTGAAGCATTGCGAAGAGCTGCTGGCGAAACGCACAAAATTGCTGTTTGAATGAATGCTTGCTGGTGCCTACCATCGCTCAGTCAGACTGCTCTATCAAATCATAGACTTAATTATAACATAATAACACACAGAAATACGAGCCTTAGGTCATTAATATGTTCGAATCTGGAAACTATCATCTCGAAAACAAAACATTTATTCTTTCAGTGAAATACGGAACCGTTCCGTATTTTATCTAACGGGTGGCATCCATAAGTCTAAATATTCCTGTTACATTGCACAACCTTCAATGTTATGTTATAAATACGTAAAATTCTGGCAAATTAGTTCGCAACGAGCCAGGCGGCCCAAACCGTTGCATATACCCTGACTCTATGTGCAATAAACGCAAGAGAAGTGACACAATTTCACCTGTTTAATATTGCCTGCTAACCTGGATTTCTTTTAGCTAAATATGCAGGTTTAAAAATATATACTTCTGTGTATTGATTTTAAGAAAGGCATTGATGTTTATGGTTAGGTACACGTTGGAGCAACGACAGTTCTTTTTCGAATGCGCAACGCAGGACACGCTAGATAAACTAGTAATATCATCAACCATGTGTAGTTAACAAGTGATTATGATTGATTGATTGTTTTTTATAAGATAAGTTTAATGCTAGCTAGCAACTTACCTTGGCTTCTTACTGCATTCGCGTAACAGGCAGGCTCCTCGTGGAGTGCAATGAGAGGCAGGTGGTTAGGGCGTTGGACTAGTTAACCGTAAGGTTGCACGATTGAATCCTCGAGCTGACAAGGTAAAAATCTGTCATTCTGCCCCTGAACAAGGCAGTTAACCCACCGTTCCTAGGCCGTCATTGACAATAAGAATGTGTTCTTAACTGACTTGCCTAATTAAATAAAGGTGTAGAGAGAAAAAAAATCGGCCAAATCGATGTCCAAAAATACCGATTTCCGATTTGTTATGAAAACTTGAAATCGGCCATTCCGATTAATCGGTCGACCTCTAGTTTTGTTGTCTGAGGGAAATGCTGTAAACTGAGGACTCAATGTATTTTGAAAGATAATAAATACCACTGATGTCATACAAGCCAGCCAAACACCTGTGAGTTCAAATGTGCGCTTAACATTTCCATATCATAAAACTCATGTAATATACTGTGCAAAGGTATATAGAATGAGCGTATCTTTGTTGTATTGTGAAGAACATTTTCTGTATTGTGAAGAAAATTTGCTGCAGACTTACACATCTGAATGCAGATGCATTCTATGCTCACAAATTACGATCTGCTTCTTTGAATTGCATTGTGAAAGCCTAACACTGTAAAATCGTATTTTAGAATCAGCCAGTCATGTTGGCAATAGAACAAGCTTTCAAATTCCCGTATACTTCAAACTGGTCCCTTTTTTTGCTACCGTGGTTATGCATATGCTGTCAATATTTCTTCTGTAAAAAACATTTCAATTTAGCCCTATCCATATAGTATAGGGCTAAGGGTTATTACACTTATGTGTTGAATCCGCAGTGCAAAAATTATATTCATGTTACAATAAAACCTGTTATACTTGAGTGTCATTAGCAAAGTTTTATCTGGACAGAAATAAGGCCCGCTCACTTTAGATCTGTTTTGCAGTTTTTCAATGGCGCCCTTGACTTCACTCGCTCTTTCATTCCCTCCCTTTTTTCTTTCACTCTTCTTCTCTTTCAGGCCTGTCCAACCCTTTCCGTGGGCTGCTGAAGCTGGGCCATCTGGAGCGGCGGGGCGCTGTGGGCATGTGGCGGGACTACTACTGCGAGCTCTCGCCCTTCGAGTTCCGCCTCTACCTGAACGCAGAGGAGCGCACCTGCTGTGACAACTGCTCCCTGCTGCGTTGCGAAGACGCCCGCGTCGCCTCGGCCGAGGGCCGCTTCGACCTGGCCTTCCCAGGGAAGAGGCTCCACCTGCGGGCAACCAACCATGACGAGGCAGAGGACTGGGTGGACCGCATCGCAGAGGCCGTCAGCAAGTTCCGCCCGTTGCACCGCCTTGACGACCATTCAGAGGTGCTGCAGTCCACTGACAGCTTTGTCATCCTGGAAGAGCCCCGAAAATCTTCCCCTTCGTCCCCCTCCGTACCCACCAGTCCCGAGCGAGGGGGTACTGCGGTTGAGCAGGAGCAGCAGCCGCCACTTGAGCTAGACTGGACGCGTCCCACAGTCCCTGAGTCAGACGCCATTAAGGAGGCGGTGCTGTACCTATCCCAGGACGCAGAGGCTCGCAACTGGACTCCTCTCGTCTTCTCCCTCTCCTTGGAGACTCTCAACAGTTTCCGGGTACAGGATGGGCGAAAGGTACTGTGCTGCTCTCACCCCATCGAGGGGATACGGGACGTGGTCCCAGACGTTTCTCTGGGGGGACCGGCTTTCTTTAGGGTCGTAACAGCCAGAGATACGCTCAAGCTGAGGGCCAAGAGCCCTGAGGAGGCGCGTGCCTGGAGGGGCATCATCAGGGGAGTCCTGGACTCCTACCTGGAGAATGGAGAGAACGGGGAGCCTAATAGCCCCGGGTTAGCCACTGGGGCATGGGGCAACGTCCACAGACTGGTGCAGCATAGACTGAAGGGGGATGGGGTGCTGCTGGCCCATCTATATACAGTGCCCACAGAGAAGGGGCTGGACCTTCAGGGCTTCAAGTGTGCAGGTAGCTCTAAAGCTTAACCTAATAACAGCCAACTCTTTTGTAAACATTAAGTTTCCCTTACCATGCCGTTACTGGGAGAGACCGAGTATGTATTACCGCCTTCTCTGCAGGTTGTCCAAAGCCGGTGGGTGTCTCCCGGGGAAAAGCCAGACTGTGCGAGTTCTCAGGGAAGTACTATTGCGACGCTTGTCACCAGGGTGACACCATCGCCATACCCTCCCGCATGGTGCATAACTGGGACCTCACGCCTCGCGAGGTGAGTCTCTCACGGGGTCTATGGACCACACACAGAGCTAACATTTGTGTCAAAGCACATCCTTGGTAAAGCACATCCTTGGTAAAGCTTATTCTTTAGGGTTTGTATAGTCATAAAAATCCAGTCACCGTTCCAGTTCATCCCAAAGGTGTTCAATGGGGTTGAGGTCAGGGCTCTGTGCAGGCTAGTCAAATTCTTCCACACTGATCTCGACAAACCATTTCTGTACAGATCCCGCTTTGTGCACGTTTCATGCTGAAACAGGAAGGCGCCTTCCCCAAACTGTTGCCACAAAGTTGGAAGCACAGAATCGTCTAGAATGTCATTGTATGCTGTAGCATTAAGATTTCCCTACAATGGAACTAAGGGACCAAGCCCGAACCATGAAAAACAGCCCCAGACCATTATTCCTTCTCTACCAAACTTTACAGTTGGCACTGCATTGGGGCAGGTAGCGTTCTGGCATCCGCTAAACCCAGATTTGTCTGTCGGACTGTCAGATGGTGAAGCGTGATTCATCACTCCAGAGAACGCGTTTCCACTGCTCCAGAGTCCAATGACGGCGAGCTTTACAACACTTCAGCCGATGCTTGGCAATGCGCATTGTGATCTTAGGCTTTTGTGTGGCTGCTTGGTCATGGAAACCCATTTCATGAAGCTCCAGACTAACTGTTATTGTGCTGGCGTTGCAACCAGAGGCAGTTTTGAACTGAGGACAAACTATTTTTACTCGCTTCAGCACTCGCAGTCCTGTTCTGTGAGCTTGTGTTGCCTACCACTTTGCGGCTGAGCCGTTGTTGCTCCTAGACATTTCCATTTTATAATAACAGCCCTTACAGTTGACTGGGGCAGCTCTAGTAGGGCATACATTTGACAAACTGACTTGTTGGAAAGGTGGCATCCTATGACGGTGCCAAATTGAAAGTCACTGAGATCTAAAGTAAGGCCATTCTACTGCCAATGTTTGTCAATGGAGATTGCATGGATGTGTGCTCGATTTTATACACCTGTCAGCAATGAGTGTGACTGAAATAGCCGAATCCACTAATTTGAAGGTGTGTCCACATACACAAAAGTATCTTATACCCTGTAGTTAAGTGGTAAGCTATTATTAGCTTGTAATAATGTTTTCGTCATGTCATCATGTCCCCAAAAAACTTTCCACTGAACTCACGAATAAGGCCATACAAAGTTGATAAAAAAAATGTTTTACCATTCATTGAAACGATTGTTTCGTTCGTTGCATCAACAACAATTTTGTTGAATCGTGAAAATAATCAAAATAATATGTGAATAGTGAACATTAATTTTAGGAAAAATATGAATGTTGCCTTTCTTTTGGATTATGAGGTTTAAAACCTGTTTTGTAGATACAGTACATTCGGAAAGTATTCAGACCCCTTGACTTTTTCCACATTTTGTTACATTACACCCTTATTCTAAAATAGATTTTTTTCGCTTTGCATTCAGGCCAAAGAGTTCAATCTTGGTTTCATCAGACCAGAGAATCTTGTTTCTCATGATCTAGGAGTCTTTAGGTGCCTTTTGGCAAACTTCAAGTGGGCTGTCATGTGCGTTTTATTGAGTAGTGGCTTCCGTCTGACCACTCTACCATAAAGGCCTGATTGGTGGAGTGCTGCAGAGATGGTTGTCCTTCTGGAAGGTTCTTCCATCTCCACAGAGGAGCTCTGTCAAAGTGACCATCGGGTTCTTGGTCACCTACCTGACCAAGGCCCCTTTCCCCTGATTACACACTTTGGCCGGGCAGCCAGCTCTAGGAAGTGTCTTGGTGGTTCCAAACTTGTTCCATTTAAGAATGATCGAGGCCACTGTGTTCTTGGGGACCTTCAATGCTGCAGACATTTTTTGGTACCCTTCCCCAGATCTGTGCCTCGACACAATCCTGTCTCAGAGCTCTAAGGACAATTCCTTTGACCTCATGGCTTGGTTTTCGCTCTGACATGCACTGTCAACTGTGGGACCTTTTGAGACAAGTGTGTGCCTTTACAAATCATGTCCAATCAATTGAATTTACCACAGGTGGACTCCAATCAAGTAGTAGAAACATCTCAAGGATGATCAATGGAAACAGGATGCACCTGAGCTCAATTTCGAGTCTCATATTTTTTTATTTAAATGTTTCACCTTTATTTAACCAGGTAGGCTAGTTGAGAACAAGTTCTCATTTGCAACTGTGACCTGGCCAAGATAAAGCAAAGCAGTTCGACACATACAACAACACAGAGTTACACATGGAATAAACAAACATACAATCAATAATACAGTAGGAAAATCTATACAGCATGTGCAAATGAGGTAGGATAAGAGGTAAGGCAATAAATAGGCCATGGTGACAAAGTAATTACAATAAAGCAATTAAACACTGGAATGGTAGGATGTGCAGAGGATTAATGTGCAAGTTGAGATACTGGGGTGCAAAGGAGCAAGATAAATACATACAGTATGGGGATGAGGTAGATTGGATGGGCTATTTACAGATGAGCTATGTACAGGTGCAGTGAGCTGCTCTGACAGTTGGTGCTTAAAGCTAGTGAGGGAGGTAAGAGTCTCCAGCTTCAGAGATTTTTGCAGTTATTTCCAGTCATTGGCAGCAGAGAACTGGAAGGAGAGGCGGCCAAAGGAAGAATGGGCTTTGGGGTTGACCAGTGACATATACCTGATGGAGCACGTGCTACGTGTGGGTGCTGCTATGGTGACCAGTGAGCTGAGATAAGGCGGGGCTTTACCTAGCAGAGACTTGTAGATGACCTGGAGCCAGTGGGTTTGGCGACGAGTATGAAGCGAGGGCCAGCCAACGAGAGCATACAGGTCGCAGTGGTGGGTAGTATATGGGGCTTTGGTGACAAAACGGATGGCACTGTGATAGACTGCATCCAATTTGTTGAGTAGAGTGTTGGAGGCTATTTTGTAAATGACATCGTCGAGGATCGGTAGGATGGTCAGTTTTACGAGGGTATGTTTGGCAGCATGAGTGAAGGATGCTTTGTTGAGAAATAGATTGCACTTCCTAAGGCTTCCACTAGATGTCAACAGTCTTTAGAAAGTTGTTTCAGGCTTCTATTGTGAAAGGGGAGAGAATAAGACCACTCAAAGCAGGTGGCTCAGCTGAAAGCCTTTAGTTTATTGCGCACGGCCGTGAGCGCGAGCTCCGTTCCCTTTCCTTTCTAATGACAACGGAATTGTCCGGTTGGAATATTATTGAAGATTTATGATAAAAACATCCTAAAGATTGATTATATACATCGTTTGACATGTTTCTATGAACTGTAATGGAACTTTTTTGACTTTTCGTCTGGACTTTGTGCTCGCGCTTTGTGCATTTGGATTACTGGACTAAACGCGCGAACAAAAAGGAGGTATTTGGACATAAAGATTAACTTTATCGAACAAAACGAACATTTATTGTCTATAATGGAGACCTGGGAGTGCCATCAGATGAAGATCATCAAAGGTAAGTGATTAATTTTAATCACTTACCTTAGTTTAGTTTAGGTCACCTAGCAGCACGAGCTCAGAAGATCGATGGGGGGGGCAATCAATTCACATATGGTGTCCAGGGCACAGCTGGGGGCAGAGGGTGGTCTATAGCAAGCGGCAACGGTGAGAGACTTGTTTCTGAAAAGGTGATTTTTTTTTAGAAGTAGAAGCTTGAATTGTTTGGGTACAGACCTGGATAGTAAGACAGAACCCTGCAGGCTATCTCTGCAGTAGATTGCAACACCGCCCCCTTTGGCAGTTCTATCTTGGCGGAAAATGTTATAGTTAGGGATGGAAATTTCAGGGTTTTTGGTGGTTTTCCTAAGCCAGAATTGACACGGCTAAGACATCCGGGTTGGCAGAATGTGCTAAAGCAAATTTAGGGAGTAGGCTTCTAATGTTAACATGCATGAAACCAATGCTTTTACGGTTACAGAAGTCAACAAATGAGGGCACCTGGGGAGTAGGAGTGGAGCTAGGCACTGCAGGTCTCTAGAGACGTTTAAACCAGGTGATGTCATCGCATATGTAGGAGGTGGAACAACATGGTTGGTTAAGGCATATTGAGCAGGGCTAGAGGCTCTACAGTGAAATAAGACAGTAATCACTAACCAGGACAGTAATGGACAATGTTTATTGATATTAGGGAGAGGCATGCGTAGCCAAGTGATCGTATGGGTCCAGTGAGTGGTTGAGCTGGCTGGGGACACGGCGATTCAGACAGTTAGCGGGCTAGCAGTTAGCAGGGCGGGGCTAGCATAAGGGCCTTAGAGGGACATTGCGATGGGGGAAAGTCTGTTTTTTTCCTCCTCGTGCATTGACGTCGAGAAGCCCTGGAGCCCTAGCCGGGAGATGGGTCTAGCATGGGCTAGCTCCAGGCTAGTTGGAGAGAAAAATCGGTCCGGTATGCTCTGGTTTAAAATGCGTTGTACGAACTGGCGAGAGCTTTCCGAGCTAAAGGTTAGCTGATGACCGCTAGCAGTGGTTAGCTGACTGATAGCTGGTAGCTAGTTAGCTTCAGTTGAGGTATTCCAGTTTAGAGGTAAATAGAAATACTTTAGAAAAAAAACAGATCCACACCACATTGGGTGAGGCGGGTTGCAGGAGAATATTTTGAAGTTGAGGTTTAGGAAAAATATTTAAAAGAATGCAACAAAAGGATATATACATGGGACAAGACAAGGACGTCTGACTGCTACGCCATCTTAGATTGATATCAATAGCAAAGGGTCTGAATACTCATGTAAATAAGGTATTTCTGTTTTCACCCTGTCATTATGGGGTATTGTGTGTAGATTGAGGATTTTTTTTATTTATTCCATTTTAGAATACGGCTGTAACGTAACAAAATGTGGAAAGTCAAGGGGTCTGAATACTTTCCGAATGCACTGCTTTTCAAGTTGATTTGGCCATCCAATGTATGGGACATTGCAACTCAATAGATGCTAGTCAAACTGCAAAGTAAACACGTCTAAGGTAGCTAAGATAAATATGACTGAAGAAAATTTGTGGGCTTGCTTCTGCTGAATAAAAAGATTTGTAGCCTACCATAGCCATATGATCATTAATATATATTGAATGAACAAATTATTTAAAGGCATAAAATGTATTTGGTTGTAAATGTTGCAATCTTTTACATCAAAGGGTGGTCAACTATCCTCCAGGAGAGCTAATGGGGGAGTGTGGGCTTTTATTCCTATCCCCCACTAACAAATCACATTTGAGAAATGAGCTGCTCAACCAGACCTTGATAAACTGTCTCTGTGTTTGATCAGGGTTTGATCAAAAGCCTGCACACCCAGTAGCTCTCCAACCTGAGGGTTGACCATGTGTTTTACACAGTTGCCTAACAGGTTTTCCACTTGTCGGGGGGTTAAGTGCCTTGCACAACGACGGGAGATGGTACATGGGATCAGAGCAGTGGCTTCCAGTGTTTATACCACATTACGCTTAATTTCTTTACACGTACATAGAGACACCGCCAATTTTTGGGTCATGAAATTCCTTGTCAAAGTGTGTATGAACCCTGTTCTTATTTGCACACATCTATGGAAAAATAACTATTTTTGTCATTCATCTTTTTGCTTTGACATTGAACTAATCCTGTTCTCCTTTGATCAATATTGTTTGTTTTTGTTGTTAAACTGCTCTCGTGTGTCCTTTGCCCTGGTTGTGTACATGTAGGTCTCCAGACAGGCCCTCGAACTGCTGGCTCAGGTTGAACATGAGCCCCTGCTCAACCTTCACCTTTTGAACCCTAACCTGTGGGAGCATGTTGAGGCCATGGCCCAGGCACACAGTCTCAGACAGAGGCTGCAGCTTGTAGGACACTACCTGCTCACCTGCCGCAGTGGGCCATGCAAGGATATTCAGACCAGGTGTGTGTGAGCGACTTTTGTTTGGCTGTTCTTGTATTGCAGAACTGGGTCAAATGCAAGTTTATCAAAGTGAGCTGGATCATATTGATCCTGCATTCTGAGAAATCCAGTCATCCCTGGTCATTATTTTATGTGATCTAGACTTGGGCCAAAAGGCAATGCATTGATTATTTCCACATAAGCTTTCATTGACTTTGTATAACTATTGTGTTATTTTTCTCAAGACTGGGCCTAAGGACATACCTGTTAGAATCAAGCCATCTCTACAGTGTCATGGACTTACAACAGGTATCTACTATATACAGTCATTACTTACCTGTTAGTCATTTCACTTTTTAAATGAAATAATACACATTCTTAACCTGCAAGACCACATCACCAGAAACCAAGTAGATGTAGTTAATAAGCTTAAATGGTATATTTTTCCATGTTGTGTTTTAGATAGCGGAGGGAACATATGTTGCCTACTTGAATATGTTGATCCGGTTTGCCTCCAACCACGTTCAACAATGTGACCTTTGCACCCAGAGGGGCTACATCTGCCAGATCTGTCATGCCGGTGACATCATCTTCCCCTTCCAGTTCGACACCACTGCCAGGTAGGGCCCTTGTCACTTCAATACATTGGGATGTGTTCACTCGGTGATCAGTTCACCCCGCTCTTTCTCTCCACACACTCACTCTCTCTGTCTCCCACTCAGGTGTAAAGAGTGTAAGGCAATGTTTCACGCAACTTGCAAGGCCCAGTCGTCCTCGTGTCCACGATGCATGCGTCTTCAGAGGTACCTCGAGAGCGATCTGCAGGACTGCTCTGTTTGACCCAGTGGCCTTCCTGTAGCTGCAGAGACCTATGAAATGACAAACGACAAGAGCAGACATTCATGTCCTGCTTCTAGTTTCTTTTTTCTACATGAACTAACCTCAAGTGCAATTAGGAAGTGTGACTGTATGTACCGACCACAGACCAAACATGACCAACCGAACTGGATAGTGTAAAAAGCCAAGAGCTACACAAACTTGCACTAATATAGAAAGGTTTCTGCTATTGAATTGACGTATTTGACAAGGTGAAGCCCACTGATATGTTCTTACCTCTCTGAACTTTCTCTACGTCTTGAGTGTCCAAGCCAAGGAATCAAATATGAAGGATGATGCAAAGAATCTACTTTATGCAAAAAAATAAAATTAAAATAAATGTATACATTGATGTCATTGGTTGGAGGCTTGTGGTGTTATTTCATGTTTGCAGGAAACACTCGCTGTATATTTCTGTACATTTATATTTTTATTTCACCTTTATTTAAATAGGCCATGGTAGTGAAGTAATTACAATTTAGCAAATTAACGCTGGAGTGATAGATGAGCAGATGGCGATGTGCAGGTAGAAATACTGGTGTGCAAAAGAGCAGAAAAGTACATTAAAAACAATATGGGGATGACGTAGGTAGATTGGGTAGGCTATTTACAGATGGGGTATGTACAGCTGCAGTGATCGGTTAGCTGCTCAGATAGCTGATGTTTAAAGTTAGTGAGGGAAATATGTCTCCAGCTTCAGCGAATATGATATATTTTTTTGCAATCCGTTCCAGTCATTGGCAGCAGAGATCTGGAAGGAAAGGCGGCCAAAGGAGGTGTTGGCTTTGGGGATGACCAGTGAGATATACCTGCTGGAGCCCGTGCTACGGGTGGGTGTTGTTATCGTGACCTGTGAGCTGAGATTAGGCAGAGCTTTACCTAGCAAAGACTTATAGATGACCTGGAGCAAGTGGGTCTGCCGACTAGAGCATACAGGTCGCAGTGGTGGGTGGTGTATAAGGGGCTTTGGTGACAAAACGGATGGCACTGTGATAAACTGCATCCAGTTTGCTGAGTAGAGTGTTGGAAGCTATTTTGTAAATGACATCGCCGAAGTCGAGGATCGGTAGGATAGTCAGTTTTACGAGGGTATGTTTGGCGCCGTGAGTGAAGGAGGCTTTGTTGCGAAATAGGAAGCCGATTCTAGATTTAATTTTGGATTAATATGGGTCTGGAAGGAGAATTTACAGTCTAGCCAGACACCTAGGTATTTGAAGTTGTCCACATATTCTAAGTCCGAACCGTCCAGAGTAGTGATGCTAGTCGGGCGGGCGGGTGGGGGCAGCGAACGGTTGAAAAGCATGCGTTTGGTTTTACTAGCGTTTAAGAGCAGTTGGAGGCCACGGAAGGAGTGTTGTATGGCATTGAAGCTCGTTTGGAGGTTAACACAGTGTCCAAAGAAGGGCCAGATGTATACAGAATGGTGTCGTCTGCGTAGAGGTGGATCAGAGAATCACCAGCAGCAAGAGCGACATCGTTGATATATACAGAGAAAAGAGTCGACCCGAGAATTGGAGCCCGTGCTACGGGTGGGTGTTGTTATCGTGACCTGTACCCCCATAGAGACTGCCAGAGGTCCGGACAACAGGCCCACCGATTTGACACAATGAACTCTGAGAAGTAGTTGGTGAACCAGGCGAGGCAGTCATTTGTGAAACCAAGGCTGTTGAGTCTGCCGATAAGAATACGGTGATTGACAGAGTCGAAAGCCTTGGCCAGGTCGATGAAGATGGCTGCACAGTACTGTCTATTATTGATGCCGGTTATGATATTGTTTAGTACCTTGAGCGTAGCTGAGGTGCACCTGTGACCAGCTCGAAAACCGGATTGCACAGGAGAGAAGGTACGGTGGGATTCGAAATGGTCTGTGATCTGTTTATTAACTTGGCTTTCGAAGACTAGAAAGGCAGGGCAGGATAGATATTGGTCTATAATAGTTTGGGTCTAGAGTGTCACCCCCTTTGAAGAGGGGGATGACCGCGGCAGCTTTCCAATCTTTAGGGATCTCAGATGACACGAAAGAGAGGTTGAACAGACTGGTATTAGGGGTTGCAACAATGGCGGCAGATAATTTCAGAAAGAGAGGGTCCAGATTGTCTAGCCCAGCTGATTAGTAGGGGTCCAGGTTTTGCAGCTCTTTCAGAACATCTGTTATCTGGATTTAGGTGAAGGAGAAGTTGGGGAGGCTTGGGCAAGTAGCTGCGGGGGGTACGGAGCTGTTGGCCGGGGCTGGGGTAGCCAGGAGGAAAGCATGGCCGGCCGTAGAGAAATGCTTATTGAAATGTTCGATTATCGTGGATTTATCGGTGGTGACAGTGTTACCTAGCTTCAGTGCAGTGGGCAGCTGGGAGGAGGTGCTCTTATTCTCCATGGACTTTACGGTGTCCCAAAACGTTTTGGAGTTCGAGCTACAGGATACAAATGTCTGTTTGAAAAAGCTAGCCTTAGCTTTCCTGACTGACTGCGTGTATTGGTTCCTGACTTCCCTGAAAAGTTGCATATCGCGGGGACTATTCGATGCTAGTGCAGTCCGCCACGTTCTGGGAAGCTCAAAGGAACAAGTCACTTGTCTCGCATAAAATAAATATTCACTTGTTTCACAAGAGGGGATAAATATATACGCCTGTAAAAAAAACTGCACTTGCAAACTCACACATCGTGCCTTCATTTTTATTTAACTTTTACACTCAAAGACATCATGTTCCATTGATTGTATTATTGTGTAGCATGCAACATCACTGAAATTGTACCACAAAAAGTAAATGAGGAAATGGGCCATTTTAAATATTGTAGTGTCAATAGATAGATTGTCATTTGAGTGTTATTTGCCAAATGTCAACATTTGTGACTACTTGGATCTTGATACAAATCCATTCATTCACAAGGGGAGTTTCTTGTTGAATGTCTTGCTGTTATCACCTGATAAGTTCGGACCACATACACCAGCATTATTAAGTTATAACAGCTAGTCATTGATTCAATGCACTGGGTTAGGATTGATGCTCCACTTTACTCTGAAACTATAGTCATTCTGCTGCAAAAAAATCAGTCTGGTTCCAGGCTAACGTTGAAAAGAAGCATGTAATCTTAGATATGCTCTCCCCACCCATTCCGGTATCCTACCAGTATGAGCAGCTATTTGAAATAACAGGATATTGACTAGCATAAAGGAGGATATGCTTAAATCACAGTTGCCAATGTAAATGTAAATGTAATGCCAATCACACTACAGCTTTGTAGTGTGATTAGAGAAAGACCAATGTTCCTGCTTCGTTTCTGAATATTCTAAATAATTGTTCATACTTGCACCTTAACACATTGATATGACTGTTTTTTCCTGTAGTGATGTTCATTCAATAGTTTCAGCCAGTTTTCATCCCAGAGAAATCATGATTCATTCAAAGGGCCTAGTTAAATTAAAAATAAAGCATATGGCCTTTTAAATTAATTATTTAATGTATAATTTGGCGAGGGAATGCTTTTACCATTCAAACGTTGTGGAAAGATGTCATTCTTAAAATTGTAACTTTAGGAAATGGATAGCTTTCCTTCAGATATTTAATGGCTAGCTAACCTAGCCAATGAGGTGTGTGTGTGTGTGTGTGTGAAATAGTCATATAAATTATGCTAGTTACTACCCCTGATAACTTTACCAAATAATCATGTTTGAAAGAGTGTAAATGTCCGATAAATAGTAATAGAAATGGTAGATACTACTGTACCCCTGATAATTTGGTCAGATAACCGTGTGTGTCTGTGTGTACAGTAGGTGACATGTTCATGATAGCTATCTAATAACTCTAGTTATGCTAGGTAATGGTTTGGCTTATCATATTCATGTCTATGTAGAAGAAGACTGTAGGAGGAAATGGAGAGGACTCAGGGACAGGTATCAGAGAGAGAGAAGGGCAGAGAAAGAGAAGAAGAGGTCTGGGTCAGCAGCTTCAGGCCAGCAGCCTTGGCGCTTCTGCTACATTCTTTCTTTTCTGGATCCATTTATTGTGCCTAGGGCAACGAGTGGCAATTTTACAGCCAGACACTCTACTACGTCATCCACAAGTGTTGTCCCCACCGGTGCATCAAGACCCTCAACATCACCTACAAGTGCGACCATCACCTCCACCGGTGGAGTGAGACCCTCTACAACGTCTACATCATCCACGAGTATGACCACCACCGGTGCAGCCATGGAAGATGATGAAATGGAGGAAGCACCTCTGGATCTAGGACCACCTGAGATTATTATGAACCTCACGGAAGTGACCACTGAGGACCTCGTTGAACAGGATGTGGCCGTGGAGAGAAACAGAGAGAGAAACGAAGAGGAACAACGTCACACCAGGCGTCATCGGAGGTACCAGCCCCCAGATCCACTCAACTCATTTCAGCAGAGGCTCCTCCAAGCCGTCGAGAGGGATGCAGCCCAACCTGATGCTCACAGGAAGGAGGATGAAGAGACCCTCTGCCATGAGCCTGATGCCAACACTGAAGAGGCTGCCTCAGCAAAGACAAGCAGCAGTCAAGGTTAAAATGTATCAGCTGCTTGTCCAAGCCGAGATCAATGGTAAAAAAAAATTCTCTCTACATCACAGGTAGTGTCATAAGTGTTGCGACAGTGAAGTAAAGTAGGTCATTTTTACAGTATACTCATGTAGGCTAATTGGTATTTCAGATCAAAGTATTAATATGAGGCAAATGTATAGCTGTTGTTTCTAGGTTAGAAAATATCCCAAAACAACAGTTTTCTGTCAAAATATTTGCCTGTCATATTCATCTTTTGATCTGAAATAGAAATTCCATGAGTAAACAGCGAGTATTACCAACTTTACCGCACTGTTCCGATATTTATGCCTCTAACTACACTATACAAGCAGTATTTAGTTAACATAAATCTCACCTTTAATGGTGTCATATTATGTTAAGCTTGTATGTGTTGTTTTTCTCTTCCCTTCCAGAGATGGAGTCAATTTAGCCGACCAGCTCACAGGAAGGACAGGAAGAGTTGTTTGGTTGCTGTTTTGACCTCCCTCATTGTACCTTTCTTTTCACACACGTCAGTTCCGTTTAAATTCAGTCAATTCATAAAGTCATTTGTTTATAAAGTCTTAGGATAGCATTCATTATTAGTGTTACATAGATTTCTGAATTGACAGAATTGAAACTCACACACTGGTGAGCATGCAGGCCATGGAAGAACTGGGACATTTTCTGTTTCCAGGAATTGTGTAAAGATCCTTGCGACATGGGGCCGTGCATTATCATGAAACATGAGGTGATGTCGGTGGATGAATGGCATGACAATGGGCCTCAGGATCTCGTCACAGTATCTCTGTGCACTCAAATTGCCATCGATAAAATGCAATTGTGTTTTTTGTCCATAGCTAATGCCTGCCCATACCATAACCCCACTGCCACCATAGGGCACTCTGTTCACAACGTTGACATCCGCAAACCGCTCACCCACACAAAGCCATACACATGGTCTGCGGTTGTTAGGCTGGCTGGACGTACTGCCAAATTCTCTAAAATGACATTGGAGGCGGCTTATGGTAGAGATATTAACATGAAATAGCTCTGGTGGACATTCCTGCAAATAGCGTGCTAATTGCACGCTCCGTCAAAACATAGACATCTGTGGCATTGTGTTGTGTGACAACACAGAACATTTTTAAGTGGCCTTTTATTGTCCCCAGCACAAGGTGCACTGATGTAATGAGCATGCTGTTTAATCAGCATCTTGATATGCCACAGCTGTTAGGTGGATAGATTATTTTGGCAAAGGAGAAATGTTCACTAACAGGGATGTAAATAAATGTGTGCACAGAATGAGAGAAATAGGATTTTTGTGCATATGGAACATTTCTGGGATCTTTTATTTCAGCTCATGACAAATGGTACGAACACTTTACATGTTGCGTTTATATTTTTGTTCAGTGTAGTTAGCAAACTAATGAGAAAAATAATTCTTAAAGCACAAAACTCATCAGCTAGATGTAAAGACTTGCTCTAGAACATGTTTTATTTATTATGCAGATTTAATGTTTTAGTTAGCTAGAACAATTCTGATGAAAATTGTAAAGATTTATGAAAACAAATGTTTTTTGGTCTTAATTTAAGGTTAGGTTTAGGCATATGGTTAGCAGTGTGGTTAGGTTTAAAATCAGATTTTAAGAAGAGATTGTAGAAATATGCGTGCTTTTAGACATAATTATGACCATGTGGGTGTGCTAACTTGTGACAGACGAAAAGTTCCCTCTTATCCTTTGTATTGTCACTTCTGTCGAACTCCCCCACATGGAGGTTCGTGCTCTCTGAATGGCTCAAAATCAAGTTCTCAGCCACTGACGAGCATTGCGATTCTACAAGTAGAAACGTCAGGTTTGTCGGTACCAGGTCTGTACACAGCAGAGATGTCTTTTGTTCCAGAAAGAGAAGGAACGGCCTCCTAATGTGCTAAGTACCTATCAGCAGTCAGATTTCTTTGTGTGTCTGTACTATTAGTCACTCTCACTCAGATATAATTATTAACATGGCATAAATCATGGCAAAATTTGTACAAATGCAGGAAATTTGCTTTAGAAACACAAATTATCTGCCTCGTAGAAAAAAAATGTAGGAATGCAGAAAACTGCAAATATTTCTCTGCAGAATTGCAGAACATGTTATTCAAAACGTACATTGCTTTCAAGAGGGGGGCCACTAAAAGACATCTCGTTTTTGTGCGACTTAAATATATTTTCCTACGAATTTCGGGGGGCTAGAGCCAACAGGTGTTGGGCCGAAAATCTCCCCCCTGCCAGAACCCCCCCTTCTAACTTCCTTAATTTTGTGGCTTGAGTCAAATACTTTGTGACACACATCAGAGTCAAATACTTTCTATAGAACAAACTTCACCTCAGGATAGGCAACCGAAATTAATAATTAATGTATGTGTGTTATATTAAACATAGAGGAGGGAGTAAAATGTTGGCAAGCAATAAACATCTCAGAACAACTATAGCTGAATTATTATCCTTAAACTTTCAAAAAAATACTAGGCGGATAAGACATGGGAGAGATGACGAATTTTGGCAAAGAGATTTATTTATAGACTAATACAAAAATCAGTAGCGGATTTAGGTACGGGCGACATGGGCAGCCGCCCAGGACGGCATCTTGCCGGGGGCAGCACGGGGCGCCATACAAGCTAGATCCGCCACATACACTTGAAACAAATAGCCAAACCGAAAATTGCAGATAAAAATGCCTTCTGCTACTAAGATCAGTGAAATGTAGGCTAAACTGACAATGTAGTGAAGAGCAGAAATCTCAACGAGCAAGCAAGTTGCTACAATGAAGAACGCGAAGGGGGGGGGGGGGGGGAGAATTCTGTCAGGGGGAGATTTTCGGCACAACACCGGCCCTGAATCTCAATTGGTTTTGCCTTGGGACTAGTGATGGGTCGTTCGCGAACGAGTCGGCTCTAAAAGCCCGCTCCTGTAGGTGAACGTTGGGAGCCGGCTTGCATATCAGAAGAGCCGAATCTTTTTATAAAAATTAAGATATGAATAATCAAAAGATTTAAATGAATAGAATGAACTAATTAAAAGAACGAAAAAAGAAATAAAATAATATACTGTAGGCCTAACTGCTCAGGCGCACACATTCGTTCTGACTGTCTGCTCAGACTAACAGCCTCACCTGTTGTTCCTGTCAGTCAGACACGAGGTGTCAACCAATGAACCAAAGATGCGTGAGGGAGGGCCGAGCCAACTCAGTCACACACTTAGCAACCGAGGAGACAGAGGAAGGACAGCTATGAAAACAGCTGGAAAATGAGTCGGAAGCACAGTAGTATTTGGATGCATTTTAATAATGTAGACAATGTTAGAGCACATTGTAGAATTTGCCAAAACATCATATAAAGCCGGTTCTACGCACAACGTACACCGGCATATGCGAACTGTGCACCCAACTGTGAAGCTAGCTGTAGCAGAGCATCGAGAAACTAGCAGGCCTGCTAGTGATAGTGGTGGAGCCAGCACCTCCACACGTGGAGATATATCCACTCAGTCAAGTAGGCCTACTCCGTGACCCACAGCAACGCAGTCTTCTATGGACCAGTTTATGCCAAAGTCTACATCTGTAGCAAAACAAGGCCAAATTGATATTGCATTGGCCTAAATGATTGCCACCGATTTCCAGCCATTTTCGATCATGGAGGACAGAGGTTTTAGAAATTATAGCAACAGTCTAAATCTAATGTACACAATTCCAAACAGGAAGACCCTTTCAAAATCACTTATTCTACAACTGTACGAGAGCACGCAGACTTCAGTGCGGGAAAGAGTCCAAAAAGCTACTGCAGTTTGCCTTACTACTGACTGCTGGACATCAAGGGTAACCACTTCTTACATATCGGTAACATGTCACTTCATTGAAGATTTTTCGATGTCTAGCTGTCTTCTGGACTGCTTTGAGTTCAGCGACAGACACACCTCAGAGAACTTGGCAGAGGAACTGTTGAGAGTGGCAAGTAGATGGAAAAGTGGTCTGTTGTGTTAGCGACAATGCAGCTAACATAACCAAAGCCATGAACATTTTACAATGGACCCATCATCCATGTCTTGCTCACACACTCAACCTGATTGTAAGAGATGCTCTGAAGATGATGAAGCCCACTGTGGACAAAGTGAAAGCAGCTGTGGAATACTTCCACAGGAGCACAGTAGATGCTGAAAAACTAAAGTCTACACAACGCCAGATGGGGATGCCTGAGCTGAGGCCTAAACAAGACTGCACTACAAGGTGGAATTCATCATTTTATATGTTGAAGCGGTTTCTTTTGTCAAAGGATGCCATCATCTCTACCCTGGCCATTGTCAATGCATCTGTTGATGCTCTGACCCAAGAGGAACGGGAGGTGGTGGAGGAGGTGCGCAGAGTCCTGGAACCCTTTGAGCAGGTCACTGTGGAGATCAGTGGAGAGAGGTACAGTAAGTAATTATTACTACATCATTATTTAATCCAGTATTGTATATGAGCAGTAGATGAGAATGTAGTATCAGTAGACAAAACATGAACCTGAACTATGTGACAGCCTCAAAAATGATACTCCTGTGTAAGGGTCTGCAGCGAATCACAGCCAGCCGCCAGAGAGAGAAGCCAGCCGCCAGAGAGAGAAGCAAATGTAACCACAGGACATGTGACAGAGTTGATGGACACCCTTGGCATCACTGAAGGCTAACTTCTTAAACCTGGGGTCAAGTACAGCGGTTTCTGATAGCACTTGACCCCAGGTTTAAGAAGTTAGCCTTCAGTGATGCCAAAGAATAACCTCAGCAGCAAGGCCTCTGTCTACCCACGGCTGACTAAAGTCATGACAAGGGTCTTCTTGAAAACAGGACAAATAATTGTATTTAACTAGGTGTTACGAATCCCTTTGGCCCGACAGTCTATGGGGGATGGTAATGGGACCCGTAACATAACTCATGCAAATTATAGTAGTGACAAAGTAAGAGTGAGAATGAAATAACCACGACAACTAATATCTACCGTCTACCGTCAAACACTCAGGGTTTATTTACAAACACACGGTAATGGGGGGAGCAGGAAAAGGGGCTGAGCTGGACCCAAGAAAATAAATAATAAGTATCCACAAACACCCCTAAGCTAGACTAGCCTACTTCACCAACAGCTAACCAAAAATACAGTGGGTGGTCCGCCCAGTTCTAACTAATATATTTAACAAAGTTTACCTACAGGTTAGTGTATGCCCATGGGCGAACTGTCTGGTTACCCCCTTTTCCCACTATCAATCAAACACCATACTCACAGGTGGGGACAAAGTGACATGTAGATGCTAAACCACACAAAAGATCTACAGAGAGATTGCTCTAGAGAATACAACTGACAGGGTTTTTAATCCAAGGGAAAGGGAATGTGATTGGGTAAGGGAAAAGGAGCAGGTGTCTTCTGATTAGCGACTGATTGATGACTGATTGGGGAATGATGATGGTCACCTGTGAGTAGGGGAGAAGGAGAGAAAAGAAACACACAGGATACACACAGAATACTTATATCCGTAACACTAGGCAAGTCAGTTAAGAACAAATTCTTATTTTCAATGTTGGCCTAGGAACAGTGGGTTAACTGCCTGTTCAAGGGCAGAACGACAGATACCTTGTCAGCTCGGGGATTTGAACTTGTTGCCATGTTATAACCAGCAGCACACAGCAATGCTGACTAGATTTTCCTTTATGAGAGATTTGCATTCAGAAATGCAAGCTGCCTCACTTTCGAGGGGTTGATGCGGTTTCTTCTCCTTCTATCAGAGAAGAAACCGCATCAACCCCTTGAAAGTGAGGAAGTTTGCATTTTTGAATGCAAATCTCTCATAGAGGAAAATCTAGTCAGCATTGCTGTGTGCTGCTGGTTATAACATGGCAATAAAGAAGAGAGAAAAGAGGGACCAGTTTAATGTTTTAAGTGGGATGCTGCAGGATTGCACATTGTTATTTATTTTTCTTTGACATGGTGCTATAATTATGTTGTTTAGATTGTATTCATTTTGAATTGTAACATTTGTATGCTCTTTGTTTATATACATTAAAAAAGTTATACTTTAAATGCACATGTGTAATAGCATCCTTCTTTTTTACATTTATTTCAATTTGTGGGAGGCTGCAGTTTTACACATTATTTATTTTTCTTTGATATGGTGCAATATTCTATTATGCTGTTCAGGTTGTAATCCTTTTTGAATGGTTAGATTTATATGCACTTTGTTTATATACATTAAAAAGTTATACTTTATATGCAAATGTTTATAGTATTATTTTTCATAACAAACCAATGCATTTTTAAATACATTGTGGTTAAGGTAGAGTATGATTTCATTTCATAATTTAATTAGAATTGTTTTAACACCAATCATAGTCAAACTATCGCAAACTGTTTGACTTGAAAAAATACAAAACATATATTTTTTAAAGGGCCGTTCGGGAGCCAAAAGAGCAGGCTCTTTTTGGTGAGCTGAGCCGAACGAACCGGTTCTCTGAAAAGATCCGGAATGCCCATCACTACTTGGGACCCAAATTGAGCCAGGTCGTCTGGCGAGTTAATTATGAAAAACTGGATAAATCATCCTGACATTTTGGAAACGACAACTCCTAGAATAAATATAACGTTAATAGTTTTCTATCACAATGAAAGGAAGCCCCGCCGTAAAGCAGGGCATCAAAAAATTAGTTGATACTCATAATGTTCCTCCCCACGGAAATCTTTAGTAAAAGGCGAAAGATTTATGCGATCTGAAGAGAAACCAGAGTGTACTACCTTCAAGAAAGTAAAAATGGAAAGGGATTCACGGACATGACATTCCCTATTGCGATAATATTAAAATCGGCACCCCGAACCAAATCTTGTGCCCTGTTCAACGTGTCCAGCCATAACCATGCATTACAGAGTATTAGGATAGTAGAAATATATTCCTGTTTTAAAATATGATAGTAAAGAAATAACATTACTTCACGTGAGGTGCATGATGGGTAACTTCATACGCACGCGCAGAATAATTTGCACTAGCGAATCTTGTTGGCAGGTGGCACTCTTGTGCTGATTTCGCCATGCATTACATTAGTTCCTGTCAGAGGTTCTGGTTAAACCATGTATAATCATTAAAAACCAGCTTCAGTTCGAAAGAGAAAAATGGCAATGTAAAAAGTAGAAGAAATAAACAACAACAGTTTCTTCTCATCTCATACAAAGAATAATTATTCCCATGAGAATAAAAATGAAAGATGCTACAATGAGCAAGGGTACAACAGTATTCAATAACAAAACTTCAAATACAGGCTTAAGGACAAGAAAGTCAACGTATTGGAGTGGCCATCACAAAGCCCTGACCTCAATCCCATAGAAAATGTGTGGGCAGAACTGAAAAAGTGTGTGCGAGCAAAGAGGCCTACAAACCTGATCAGTTACACCAGCTCTGTCAGGAGGAAGGGGCCAAAATTCACCCAACTTATTGTGGGAAGCTTGTGGAAGGCTACACCAAACGTTTGGCCCAAGTTAAACAATTTAAAGGCAATGCTACCAAATACGAATTGAGTGTATATAAACTTCTGACCCACTGGGAATGTGATGAAAGAAATAAAAACTGAAATAAATCATTATCTCTACTATTATTCTGACATTTCATATTCTTAAAATAAAGTGGTGATCCTAACTGACCTAAGACAAGGAATTTCTACTAGGATTAAATGTCAGGAATTGTGAAAAACTGAGTTTAAATGTATTTGGCTAAAGTGTATGTAAACTTCCAAATTCAACTGTATGAGGATATATGTCACTACCCGAGGCTTGATAACAAAAGGACCAGAGGGTTCAGAAATGCAACGGACCACCTGGCAGCCTTCAGGTATGTGTGGGACCTTTTGCTAGCGAACTGTAGTGGAAGGTTCATCCCTAGCGACTGCGTCACAGTGGACTGCGTCACAGTGGATGAGCAGGTTGTGCCGTTCCGGGGCAGAAGCAGGTTCACACAGTACATGCCCAGCAAGCCTGCCAAATATGGCATAAAGGTCTTCTGGCTATGTGATGCAAGAGTCCCCTATGCTATTGATGGCATAGTCTACACAGGCAGACAGCCAGGAGAGGAGGCTCAGAAGAACCTTGGAGAGAGTGTTGTCTGAAAGTTGTGCAGTGAAATTAGACAAATAGGTGAAGTATGCTCTCTAAGTATTATTGCAATACCTCTCTCAGACTTTAAAAAATATTTTCTAGTGTGTATTTTAAAATTAAATTACATTATTGTAAGACGTTGTATTATTACAAAAAAATTATAGAATAAAAATTCCAAATTTATAATTTGGTAAATAAAGTAAATTGATAATATGTTTGTTTTGAATCACAGGTTGCAACATCACAATGGACAACTTCTTTACTAGTGTCTTTTTGACAGAGTACCTCTTGGAAAATAACTTGACAATTGTGGGGACTCTTCGCCCAAACAAGCCGGACATACCACCAATTATGATGCCATCCAAGTTCAGAAAGATGCATAGCTTCGAGTTTGGTTTTAATGTCAATTTGACCATGGTGAGTTATGTGCCCGAAGCAGCGAAAGGCTGCTGAGCACCCTGCATGACGACAAAGTGGCGGATGAGGCCAGTGCGAACAAGAAGCCAGAGATGATCCAATACTATAACTGCACAAAAGGAGTAGTGGACATTATGGATCAGATGGTGCGTAATTACACATGCAAACGCCAGACAAGGAGGTAGCCAATGGTGCTGTGGTACAAGCTGCTGGATGTTGCCAACCCCAACTTCATGGGAGGTGTGAACAGCTGGAGCTGGTCAAAGAGCTTGTGATCCCACACATGCAGAGGCGCATGGAAGGCTGTTGCAACCTACCAAAGGTTATCACTGAGGCAATGGAAAGATGTGGAGTGATGAAAGAGAGCCATGCCCCCACCACTCAGAGCAGCCAGTGCCAGAAGAGGTGCCAGTTCTTCCCAAGCGTTCACAATTGTTGTTCACAATAAGTTCACAATTGTTGTTCACAATAAGTTCACAATTGTTGTCGTTTATATTGATGATGAACTTTGGATTTGTAAATAAATGTTTTGAAATATTATAAAACATGTTTAGAGTGGATTTATTTTGTTATTCACACAAAAAGGTTGAATGTGAAACTTTGATTGTAAGAAAAATATGCAAATATTTTCAAAAGCCCTTGTGAATTTTCATAATATGTCATCATTGAAATGTGTATCAACCTTTTGAAGAGCTACTAAAAACATTTCAAACAATAAAAGGATTACTGAAAGGTCCAAATCATCACTAAAAATAATTATGTTCCACAAAATTGATAATATTTTAGACCCATATAAATAAAACACAGATATTACATTATCGTGTCATTTTGGCCTGGCATATGCATTCTTGGGGCGTCATGTTTACTATACATCCTAGGGTAAAACATGTTCTTTATGCCCCATGGCAAAATGTGTAGAATTGCAGGAAATTTACTTTAAAACGTACATTTTTCTTGCCATGAAGAGGGGGGCCACTAAAAAATATACTGTTTAGGGCCACCAAAAACGCAAGAGCTGGTCCTGAATATCAACTGGTTTTGCATTGAAACCCAAATTGGGCCAGGTAGTATCAGTCGAGAGTTAAGAACAACTGAATTAGATGAAAATCATCCAGACATTTAGGAAACAAAACAACACCACCTCGAATACATACATCTGTAAATACACAACACGTCAAGATTTTCATTCACAATGAAAGGAAGCCCCGCCGTAAGGCAGGGCATCAAAAAATTAGTTGATACTCATAATGTTCCTCCCCACGGAAATCTTTAGTAAAAGGCGAAAGATTTATGCGATCTGAAGAGAAACCAGAGTGTACTAACTTGAAGAAAGTAAAATTGGTAAGGGATTCAAGGACATGACATTCCCTATAACGGTAAAACTAATCTCGGCACCCAGAAGCAAATCTTGTGCCCTGTTCAACGTGTCCAGCCATAAGAATGCATTGCAGAATATTAAGATAGTATAAATATATTCCTGTTTGAAAATATTACAGTTCAAATCGAACATTATTTCACGTAAGGTGCATGATGGTTAATTTCCTACGCATGCGCAGTTGGATTTGCACTAGCGAATCTTGTTGGTAGGTGGCACTCTTGTGCTGATTTCGCCTTGCATTACGTTATAGCGTATCAGAGGTTCTGGAATCAACCATGAATAATAATTTTAAAAAACAGCTTCAGTTCCAAAGAGAAAAATGGCAATGTAAAAAGTTAAAGAAATAAACAACAACAGGTTCTTCTGCAAAGAATAATAATCCCCATGAGAACCTGGAAAGTTTCGAATAATACATTTTGTTTCAAATATGTTTTATTAGAGCAGAGGTATAAATGTATACAAATGTACATTTTGGTGTATGCGCTATTTACAAAAATTACAACAGACAAGATTTTGACACATTTAAACAAAATGTATACATCAAAAACAGTTTTAAAAGTAAAAGAGAATGAACATTTAAAAATAAAACAGATTTGAGACAAGGCAACAAAAATAAATAAAAATATCCTGGTTACCCCCATCCACAGTTATCCCTGATAGCCCCCCATCCAAACCCCGCTTCTTCCCATCCAAGAACTGAATTATGCTGACGCCTTAACCCCCCTTCTATCCCACTCCCGACTCCCGCATTCCCTTACCACACTGGGTTCCACTCCTATCAGCTTAAAACAAGTAGAAGCAGCTCCAGTGGGAACACTGGGCAACTGAAGAGTGGAAAAACATTGCGTGGAAAAACATTGCCTGGTTCGACGAATCCCGGTTCCTGTTGTGTCATGCTGATGGCAGAGTCAGGATTTGACGTAAGCAGCATGAGTCCATGGCCCTATCCTGGCTGGTGTCAACAGTACAGGCTGGTGGCAGGGGTGTAATGGTGTGGGAATGTTTTCCTGGCAAACGTTAGGTCCCTTGATACGAATCGAGCAACGCTTCCATAACCCGGAGAATTCCGGCTGTTCTGGAGGCAAAGAGGGGTACTAGATGGGTATACCTAATAAACTGGCAACTAAGTGTACAATAAGTAAGTCTAATCTAAAGATGACGTGTAGAAATGTGATAACAACTGAAAATAATTATAGCAGTAATTAATGCTGCAGTTGGTAATATGTGCAACATAATCCCCAAAACTAATTTACAGCGTTTTGGCTCTATATGGTCAAATGCACCATCTTAAAACCCCTTTCCACCAGGTTTCGGTTGGTGATGGTTGTTTACAGATTAGATCAGCCATTCTCAACTAGTGGGTCGCAACCCAAATTTTGGTCACATGAGGTTGTGAATGGGTTGCAACTATCTGAGTAAATTAAAAAAATAAATTTGTATTATATAATTGCTACATTTACTACCAATAAAGCACCCTCCAAAAAAAAATGCAGGTTACATTTTGGCAACAAAAAAATAACAATGTTCTTTGCAATGTTCTCCAGAATGTCTGGATGATGGTCATCTATTCCAGTCAGAGCCGGCTCCAGTCTTAAGCGACATAAGTGATTGCTTCCGACCAAAAAGGAACTCAGTCGTGGTCTCAATTTACTGTTGAGAGTTGAAATAGTAGAATACACAAGATGCAAGTTCGACATTTGGTTGTGCATCAGCAGTTTTTCTCTTGTTTGGTCAGTCACTGATAGTCACTCAATTAGCCATGTCAGCTAATCATTTTTAGATTGGTAAATTAGTCTAGCCATTTATCTAAACTTGTAGTAATCATGGTCAAATATCTACAGGGCACGCAGGGCACGTGCCCAGTGGCCTTAACCTCGAGGGGGCCCACAATGATTTTGTTAAGGGTCAGACACACTGAGAAATCTGTCTGCTGATAGGTACTTAGCACCTATACCCAGTGTCGGCAGTTAATTTTCATTGTTATATTAGAACAGATTTACCTCCGATTTGCTTCTTTTAAATACTCCAGGCCACAAGGTGGCAGTAGCTTGTTTGGCTTGTGCCTGCTGTAGCTAATGTACGCTAATTAGCAAGATGCGCTAATGTTGTTCCTAGCTAGCTAGAATTTGTAGTAAACTTTTGTTAATACTAAAGCCAGATGACCACAACTAAATAACTAGCATATCTACCCAGCTAGCACAGTGGATCTGGGCTGAGAGTTGGGGTACTCGGCTGAGAGTCAGACTCGGCCAACGTCATGTGGCTGTATGATTTACAACTGTCCCATTGACGGACCGCTGATCCTTAAGAAGTTTTAACGTGTCCGACGAGAAAGATATACTGCTCTCCCGGGAACAGGCCTAGATCTCCGTCATTTGCGCGAAGAAAAGACAGAGGAAAAGAGGACGCTAATCGGGCTGCCTTTTGAGAATCCGTAGGCGAGCGAGTAAACTCCCCCTGCCATCAATTCTACTTGCTAACATGCAATCATTGGAAAATAAAATTGATGACCTGCGATGTGCAACCAGAGTAAAAATAACTCTAGACCACCTTTACTCCACACACATAGATGAATACAAAGCTCTCCCCTGCCCTCCATTTGGCTAATCTGACCATAAATCTATCCTCCTGATTCCTGCTTACAAGAAAACACTAAAGCAGTAAGTACCAGTGACTCGCTCAATACGGAAGTGGTCAGATGATGCGGATGCTACGCTACAGGACTTTTTTGCTAGCACAGACTGGAATATGTTCCGGGATTCATCCAATGGCATTGAGGAGTATAGTCATCGGCTTCATCAATAAGGACATCGATGACGTTGTCCCCACAGTGGCCGTTTGTACATATCTCAACCAGAAGCCATGGATTACAGGCAACATCCGCATCGAGCTAAAGGCTAGAGCTGCCGCTTTCAAGGAGCGGTACACTAATCCGGACGCCTATAAGAAATCCCGTTATGCCCTCAGACGAACCATCAGACAAGCAAACCGTCAATACAGGATTAAGATTGAATCCTCCTACACCGGCTCTGACGCTCGTCGGATGTGGCAGGGCTTGACAACTATTATGGACTACAAAGCGAAACACAGATGCGAGTTGCCAAGTGACGTGAGCCTACCAGATGAGCAAAATGCCTATTATGCTCGCTTCGAGGCAAGCAACACTGAAGCATGCACAAGAGCACCAGCTGTTCTGGATGACTGTGTGATAACACTCTAGGTAGCTGATGTGAGCGAAACCTTTAAACACGTCAACATTCACAAAGCCGGGGGCCAGATGGATTACCAGGTTGTGTACTCAAAGCATGCGCGGATAACTGGCAAGTGTCTTCACTGACATTTTCAAGGTTAAGGACTTGTAAGTAAGCATTTCACGGTAAGATCTACACTTTTTGAATTCGGCGCATGTGAAAAATAAAGTTTGGTTTGATTTGAACCGTCCAAAATCATGTTACCTCAGGTGCTACATCACCTGCATCTTGTCAGCGTCTGAAATGGCTAATTAAATGACTGATCGCTGGCTCTGATTGGTTACTTGATACTCTGTATGGCGATTACGTGTGATAATTGGCAAGCGTAGTTCGCAAGGTCTGTAGTATCAATTTTATACATCAATTCAATTTAGGATTGAACCCTCTATTAATCTGAGCAAAGTACACAATTAATATCCACATAAGGCTACAACATAGCAGCAGAAGCCATGTTTACAGATATTTGTCACACATTTGTCACACATTATCTTTGTGTATGCTGTGCAGTGTTCTTGCCTGGTTAAAAGTAGTGTGATGTGGTCCCATTCGGTATTTAAAGGCCAAGTGCAGTTAAAAAATATGCTTTTCCTGTGTTTTATATATATTTCCACACTACTGAGGTTGGCATAATACTGTGAAATTGTGAAAATTATAATTCCCTTTTAGTGTAAGAGCTGTTTGAAAAAAAACGCCAGAAATTCAGCCTGTTTTGGTGGGATGAAGTTGAGTAAATTAGTTAATAGACCAATAAGACAGTTCCAAACCACTCTGCCAATAACAGCTAGTTTCCTGTTTTCCCCACCCCAATCATAGACGGTCCTAGCAAAAATCTCTTTGCCAAGAAGCTACTTTTGTTTCTTTTTGACAATTTCATTTGAAAACAATCACAGTAAGGTACTTAAGTGTTACCCAGAAATGATTTGATACTGAGATAAAAACAGCTGCATTGGACCTTAATTAAAATGAAAGGTATTTGGAATTTAGTCATCAAACCAAGTTTATTTTATATAGCCCTTCGTACATCAGCTAATATCTCGAAGTGCTGTACAGAAACCCAGCCTAAAACCCCAAACAGCAAGCAATGCCGGTGTAGAAGCAGAAGTCATCAGGTTTAAGATGCCTGAGGTGAGACACTACACCTGTCCTAGTCTAGTAAGTGAAGGTAGCCCGGACACAGACCTGAGCTCCTGGGTTTGGTGCGAGGCTGCGAGTTAGACTTGTCCTAACAGACCATAACACATCTGTGAACGTGAGCAACAAGACACATTCAACAAGCAGTGAGATCACTTTAATAAAGGTCACAAAGATGGTCGGAAATGGCCGATGCTACAATGAGCAGGGGTACAACCAGACAGAAACATTGTACAGTATTCCATAACAAAATTGGCAAATACAGGCATCTCTGCTGTATACCGTAAGGATGTCTTATAAGATCAAACCTCTGCTATCCATTCTGGCTAAGTAAATCACATGGTGCTGAAACTACAATTCCTGAGTCACTTAATTAAAAAACACTACCCTCAAGGTGTCTTCAAATTATCACAATACTTTAGAAAAAAATATGTAATACTAATATGATGGAATTTAAGACTCCTTAATACTCTGTTCACATAGAAAACCATGTAGCAGCGGTATTCAAAACGGAACTTTGGAAAAAGTACGGAATGTATTCTTCATGATGATCATATATAGTTGGGTCATCATGGCACAACAGTTTCACATTTTCAGTCAAATCTTTGTTTCTCAATTCTCTTCATGGTACAGTATATACAGTGTACAAAACATTAGGAACCCCTTAATATTGCGTAGCACCCACATTTGCCCTCAAAACAGCCTCAAATCGTCGTGGCACGGACTCTACAAGGTGTCGAAAGCGTTCCACATGGATGCTTCCCACAGTTGTGTCAAGTTGGCTGGATGTCCGTTGCGTGGTGGACCACTCTTTATAAACACAGGAAACTGTTGAGCATGAAAAACCCAGCAGCGTTGCAGTTCTTGACACTCAAACCGGTGCGCCTGGCACCTACTACTACTGTTCAAAGGCACTTAAATATTTTCCCTTGCCCAGTCACCCTCTGAATGGCAAACATACGCAATCCATTTCTCAATGGTCTCAAGGCTTTAAAAAATTATTCTTTAACCCTTCATCTACACTGATTGAAGTGGATTTAACGACAATAAGGGATCATAGCTTTCACCTGGTCAGTCTCATGGAAAGAGCAGATATTCCTAATGTTTTGTACACTGTGTAAAAACACATCTCTTTCCTGAACTGGGGTACACATGTAAACAGAAGTTGTTTAGGGCCTTGTTTTGTACGAGCTACCTAAACGATAAACACGTCACCGTGAAAACGTTACAACAATGCGTGAGAAAACACGAGGCAATTCCGTTGAATACTGGAGACGGCAGCTATTTTAGTAGAAGTAGTCCATCTGGTCACGGTAAAACAAATAGAGAAATAGTTGCTTGACTTTTTACAATTCTGAACATGCAGATTAGTGCTAGAAGTCCTTCATAAAGACACAGAGAATAACATGGTGATGGTTCACCACTAATTGTCATTTAAAGCACAAGGTCCATGCAAATCAGGCTTTATACTCATGTGCACATACACACATTTTTTTTCATACTTAATATTTTCCTTCACACAGCAATTTAACACATTTTGCCATGGGGTGAAAAATACAAAAATGGGTAACCACACTGTAATAGCAAAGTTGGTGACACTGTGTTCCTTTGGGGATGGAAATGCATTCCAGGCTGCACCTCAACCTAGGATGGTCTACTCGCCCTGTCCCAGAGAGGGGCATGGGAATCTTATTCTTTGATTGGCTCTGCTGTATCATTTAGTCATCAGTTCATACATATCGTCTTTGTCCTCTTAATATCAAAATAAGGCAAGATTCTCACAGTATATTTTTGTCCCTGACAGTGGGATTTAAATCAGTTCTCCAGTGTTCCATTCTGCTGACCCCAGTGGCAGATGGTGGTATAGCATTATGCAGTTGAGTGAAGGTTGCGGAAGGGCTGGACTCAGATCAGATGGCCTTGACATCCATGAGGTGGCTGTGCTGGGTTCCCTGCCTCTGGGCCTTGACGCCCTGCAGTCGGCGGCCGTGGAGGGTGAAGCGGGACCAGGCCAGTAGCTGCAGCAGGGCGCAGGAGATGGGCACAAACACCAGCAGGTAGAAACAACCCTGGCGAAGTGGAACAGTGAAGCCTGCTTGGCCTGAGACAGGGGATGCTGCCGCAGAGTCCTGTATGGAGTTTCTCTCAAAGATATCATAGCCTGGAAATAAAGAAAGAGATCTTGAGAATAAAGAACAGGCATGAATGCGTGGGAATCCACCTAGAGAAGGTTAGTGAAATTGGTTTGATTCTAGCATCTCCTCCATTTTCGAGGAGCCTTTATTAAAACAGACTTTTGTACTTTCGCCCCTCTGCCAATTTATACCTGTGTAGACACACAGCAACCAGGTGCCGATGAGAGGAGCAAAGGTCTGGCCAGGCTTGGTTACCAGGGCCACCATACCGAAGAGCAGCGCTGACGCCGCCTGCTGGCGCTGGTTCACCACAAAGTCCTCATCCACCAGGTCTGTGATGACCAGGTTCAACAGCTTGCAGGTACCCTCTGTAAACACCCGGTTACTTGGGGGGGGGGGGGGGGGAGAAGGAGCACAAGAGTATAAGCATGTTTCAGCCATTACTGAAGTATTGTCAACACCGTTTCCAATTTTTCCTCAACGTCAGCAAGACAAAAAGGAGCTGATAGTGGACTACTGGAAACAGAGGACCGAGCACACCCCCATTCACATCGACGGGGCTGTAGTGGAGCGCGTTGAGAGCTTCAAGGAATTAACATGGCCCACACACACACCAACACAGTCATGAAGAAGGCATGACACATCTTCCTCCTCAGGAGGCTGAAAAGATTTAGCATTGACCCTCAGATCTTCAAAAAAGTTCTACAGCTGCACCACAGAGCATCTTGACTGGCTAGATCATTGTTATGTATGGCAACTGCTTGGCATCCGACCGCAAGGCTCTACAGAGGGTAGTGTGTACGGCCCAGTACGTCACTGGGGCTGACCTCCCTGCCATCCAGTACCTCTATACCAGGCGGTGTCAGAGGAAGGCCGTAAAAAAAAGAAAGAGACTCCAGTCACCCAAGTCATAGACTGTTCTCTCTGCTACCGCATGGCAAGCGGTACCGATGAACCAAGTCCACAACCAACAAGACCCTGAACAGCTTCTGCCCCCAAGCCATAAGACTGCTAAATACACTGAACAAAAATATTTAAAAAACGCAACATGAAACTATTTCAAAGACTTTACTGAGTTACAGTTCATATGAGGAAATCAGTCAATTGAAATAAATGAATTTCACATGACTGGGAATACAGATGCTCACAGATACCTTTATTTTTTATTTTTAAGTAGGGTTGTGGATCAGACAAAAAGTCAGTATTTGGAGTGACCACCATTTGCCTTATACAGCATGACACATTCGCATACAGTTGATAAGGCTGTTGATTGTGGCCTGTGGAATGTTGTCCCACTCCTCTTCAATGGCTGTGCGAAGTTGCTGAATATTGGCGGGAACTGGAACCTGCTGTTGTACACGTCAATCCAGAGCATCCCAAACGTGCTCAATTTGTGACATGTCTGGTGAGTATGCCGGCCATGGAAGAACAGGAACATATTCAGCTTCCAGGAATTGTGTACAGATCTTTGTGTCATGGGGCCCTGCATTATCATGCTGAAACCTGAAGTGATGGCGGCGGATGAATGGCACGACAATGGGCCTCAGGATCTTGTCACAGTATCTCTGTGCATCCAAATTGATCAAATGCAATTGTGGTCATTGTGGTCATGCCATAACCCCACAGCCACAATGAGGCACTCTGTTCACAACGTTGACGTCAGCAAACCACTTGCCCACACGGCGCCATACACACTGTCTGCCATCTGCCCGGTACAGTTGAAACCGGGATTCATCCGTGAAGGATGACAAGCACGTAGATGAGCTTTCCTGAGACAGATTCTGACAGTTTTTACAGAAACTCTTAGGTTGTGCAAACCCACAGTTTCATCAGCTGTCCAGGTGGCTGGTCTCAGACGATCCCTCCCGCAGGTGAAGAAGCCGGATGTGGAGGTCCTGGGCTGGCATGCTTACACGTTGTCTGCATTTGTGAGGCCAGTTGGACACACAGTACTGCCAAATTCTCTAAAACAACATTGGAGGCGACTTATGGTAGAAAAATAAAGATTAGATTATCTGTCAATAGCTGGTGGACATTCCTGCAGTCTGCATGCCAATTGCAAGACGTTGTGTGACTAAAACTGCACATTTTTGTAATGATCATGCTCTTTAATCAGCTTCGTGCTATGTCACACCTGACAGGTGGGTAGATTATCTTGGCAAAGGATAAATACTCACTAACAGGGATGTAAAAAACATTTCTGTACAACATGAGAGAAATAAGCTTTTTAGTGCGTGCGGAAAATTGTGGATCTTTTATTTCAGCTCATGAAACATGGGACCAACACTTTACGTTTATATTTCTGTCCAGTGTAGTTAACTGAATAGCTACCAGGACTATCTGCATTGACACCCCTCCTTGCACTAACTCTTTTGACTCATATAATGTACGCTGCTGCTTATTATCTATCCTGTTGCCAAGTCACTTTGCCCGTATGTGTGTCTACCTCAATTGCCTCGTGCTCCTGCACCTGCACATCGACTCGGTTCTGGTACACCGTGTATATAATAACCATGTTGTCATTGCTCATTGTGTATTTATTCCTTGTGTTACTATCTTTCTATTATTTTTCTCTCTGCGTTGTTGGGAAGGCCCCGTAAGTAAGCATTTCACTGTTAGTGTACACCTGTTGTTTACGAGGCATGTGACAAATAAAACATGATTTTGATTTGATCTGCTAATATACAACGATGTGGAATATGCAAACGAATTTCCCGAGCAGGAGTTTAGAAGGGGAAAAAAGGAGAAGGGAAAAAAACCCTCCTGGGCTAAAAGGTCAAGGCATTTATACAAAGGCCCAAACCAACAGAAAAACGCCTCTCCTCCACTATGACTTTATCTCATTTCGGTCTACGAAAACAATGGCACTGTGCCAAGGGGACTAGTGGTAGGCTGCGCCCAGCCGCTGCCAGCCCCATGTTGATAAAGGGATTGGTTGGTTGGCTGACACACAACACCCAGCCAGGTACAACACAAACAGAGCCACACAAAACTGCTGGGTAAGCTGGGAATCTTCATTGATTTGCTCAGCTTCGGCAAGTATTGGAAAAACACATGACATTGGGTCCTTGATATGAAAATAACTCTTCATGACTTGAGTACATGACCTTGATATGTAAAATGAAATACAAATGTGTTACTTATTAACATTCCTAGCAAACGATGTTAGTATCTTACATTAGCAGCTAGTGCACAGTATTCAATTGAAGGAAGAAAGTGTGTGTGTGTGTGGGTTTGTGTGTGTGTCAGTACCTGGCGATGAAGATGCACAGCAGATAGACCTGGTCGGCCCCGGCCAACAGCATGGCCACACTGAGAGCCAGCTTGACCAGGAACAGCCAGCGGATGACCGCGTAGACCCCGTAGCGCTGACACAGGGTCAGGAAATACAGGTTGTTCAGGTGGGGTGCTATGTAGGAGATCCCTGTGAAGAGTTGTCAAGAGCAGCTGTTAGTGGACTGGGAAACACTTTATTTGGATAGTCTGCAGAGCATCTACAGATGGATTATCTCACTAGCGACTGAGGCAAATTTCAACTAACCATCTACTGTACTAACCCTAACCTTAGCCCTTATCCTAAACCTAATCTTAGCAAGCAGTTGCTTATCAACTGATAGATTGTTGAAAGTATGACCATCTGTTGAGCATATACAGATGGAAAATCCAGACTTGCCAAATAAAGTGTGACCGTGGACTGAAAAGCCACATTAATTAAATGCATGCAGACAAGTGATAAATTGTGTTTCCTCACATTCTAAGAACTAATCCTTCCGTAAAATGTAAACAGACCAAAACGAATAGCCTAGTCGCAGATCTGTTTGTGCCATCTTGCCAACTCCTACGGTCCTTGTCAGGCCAAACGTGACAACGGCCATAGAAATTGCCAAGACGGCACAAACAGATCTGGGACCAGGGTATGAAACTAAGCCCATTCTATACTCGAGGCCCTTCCCTTGTCATGGTGCATATATCCAAGCAGTACTCCTCTTACCCAGCAGAATGGAGCCGGTGGAGGCAGAGATGCTGTCAGAGAGGAGGTGCTCCAGGAACAGAGGGAAGAAGTTGTTGTTGAAGTGACAGTGAAACACCTGGACAAGGTTCATAGAGGCGAACCACATGAAGTTTCTGTGCTTGGAGAGCTGCCTTAGATACTCTCCTAGAGTGACTGGCTTCTCCTGCTGGGTTAGAGGGCTCTGGCCAATACTCAACCTGAGCGAGAGGGAAGGGGGGATTAGTGAAATGACAACTAGTGTAACATCAAACACACACACACACACAGGATTGAGTCTGTAACCTAAGCAGGTATTGCTGTTTATCTACCTGCACAACAGACTGAATGAGTGTGTGCAAAGTGTGCATCAATTCTATTTGCTCACATTTCAGTCTCTTTAAAATTCCCATTAGCAAGAAATATGCCTGGCCAAGGCTGGAATAGACACCACAGGAGTAGAAAGATTCAACGCTTGATTTGAGGCCATAAGGTGAGTTGTGGGAAGCAAACCAAGAACGGGTGTCGTTATTCAGTTACCACTTGCTTGTCAGTGCATAATGTAAACCAAGTGTTTCTCAAGTGCATACATGATGAATAATAATGTCACCTACTCTTTGAGTTGCAGCGCCTCGTCCTGTCTCAGGCGCGCCTCTTTCTGAAAGCGGCTCTTCAACAGGCGCGACACGGCGGTGAAGCCCAGTGCCGAGACGACCGCCAGCGCTACGCAGAACAGCCGGAACGAGTAGAAGTCGCCCTTGTCCCAGACGCAGTAGGACAGGAAGACCGAGAGCGAGCCCAGGGCACTGAACAGAGAACAGTGGAAGTTAAGGCGCGTGCGGTCGTAGGCCGACACGGCCAGGTCGGCCAGCAGGGCGTTGTGGTTGAGGTCCACCACGGTGAGGAAGCCGTCATACAGGCACAAGCACACCAGAAACTGGAGGCCCGGCCGCGCCCATGACACCCAGAAAGCCAGGAAGGAGAGGGCGAACAGGGGGCCATTCCTAGAGAGGGCAGCCAGCCGCTTCAGTACCACCTCTGGGCTGGAGATCTGGGGGCCAGATCTACGATAGAGGGGAGAGAGAAAAAAAGTATAGTGCAATGGTAAAGAAACTTCTACCACTTTTCACTAACTGTGCTATCCAACCGTGCTTTCAAGACAGTGTGAAAAAGAGAGCTAGACGTAGAGATTGAAGGAGAGCGAGAGAGAGGTGCACCATTGATTTGAGAAAACGATGAAAAGAGTAGGTCTTACTGTGGGGAGCTGAGGAAGGAGCGGTCACTCAGCCAGCCGAAGAGAGGGTCGTTTAAGCTGTTCCATATCAGGAACACTGTCTGTGTGGGACAGAGCGTCAGTGGTGGAGGAGTTAGTATAGCAGTATGGTTAAACATCCTAACCCAGAAAAAAGCCAGGGTATCAGTCTTTCTGCTTTATCCAACCCCTTTGTCATTGTCTAAAGCAGAAAGCGTCCAAACCACAAATATTACAATAATCCATTGAAGGCAGGAACTGTCACTCACCTCTCCGACCCAAAAGGAGAGCTTGTCGATCTTATAAACGGAGACAAAGGTCTCCACGTAGTAGAGCAGGAAGACGTTGTGTAGGATGGAGACAAACAGGGACAGGGAGCCGTAGAGGACCGCAGTGGGGACAGCAAACCTGCAGTCACAGCCCCTCCTGCCCATTCTTCTCACTCGGTCTCTCCGCTGTTCCGTTCCCCGCCGCCACACTCATCGAGTCATCCCACAGACCAGGGGGCTGGGGCACCACCGTACCCACTCCTACCAGAGCAAACAAGAAACATGTCAACAACCATTTGGAGGGCAGACTAAATGTGGATGTGTGAAGTGTGAGGTGTGAGGTGGGTTAGGCTAGGTTAATGTACAGCGTGGGAGAAGAGCCAGCTTTAGCGAATAGACACAAAGGAGCAAGAGTAACGCAGCTTACTTAAAGTGCATTCGGGAAAGTATTCAGACCCCACATTTTGTTACATTACAGCCTTATTCTCAAATTGATTAAACAAAAACATTTCCTCATCAATCTACATACAACACCCCAAAATGACAAAGCAAAAACAGTTTTGAAAAGTTTGCCAATTTATAAAAAAAAAACAGAAATACCTTATTTAAAAGTATTCAGACCCTTTGCTATTGGACTAGAAATTGACCTTAGGTGCATCCTGTTTCCATTGATCATCCTTGAGATGTTTTTACAACTTTACTGGAGTCCACCTGTGGTAAATTCAATTGATTGGACATGATTTGGAAAGGCACACACCTGTCTACATAAGGTCCCACAGCTGACAGTTCATGTCAGAGCAAAAACCAAGCCATGAGGTCGAAGGAATTGTCCGTAGAGCTCCAAGACAGGATTGTGTAGAGGCACAGATCAGGGGAAGGGTACCAAAAATGTCTGCAGCATTGACAGTCCCCAAGAACATAGAGGCCTCCATCATTCTTAAAATGTAAGAAGTTTGTACTCTCAGACCATGAGAAACAAAATTCTCTGGTCTGATGAAACCAAGATTGAACTCTTTGGCCTGAATGCCAAGCGTCACCTCTGGTGGAAACCTGGCACCATCCCTACGGTGAAGCATGGTGGTGGCAGCATCATGTGGTGGGGATGTTTTTCAGGGACTACGAGACTAGTCAGGTTTGAGGCAAAGACAAACGGAGGAAAGTGCATCCAACCGGCCTCACAACAGCAGACCACGTGTAACCACGCCAGCCCAGGACCTCCACATCTGGCTTCTGAGGGGTCCCGAGGCATATTTCTGTCTGTAATAGTGCCCTTTTGTGGGGAAAAACATTCTGATTGGCTGGGCCTGGCTCCCCTATGCCCTCCCAGGCCCACCTATGGCTGTGCCCTTTCAACAGACCGATTTCCTTATTTGAACTGTAACTCAGTCAAATCTTTGAAATTGTTGTATGTAGGGTTGCAAAGGTAGGGTGTAGGGTTGCAAATGTAGGGTTGCAAAGGTTTGGAAACTTTCCAGTAAATTTCTGGAATTTTCCCGGAAATTTCCCATGGGAAGTTAAGCCCGGGAATTTTGGGAATGTTGCTTAAATTCATTTTAAAAAGTTAGCTTATAACAGTGAACCTTTTTTTGTGGGATACACATAAGGCAATTCTAGATCTTGTGGAATATTTTGGTGAAACTATCCCCAATTCAATAGAATTGCAACCCTCTGCATGCACAGTGCATTCTTCCATCACATGTGCAGTGCACTCTTGATTCTCAAGATCTTGCACACTAATGAGATGCGATTGAGCCCACACTACTACACTGTCTGAGCCAAGGACTACATGCCTTCTGGTAAGTTTTGATTACAATACTGGGTGGGGTGAATATATTTTATATGACATACATAATTTTTGGTTAATTAGTAAATAGTAGCCTACAGCAAAGTGTGTTTAAATCAGTTCTAACTTGTTAACAATTTCTGCTAGTCAGTTTTTGCTACCATGTGGGTTTTAGCTTGCTTGAGCCTGCTAACTGAGGAGTGTTAATTCACCAGTTCCCATACATGTTTCATTTTAAAACATTTATCTTACAAAGGAGTTATTTAATCTAACTGCTTAACTATTTATCTGTACATGGCCAAGCAACACCCGTTGGGGTGGTGTTGTCATCATGTTTAACAGTCTCCTAGAGGGGAAGGAGTCTCTCCAAGAAATGGCCATATCAAAGTCTGCTGATATGGACAGCCCCATCAAGAGGATCCTACTGGATGATGTATTTTGGGAGAAAGTGGTAAGCAGCCTGAAACTCCTGAAACTTATAGCAGTAGCCATTGCACGGATTGAGAGAGAAAATGCCATTCTGTCTGATGTTCAAACTCTGCTTGCAGATGTAAGAGAAGAAATCCATATGGCCCACTTCACTGTTGCTCCAAGCAGAGGAAACTGCAGTTCTGAAATACATCAAAAAGCGTGAAGACTTCTGCCTGAAGCCCATACACGCCGCAGCGTACATGGTGGACCCCAAGTATGCTGGCAAGAGCATCCTGTCTGGTGCAGAGATCAACAAGGCCTATGGTGCAATCCCTACTGTGTCTCGCCACCTTGGCCGGAATGAGGGCAAGGTTCTTGGCAGTCTGGCGAAGTACACTTCCAAGCAAGGACTTTGGGATGGAGATGCAATATGGTAGTCGTGCCAACATATCGCATCAGCCACCTGGTGGAAGGGACTTTGTGGATCTGAGGCTCTTTCCCCTGTTGCCTCCATCATCCTCCAAATCCCACCAAATCCATTCAATATTCCCTTTCTTTTGTTGTTCAGTGAAATCATCCCATGTGAAGAGTCAACTCATTTAAAAGTTGAATTCGTCCCTAAATTGTTTTATTTCTATTGGAATGATTTAATCATTTGCAAGTATATCTACTCATGAAGTAAAATGTTTATGTTTCTGTCTCCATAAGTTATGGTAAATATATCCAATGCAAAAAACATCTACATTTAAATGGTATGAATATTAATTTGCATATATTCCCATTAATTCCCATTATTTCCCACGGAAAGTTTCCACCTCTGAATATTCCCCAAAATGTGCAACCCTAGTTGCATGTTGTGTTTATATTTTTGTTCAGTATATATACACTGCTCAAAAAAATAAAGGGAACACTTAAACAACACAATGTAACTCCAAGTCAATCACACTTCTGTGAAATCAAACTGTCCACTTAGGAAGCAACACTGATTGACAATAAATTTCACATGCTGTTGTGCAAATGGAATAGACAAAAGGTGGAAATTATAGGCAATTAGCAAGACACCCCCAATAAAGCAGTGGTTCTGCAGGTGGTGACCACAGACCACTTCTCAGTTCCTATGCTTCCTGGCTGATGTTTTGGTCACTTTTGAATGCTGGCGGTGCTTTCACTCTAGTGGTAGCATGAGACGGAGTCTACAACCCACACAAGTGGCTTAGGTAGTGCAGCTCATCCAGGATGGCACATCAATGCGAGCTGTGGCAAGAAGGTTTGCAGTGTCTGTCAGCGTAGTGTCCAGAGCATGGAGGCACTACCAGGAGACAGGCCAGTACATCAGGAGACGTGGAGGAGGCCGTAGGAGGGCAACAACCCAGCAGTAGGACCGCTACCTCCGCCTTTGTGCAAGGAGGAGCACTGCCAGAGCCCTGCAAAATGACCTCCAGCAGGCCACAAATGTGCATGTGTCAGCATATGGTCTCACAAGGGGTCTGAGGATCTCATCTCGGTACCTAATGGCAGTCAGGCTACCTCTGGCGAGCACATGGAGGGCTGTGCGGCCCCACAAAGAAATGCCACCCCACACCATGACTGACCCATCGCCAAACCGGTCATGCTGGAGGATGTTGCAGGCAGCAGAACGTTCTCCACGGCGTCTCCAGACTCTGTCACGTCTGTCACATGTGCTCAGTGTGACCCTGCTTTTATCTGTGAAGAGCACAGGGTGCCAGTGGCGAATTTTCCAATCTTGGTGTTCTCTGGCAAATGCCAAACATCCTGCACGTGTTGGGCTGTAAGCACAACCCCCACCTGTGGACGTCGGGCCCTCATACCACCCTCATGGAGTCTGTTTCTGACGTCCACTTCACCATCAGACCATTTTATTGGTAACTACACTACCGGTCAAAAGTTTTAGAACACCTACTCATTCAAGGGTTTATCTTTATTTTTACTATTATCTACATTGTAGAATAATAGTGAAGACATTAAAACTATTAAATAACACACATAGAATCATGTAGTAACCAAAAAAGTATTAAACAAATCAACATTTATTTTACATTTCAGATTCTTCAAATAACCACCCTTTGCCTTGATGACAGCTTTGCACACTCTTTGCATTCTCTTTACTACTACTACTGTAGTTTTGACATCTGAAGTGAAGCATAGAGGTTCCCCGCTACGATCCAGCATGATTCAGCCTTCAGAACACAAGTCTCACATGTGGCATCCAATGGAATCTTTTTTGGTGTTAATAATGCCTAGGCTCTGGCTCCACACCTGCCTGTTAGCTGCTACACCACACAAGCCATGGCCCAGCACTACCCAAATCATTTTTTCTCCAACAGGTTCTCAGCAGAGAAATTGCACACAGAGTTCTGATCAGGCCAAATGTCAACAAATAGGCCTACGAGTAGAGCAAATGCGAGCTGTGTCTGGTCCCATCAGATCCATGCAGTGGAGCGGAACGACTCGCTTCTCCGCACTGTATTGTATCACATCTCACAATGTGATTCCCATCTCACTCATCTCAGCTCATTTAATCTTCTGGGAACAGGTAGCAAAGTAGTTTGTGTACAGTATAGTTCAGCACACCTCTAACTAGGGACAACTCTAGTTCTAGTGGATGCCAGGGCAGCTCTCTCGTCTGCCTGCTAAGACTGGAGAGGCTTCTTGGCAGAGAGAGCAGGTGGGCTGGCAGAGGGCTGTGCACGTGTTGTGTACTCTACTCTACACAGCTAGTTCTTCTGTGTTAGATACTGTGAAAGTGCGTGGGACTGTGGTCTGATACTTGATCTCTGGGGCTGGGCTGATGAGCGAATAGACCTCTGGGAATAGGCAGCCAAGTGTTCTCTCCCACTTGACACACACAGCAGCTTTCATTAGGAACGTGTATAACAATACTGGGTGGCTTACAGGAATTAGATGCAGTAAAGGGAGCTATTGCTATTACACACACACACACATAAATCTAGTTAGCTATACACATATAGATAGCTAGCTAGACAATATATAGTTGCGGCCCGGTATCAGATTTGTCCAGTCGTTCTACAGGTTAGATAGCTACCGTTAGCTGTATTCGCTGCATCAGCTGTCGTCGAGACGTACAAAGACAGGTCGATAGCTGGTAGCTAGCGTAGGCTAACCACTAAACCAGCGAGTTAACTAGCTAGACCTGTGGTTAGATCAATCCCCTAACAAAATGGAAAATGTACTTACCATTATCATTAAATGAAGAATCGGAAACTAATTGGAAACCTTTCTAATCAATACAAGCCACAGTTTGCGGTCCATTAGTACACGTCACACAAAAATGACTCTAATCAGCCACGCCCTCTGGGCTGATCACGAACAGGGGTTTCCCAAGAGAGGAAGAGGCTAGCGAGAGGGTCTACTCCGCCCAAAATGGGTCCACGTTAAGCATGTTACCAGTTTTGTATGGGGAAGACTGAGTGTGTTGAATTGAGTCAAGATACAATGAATCGCTATTTTGATACGTGAGGCTTATTTTATACGATAGATGTTTCGCAATGCTAAGGTGATTACGAGTGTACTGGTATAAGTGTGATGCACGTGACATCCCGGCAATTTTGCGGAAAAGCGCTTAATATCGGAGCTGCACTTCCTAACCTCCTGCCAAATGTATGACCATAGACACATATTTCCCTCAGATTACACAGATAATTCGAAAACAAATCACATTTTGATAAACTCCCATATCTATTGGGTGAAATACCACAGTGTGCCATCACAGCAGCAAGATTTGTGACCTGTTGCCACAAGGGCAACCAGTGGAGAACAACACCATTGTAAATACAACCTATATGTATGTTTATTTATTTTCCATTTTGTACTTTAACTATTTGCACATCATTACAACACTCTATGTATACATAATATGACATTTGAAATGTCTTTATTCTCTTGGAACTTTTCTGAGTGTAATGTTTAGTGTTTATTTCACTTTTGTTTATTATCTATATCACTTGCTTTGGCAATGTAAACATATGTTTCCAATTCCAATAAAGCCCCTTGAATTGAACTGACTAGCGTCTCCCTCTCTATTGAATACAGGCTGCTGACGTCAATACATCGAATATTCAAAAATGTATTAAAATAACGAGATGTATCCACCAATCCAAAGAGAGCAATAGGCGGGCTCTTAACAGACTTCAGTTGACAACGAATATGATTGTTAATGCGGAGACACAAGCATCTCGTCTTTATGCCCAGTATCTCTAAATTCCCCTTTAGGTTTAAAGCGCCCACCTATATGAGCACTACATCCCGAGGGGCTCATGTACGGAGATTGTGACAGCCGGTTAAATGGCGTCCCTTGACAAGACAAGAACAAGATGTACCGTTGAAGTCTGGAGTTTACATACACTTAAGTTGGAGTCATTAAAACTCGTTTTTCAACCACTCCACACATTTCTTGTTAACAAACTATAGTTTTGGCAAGTCGGTTAGGACATCTACTTTGTGCATGACACAAGTCATTCTTCCAACAATTGTTTACAGACAGATTATTTCACTTATAATTCCCTGTATCACAATTTCAGTGGGTCAGAAGTTTACATACACTAAGTCGACTGTACCTTTAAACAGCTTGGAAAATTCCAGAAAATGATCATGGCTTTAGAAGCTTCTGATAGGCTAATTGGCATAATTTGAGTCATTTGGAGAGGTACCTGTGGATGTATTTCAAGGCCTACCTTCAAACTCAGTGCCTCTTCGCTTGACATCATGGGAAAATCAAAAGAACTCAGCCAAGACCTCCAAATTCCTGAAGGTACCAAGTTCATCTGTACAAACAATAGTATGCAAGTATAAACACCATGGGAACCACGCAGCCGTCATATCGCTCAGGAAGGAGACGTGTTCTGTCTCCTAGAGATGAACGTACTTTGGTAGGGAAAAGTGCAAATCAATCCCAGAACAACAGCAAAGGACCTTGTGAAGATGCTGGAGGAAACGGGTACAAAAGTATCTATATCCACAGTAAAACGAGTCCCATATCGACATAACCTAAAAGGCCGCTCATCAACAAAGAAGCCACTCCTCCAAAACCGCCATAAAAACGGCAGACTACGGTTTGCAACTGCACATGGGGACAAAGATCGTACTTTTTGGAGAAATGTCCTCTGGTCTGATGGAACAAAAATAGAACTGTTTGGCCATAATGACCATCGTTATGTTTGGAGGAAAAAGGGGGAGGCTTGCAAGCTGAAGAACACCATCCCAACCGTGAAGCATGGGGGTGGCAAAATCATGTTGTGTAGGTGCTTTGCTGCAGGAGGGACTGGTGCACCTCACAAAATAGATGGCATCATGATGTGGAAAATTATGTGGATATAGTGAAGCAACATCTCAAGACATCAGTCAGGAAGTTAAAGCTTGGTTGCAAATGGGTCTTCCAAATCGACAATGACCCCAAGCATACTTCCAAACTTGTGGCAAAATGGCTTAAGGACAACAATGTCAAGGTATTGGAGTGGCCATCACAAACTCTGACCTCATTCCTATAGAAAATGTGTGGGCAGAACTGAAAAGGCATGTGCGAGCAAGGAGGCCTACAAACCTGACTCCGTTACACCAGCTCCATCAGGAGGAATGGGCCAAAATTTACCCAACTTATTGTGGGAAGCTTGTGGAAGGCTACCTGAAACATTTGACCCAAGTTAAACAATTTAAAGGCAATGCTACCAAATACTAATTGAGTGTATGTAAACTTGTGATGAAATAAATAAAACCTGAAATAAATAATTCTCTACTATTATTCTGACATTTCACATTCTTAAAATTAAGTGGTGATCCTAACTGACCTAAAACTGTGAATTTTCACTCTGATTAAATGTCAGGAATTGTGAAAAACTGACTTTAAATGTATTTGCTAAGGTGTATGTAAACTTCCGACTTCAACTGTATGTCAGGAGAAGTGGGGTATTATAAGGAGATTTATACTTGGAATATGGAGGAATGGAGGGGAAAAGAGAGGCAGAGGAGGTTTGAGAGAGAAGAGAAGGAGGAAGAGGGTGAGCTTGAATAGGTTAAAAATGGCAGGAAAAAAGGGAGATGGTTTGTTAAAGAAGAATAGTCAAGCTTATTGGCATGTGACAGCAGTGTGTTGGTTGGAGGTTCCTAGGTGTGAGAAGTGTGCAGAAGGGCATGAGACAGTAGTGGTATTTGTTAATTGTAGAGGTGCCCATGGGGCTGGGGATCAGAAATGTCCCGTGCGAGAGAGGCAGGTTGAGGTTTCTACGTTTAGAGTAATGCAGAAGTTGTCATATGCTGAGGCAGTGAAGAAAGTAGAGAAAGATGGGCCAAAGGGGGGATCCTGAGAGGAGTGGTGTGAGTAGTAGATCTGTACCAGTACAGAGGGATAAACCAACAAGTGATATATGTTTCAGTAAGATTGGATTTTTTTGCATTTATAGAAATGGTTATAAACTGTACTGCAGGGATGGAATGTACACTACCGGTCAAAAGTTTTAGAACACCTACTCGTTCAAGGGTTTTTCTTTATTTTTACTATTTTCTACATTGTAGAATAATAGTGAAGACATCAAAACTATGAAAAAATACATATGGTATCATGTAGTGACCAAATTAGTGTTAAGCAAATCGAAATATATTTTATATTTGAGATTCCTTAAATTAGTGGAGTGCTGCAGAGATGGTTGTCCTTCTGGAAGGTTCTCCCATCTCCACAGAGGAACTCTAGAGCTCTGTCAGAGTGACCATCAGGTTCTTGGTCACCTCCCTGACCAAGGCCTTTCTCCCCTGATTGCTCAGTTTGGCCAGCTCTAGGAAGTCTTGGTGGTTCTAAACATCTTCCATTTAAGAATGACAGAGGCCACTGAGTTCTTGGGGACCTTCAATGCTGCAGACATTTTTTGGTACCCTTCCAAAGATCTGTGCCTTGAAACAATCCCGTCTCTGAGCTCTACGGACAATTCCTTTGACCTCATAGCTTGGTTTTTGCTCTGACATGCACTATGAACTGTGGGACCTTATATAGACAGGTGTGTGCCTTTCCAAATCATCAAATCATGTCCAATCAATTTACCATAGGTGGACTCCAATCAAGTTATATAAACACCTCAAGGATGATCAATGGAAACAGGATGCACCTGAGCTCAATTGCGAGTTTCATAGTGAGGGTCTGAATACTTATGTAAATAAGGTATGTTTTTTTTTTTAATACATTTGTAGATATTTTTAAAAACCTGTTTTCTCTTTGTCATTATGGGGTATTGTGTGTAGATTGCTGAGGATTTTTATATATTTAATCCATTTCAGAATACGGCTGTACCGTAACAAAATGTGGAAAAAGTCAAATGATCTGAATATTTTCCGATTGGCCATATACCACACCCCCTCATGCCTTATTGCTTAAGTCTAGTAGGTGGCAGTAATGCAACATTTATTGTATCCCAACCGCCGTTAAACCTCATCGAATAAGAAGAAGATGTGCCACCTGAGTCACGTTCTGTGTGTGTTTGTTTGCTTCTTTTATGCAAATTCAAAATAATGGGACAGTGTGCTGACAATAAGAACAAAGCAACTTTATGATAATTCAGATGAATTTGCTTAGGGGGCCAGACATTGTTGCAATATCTTACCAAAATCAAATAAACATTATTTTTCTTTCCTTTTCTCGGTTGTCCTTGATAGGTGATTGGTTGCTGATTGTAGCTGCCAGGCAAGAAGAATTGAGTCCATAGATGTCTATCTGAGCGACTACCATCTATGGAATTCAGTTCTCATGGCCAAACGCTCATTAGCATCAGCAAATCAAGCAAATCACTAATGCAGCATCAAGTAGGCCTAGTTGGTTTACACAGTAGACCAGAAAGTAGTACACCAGAAGGGCCAGAAAGAAATGTTTTCATACTTTATTGTTGTTTTATTTGATAGACATATTAATATGAAATAGCATAGCACTGTTGACATTTAAAAAGACACATACCTCTACTCTTTGACAGCACATCTAGGTGCTTATGTCCATTGAGAGTACATTGAAAGTACAATGAATTGACATTGCTAGGGCTGATTCAAAACCCTCCCCCAAAATCCCAGCTGGAATGACAGTGAAATGTCTTGTCCATTTGCTGGAAAAAGAGTTGCTATGGCATTTCACAATAGACTTGCAGAGAAAACAAACCCCCATGAGAATGAATGAGTCAGGGATATCTCTAGGCCACTCTCTGAGTCACAGCGTGCAGACGTGTGTGATCAGACAGGGTGTGTGTCACATGAGGCCCAGGGTGGGCTTCTGATTGTGGAGGCCCTACATGGAATGACATACAGTATGTACAACACATACTGTAGGCCATAGCCCGCTGTGTCGTGATATGTATGTTGCGGACCAGTGTAAAGTGAATGGTTGATCTTTGTCTTGTTGAGTCTAATTTATGTCACAACTGTTTAATCTATCTTTTTCTCTCTCCTGTTCTCTCTCTCAAACAATACAAGTATGTGGATAAACTACAAATGATCAAAACCCTCCCCTTTACTGAGGTTTTAATTCACAGGATAAAATTGGATAGAGATCAGTCCCATCAGCTGTTAGGGCGACTAGTAACAATATTGAACAGCATTGACATAATAATACAATAGAGAGAATCACTAACCAGTTTACATTTCTCACTGAATCTGAAGTTACACCGGTCCCCACAGTCCTTGTTGAAATTGTCACTGTAACCATGTTGTACGACAGATCTCTGTTGAAAGAAAAAGCCTACTTTGATCCAAAGAAAATCGTGTTCTGTCTTCTGTTTGACTTTCTGATACACACGACGTTAGTGTATGACGAGCTCTCTACATACCCTCTGTGCCATATCTATCTCGGTGTCTGTCTTTCTACAAGTTAAGCCAAGCAGTCACTTCCAAGTAATAAGGGAAGGGGTGGGAGGGAGCCTCTGAATCAATACAAATATACAGTACAATGCAGTTCTGAGAATAGAGAAACAGATGACTGGCTGGCCAGCCCTTGGTTCCCATAAAAATAGAAAAAGGGACTGCTTGGAGGAGGAACTAGGAATTCCCCCAGTTGAGATTGAACTGTAACACAGTGCAGAGAGATGGGAACTAAAGTTGGCCTGTGGACTAGAGGAAGAAAAACTTGTGATGCATAACAAAAAATAATAAATCAAATGTCACCATGTAACCTACACCGTTCTGGCGTTAAAAGGGATTATTGGATAGGATAGAGATAAAGAGGTAGAGATGAAAGGAAGGCAGGAAGAGACCCATGCTTGCAGCTGTACACAGTACATGTGATTCTAGAGGTGGTTCAGACCACTAGACCACCCCGGGGATCAGGCCATTGTTTAACCTCTTTTTCTTAGAGGTTTATTATTGTAGGCTATAAAATGCGACTGTAAGTCTCTGTAGGAGGTGAGTCCCTCAATAGGGAACTATGGGGTTTTGTCTCTTCATTTTGGTTCTTGTGTGACATGAGTTATTTTACTGAAAATCAATTTTAATTGAATAGCCTACTAAAATAAGGAATTGCCTATGTATCAAGCTTCTCAGGAGTATGAGTGCTGATTAAGGATCAGTTTGGCCTCTTCGATCAAAAAACATTGAGGTTCAAAACCTCTTTGGCAAGAGGTCAGATTAAATGGGCATGGCGGACCATGGGCCATATACACAAGCGTTTCAGAGTAGAAAATTGGTCATAAGTGGTGAGAAGAGACATTTTACTCTAACTCTTATGGTTAAAAATAAAAGTGATGCATGAAGTCAAGAGTTTCACCTAAAGGACAGATATTAGTGCTGAGCGATTAGTTCCTTTTGAGGTTGGTTCGGTTTCGGTTCGACTATTTTAAAAATGATCTCTGTTTTCAATTTTGGTTTCGATTAAAAAAATGTAACATTAAATGCACTATGCATTATGTGGGTTGAATAAAACTATTAATAAAAATCCCATGATGGTAGTGACTGCCCATTACTGCATATCACTTATTAACCCTCAATTATTCACGTTACTTTACTTTAATAAAACATTTGTTTTAATTTATTACTTGTATTATTTCATTCCAAGTTATCATCTCATCTCTATAGAGATGCTGCCTATGCTGTCTGACAAAAATCACAATTTTACTAGTTCTTCAAGGTAAATAAGGCATGCTTTTATGACTGCTGAATACCAACTATTAATCACTTAAATCATGTATTTTCAGGCTCCTGAAGCAACTGCTTGGGATTGCACGTTCTCTCTTCCGCTCAGCACAGACCAGACAAGTTTAAATGGGTGCGCAATGGATTATGGTCATTGTAGTTAATTACCATGTTTTCTGAGCTAAACTACATCGAATATTGGCCTGTTGGAAACTACAACTCCCTACTACATTGTACAGTTCAGACTTAATCTGATTTATCTCTACAGAAACTGCACATTGAGCTCACAGAAAAAAAATGAAGAATTGCAATTCAAATAATTTAACCGAACATAAATCAATTAGTTAAAAAAAAAAAATGGTTAGTCACTCAGCACTAACAGATATTTAGGAGACCTCATGAGCAGTCCCAACCAGTTGAGTTACCAGGAGGTGTCTTGATAATAGAAAAATGCAGTGAGTAAGTGTTTCCATCAACACATGGAATTGCCTTGGAGTTGTTGAAAGAATGTTTTCATATTTCATTATGATCAACCAATAAATAATCTAGATATGCAACATCTCTTGTGCGTTTGACAATGACATCACATGAGGACTAATTCACATGATATTCCTAAATTCTTATAACCACTCGGATTATCACATATTTTTCTTTAGATTATTTCAGTAACCTAATTCATTTGATTTCAAGTTATCCCTTCGTAGCGCAAAATCACAAAATTGGGCATGCTATAAATTAGGCAATTGAAAACATCCACACCTGTTATTAACTTTGATTGTGTTAGATGAAAATGATATACCTTTCAAATGTTGCATATAATGTTTGCATGCAACATTATTGTCAAGTGACTTGATGCCTAACTGTGCCAAAGCTTTCTTTAAATTCTTTTTAAATTTTTTATTAGTGATGTCACGTTTTATACCGGAACTCCGAGGCATGCGTAGAAGTAGCTAAACAGATTTTTTATTTTTATTTTTTATTAACAACAAATCAATACAGAAAGTACATAAGGGAACACAAGTATATATAATGGACAATCGAGCTAGGGGGTACAATATCACATTACAATTACACAAGGACCTTAAGGGACATACATACACTTACAATTCTAACAGCTTTTTTGTTAGTAGAGTATTTAACAGTCTTAAAATACAGTTCAATTTCTTTTTGTAGGGTAAGAAAATGTGTTTTTTCTGTTAGTAAATTTACATTTGTGTATATGAAATTTGGCCAAAAGAATAAATGAAATTAATTACATAATAATGTTTCAGCTTATTTTTATCATATGTAAAGAATCCAAGCAGTACATCTCTCCACAATAGTGTAAAATCTTCATAAATGTTCAATTATAAATCTAATGATGTCTTGCCAAATTTTTCTTACATGTATACAATACCAAAAAAGATGCAATACTGTTTCTGGGTGGTCATTACAAAAGGAGCAATTTGAGTTGATGTTTTCCTTAAACTTCTTCATATAGTGGTTGGCAGGATAATATTTATGAATAATTTTAAAGGAAACTTCCTTAATTTTGTTAACAAGTAGGTATGTGTGTGGCAACATCCAAACTTTTTTCTAATAGATATTATCAATAAATCCATTCCAATAAGGCATGACATAAGGTATAGATACAACATTCTGCTGAAACAAGGTTCGTATCGCTCTGTTGTTGAATGGACCAAAAGAGAAACAAATCTTTCCTACTGATGAGTCAACAGGGTCAATAGAAGGTAGGCTCTGAGGGTCAGGTCTTGAAACGTTCCTGAATAACAGAGCAACACCTGAGGGAATGGCGTCTAAAACAATTGCAAAATCTTTAGGCGTTACAGGGATCTTGTAAAGTGATAAGAATTCCTTATAACTGAGTAAAAGACCCTCTGCATTTACCAGTTGGCTCACCAATAGGATATTATTTCGGAACCAATATTCTAAAAACAAAGAAGTATTTTTATACAATATCTGTGTGGAGAAAATTTGTGTTTATAAATTAAGGACCATGACAAGAAAACCTGCCGATGAAAAGCAGAAAGTGTCACTGGAATTTTGTCAATATTATAATTGCACAACAACATGAAGTTAAAGCCACCAAAAGTAGAGAAGACATGATGAGGAATAAAATTCCAGATAGAAGTGGGTCTTCTTAGGAATTGTTTTATCCAATTGATCTATAAAGTATTATTTAAAATAGTAAAGTCCAGAAAATTCAGTCCACCATTCTCATAGGTATTCATTACAACAGTTTTCCTAATGTAATGGGTACGGTTTCTCCACAGAAAGTTGAAAAGCATCTGGTCTATCTCCTTGCTTATTTTACTATCAAGATATAAAGATAGAGCACCATATGTTAGTCTAGAGATTCCTAATAACCAAGGCTGAAGGTCTCTACCTTTTAAAGATAAGTCCCTCTGTAGCCATTGATTTAGCTTTTTCTGGGTATTTTTAATAAGAGTGTTAAAATTTAGTAAGCCTCTAGACTTATGATCCTTTGTAATGGTTATGCCTAAATATGTAAGTTCTTCTTTTACTGGAATACCATAATATGAAGGTGTCACACAATTTGACAGCTATGAGTTCACATTTATTAATGTTAAGGTATAGACCAGAGGCTTTGGAAAAGGATTGTATCACATTGATCGATATGGGAATTTGGTTAGCGTCTTTCAGAAAAAGTGTAGTATCATCAGCCAGCTGGCTTATAATACATTTTTTACCAGCTATGGAAATACCTGGTACAGGACTATTTTTTTAAAGAATTTGCAAGAAGTGGGGTGATTAATAAAAACAGATACGGGGAGATAGGACAACCTTGCCTAATTCCTCTCTTTAATTCAAATCTAGGTGAGGTGCCATATTTCAATTTGATAGAGCTGTTACCATTTGCATAGAGTCTTAATAGCCTTACAGAAAAAATCCACAAAGCCAAATCTCTCAAGGGAGTGGAAGAGAAACTGATGCTCTACTATGTCAAATGCTTTGTAAAAATCTAAAAATAATATGAAGCTATCCTCAGTTATTAAACTGTGCCAAAGCTATTTAGAGTTGTCAAACGGGAGTGACGAGTAGCCTGTTGATTTAACGGAAATTTTGACAACCATCAGAATTGGTAAACATTTTTTTTTATAATAAAGGTTATGCATGCCAACATATTAGGCAATAATTAAGATTAAGCAAAAATGATATCAAACGTTTTACCATTACAACATTTGATGTACAGTCACGTTCACTGTGGTTGTCTTAAGCGTGCTATAGAGTTCACAGCTGGCGGTGCCTCATTGGTTATTGTCCATAATTTGCAACAGTGTCAATGAGCGTCATCTCTATCTTCCCTTTGTGGAACCTCAAACTGTGCGATTAGCAATGAGATAACTCATAAAAGTTTTTCTCTTTGCTCAGAGTTTGTCTAGGCAGTGTCTTAACTTCGTCCTAAAACCTACTCCGAACTAGGGTTTTAAAAACAGGGTTTAGCATGATTCCTAGGACCTTTAAAAAAAAAAAACGTTTTGTATATGGACCCTGATATCACTTCAACTCCCATGGTCCCCCAACAGGTGGTGCTAAGTCGATGTGAGTGCATCTTTATTATGATAAAGTAAGTTTCCAGTATAACCTGTGTGAAATCAATGTTGCCACACACACACACACAAAACATTTATCATATCGATTTGAATATATCATCGTAGGAAGCTATTAGAATTGTATATAGGCGTTCCACATCAGGCGCACATTAAGTCACACCAATTCAAATATATATATATATTTTTTTTAACTCGGCAAGTCAGTTAAGAACAAATTATTGGTTACAATGACGGTCTACCCCTGCCAAACCCTAACCTGGGTGTGCCGCCCTATGGGACTCCCAATCACAGCTGGTTGCGATACAGCCTGGAATCAAACCAGGGTCTGTAGTGACGCCTCTAGCACTGAGATGCTGTGCCTTAGATTGCTGCGCCACTCGGAAACGCACATTGAAACCTATGTGTAGTGACACATCTGACCAGTGAGTTGCATGTTACCATGTCAGAAGTAGCAAGGAAATGAGCATAGAGATAATTGTTTACAATGGCAAGAAGGGATTGATTAACATTCTAATTTGAAACCATTTGCGCATGTATTGAGAGAGAGAGAGCGCGAGAGCGCGACACCGGTGTTGGGACTAGAATAGACATATGCATGCACAATACGCTGGTTTGACAGAGCATAGGCTGGCATATGCGCGCTGGACTGCGCACCACTCCAACACCACGCGGGGACTCACAAATAATTATTCTATAGAAGAGTATTCTCTAGTTTCGTAGAACATTTGCAAGGTAAGGTTTACACAATTGTAACTACAGTAGACTAACTGTACTGTAGCCTACTGTACAGTGCTCTGTATTGTATTTCGTTCAGTTTACCTATTCAGTCTTGAATGGGGTGTGTGAGGTACAGGACAAATCGCAGGCAGGTGAAGGTGCGTGAGAAAGCGCTCTAAGAAGTATTCTTAAAATGCTGCAGTATTCGTCAGACACGTAACATTGTGGAAATGTGTATTGCGTCGCGGTGGTGTTACTAGGCTACATAGGATCATTTATTTCAGACAGAGCATATTGCATGGTTATTATTGGTAGGCTACTCTGAAAATGCGTAATAACATAAGACAACACTTGCGCGCGTGGCAGAATGATCCGAAGTTATGTTGCGATGTGTACAATTAGGTGCTGGAATGCAAATGAAGCCCATGACGGTTTTGTCTGATCTCGGTCATAATATAAAATATTTATCCTACAAACTTGCTATGATATTGAGAGCATATATAGCACTCGAGTTGACTTATCTATAAGCAACATTTTCCTGGCCATATACAGTACATTGCTGTTGAAGTTTTCTAATAGGCAAAGCCATATAGGTCAGTGTATGGCCACTTGAACAAGCAATGGTGAGGCAAAATATTTCAACTTGGTCTCAGAGCATGTCCTATTATTCTTGTCTAAATCCAAGATACTCCATTTAGTATGATATGTTGCGTTTCTATGATATCTAACATTTCATATGGTATGTAATAATGAATTTGTGGATCCATCATCTATTTCGTATGATATGTTACGAATTACAATTCGTCCATATGTTCACACATTTGCTAAACGTACAATATGTTACGAATTTGCGAAATGTAAATGTACTCCCTGTTCATCCACAACAGCGTGGCAAAGCACGACTCCAACACCATCATTAAATTTGCTGACGACTGAACAGTGGTAGGCCTGATCACCGACAACGATGAGATAGCTTATAGGGAGGAGGTCAGAGACCTGGCAGTGTGGTGCCTGGACAACAACCTCTGCCTCAATGTGAGCAAGACAAAGGAGATGATCGTGGACTACAGGAATAGGAGGGCCGAACAGGCCCCCATTAACATCGATAGGGCTGTAGTGGAGCGGGTCGAGAGTTTTAAGTTCCTTGGTATCCACATCAACAACAATCTATCATGGTCCAAACACACCAAGACAGTCGTGAAGAGGGCACGACAAAACCTTTTCCCCCTCAGGAGACTGAAAATATTTGGCATGGGTCCCCAGATCCTCAAAAAGTTCTACAGCTGCACCATCGAGAGCATCCTGACCAGTTGCATCACCGTCTGGTATGGCAACTGCTCGGCATCCGACCGTAAGGCGCTACAGAGGGTGATGCGTACGGCCCAATACATCACTGGGACCAAGCTTCCTGCCATCCAGGACCTATATACTAGGCTGTGTCAGAGGAAGGCACGGAAAATTGTCAAAGACTCTCGTCACCCAAGTCATAGACTGTTCACTCTGCTACCGCACGGCAAGCAGTACCGAAGCACCAAATCTAGGTCCAAAAGGCTCCTTAACAGCTTCTACCCCCAAGCTATAAGACTGCTGAACAATTAATCAAATGGCCACCCGGACTATTTACATTGACCCCCCCCCCCCCCGCTGCTACTCACTGTTTATTACCTATGCATAGTCACTTTACCCCAACCTACTTCGACTAGCCTGTATCCCCGCACATTGACTCTGTACTGGTACCCCCTGTATATAGCCTCGTTATTGTTATGTAATTTTACTGTGTTACTTTAGTTTATTTAGTAAATATTTATTGAACTGCATTGTTGGTTAAGGGCTTCTAGGTAAGCATTTCACGGTAAGGTCTACACCTGTTGTATTTGGCGCATGTGACAAATAAAATTTGATGTTAAGAATTCCAATTTGTTGTGACTAACGTTAGCTATGTGGCTAATGCTAATGTTAGCTAACTCTAGGGGTTAGGGATAAAGGTTAAGGTTAGGAGTTAGGTGAATGATTAGCTAAAAGTGTTCAGGTTAGGGTAAGGGGAAGGGTTAGCTAACATACCAGGTAATTGCAAAGTAGCTAAAAAAGTAGGAAAAAGTAGCAAAGTTGCTAATTAGCTAAAATGCTAAAGTTGTCCATGATGAGATTCGAACACACAACTTTTGGTTTGCTAGATGTTCCCATCATCTGCGCCCTTGCTGTGTGTTTGTGTGTGTGTTTAGGACTGGTAACAAATTGATTTCACACTGGAAACTGCCTTTGGTGCTCTCTTCAAGTATTAGTGGACTGAGGAAGGCCTTTATAGTAAATCACTTCATTATTCATGACATGAGCCTTTAGAATACAGGTACATTCCGAAGAGGACAACTCACCAGTCCAGCCAGGGGCGTGACTTTGGTTTTTGAAGTGGAGGGGACATAACCTCGCAGGGGGCTCTGGGGGTCCTCCCTCAGATTTTTTGGGGGGGTATTCTAAAGCTAATTTCCAGGTTTCTACACACTCTACAGTACCAGTCAAAAGTTTGGACACACCAACTCATTCAACGGTTCTTCTTTATTTGTACTATTTTCAAAATTGTAGAATAATAGTGAACACATCAAACTATGAAATAACACATATAGGAATCATGTAGTAACCAAAAAAGTGTTTGAGATTCTTCAAAGTAGCCACCCTTTGCCTTGATGACAGCATTGCACACTTGGCATTCTCTCAACCAGCTTCATGAGGTAGTCACCTGGAAAGCATATCAATTAACAGGTGTGCCTTGTTAAAAGTTAATTTGTGGAATTTCTTTCCTTCTTAATGCGTTTGAGCCAATGAGTTGTGTTGTGACAAAGTAGGGGTGGTATACAGAAGATTGGCAAAATACCAAGTCCATATTATGGCAAGAACAGCTCAAATAAGCAAATAAAAACAACAGTCCATCATTACTTTAGACATGAAAGTCAGTCAATCCAGAAAATTGTAACAGACACATCTCAACATCATCTGTTCAGAGGAGACTGCGTGAAATCAGGCCTTCATGGTTGAATTGCTGCAAAGAAACCACTACTAAAGGACAACAGTAAGAAGAAGAGACTTGCTTGGGCCAAGAAACATGAGCATTGGACATTAGAACGGTGGAAATCTGTCCTTTGGTGAGATGAGTCCAAATTGGAGATTTTTGGTTCCAACCGCCTTGACTTTGTGAGACGCAGAGTAGGTGAACGGATGATCTCGGCATGTGTGGTTCCCGCCGTGAAGCATGGAGGAGGAGGTGTGATAGTGATTTATTTAGAATTCAAGGCACACTTAACCAGCATGGCTACTACAGCGTTCTGCAGCAATACGCCATCCCATCTGGTTTGCGCTTAGTGGGACTATCATTTGTTTTTCCAACAGGACAATGACCCAACACACCCCCAGGCTGTGTATGGGCTATTTGACCAAGAAGGAGAGTGATGGAGTGCTGCATCAGATGACCTGGCCTGCACAATCACCCGACCTCAACCGAATTTAAATGGTTTGGGATGAGTTGGACCGCAGTGTGAAGGAAAAGAAGCCAGCATATGTGGGAACTCCTTCAAGACTGTTGGAAAAGCATTCCAGGTGAAGCAGGTTGAGAGAATGCCAAGAGTGTGCAAAGCTGTCATCAAGCCAAAGGGTGTCTTTGAAGAATCTAAAATATCTTTTGATTTGTTTAACACTATATTGGTTACTACATGATTCCATATGTGTTATTTCATAGTTTTGATGTCTTCACTATTATTCTACAATGTAGAAAACAGTAAAAGTAAAGAAAAACCCTTGAATGTGTCCAAAACTTTGACTGGTACTGTAATATTTATCCTTTTGGGGTCATTTTGGGTTCACTTTGATTGTAAAAAGAATATAATGTTTCTAAATACTTCCCAATGTATGTGGATGCTAACATGATTATGGATAATCTATGAATCTGGAATAATGATGAGTGAGAAAGTTATAGGTGCACAAATATCATATCCCCCAAAATTGCTAACCTCCCCTGTTATTGTAGTGGTGAGAAGTTAGTTTTAGGGGTATGAATTTTGTGCGCCTAACTTTCTCTCTTATCATTAGTCACGATTCATTCAGGATTATCCGTAATCATGGTATCATCCATATTCATGTAGAAGTCTTAAGAAACATATTCTATTCAGATTTACAATAAAAGTGACTCCAAAATGACATAAAAAGGCTACAAAACATGTCCATACACACAACAGCTGTTAGATACTGCTACCTCACAGAAAGCTAGAGGCTAGCGCTAATTATTTATTAATTTCTATTGGGCTCAAAATAATCTGAAAGACAACCAAAACAGTCAGCAAATTGATTCAACAAATGTGTAGTCACAAGCTTGATGTAGTCAATGCCTGCTATGAACATAGGACCTAATACTGAACTTTAAACTATTTTAATACACATACAAGTTAATTTATCCCAATACTTTTGCTCTCCTAAAATGGGGGACTATGTACAAAAAGGGCTATAATTTCTAAATGGTTCACTCGATATGGATTAAAATACCCTCAAATTAATGCTGAGGGTCTGCACTTTAATTTCACAGTCATTGTTTGATTTCAAATCCTCACTTTTGGACTATAGAGCCCAAATATATATTTTTTTAATTGACCCAATAATTACAGAGGGCACTGTAATTCATATCATAGGCCTAATAGTACTGTTGAGCTCTTTTTACTTGCACACAACATAGCTGGATTGCCACGTCTTGCCCCTAAAGGTCCACCACCCTGCAGCGCCCCAACTCAACACATCCCACTCAGCTTTAAGATCTTAGTGCACCATTCATTATTGGTTTCAGGTGTGTTAGGCCAAGGCCAGAGTGACAACCAAGAGTACGACAGACCCCCAGTGCCAGGACTTAGCAGCCCGATTGTAAGATTGCTAGCTCGCTAGCTAACGTTAGCCAACTTTTGGCTAGCTCTAATGGTTCATCAACTGCCGAAAACTAGCCAAGTTACTTTACTTCTGTTGAAACAAGACAAAACAAAGGCTACAAAACATGTCCATAAACACAACAGCTGTTAGATACTGCTACCTTACAGAAAGCTAGAGGCTAGCGCTAAACTGGCTGTGGTAGCTAATAGCTAGCTAGTTAATTCACTTCAGACAGAACTTCAGTCGAGAGGGGATGAAACATGTGTAACTGACACGTTTCATGTTAGTTACACTACTAATTCAGCACTGGGAATAAATACATTTTTCTGTTAAGTCAAACAGCAGTTATCTTGCCAGCTACATCAGTCAAATGAAGAGTAGCCAGTTTCTGGTCTGCTTGCTTTTACAACGCTGAGAAAAAGCACAACACACAGACAACAGCTGTCTCTGTTTGCACGCTCTGTGGTGTCTGCGTGGTTTGAAATCCAGCCGGTTGATACGCCAAACAGCCTACCCAATAGCTCTGAGGCATCCGCATGGTCCTAAAGCACACCGATGCCGCTTTTTGTATCACAGTGCAGTGATAAAACTGGGGGGGACCAAAATGCATTTTCAGAATGTGGGTGGGATCTTGTCTCCCCGTCCCCAGTGAAATTTGCACTCGAGTCCAGCAAATATGCACGGTGACAACTTAGAGCTGGGAAAAACTGATGCTCCATGGTATGGAAGCTTTCCTTTGTTACAGTATAAAGCACATAATCCCCACTCAATTTATAGGTCAAGTTCAAATGTAGTGCATGGCTTCCCGAAGGTCTTGCTAATTTCTACCTGTCCTGATGGAGTGCTTCATATAATTAAGCAATAAGGCCCGAGGAGGTGTGGTATATGGCCAATATACCACTGCTAAGGGCTGTTCTTAAGCACGACGCATCGCAGAGTGCCTGGATACAGCCATGGTATATTGGCCATATATCACAAACCCCTGAGGTTCCTTATTACTATTATAAACTGGTTACCAATGTAATTAGAGCAGTAAAAAAAAAATGGTTTTGTCATACCTGTGGTATACGGTCTGATATACCATGGCTGTCAGCCAATTAGCATTCAGGGCTCAAACCACCCAGTTTATAAGAGGTAATATAGTATGGAGCACCAGAAGTGATGATGATAAGCAACCTGAACTCTGTGACCCTGTAACTCATGGACACTGATTCAAGGTGACACCGGAGATGGAGGGTTGTTGTGAGGTAGGGTGTAAATCACATCAAAATGGGGATCCAGTGTCATCCTCTTCATGTTTGTGGATCACCAATAATTTATTCAGTTATGTACCCTCAAGGTTCAAATGAAAGAGAGTAGGTACTTTTCCAACACTGAGAAGGAAATGACCTTGTGTCATGACTATTCACTAGCCCTTTACTGCCCTTATCTGGATTTGCTTCGGTTTTAAAAATTTTACCTTTTATTCAGTTGGATATTTTACTGAAAAAACGTGAAACCTCTCTCCGTCAATGTGACATAATTGTTAATGTGCCTCTACTACTGTGTTGTGGTAATGTTGCGACAGTGAGTATGTTTACATGCGCAGTAATAATTAGATATTAAACTGATTATGGTAGTAGGCTGATTATGCAATAGTAATGTAAACACCTTACTGCTTATCTTAAATCAGCGTAACATCAATGTCACGCCGTGACCATAGAGAGCCCTTGTTTCTCTATGGTGTAGTAGGTCAGGGCGTGACTAGGAGGTATTCTAGTTTATAATGTCTATGTTGTGTTCTAGTTTATATTTTCTATGTTGGTGTTTTGTATGATTCCCATTGGGGATCATATTTAAGTAGTTATTTCTCCCACCTGTGTTTGTAGGATATTGTTTTGTGTTTGTGCACCACGTAGTCACGTTTAGTTGTTCATTTATTGATATATTTTGTTTTGTTTTAGTTTCTCTTTGAATTAAATATGTGGAACTCAACATCCGCTCCGCCTTGGTCCCGTTCTTACGACAGCCGTGACAGTCAAAATCAAAGTAAGCATATGCCGATTAAAAATGAGCAATCTTTCGACTTCTTAGGACATTTAAACACCTGTCGTGTCTTTGCTATCGTTAAATTGAAGACTTATAGTTTTTATCAAAGATTCCTGTAATTAGGGATTACGCGATCACTTGAGTAATAACGTAACTAATTAACTATGAATTCGAGGGCACCAGGGAAAGTTATTAGATTAAAGTTATAATTTCCCAATATAACCTTTCAGATATTTTCATATCTGATCAATAGTCTTCTAATTAATGATTTATTTACTTTACCTCACGTTAGTCTCATTCCAAATGTCGTAAATTGTTGATTATCTGCACGAACCCAGTCTTCACTATGAGTCATCCATACATCAATTGTCTTAAATCATTTATTTATTACTAACTAATTAATTCACAGAAATGCATAAACAAACAAACAAACTTAAAATAGTTACATGAAATGATAGGAGAAATATGCCCTAGTGGGCTGAACCGGCATGGCGGCTGTTAGACAAAGGGAAAATGGCGTTCGACTAAGAATTCACTACAGAGTCCATAATTATAACAATTGACATGCTAATCCTTACACATGAACGCTCACTCATTCGGGAACAATTGCAATCAATATATATATATATTTACGCTCATGTGTGTCGTCTTGATCGTTGGAGAGAAGTTCGTTTTGTTGGAGCTCCTTCTGTTGTAGTTATTGTGGATTGTTCAGAGTGACATTCGTTATAGAATGCTTGTTTCGGCGGTTGTCTTTCTTCGCGTTCAATGATACCGAATTCCTAGCTGCAGACTAGTAGTCAATATCAAAGACTTGTTATGATTCGTATAAGAGTTTTAACCACGTGGTATGGTTAAAGATTCAGCAATTATACTCAACCTTCGTTCTCCTCCTTGGAGGATAAACATGGTCTCAATGGTAATTTCTTAGAGTTGGCTTCTATTCAGATAGCAGAGAGGGGCTGTCCCATGGTCTCTGACCCATACTGGGCTCAGGGCGGTTCTTGGATTTAGTTCAAATCAAAAAGGTATTTGTATTTTTCTTAATTAAACAGTCCAAAATCATATTACACAATTATACAAACAGTATCATACTCACTCATTCATTTTATACAACAAACAGATGTTAACCTCATATCTGAGGTTATTATATAAACAGCGATATGGTAATGTAGTCCCACAGTCTCACATGAGTTTCCCACGTGGTGACAAATGGACCGGTTCATAGCTGGACTCTCCACCGAGCTTTCATACTTTTGCAGGAATATGAAATATGTTCGTACCTCAAGTTCTGTGAGGTGGAAGAGAATTCCTTTGTCCTGAAAGTTTACCCTCTGTCTAATACTGTTGGGCCATGAGGAGATTCTCAGGAATTTACGACATCTCTCTGTGATCACCGCATGGGTTGTGGTAGGAAAGGGAGAGGCAGGGAGAGGGGGATGGGGTTTGCACTACCCAAGCAGGCGACGTCATGACACACCTTAAATCGGCATTTCAGCTGTATATTTGATCTGCGCATATGCTAGCACCAGCCGAACGAGCTTCCCTCTTTAACGCAAGTAAAGTAATTCCGGAACTGAATGTAAGCGTCTTAGAAGTGGTTTTCACATGCAAACTTTGTATGTCCGAACTCAGGATCAAATCTGCTTCCCGAAAATAACATGGTCGCTGTGGTAAAATGTTAATTTTGATTGGTGATTTTCTACATGAATCAGAGTGCCATCAGGTAGCCTGATTTCAGATGTGTCCATGTAAACAGGATTATTAGGGAAATCGTTCTTCTTGCAAAGCATGTACAGGTTAATAAAACTATTATATTAATCTGACAATTATTGTGTGCCTGTAACCATACTCAATGTTTGTTGTTGGGTGCGATGTGTCAGATAGGGCTATTGGTGAATATGCTAAAATGTTCATTGTGTTCAAAGGTTATGCTTTATACCAGGGTTCGTTTCGAACCACTCGTTTTTTGTTTAGTTCCTATGTTCCAACAAGCAAAATAAAGTTCTGAACCGGTTCGAATCCCCAAAAAAGTACCAGTTTATATCGTTCTTTTTTGTTGTAATTTTTACACCCTTTTTCTCCCCAATTTCATGATTACGATCCTGTCTCATCGCTGCAACTCCCCAATGGGCTCGGTCGGGAGAGGCAAAGGTTGAGTCATGCATCCCCGAAACATGACCCGCCAAACCACGCTTCTTAACACCCGCTCGCTTAACCCGGAAGCCAGCTGCACCAATCTGTCGGAGGAAACACCATTCAACTGATGACCGAATCAGCGTGCAGGCGCCCGGCCTCCACAAGTAGTCGGTAGAGCACGATGAGCCAAGTAAAGCCCCCCCTCCCCGGCCAAACCCTCCCCTAACCCGGACGGCGCCGGGCTAATTGTGCATCGCCCTATGGGACTCCCGGTCACGGCTGGTTGTGACACAGCCTGGGATGCAGCCTGCGATGCAGTGCCTTAGACCACTGTGTCACGAATCCCGCTTCCTGAGTCTGTTTTTGCCTGTGTTCTGTCCTGGAGTGTTTTTCCGGTGTCCTGGAACGCACCCTGTCTGGTTGCCGGGCGACGTATCTAGTTGGGAGATCTCTGATTACCCGCACCTGTATCCCATCAGCTATCTTCACACCTGGTCCTGATCATCACCCCTCCACTTTATAAGCTCTGACCTGACATCCATTCCCTGCCGGATCGTTAGCCATGAACAGTATGTTGTGCCAGCGTATCAGCCTCCAGTTTGATAGAGTTTGTTTTGTTGTTTTGTACGTCTTGTTTGCCTTGAACTTACCTCCGTTTGTTCTGTCTACAGTCCTTCACCCGGAACACTTACCCCATCCCTGCCTGGTCGTCGGTGGCTTCTGTTACTCCCTTGGATCTGCCTATTCACTCCCATCAACTCACCTCCGCTGCCCGCTCCGCCACCTGGATCTTTCTACCTCTACACTTGTAAATAAATACTCACCCTCTTCCTACTCTCCTTGTCCTGGTCTGCTTCTGGGTTCGATTTCAGAAAACCGTGACACACTGTGGCACTCTGGAGGCCCTTCTGTTCCCCTTTTAACCTGTGAAATCAGCAGTTAAAAAACAACATTTAGCTCATTCAGTTACTTCACCAATAAGTGTGGATAGAGCAGGCACGCTAGTTGTTTAAATGCCTGATGGCCAGACAAGTGTAGCCTATGGCGCAACATGCAAATGAAAATTTGCAGGTGGGGAGAGATTGAGACAGGGTTGAGGAGTCTGGGCATCTTGTTATGACATGCATTATATGAATTAGGTCCACAGAATTATACCTAGGAGGAACTGCTTCTATGGAGGAACTTTGAATGTCCTTTGAGCTAACGTTAGCTAGCTAACAAGCTTTAGCTTGCTAGCTAACAAACTTGTGTGTGCAGAGCGGCAGAATTAAACATGTCTTACCATTTTGTAGTTAATAAATCCAACGTGAAAGGTAATAACTAAGCCTGTAGTATCCTTAACTAGCATTGAAAAAGTTAATCCATTCTTCCCTAGCTAAAAATATATCAACCTATTTTCTGAATCAAACTTGAAACGTAAGTACAGTAGCCTATGCTTCGGAGGGGGGAGGGGCAGGTAGCGTAAACACGCAAAGGCAAAGATTTACAGCTTGCAGGCAGACACTGGAATTAGTTTGAGTGACAGAGTCTGGGCTTTGCATAGGCGCTTTGTTGTGTTTTGTTGTGGGACTATAATCTTTTCCCTGCAACATAAAAGAACATTATTAACCGGTTCCCTTTTAAAATAACGGTTATGTTCCGGAACAGTCCCAGGTTCTATTTCTGTTTCTTGAACATTTGTTATTGTCCTGCTTTATACCCAAATAAGATTTATATTGACATCTCAATCGTGAAGGGAAGACCGGCCACCTCTTTCCTCCATTCCATTGGCCAATTGACAATAAGATGGATGACCTCCGATCACGGATTTGCTAACAACGGGACTCTAGTAACTGCAATATTGTCAGCTTTTCTGGAGCATGGCTTTCGGAGAAGATACCCCCCATGGCTATCCAACTGTATGGGTTCTCCATTCACTGAGCGGACAGGACAGTGGAGTCAGGGAAATCGAGAGGGGAGGGGTTTACCTCTTCATCAACAACAAATTATGTGCTGACTCGAGCTCAGTCGAAGTCTCGATCCATTGTTCACGTGTTGGAATACCTGATCGTCAAATGCCAACCCTTTTACCTCCCGAGGGAGTTTTCAGTTGTTATCGTGACTGGTGTTTACAAGCTGAAGCTCAAACAGGAAGTACCCGTGACTCGCTCCATTGAGAAATGGTAATCAGAATCAGAGATTATGCTACACTACTGCTTTTCTAGCGCTGATCGGAATATTTTCGTAACTCCGCCGATAAAATCGGCAAGCTAACCACCTCCGTTACCGGCTTCATTAGGAAATACATCGGCGACGTTGTTCCCACAGTGAAGGTTCTCTGTTTCTCCAATCAGAAGCCCTGATTAACACTGAGGTTCGAGCTAAACTAAAGGACAGGGCTACCGCACACAGGGCTATCGCAGACAACTCTGAGGCTATGGCTGAGGACAGGAACAAGTACAAGAAGTTCCACTATGACATCTGCAGAGTCATTAAACAAGCAAAATGATAATATCGGAATAAGGTAGTAGCATATTACACAGGTTCCGGAGCCCGCCACATGTGGCAAGGTCTACAGTCATTACTGATTACAAAGGAAGACCCAGTCGTGATCTGCCCAACGATGCCTCTCTACCAGAAGAACTCAACGCATTTTATGCATGCTTCGACAATAACAAAACCAACACTAACGCCGACCTAGAGGATTGGGTGATCTAGAGGACGGTAATCCCAGTGTGCGTTCTCAGCGCATAGTAGCTGGCAGGCATATTCATGGTCATTTTCAACCTTTCCTTGTCCCAGTCTGTAATCCCCATGTCTTAAGCAGAAGTTCATTATTCCTGTTCCCAAGAACTCTACGGCTTCTTGCCACAATGACTACTGGCCCTGTTGCACTCACATTTTAATTTGTTTTATTTCACCTTTATTTAACCAGGTAGGCCAGTTGAGAACAAGTTATCATTTACAACTGCGACCTGGCCAAGATAAAGCAAAGCAGTGCGACAAAAACAACAAAGTTACACATGGGATAAACAAACGTACAGTCAATAACACAATAGAAAATATGTATACAGTGTGTGCAAATGAAGTAATATTAGGGAGGTAAGGCAATAAATTAGCCATAGTGGCGAAATAATTACAATTTAGCAATTAAACACTGGAGTAATAGATGTGCAGAAGATGAATGCGCAAGTAGAGATACGGAGGTGCAAAGGAGCAAAACAATAAATGATATGGGGATGAGGTAGTTGGGTGTGCTATTTACAGATGGGCTATGTACAGGTACAATGATCTGTAAGCTGCTCTGACAGCTGATGCTTAAAGTTAGTGAGGGAGATATTAGTCTCCAGCTTCAGTGATTTTTGAAGTTCGTTCCAGTCATTCGCAGCAGAGAACTGGAAGGCAAGGTAGCCAAACGAGGAGTTGGCTTTGGGGGTGACCAGTGGAATATACCCGCTGGAGCGCGTGCTACGGGTGGGTGCTGCTATGGTGACCAGTGAGCTGAGATAAGGCGGGGCTTTACCTAGCAAAGACTTAGATGACCTGGAGCCAGTGGGTTTGGCAACGAATATGAAGCGAGGGCCAGCCAACGAGAGCATACAGGTCGCAGTGGTGGGTAGTATTTGGGGCTTTGGTAGTATTTGGGGCTTTAACACAGAGTTCAAAGAAGGGCCAGAAGTATACAGAATGGTGTCGTCTGCGTAGAGGTGGATCAGAGAATCACCTGCAGCAAGAGCGACATAATTGATGTATACAGAGAAAAGAGTCGGCCCGAGAATTGAACCCTGTTGCACCCCCATAGAGACTGCCAGAGGTCCGGACAACAGGTCCTCAGATTTGACACACTGAACTCTGTCTGAGAAGTAGTTGGTGGATCAGGTTAGGCAGTCATTTGAGAAACCAAGGCTGTTGAGTCTGCCGATAAGAATGTGATGATTGACAGAGTCGAAAGCCTTGGCCTGGTCAATGAATACGGCTGCACAGTGTTGTCTTTTATCGATGGCGGTTATGATATTGTTTAGGACCTTGAGTGTGGCTGAGGTGCACCCATGACCAGCTTGGAAACCAGATCGCATAGCGGAGAAAGTACGGTGGAATTCAAAATGGCCGGTGATCTGTTAACCTCATTAGGGTAGGGGGCACTATTTTCACCTCCGGATGAAAAGCACACCCAAAGTAAACTGCCTGTTACTCAGGCCCAGAAGCTAGAATATACATAATTAGTAGATTTGGATAGAAAACAGTTTCTAAAACTGTTGAACTAATGTCTGTGAGTGTAACAGAACTGAAATGTCAGGCGAAAACCGAGGAAAATCCATCCAGGAAGTGCCATTACTTTGAATGTCTGTTTTTCCAATGAAAGCCTATCCACCATTTAAAGGGATAGGACCCAGATTCCATTCCCTATGGCTTCCACTAGTTGTGAACAGTCTTTAGACATTGTTTCAGGGTTTTTTTCTGAAAAATTAGGGAGAATTACAACATTGAGTGAGTGGACCCTGGGATGTCCTCAGAGCTGGTTAATGCGCACGACCGAGAACGCGCCTTTCTTGTTTTTCTATAATATTGATGACACTATTGTCCGGTTGAAATATTATCGATTATTTAGGCTAAAAACTACCTGAGGATTGATTATAAACATCTTTTGAGATGTTTCTACGAACTTCACAGATACTATTTGGAATTTGTCTGCCTCTTGTGACCGCATTTGAGTCATTGGATTACTGAACAAAACGCGCCAACAAAATTGAGGTTTTTGGATATAAAGAGGGACTTTATCGAACAAAACAAACATTTATTGTGTAACATGGAGTCTTGTGAGTGCAACCATACGAAGATCAAAGGTAAGTGATTAATTATTGCTATTTCTGACTTTCGTGACTAATCTACTTGGCTGGTAACTGTATATAATGTTTTTTTGTGCTGAGCGCTGTCCTCAGATAATCGCATGGTTTGCTTTCGCCGTAAAGCCTTTTTGAAATCTGACATGGCAGCTGGATTAACAAGAAGTTAACCTTCAGCTGGGGGCTGAAGGGGGTCTATAACAAGCGGCAACAGTGAGAGACTTATTTCTGGAAAGGTGGATTTTTACAAGTAGAAGATCGAACTGTTTGGGCACAGACCCAGATAGCATGACAGAACTCTGCAGGCTGTCTCTGCAGTAGATTGCAACTCAACCCCTTTTGGTAGTTCTATCTTGGTGGAAAATGTAGTTGGTGATGGAAATTTCAGAATTTTTGGTGGCCTTCCTAAGCCAGGATTCAGACATGGCTATGACATCAGGGTTGGCAGAGTGTGCTAAAGCAGTGAAAAAACAAACGTAGGGAGGAGGCTTCTGATGTTAACATGCATAAAAACAAGGCTTTTACGGTTACAGAAGTCAACAAATGATAGTGCCTGGGGAATAGGAGTGGAACTGGGGGCTACAGGGCCTGGGTTAACCTCTACATCATCAGAGGATGATGTAGGATAAGGGTAGGATAAGGGTACGGCTAAAGGCTATAAGAACTGGTCGTCGAGTGCGTTGGGATTAAAGAATAAAAGGAGCAGATTTCTGGGCGTGGTGGAATAGATTCAAGGCATAATGTACAGACAATGGTATGGTAGGATGTGAGTACAGTGGAGGTAAACCTATGCATTGGGTGACGATGAGAGATGTTTTGTCTCTGGAGGCATCAGTCTCCGCATGTGTGTGGGGTTGGATGAAAGCGCTATCTAAGGCATTTTTAGCGGGACTGAGGGCTCTACAGTGAAATAAAACAATAAACTAGCTAAGACAGCAGTAGACAAGGCATATTGACATTAGAGAGAGGCATAAAACAATTACAGGTGTTGAACAGGAGAGCTAAGACAACAACGGGTAAATGGCGATGAATGGGCAGAGTGGGTCAGTTATGTACATACAGGACCTGAGTTCGAGGCTGGGGCCGACAGGTAAACAAAATGAGGTACCGTGTTATCGAAACAGTCCAGGGGGCATCAGCTGTGTAGCTGAGTGATCATAGAGTCAAAAGAGCAGCAATAGGTGAGTCAGGGTGCTGTTCGGTAGTCACTACTACGCTAGGCGAGCAGGGGACACAGCGTTCAGAAAAGCTCGCGGGCCGGGGCTAGTAGATGGTTCTTCGGCGAATTCGTAACAGAATAGCCTGTTGAGACCACATCGGGTGATCACGTCGGCAGTCCAGTCGTGATGGATCGGCGGGGCTCCATGTCGACAATAAAGAGTCCAGGCCAATTGGAAAAGGAGGTATTGTAGCCCGAGATTTAGCTGGTATATGGGCCTAGCTCGAGGCTAGCTGGTGCTTGCTTCGGGACAGAGGCATTAGCTAACAGTAGCCACTCGTTTGCAGCGATGATCCGGAGTAATGATCCGGTGTAATGATCCAGAGCGGCAGGAATCCGGTGATATGGTAGAGAGATGCAGTCCGATATGTTTTGGGTTGATATTGCGCTGTGCAGACTGGCAGGTGTTGTCCGAGCTAAGGCTGGCTGATGCCATGGGAAAAAAAGACGAGGACCGCTAGCTGTGGCTAACAAAGACTAGTAGCTAGTTAGCTGGCTAGCTCCCGATGGAAGTTCCAGTTATACGGAATAAAAATAGAAGATCCGTACCACATTGGGGGAGGCGGGTTGCAGAAAAGTATATTTAGTTTGTAGATAGAAAGCGAGATTAAGATATATACGAAAAATGACTGGCTATTTACATGGGATAAGACAAAGAGAGATATACACATCCTACTGCGCTGACAGCGTGGAACAAGATCTGTAATCATGAAGTGCTTTGAAAGGCTGGTTATGGCTCACATCAACTCCATCATCCCAGATACCCTAGACCCACTCCAATTTGCATACCGCCGCAAAAGATCCATAGACGACGCAATCTCAATTGCACTTCATACTGCCCTCACCCATCTAGATTAGAGGAATACCTATGTGAGAATGCAGTTCAGTGACTACATCTCAGCGTTCAACACCATTTTCCCCTCCAAGCTTAGGACCCTGGGATGGAACACCTCCCTCTGCAACTGGATCCTGGACTTCCTGACAGGCCGACCCCATGTGGTGAGAGTAGGCAACATCACCTCAGCCACACTGACCCTCAACACTGGGGGCCCCACAGGGATTTGTGCATAATCCCCTTCCTGTACTCCCTGTTTACTCATGACTGCATGGCCACGCCCCACTCCAACACCATCATCAAGTCTGCTGATGACAACAGTGGTAGACCTGATCACTGGCGACAATGAGAAAGCCTACAGGAAGGAGGTCAGTGACCTGGCAGTCTGGTGCCAGGACAATAACTTCTCCCTCAACGTCAACAAGACCAAGGAGCTGATCGTGGACTACAGGCGAGCACGCTGTTCACGTCGACGGGGCTGCAGCGGAGTGGGTTCGAGAGCTTCAAGTTCCTCGGTTCCAAATCACTAAGGACTTAAAATGGAACACGCGCACAGTTGTCAAAAAGGCGCGACAGCGCCTCTTCCCCCTCAGGAAGTTGAACAGGTTTGGCATGGGCCTTCAATCCTCTAAAAGTTCTAAAGCTGCATCATTGAGAGTATCTTGACTGGCTGCAACACCGCTTGGTATAGCAACAGCACCGCCCCCGATCGCATGGCGCTACAGAGGGTGTTGCGGACATCCCAGTACATCACTGGGGCCGAGCTCCCTGCCATCCAAGATCTTTATATCAGGTAGTGTGAAAGGAAGACCCGGAAAATTGTTAAAGACTCAAGCCACCCAAGACTGTTTTCTCTGCTTCCGCACGGCAAGCAATACCGGTGCATCAAGTCTGACACCAACAGGCTCCTGAACAGCTTCTATCTCCAAGCCATAAGACTGCTAAATAGCTAACAAAATGGCTAGACAGAATATTTAAGTTGACCCTTATATTTTATTTGTATTTTTTTTTCTCTATGCATACTCACAGCTGTTTATTCAAATGACTGGCACACAGCTCAGACACCCATGCATACCCCACAAGACATGCCACCAGGGGTTTCTTCACAGTTCCCAAGTCCAGAACAGACTGGAAAACAGACAGTACTACACAGAGCCATGACAACATGGAATTCCATTCCACATCATGTAACTCATGCAAGCAGTAAAATCAGATACAACTACACCTTAGAACAACTCAGACTGTGAAGAGACACAAACACTCTCCCCATCTTAGCTACCATGGCATCAATATGTTTTGACCATGAAAGTTTACAATCCAGGGTTATACCAAGCAGTTTAGTCTCCTCAACCTGCTCAATTTCCACATTATACATTAAAATATTTAGTTGCAGTTGAGGGTTCAGTTAATGGTTTATCCCAAATACAATGCTTTTAGTTTTCAAAATATTTAGTACTAGCTTATTTCTAGCCACCCATTTTAAAACGGACTGCATTTCTGCTGATGTGTAGAATGTTGAGTCATCGGCATACTGTACATAGATACATAAGCTGTACTCAGTGCCAGTGGCAGGTCATTAGTAAAGATTGAAAAAAGTAAGGGGCCTAGACAACTGCCCTGGGGAATGCCTGACTCTACCTGGATTATGTTGGAGGCTTCCATTTAACCTCTCTAGGGGGTGTGGGACGCTACCGTCCCACCCAGAGCGCCAAATTCAAAAACACTCATTATAAAAATGTATAAAACATACAAATGTTATACATCGGTTTAAAGACTAACTTCTTGTTAATCCAACCACGGTGTCAGATTTCAAAAAGGCTTTACGGCGAAAGCATACCATGCGATTATCTGAGAACAGCGCCCAGCAGACAAATCCTTACAGTTATCAGCCAACTAGAGGAGTTACACAAGTCAGAAAGTGATAAAATTAATCACTTACCTTTAATGAACTTCATATGGTTGCACTCACAAGAATCCCATTTACTCAAATGTTTGTTTTGTTCGATAAAGTCCCTCTTTATATCTAAAAACCTTTGTTTTGTTCGCGCGTTTTGTTCAGTAATCCAGGCAGTCACAACAGACAGACGAAAAATCGGAAAAGTATCAGTAAAGTTCGTAGAAACATGTCAAACGATGTTTATAATCAATCCTCAGGTTGTTTTTAGTCATAATAATCAATGAGATTTCAACCGGACAAAAGCTTCGTCAATATAAATGGAAAACAAGAAAGGCGTGCTCTCGGTCGTGCGCATGAAAAACCTCAGGGACACTGAATGGTCCACTCATTCAAAGTGGTCTTACTCCCTCATTTTTCAGAATACAAGCCTGAAACAATTTCTAAAGACTTGATATCTAGTGGAAGCCCATAACACATACGTTTTTTCCAACAGCAGATTATGATTGATAATGTCAAAAGCCGCACTGAAGACGCACAAAACAGCTCTCACAAGCTTGTTATTGTCATCATGTACGGTGCTGCTACTCTGTTTATCATATATCCTGATGCCTAGTCCCCTTACCGCTATACGCATCTACCTTTATCACTCCAGTATCCCTGCACATTGTAAATATGGAATTGGAACAGACACTGTATATATCTTACTTAGTTTCTTGTGTTCTTCTTATTTCTATTTATCGTGTTTTTTTTGTTCTACTCTACATGATTACAGCATTGTTGGGATTAGAGCTTTCAAGAAAAGCATTTCACTATACTTGTGCATGTGACATTAAAACTTGAAACTCTGTATACAGTTCTTTAGATTTATCCAGAATAGAACGTCAGATTATTTTAGACACAATCCCCAATTCATGCTACTTTGCCTTGGTCCATTTGAAGTGCGCTTTCTCAGGGTGGATATGGTCTCTATGTTTAGAACAGAGTAATTTCATTCATCCATCCTCATTCATTGGATAAATCTCTTCAGTTACGGTTATTTCATACTTGCTTAACAAGTGTCCAACAGCAGCGACAGCAGAACTCTTTTCCCTCTGCTTTGTGGGTCACAAAAAGTAGGTCTTAACCCAATCACTTGAGAAAATAGATTAATACACACTATGTAAAACTAAACAGCTCAAGTGCGAACAAGACTAGAGACACAGGCATAACTGTGCCTTTGATCAAGTCTAATCACAATCACCTGTGTCAGTTGGCCACAATTACAGAGCAGCCAATCGGGAGACAGGAACACTTAACAGAACAATTAACAAAAGTACATACAACTAGCAGATGTGGCAATTAGTGCTGGTGTCATAGTATAGCCAGAGATGGTTGATATTATTACAAGATGCTTGTGTCTCCTCCCTAACAATGGGAGTTGAAGTCCACAAAGACGGGAGGAGGTGAGATCAGGTGGGAACATTCTACCTAATGAGAGGGCAGATACGCGTGTGAACAACAGTCACAACTCAGACATAAAATATTTTTCTAAAAGTTGCCCGAATGACACTTGTGTCCACTTATGTCAATCAGTACACTCGTAACAATATAAGCATTGCAAAACTTCAATGCGATCAAATAAGCCTCACGTAGCAAATTATCAGTTAAATTTTTTGTTGACCAAATTCAACACTCTCTCGTTGACCATACAAAAAATTCCTCACTTTGTGGAATTCTTTTCGTGGACAGATTTGGGGCAAAGTAAACCCCCTCGCTTCACCTCTTCCTCTCAAGTATAGATATCTACAGGGTTCATACACATTTGGACAGAGGAATTTCATGACTTTACCATGATTTCTCCCTGACTTCTAAGCTGACATATGCAATTGTTTTAAAATAGTCATACCATGGATAATTTACCTATTTGATTTTAGGTCTCCTTTAGGTGTAATGTTTTGAATAAAAAATGAATTTGATAAAATATTGAATTTTGCCTTTAATAACTACAATAGTAGAAACACATTGAAAAACACATGAATAAATGGCAAAAAAGACAGTAAAACATTTATCATAAAGAATACGGTTTTGAAGGTTCTGTCCTATATGTAGGAGATATAAGAAAGCTCAGGAAATATATATACAGTACCAATCAAAAGTTTGGACACACCTACTCATTCCAGGGTTTCTCTTTAGGCAGCAGGTAATCACTAGGTGGCTGACAAGGTAAAAATCTGTTGTTCTGCCCCTGAACAACTGTTCCTAGGCTGTTATTGAAAATAAGAATTTGTTCTTAACTGACTTGCCTAGTTAAATAAAGGTAAATGTTTTTTATTTAAACTATTATCTACATTGTAGAATAATAGTGAAGACATCAAAACTAAAAAACAACACATATGCAATCATGTAATAACACCAAACAGTGTTAAACAAGTCAAAATATATTTTATATTTGAGATTCTTCAAAGTAGCCACCTTTTGCTCTGATGACAGCTTTGCACACTCGTGGCATTCTCTCAACCAGCTTCATGAGGTAGTCACCTGGAAAGCATATCAATTAACAGGTGTGCCTTGTTAAAAGTTAATTTGTGGAATTTCTTTCTTTCTTAATGCGTTTGAGCCAATGAGTTGTGTTGTGACGAGGTAGGGGTGGTATACAGAAGACAGCCCTATTTAAAAAAAGACCAAGTCCATATTATGGCAAGAACAGCAAGAAACGACAGTCCATCATTACTTTAAGACATGAAGGTCAGTCAATCCGAAAAATGTCAAGAACTTTAACTTTAAAAGTTTCTTCAATTGCAGTCGCATAAACCATCAAGCGTTACGATGAAACTGGCGTTCATGAGGGCCGCCACCGGAATGGAAGACCCAAAGTTACCGCTGCTGCAGAGGATAAGTTCATTAGAGTTACCAGCCTCAGAAATTGCAGCCCAAATAAATGCTTCATAGAGTGCAAGTAACAGACACATCTCAACATCAACTGTTCAGAGGAGACTGCATGAATCAGGCCTTAATGGTCAAATTGCTGCAAAGAAACCACTACTAAAGGACACCAATAAGAAGAAGAGACTTGCTTGGGCCAAGAAAAATGAGCAATGGATATTAGTATGGTGGAAATCTGTCCTTTGGTCTGATGAGTCCAAATGTGAGATTTTTGGTTCCAACCTCCTTGTCTTTGTGAGACGCAGAGTAGGTGAACGAATGATCTCTGCATGTGTGGTTCCCCACGTGAAGCATGGAGGAGGAGGTGTGATGCTGTGGGGGTGCTTTGTTGGTGACACTGTCAGTGATTTATTTAGAATTCAAGGCACACTTAACCAGCATGGCTACTAAAGCGTTCTGCAGCAATACACCATCCCATCTGGTTTGGGCTTAGAGCGACTATCATCTGTTTTTATAAAGGACAATGACCCAACACACCTCCAGACTGTGTAAGGCATATTTTACCAAGAAGGAGAGTGATGGAGTGCTGCATCAGATGACCTGGCCTCCACAATCACCCGACCTCAACCGAATTGAGATGGTTTGTGATGAGTTGGACAGCAGAGTCAAGGAAAAGCAGCCAACAAGTGCTCAGCATATGTGGGAACTCCTTCAAGACTGTTGGAAAAGCATTCCAGGTGAAGCTGATTGAAAGAATGCCAAGAGTGTGTAAAGCTGTCATCAAGGCAAAGGGTGGCTAGTTTGAAGAATCTCAAAACTAAAATATATTTTGATTTGTTTAACACTTTTTTAGTAAAAATAAAGAAAAACCCTTGAATGAGTAGGTGTGTCCAAACTTTTGACTGGTACTGTATATATATATATATTTTTTACACATATTTAACCCCCTTTTTTGGGTAGGCACAAAACTACCTCCATACTTCCATAATTGTGTTTTTTCCAGTACCGGTTACCTTCAGACGAGTCACATGACACTTGCGGGGGTGGTAGAGCAAAATGGAGAACACCACCGTGTTCTTTCCACAGTTGGGTCACATTAGTTTGTAGTCCAAACGCTTCTGATGCTGCAAACAGAAGTTGGCACATCGACAGTACCGATTTCACATGAGTCCTTTGGAGCTTTTGGGGGTCGTAGAGCGAAACGGAGACCACCATCGTGTTCGTGGGAGTCTCGTCGTTTCATAGAGTGGGCAAATCGCTTCAGACGTTTTCGTGAGAATACCTATTTTCGGGATGTCTCATGGTCTGATAAACACCGCTGTAGCTCGCTATAGGCGGATGTGGTGGTTTGAGATGCAGCCCATGCAAATTAATTGACAGATTTTGCTGGAGATTTTTTTGTTATGTTCCTTAGATTGACGCACCAGTGCGTCAATAGACTCTAGGGGGTTAATATTCCAGTTTGAAGAAACTCTACCAAATTAGGGGTATAGTAGAGAAAATGCTTATTTGCTATGGTTTTTAAGCTTTTAGTATTATGGTGATATTATCTTTTCATAGCTACAGTAAAGCAAGGATTATATGAGACACTTGGGTAATTGGAGCGTATTCCTTGGCCATCTGTAGAAATGTCAGGCTGGATAATATCTTTCATATCATTATGTCTTGCCTGACAGATGGTCATATGCAGAGAGACTATGACTCCGTTTTTATATCTTTTCACATTCTGTAGGCCATCAATCAATATAACTGGGCTTTCTGAACAGGGGGGCAACTGAGGTAAATTTGTCGGAAACTAGTCAGAGACTCTCATGGGAAGTAGCCTACAGCAGCAGTGCTAAAGAAGTAACATGCAACCGAGCACTTCTTCTACAGATAAAACACTTTAAAATATTTTCAGTCCATGTCAACAGTTAATAGATTTAAAATGTTTGAGCAAAAAATACATGTGAAAAGATGTTTTGGTCAGATTTGAGCAATTTTCCAAAACGTTTCAGAGGACATCCTTCTCGTGCTTTTTTGTTCTACCCTTTCTAATTGTTCATGCGTGTTATGATCCAGGCGTGACATGGCTCAGGCAGATGTGTTTATCTTTCCATGTGCAGTTTCCATGCTGTCGTCACGGTGATGACAGATAGGCTGTCATCGCCCGGGCCATCTTCCACACGCGACACCATCGACGCAATTTCGTGTCAGATGGGTGAGAGGCTGGTGTGTTTACACTGTAGGTTGGGGAGGAGAACATGATTAATGTTAGAGGCCTTTGATCAGTGACAGAGCACAAGAGTGCGGCCAACCAGGCAGAGACTGATCTGATGGCATCGGGCCTAATCACTAGATTAGCCAACACCCTGCCAAGCCTAGCCCCCCAACACACACTGCTAATTAGTACGTGGAGAAGTGGAGCCATGTTCCAGAATATTAGAGAAAACAACAATTATTCTTCATCATCGACTTTTGTAATTGGTGTTTTATGTAATGCATCTTGACTCATTTTGTGTGTACTTATTGGGCCTAAGCTAACATGGGGTGACGTATGGTGGAACCAGTGTGATTATGCACAAATATAAAACAGGCTCAGGAAATGTGTACCTATGCACGCGTGTATACACACACACACACACACACACACACACACACACACACACACACACACACACACACACACACACACACACAAACAATGGCATCTACAGTGTGGGATACTATCTGTTTTTCTTCTTTGTCTTCTGTGCAGAGTGAGCCTTCCTACAGACAGAGGATGACCTAGAAGCCACCACTGCTGAGCCCAACAGAGGATAATATCACTCTTGTGTGTGTAAGCAACAAGGTGTGTGACAGCATACAGGGCTCCACCTGCACCCAGGTCAGCCTGGCAAACATGGGGGACCACGCCACTCTGCTGCCGCCCTTCCTACAGCTGCTCCTCTGTAGCCTGTCAGGGGTATGGGGGTTCCCCTTCGGCCCTGTCCTTGACGTCACCCCCAGGACCACGGTGCTCTACCAAGGTAAGACCAGACCAAGGCTCCAGGTTGCTGTACACTAGGTAGGGCCAGGAGGTTGTGGAAACGTGACTACACCTGACCTAAGGAAAACTCTGGGACTGAGTTATAGGCTGTGGCCTAGGAGTTTTTTCTGGTCAGGCCACATGGCCTGGAAAAACTCCTGGCTGTACTTATAGAATGTCTACGGTATACTAGTATCCCACTCACTGTGCTGATTCAATACAAAGGCTGCTCCAACTCCCTCCTGTTCACTTTAAACAAGTGGCACAGTTTTGGAAGTTGGCCCCGAAGGCAGCCAGCCCCTACTTCCAGGGAGTTGTTAATCCTCTCTCTCAAGTCCTGTCCTAGTTCACTTAGTTCACCATGCAGCTCTAATGAAACAATAGAGAATAGACAGAAGCTCTCATCGCCCATAAAAGCGGACCCCTCTACGGTGGAGCCTTGTCCAGTGACTGTGTTGAAAATGAAATAGTGCTGAATAGATGATTTATGAAGAATGGTTAGGGTACGTCATTTATACACATCAGCATCCCCCCCCCCCCCACCACTCCCCCATAGCAGCTCAGCCTCTCTTTCTCTATCTACTGCAGCAGAAGCTACTGCAGAGGGATCACCCATCCCTGGCAGGCTCTTCAGACAACTATACTGTACCTGGCTGCTGTCAGCTCTCCAATCCTCTCCACTCCTGTCTTGAGAGGAGGAATATTATTAACAGACGAGGGGAGTGAAGAGAGCCGGGTGCTTCGCCTGCCTGCACTGTGGTGCAGTCACAAAACCAGACTATTGCAGTGAAAAGAGACGGTTAGAGATAAGAGATAGACAGGACTTTTAGGGTGTTTGAATGGGCATTTTACACAAAAATCTTTGTTAGCTATTGTTGCTCCTCCCCTGAGGTAGTATTAATATAATGTAGGATGTCACTGGGTTACCCATTCAGGGAAATGGATTCCAGATAGTGTGTTGCATAAGTATCAGTGAGTTCCTATGGGAACCATACATTTTTGTTCAGAAAGCCTCTACTGCTAATTTGGTACACTCTTTTATTATAGAAGTGTGTGGTACAGAGTCGGTCTATCACAGTTTCTCCTTATCCTTGTAAAATGAAGTCATTGACCTACATTCGGACTCCGGGGGTTGTGTGTGTGTGCGTTTGGGCGTGTGCATGCATGTATGATCTCTACTCACGTCGAAAATCTGCACGGGCATGCACCCCCTGTCATTTCCCCTTAGGAGAAACATGCTCAAGTGCAGAAATGGAGAGTGCAGAGAGTAGCACCTCCTAGAGGAAAATGGCCACCGGGCACTTGACTACTGTGTATGGAAATAAGGGCTATGTGGGTGGTGCTGGTGCTGGCACTGGTAGAGTAGGAGCATAAATGTACGTGTCGCTCTGGGTGGATTTATAATGTTTCACAGTTAGGGTGAGAGGGCCATCATTCCTTTGCACTATGTTTTACAGTTGGTCTGTAGGAGTGGGTGTACATTAACTCGCAATAATACAGAGAAATAATTTATAACCATGATGAAAAGGGCATATTTGACATACTGTAATAAAAAATAAAAAAGTGTGTGTGTTTGTTCTTGTGTGTGTGCATTTGTTTGTGTGTGTGTGTGTGTGTGTCCCTCTCTCTGTGGCTAGATGAATGCCTGACTGGTCTGAACTAGGGCTGTGGTGGTCATGACATTTTGTCAGCAGTTTATTGTCATGCAAAAGATTGATCTGGCTATGCGCTACGTCATTGTGAGGACAGATGCTGGGAGACGAGAAGCAAGTACAGGGAGTGAATATTGAATAAATAACAGACATGAAACGAAACACGGACAGCGTCTGGATAAGGGAAACAAAACGACATTAATGCTGACATGGGGATTAAACTGAGGAACAGACAGATATAAAGGAGGCAATCGATAAAGTCATGGAGTCCAGGTGAGTCCAATGAAGCGCCGATGCATGTAATGATGGTGACAGGTGTGCGTAATGATGGTGACAGGTGTACGTAATGATGGTGACAGGTGTGCGTAATGATGGGCAGCCTGGCGCCCTCGAGCGCCAGCGAAGGGGAGCGGGAGCAGGCGTGACTAAACTGTTGACAGCCCCCCTGCGTGCTCTAGAAAGGAATAAAGGAGAGAGAGGAGGAGATGGAAGAGCATTTTTGGGGAGATATGCTGTATAGCTAAAGGTAATGTGTCACCCAATTAATTATGAAAATGCCCTATTAATAGGCTATTCAAAATCAAATACAAATTCACTATAACTATAATTGTAGGCTAACTCTGTAAGCCGCCCTGCACAATCAATGAACCAACAGCATCGCCAAGGCCTATATGTTCTCTCCCTGACTCGTGGATAGACATTTTCGACCATAGCATAAAGTAACCAGTCCATCCAGCATGAATAATAATACAGTCCACATTCAAAGGCGATTACTTCAATTTGTTTAATTTTTGAGTATTTTGGGGTACCAATTATTTACCAAAGACATCTTAAGTCATTTTTTTTGTTTTTCTGCCATTCGTACTATGCAGTAGGCTATGTATTGTATAACGGCACAATGTTAAATAAAGGTTAAAGAAAAGAAAAAATAAACAATCATAATTGTAATTCTGTTTTTGGGGGCTCATAACCCTATGCGTATGGATGTTTTGAATTAATCATCACCATAGAAAGTACTGTCCATTTTGTTTTGTTAGGCTTTGAAAATACATCCACAACGACCATGTTTTACACTCAGTTTCAACCTGTTGTTGAACGTCTTGCTTCAAACTGATCATCACAGTGAGGTGAGTTTTAAAAGCAAGATCGTGTTTAGATAAGTGTTTGATGTGATTTTTGACTGGATTTGCATTGATGTCAGAGTGGTAAGAGGGACACTAGAGCCCTGAGTAGGACCCGATGGTCGTTAGCAAGTTGGGTACTTCCAAAGCATATTCAGCATAAGAGGAGATTACCGTGACTCAACGGTCACATGGAATGTTACTGCGCTCATGACTCATTACTGCCGGTGTGGCGGTAATACAGTCACTGCAACAGCCCTAGTCTGAACTCAAGGTTGTACCTAGGGGGTTGTCTCCCATGTCCTGCTCTCTCTGCTGGTGCCAACCAGACTTGAAGTAATGGAACCATGCAATATTGATGCATGTGTAAGATCTGTCTACTGTTGCTACGAGGAGAGGGCAGCGGAGGGCTTGATAGTAGTGGATTTCTGTGTATTATTTAGACATGGTTAAGAATATTTTTTTCTCCTTTCGAGTGGCGCAGCGGTCTAAGGCACTGCGTCGCAGTGTTAGAGGCGTCACTACGGATTCAGATTCTCGACATAGCTCCCGCAGCAGACCGTACAGGAGTTGGAGCGATGGGACAAGACTGTAACTACCAATTGGGGAGGAAAAACGGGTTAAAATTTAAAAAATAGTTTTTTTAATCTCCTTGAAATTGCAGTTTCATCAGTTGGGAAATTTTATGTAGTCTATGGAGATTTTATGTAGACTAGCATACCAGTCCTGAGGCATGAACCTATGCAATAGTAAGGTAAATAAATAATACATGGAAATGTTGACCTGTAATTCACATGTATTTATTCAAGTCAGTTGTTGTGTCGAGATGAACAGACAAAACATTTAAAAAAAATGGACAGAATAAAGGACAAATTGCTCACAAAAATTCTAATGAGTTGACATCAACTCAATCTGGAATCAGATGTTTTGTCTCCCTCAGCCCCTAGAGTAACTCTCTGCCTTTCGTTCTTGTTGTTGTACACAGCACTTTACACTTTGTTCTCACCCGTCAGTGTTGGCAGAAAATGGCTTCTTTCAATGTGAAATTCCTCTGGTGACAGTAGAGAGGAATTGGAGTTATCCTCGGATACTTTGATCTATCTCTTTCTCCGATGTTCCCTGGGCTTGGGTTTTGACAGGATCTGAGCAGCGACAGACTTTGCGTAGGGACAGTACCTGAAATAGCACCAGGATATGAGTAGTATGCTGTATGCATTCACTGGGAGGTTGTGCTTGATTTACCACCGTGAGATAAAGATCTCTGCTCTCTGCTAATGCTGTGCGTGTGTAACGGATGTGAAATGGCTAGCTAGTTAGCGGGTACGCGCTAGTAGCGTTTCAATCAGTTACGTCACTTGCTCTGAAACCTAGAAGTAGTGTTGCACCTTGCTCTGCAAGGGCCGCGGCTTTTGTGGAGCGATGGGTAACGACGCTTCGTGGGCAACTGTTGTTGACGTGTGCAGAGGGTCCCTGGTTCGCGCCCGTGTCGGGGCGAGGGGACGGTTTAAAGTTATACTGTTACATTGATGCTGTTGACCCGGATCACTGGTTGCTGCGGAAAAGGAGGAGGTTGAAAGGGGGGTGAGTGTAACGGATGTGAAATGGCTAGCTAGTTAGCGGGTACGCGCTAGTAGCGTTTCAATCAGTTACGTCACTTGCTCTGAAACCTAGAAGTAGTGTTGCACCTTGCTCTGCAAGGGCCGTGGCCTTTGTGGAGCGATGGGTAACGATGCTTCGTGGGCGACCGTTGTTGATGTGTGCAGAGGGTCCCTGGTTCGCGCCCGTGTCGGGGCGAGGGGACGGTTTAAAGTTATACTGTTACACGTGCACTGCTTTCATTGTAATATCATCATTCGAAACGGTCACGGTAAAAGTTTATATTCGAAATACAGTCACACTGATACAGGCAACCACGAGCACTCGATGAGGTGAAAACCACAGTACTGCCCGAGATCACAAGCGTGATGGTAAATATGACAGACTTCACTAGTGATAGAGAGAACATTCTTGTTTATGCTGACTGTGTGTGAACTGTTCCCAATGGGACGATTCACATAAGGAAATGAAGCCACTGAGGCTGAGGCAGCTATGCCGATCCTTTGGTCCAAATAATCTATTTTGAGATATTTTCAGACATTTTGGAGGTTTTTGAAAATAGGAAACAGGGAATGTTGGTCCTCTGTAGCTCAGTTGGTAGAGCATGGTGCTTGCAACACCAGGATAGTGGCTTATATATATCATTGATCAACTTAGCAACAGCTGACAGTATTCACCAGTGTCTACAGTGGTTAGGTCATGTGACAATAAAACTTGAAAATGATTGAAACATGTAAGGGAGAGTTGAGGCATTTTTTAAAATTCAGCATCACTCCGTCAAGGGAAATATAGTATTCTTTCCAACAAAGATGTCTACATATGGGGGTTACAACCATCCCAGCTCTGCAGATTTTGCTGCAAAGAGACAGAATCATTCGATAATTCGTTTTGGTACCGTCCATATGTAGCTTGTTTTTCGTCGCAGCGTCAGGAATGGCTTAAGAATTGCAGCATTTACCTCTGCAAATAGCGCTGCTGGGTGATTTCAAAAGTCATAGTCAATCGATCGATAATATAATAATACATTTTTTTTATGTACAATATGTAGAATCTATGAGAATAGAAAGGTTCAGAACTTTTGTGAATTATCACAGCACAGTTAAAAAATATATGGCAAATAGAAATCAAGACTGGATGGTGTTCAGAGATAGATGGGAGGGGTTGAGTGGAGCTGAACGCGGGGACTAAAAACAAACAAAAGATAACTATTAAAGCAATAAGGCATGAGGGTGTGTGGCATATGACACAACACGGAGTGCCTGGATACAGCGTTACCCGTGGTATATTGGCCATATACCAAAATTCCCCAAGGTGCCTTATTGCTATTATAAAATGGTTACCAACATAATTAGAACAGTAAAAACAAATATTTTGTCATACCCGTGGTATATGGTCTGATATACCATGACTATTAGCCAATCAGCATTAAGGGAACCACCCAGTTTATACCACTGTTAAAGGAATTTAATTCCTATATGTTCAATTAAAACACTCTGCCCATTCATAAGAATTTGTAAGATACTTATTAGCATAAAATGGACAGAAACCAGTCTCAAAATCAATCAATCAATAGCGTTTATTCTCGAGAGTACTGATCATAGTACAATTTACATCAGGTTATATAATAATAATGACGTCATAGGTTTTAAAATGTCCTTCCTCCTCTCGGATAAAATGGCAATACAGTTCACAGCCTCCTCACATTGTCTGCCACCTGTTAAACAATCTACAACCAGCCCAAGGTCTCTCCCCTCCCTGGGTAGAGACAGAATTTCCTGTAAGGAACACATCATTCCAGCCTGTCTGATAACTCCATTCTTTCTAACAAGGAACAGACATTCCTTGTTCTAATTCTTGACTAAAACTACACACATTATATTCAGTATTATGATTATAATAAGATTCATACATCCATACAGTGACATAGTAGTACTCTGTTTAGTTATAGTTCTAAGTTACATGTATACACAATTTAGTCATTATTCATAAAAATCCCATAACAACCACCCAGTTTATAATGTAAAATATACTGTGTCTGTAAAATGTATATAGTATGTACAGTTGAAGTCGGAAGTTTACATACACTTAGGTTGGAGTCATTAAAACTAATTTCTCAATCGCTCCACAAATGTCTTGTTAACAAACTGTAGTTTTGGCAAGTCGGTTAGGACATCACTTTGTGCATGACACAAGTCATTCTTCCAACAATTGTTTACAGACAGATTATTTCACTTATAATTCCCTGTATCACAATTCCAGTGGGTCAGAAGTTTACATACACTAAGTCGACTGTACCTTTAAACAGCTTGGAAAATTCCAGAAAATGATGTCATGGCTTTAGAAGCTTCTGATAGGCCAATTGACATCATTTGAGTCAATTGGAGGTGTACCTGTGGATGTATTTCAAGGCCTACCTTCAAATTCAGTGCCTCTTTGCTTGACATCATGGGAAAATCAAAAGAACTCAGCCAAGACCTCCAAATGCCTGAAGGTACCAAGTTCATCTGTACAAACAATAGTATGCAAGTATAAACACCATGGGACCACGCAGCCATCATATCGCTCAGGAAGGAGACGTGTTCTGTCTCCTAGAGATGAACGTACTTTAGTGCGAAAAGTGCAAATCAATCCCAGAACAACAGCAAAGGACATTGTGAAGATAATGGAGGAAACAGGTACAAAAGTATCTAAATCCACAGTAGAACGAGTCCTAAATCGACATAACCTAAAAGGCTGCTCATCAAGGAAGAAGACACTGCTCCAAAACCGCCATAAAAACGCCAGACTACGGTTTGCAACTGCACATGGGGACAAAGATCGTACTTTTTGGAGAGATGTCCTCTGGTCTGATGGAACAAAAATAGAACTTGGCCATAATGACCATCATTATGTTTGGAGCAAAAAGGGGGAGGCTTACAAGCTGAAGAACACCATCCCAACCGTGAAGCACGGGGGTGGCAGAATCATATTGTGGAGGTGCTTTGCTGCAGGAGGGACTGGTGCACTTCACAAAATAGATGGCATCATGAGGGAGGAATATTATGTGGATATATTGAAGCAACATCTCAAGACATCAGTCAGGAAGTTAAAGCTTGGTCGCAAATGGGTCTTCCAAATGGACAATGACCCCAAGCATACTTCCAAAGTTGTGGCAAAATGGCTTAAGGACAAGAAAGTCAAGGTATTGGAGTGGCCATCACAAAGCCCTGACCTCAAGCCTATAGAAAATTTGTGGGCAGAACTGAGAAAGCGTGTGCGAGCAAGGAGGCCTACAAACCTGACTCAGTTACACCAGCTCTGTCAGGAGGAATGGGCCAACTTATTGTGGGAAGCTTGTGGAAGGCTACCCAAAACGTTTGACCCAAGTTAAACAATTTAAAGGCAATGCTACCAAATACTAATTGAGTGTATGTAAACTTCTGACCCACTGGGAATGTGATGAAAGAAATAAAAGCTGAAATAAATAATTCTCTCTACTATTATTCTGACATTTCACATTCTTAAAATAAAGTGGTGATCCTAACTGACCTAAGACAGGGAATTTGTACTTCGATTAAATGTCAGGAATTGTGAAAAACTGAGTTTAAATGTATTTGGCTAAGGTGTATGTAAACTTCCGACTTCATCTGTATACGCTGGAAGTAGAAGCCTAAGTGTTGTTGTCTGTTAGTTTACTCTAATTAGGGGAGGGATGGTAGGGTTAGGGGAAAATAATATAGGAAAATATACACCAAAAAAATATGGGGGATTGGAAGTGATGCAGACAATTACATTGATTACAATTACAATCTATCTGCAATATTAAAGCTGGTCTACCCCTAAATTAATAACATTGATAAAAAAGAATATTGTGTATGCTTAGAAATAATCAGAATTCATGTACACATTCCATTTTATAAAACATAGCTTGTCTTAAAAAAGTGTTCTCTTGGCACAACTTACCCCGAGCGTGGGGTAAGCTGAGCCAAGGGACAGGGCAAGTTAAGCCGCCTACACATTTCTGTACTGAATTAAGTATTAACCCTACTTTTTTATATCATGTCTATCTTTATTTCCTAAACACACTTCAACACAATCACAATCGCTTTTTGTCTTTTAATCATTTTAAGTATTTTCTAACACAGGCTTAGCACCTAATAAACACTTTGTACTTTTTTAAAACACTTTTAGCCAGACCCTGTTGTTACCTCATATCCCAGTAATAATGCCTTGCGTTACGCCTGGGAAGAAAACACTTCAATTTGATAAATTTGCCATTGGCTCAATTTACCCCAAGGCTCACACACACACACACACACACACACACACACACACACACACACACACACACTGAAAGAGCTTTGAGTCAGGTGAAATGGCATAGGTGCAAAGTGTGTATGTTCAGTGTACACACAGGGTGCATTCGACAATGTTAAATAGAAACCGCTCTGTCAGCTCAGATTCAACTGGCATGCCCCCTCGCTTTGTGGACTCTCATCATCGATTAACAGAGCCCAATGTGCAGCTTGTGCTGTGGGTTTAGAGCAGGAACCGCAAGCCAATATATATATATATGTCTCTTTCTCTCTCTCTCTCCCTCTTTCTACCTGTCTTTCTCTCTTGGTCCCTGCCTATCCTGTACTCACTCTCTCTCTCTCTCTCTCTCTCTCTCGCTCTCTTTCCCTCCTTCTCTCTCTCTCTACATCAGAAGTGCACAACTCAGGCCCACAAGTTTCCCAGTCCTGCTGGTTTGTCCCTGGTATGGGTACATGATGTCTGGAAAGTGAACGTATTGTTTCCCAGGTGGAAGCTAGCTGCTAGTTCATGTAAAAGGCATAGATGAAATCAGCAGGACTGTGACCCTCGAGGACTGGAGCTATGCTTAATAGATTCTATTTTTTTTGTGTAGTCAGGAGAAGGCTGGCCTTCCTAATACTGATGTGTAGGGCTGTCACAATTATTGTATAATCGTGTAACCGACCTTGGTTTTTCTTGTCATAATCATTTTAATACATTCAACTTTATTTTCAAGTAGATTTACCCGATAAACTTTTAAAAATGTTTACGTGCAGAAAGGCGCAGGAGGAGCATCAATTCCAAACGTTCCAAGCTGTCAAAACCATTTGCGACAGGGTGTCACCGAAGCTGTGCTGTATTGATTAGGTATGGCATAGGTCATTTTCAAAGATGCATTATGATACATTACAAGCTTAAAAAATAAATAAAATAGAAAAGAATTACAACATTTACCTTGGTCATTTGCATGACAATGAATTGTTACCCAAAATTTCACAATTGTCATATGTGTTTGTTTGGCCTCAGAACATTGCCTTCAGAGCAGCTCATTGGTCAGGCTTCTGACAGACATCAAGGAATCTTCGCCCCCAACTGCCTTGGGTGGCGGCCATTTTGCGTCATCCTCATCATTGTCATCATGCGTGGCATGTTACGTCATATGGTCTGCCACTATTTATTTTATGTAGAATCCAAGCCACTTCCCGTGCACACTCTTGGATGACTCATAGAATAAGTGAAAATTGAAATGTGTTTTTACATTGCCATGGGCTGTCATTGTGACTGTGCAAAATAACATGATCTTAGACTAAACATAACGTTCCTGTGGGGTTAAAGTTGGGTTGTTGAGAAAGGGACAGTTATAGTGTGAGTGTGTCTGTCTGTCTTCCTGCGCCTGTGTGTATTTGTGTCTGTGTGCACGCACGTCTGTCGTTCTGTTTGTGTTTGTGTGTCCTGCTGTGTCGTGACTGCACCTACCTCTCCTCATAACCCCCCCAGTGTGTCCTGACCTTTGAGTTGGTGAGTGGAGAAGAGATCCTCATGGCTCACTCATGGCTCTGCCTGCTTGTCTGACTAGCTCTCTGCCTGCCTGGCTGCCTAGCTCTCTGCCTGCCTGGCTGCCTGGTGCCCTCAAGACATAGGGGGTGGGTAGTGGGTTGACACCGACTCAGTCTGGTTATGGTCATGGGTGCTACTCATAGTATCACCATTGTATCCCTGAGATACTATTTAGACTGTTTGTGTAGGGAGGGGGTCTTCAAAGAGGTTTGACAGCATATCAAAGTGACTTTACCAGTGACAACAACATTTAGTATTTGTTGTAGTAACTGGCAGTCCCAAATTCATTTTAGCCATTGCAGTCTGCGAGGGTGGTTGAGTTATTTGTAACTGTCCACAGAGATGTATTGACTTTTTTGTCCAAAACTTCAGTAAAGCATTTAATTACATTATTAAAAGGATTCTCCGATACGTTTGTATACTTTTCAGCCAGTAGTTCTGAAAGTAGAGCTCAGGAGCCAAAAGTGGTCCCCGAAAATGACGTACTCTGTCACATATGTGCAGATATGTGCACCATGTCATTGCTCTCTCTCCCGCTCTGCTGTGGGTGCATCATGTGCATCTTGCTAGCTGTCACTCATATGGCGAGGGGCTGAAGCTCATTGGTTGAACTGGAATTGCTAAGGGGCTGGCCCACATGGGGGAAAATGTAGGGAAAATAGCGCAGCACAGCTCCCAGAAAAACAATTGCTTTCAAACTAGGGATTTTGTGACTAATTAAGGCAAGACAATAATTCTGCTTAAGGATTATGCATGTATGAACTACACATTGATACATCCAGCCCAAAATGGGAGATTTAAAAAATACTTTATAGTCACCAAAGTACCAGAGCATGTCTTTAAACCTATTAGAATAACCTAATCAATCTGACTGGCGTAACTGTGTGTATAGTAAGCCTTGGCACCCTGCAAATCTATTATTTCAAGTGTCTGTATGTGTTATTGTAACAATGTTTTGACCGTTAGAAGACCAAAGACTCAAAACATTGTTTCAATTTACCTCATGGGAGCATCAAATCGATTAGTCTTTTTTTTTTTGCTGAATATGCACAGCACCTGCTCAAAACCATTGCATGTTTCTATGGGTTGTACATATTGTACAGGGTCTGCGCTTCATATCCCTTGAAGAAAATACAGCAGACGAACAACACAGGGTTACACATTCATTCCCTTGTGTTTTTCACTTAATTCATGGAAACTGATCAAACAAAAATATTTTATCAGCAGTCTAGAACGTCTAAAATGGGGGCAAACTGCCCTGCCTACGAGATGTGAAAAGAGGTCATTGTTTTCATCTAGGTTGCTGCAATAATTAGATGTGGTCTCATTTAGAAGATAAGATAGAAGATAATCATTTGATATAGGAGCGCTGAAAGTTAATTGATGGAGTTTGAAGATCAAGATTCAAAAGTGAGGATACGGGATAGAAAGAGAAAGAGCGATTAAGAAGGAGATGGAAGCTGACAGAGATAGCGTGAATAAGTGAGAGATGGAGAGGCAGGGATGGACAGAAGGAGGGAGGAACAATGGAAAATACACTGAGTAATATGAATCAGCGAGGTGCAGATGGGTATACCCTCCTCTCTTTTTATCCTCTCCTCCCCTTGTCCTCCTCTTTTTCCTTCCTCTATCCTCCTCCCCCTCTTTTTCCTCTCCTCCTTTCCCCCCCTCCTCTTTCTCCCCCTTTATTCCTCTCCCCCCCCCCCCCTCTCCTTTCTCTGGTGAATTGATGGGAGTGTGTCCCAGGCTGCTCGCAGTAATAAGGGAATTTATGTTAATTTCGTCCCGCCCATTGATTTACTGGGGACAGAGGAACGCTTGTTTCAGTCAATTTGTTACACTCCTTTACTTCTGATAGAGAGTCTATACTGCATCTGTGTGTGGAGCATAGGGGCAGAGTTAAGATACCGGAAAATAGAAAGAATTGGTAGAAAACACAGCCTGCTATAGGGTCACAGAAACCATTGTAAAGAGAAAGTATGTGCATAATATTCCAACTATATTACTTTAAGTACAACTTTAAGTACAGCCAGTACAGCCATTCTGAGGCAAGATGTATACCCTAATACAGGAATAATACCAGACTCAACATAATGTTTTCTTATTCTGAAAAGTGGAAGCATGTACAGTTGAAGTCGGAAGTTTACATACACCTTAGCCAAATACATTTAAAGTCATTTTTTCACAATTGCTGACATTTAATCCTAGTACAAATTCCCTGTCTTAGGTCAGTTTGGATCACCACTTTATTTTAAGAATGTGAAATGTCAGAATAATAGTAGAGAGAATGATTTATTTCAGCTTTTATTTCTTTCATCACATTCCCAGTGGGTCAGAAGTTTACATACACTCAATTAGTATTTGGTAGCAATGCCTTTAAAATGTTTAACTTGGGTCAAATGTTTTGGGTAGCCTTCCACAAGCTTCCCACAATAAGTTGGGTGAATTTTGGCCCATTCCTCCTGACAGAGCTGGTGTGACATTATGTTGTAGGCCTCCTTGCTCGTACACGCTTTTTCAGTTCTGTCCACAAATGTTCTATAGGATTGAGGTCATGGCTTTGTGATGGCCACTCCAATACCTTGACTTTGCTGTCCTTAGGCCATTTTGCCACAACTTTGGAAGTATGGTTGGGGTCATTGTCCATTTGGAAGACCCATTTGCGACCAAGCATTAACTTCCTGACTGATGTCTTGAGATGCTGCTTCAATATATCCACATATTTTTCCTCCCTCATGATGCCAGCTATTTTGTGAAGTGCACCAGTCCCTCCTGCAGCAAAGCACCCCCAACAACATGATGCTGCCACCCGCATGCTTCATGGTTGGGATGGTGTTCTTTGGCTTGCAAGCCTCCCCCTTGTTCCTCCAAACATAACGATGGTCATTATGGCCAAACCGTTTTTGTTTCATCAGACCAGAGGACATTTCTCCAAAAAGTACGATCTTTGTCCCCATGTGCAGTTGCAAACCGTAGTCTGGCTTTTTTATGGCGGTTTTGGAGCAGTGGCTTCTTCCTTGCTGAGTGGCCTTTCAGGTTATGTCGATATAGGACTTGTTTTACTGTGGATTTAGATACTTTTGTACCCGTTTCCTCCAGCATCTTCACAAGGTCCTTTGCTATTGTTCTGGGATTGATTTGCACTTTTCGCACCAAAGTACGTTGTAACGGTGTTCCTCTCTCTCTTCATACGAAGAGGAGGAGTAGTGATTCGACCAAGGCGCAGCGGGTTGTGAATACATAATGATTTATTTACAAGAACAAAACGAACTATACTTGAAATGATACAAAATAACAAAACGAAAGTAGACAGACTTAGAACGATGAACTTACATGAAACACGAAGAACGAACGAACAAGTACTTACTACAAAACAAACGAACGAACGAAACAGTCCCGTATGGTGCAAACATATACACAGACACAGGAGACAACCACCCACAAACAAACAGTGTGAAAACACCTACCTTAATATGACTCTCAATCAGAGGAAATGAAAAACACCTGCCTCTAATTGAGAGCCATATTAGGTCACCCTTTAAACCAACATAGAAACAGAAAACATAGAAATGCCCACCCACACTCACGCCCTGACCGACTAACACATACAAAACAACAGAAAATAGGTCAGGAACGTGACATACGTTCATCTCTAGGAGACAGAATGCGTCTCCTTCCTGAGCTGTATGACGGCTGCGTTGTCCCATGGTGTTTATACTTGCGTACTATTGATGGTACAGATGAACGTGGTACCTTCAGGTGTTTGGAAATTGCTCCCAAGGATGAACCAGACTTGTGGAGGTCTACAATTTTTTTCTGAGGTCTTGGCTGATTTCTTTTTATTTCCCCATGATGTCAAGCAAAGAGGCACTGAGTTTGAAGGTAGTCCTTGAAATACATCCACAGGTACACGTCCAATTGACTCAAATTATGTCAATTAGCCTATCAGAAGCTTCTAAAGCCATGACATCATTTTCTGGAATTTTCCAAGCTGTTTAAAGGCACAGTCAATTTAGTGTATGTAAACTTCTGACCCACTGGAATTGTGATACAGTGAATTATAAGTGAAATAATCTGTCTGTAAACAATTGTTGGAAGAATTTCTTGTGTCATGCACAAAGTAGATGTCCTAACCAACTTGCCAAAACTATAGTTTGTTAACAACAAATGTGTGGAGTTGTTGAAAAATTAGTTTTAATTATTCCAACCTAAGTGTATGTAAACTTCTGACTTCAACTGTACCTGTGCTTGGCAGTAGAAATAATATAGGTTTTTCCAGTACCAAACCATTCTGTGACTTTATTTGACCATTGGAAAACTGTGCAAATACCACAATGCAGGTTCAGTTAAATTGTCTCAGTAAGTTTGTGTGTTTGTTTTCAGGCCTGCTGGGTTGCCAGCGGTTCAGCAGCCCTTCTCAGAACTACAGCACACTGCTACTGGAGGAGGACAATGGGGTGCTGTATGTAGGGGCCAGGGGGGCTCTCTACGCCCTGGACACCACCAACATCTCTACACCTGGCAATCTCACGGTGAGTACCAGCCAGGACGCTAACTTTCCGTTTCGAAGGGCAACAACGTTGTATTGTATTATAACTGGTTAACTGGTTAGCTGGTACAGCACAACATATCATATAACCGATATGTTGCAATGGCAAAACTAACCCTATTTCACAAATCTTTTTCTCTTTCACAACTTTTAAACAGGACAGGCTAATAATAGCCTTAAGGAGATTCAGTAAATCCTATTATAGGTACATTTTTTGCAGTGTGAGTATTGGATTAAATGTAGGGGGCAAATTTACCCACGGGCCAATAGAATAGATTAAAACACAATGATGTAGTTGATGGGAGTAACTGGAGTATTAAAATGGAGTATTCACTGCAGTATTGAAATATTGCCATGGTACACTGCCCCATGCTCCCACTGAGTGGTCATTACTGTCTCCCGATGTTTGCAGATTGATTGGGAAGCTTCGGCAGAGCAGAAGAAGCAGTGTCTCAACAAAGGAAAAGACAATCAGGTATAACCAAAGACGTGTAGCACCCACTGCTCAACACACAAACTCGCTCTCGCTCTCGCTCTCGCTTAGATGGCCCTATCTAGTATAACAATTATGTGGTGTTGTTATTATAATGTGTTCCTGATCAAGAAGGAGTCAAGTGAATGCATTAGCCTTCAAGATTAGGTTGATGTTATATAGATGTATAACCATACTGTTGTGTCTCCTACAGACAGATTGTTACAATCACATCCGCTTCCTGCAGAGGTACAATGAGACTCACCTGTACGTCTGTGGCACGCACGCCTTCAGGCCCCTCTGTGCTTACATAGTAAGAGCTGTCCTTCCTTTTGCTGAGGATTTCCTGGTTTATATTCTGGCTCCCAACAAACTGCCCATAGAGCCCCACTGTGGACACGTCATAATCCCCATAAAACCTAGTGGTCAAACACGGAAATGGTTCCAAACATTTTTTCATCATCCATTTTTCCCAAAGGAGATCTTAGAACCACTTCAAACAAGGTCTGTGTTTCGTGTAGGCTTTCCCTGGCGTGACGTTTTGATAACAGTGTAAATCTCTCTCGGACAAGGTGACTTTTATCAATATATTCAGCTCTATTTACTCTCAGATTCAAAAATGCTAATTAGCATCCAATGAGACGTCCTGCAACACTACAAATCCCTGCAAGCTCCTGCACGTCATCTCTAGTTGACACCTTTGCTGTCAACTAGCTGGCTACTAGCTTCCTTGATCCAAAATGAAAGATATGTTGAAAATTTTCATTTACTGTTCCATATTTAATTTAACTAATATTTGTGGTCTTATTTATGCATTTGGTCTTGTGTCTTGAACATAATACTAACCTAGTAGCAGTCAGATATTTACAATGGGCTACGAATTCTAGGCCAGATTTTTGCAAAGAAGCTAGCTAGCTTCCTAGATTAAATTAGCAAGATCGTTTTCTCCTTCAGCCAGTGGCAGTCTATATTTAATCCGTTATTATTTCTGCCATCTATATGAATGAGGTGAAATCTATTTCAATTCATGGTGTCAGAATGCACTGCTATATTTTAAGAAATTCAGATCTAACTTGTTGCAGATTCAAAACCAGATTAACTCATTGCAGAATGCATCCATAATCACGAATGAATAAGCATATTTATTTGACAAGAATAGACCTAGTCACCCATCAATCACGTCAAACACCCGAACTCCAACAATTACATCAATTAAATAAATCTAAATAGTAAACAATACATACATATGCCTTTCATACATAACATATAAACATCTGACTTGAAGTAAAAATTACATTATTTATTCATCAATGCCAGAAACCTGGGACATTGAAGAGCACCATATTAATTATTATTACTAACTTATCCAAGAGCGCACAGATTCTTCTGCTTTTCCATTTCAGGAATTAGACCAAAATGTAAAACAGCATATTGTGATTTTCAGTGGGTGAGTTACAAATGGAGAAACAACTGGGTGTGTAAGATATGTTTAATATAAAATGCTAGCTGAACTCCAGCAGAATGAGAAACGGACTCAAAACAAGGAAGCCATGCCTACACGCAGCTGTATCAACACCCTTCTTGTCAATTTAACAGGTCCATGTTGCCGCTGTCAATTGTGACCAGCCCGTTTAACACTGCATTCAGTCTGAACCCTAGAATAAGCAGGAGAACGGCATTACACAAGCGGGAAAAAAGGTAGCAAAAACAGTACACCACAGCACTTTAAAAACGATGTAATCACATCAAAAGTAGCAGTGAAGGAAGCAGCATAGGGAAATTGGGCAATTGGTAGGGTGGGTTTATAGAGATAAGATGGAGAGTTCCAAAGTGTGTGAAGTTGAGGGACCATCGGGCATAAAAGGCATAGTCTGGAATAAGGGGTAGCTAGAGGGATGGTTGGTCATGGAATAAACATAAAATGGGGTGCTGGATTGTTTCTGTACCCCTTTTAGGCCATTGTCACAAAAATCCGGGCCAATGTCCGGTTATAATCGGGGTCTCAGCGTTGTCCATCGTAGTCATTCTGTCAGTTGCAGCATTCATATCATGGTCATTGTGTGTATGTGAATAACAACATTAAAGACGATGAGTGACCACAGCATTTCAACAAATTGAGCCATACACAACATAACTTAAGGCCAGTCACCACAGAATGAAATGACATTCTTGCATCTACCTTTCAATTTTGAGATTTGTTGGTGTTTTGGTCCATTAATATTAGTATTTTCAAAAAGTAAACATAAAAATGACAAAAACTTGATGAAAATGTATATTTTCTTAAGTTTATCATCATTATCCTTCATCAACATTTTAATGAGTTTGAAACACTTAAAAAAATGGACATACATCAATGATTTCAAATCTCACTCATTAAATGACACATCATTTAAAGCCCATTTCATAGAGATTGTTACAAACTGGACTATATTTAGTAACTTACTTTGAACAGATGGTTATTGGGTCACAGAGGGGTTGGGTTAAATGCGGAAGACACATTTCAGTTGAATACATTCAGTTGGACAACTGACTAGGCAACTAGGTTGCCTTTTCTCTTTCCCCTTTCTAAATAGGCGTTTGGTAGTCTAAATTCAGTGTACTTGTCTTTCACTGCAATTTCCCGAAAGGCAGACTCTTCCCACACGCCAACTAATTTTTCTCAGCTTCAGAAGCATCTGAATAGATATGTTCTCCAGACCTGCCTAGAGGGAATTGTTGATATGCTTATTTATTTATATTCTAGATTACATTTTCTATGGAAAAATATGCCAAAAATGCATTTTACACACATGTCTTTAGTATTTTACAGATAGATCTGCTCTGGACATGTTCCATCATGGAGTGTCTTAACAAAATTCAATTTAAATATTTAGGCTGACTTCATCCAGTGTCCTGAAAAATGGATTTGCGCGATATGGAAATATTAGCATATTTAATGAGATATCACCTCATTTGCATATTTGAATAACATATTTCAGAAAATGTTTAATATAAAATATTCAGAAATTTGTGTCTACATTTAACTGGTAAAAGTTGATTGTGATATGATTAAGGGGGGAAAAGTACCCTATGAGGGTGTGGTGCCTGGCCTTAAGCATTGAAGACAGCATTTTGTTGACACGATGTCAATCAATCAATCAATCAAATGTATTTATAAAGCCCTTCTTACATCAGCTGATGTCACAAAGTGCTGTACAGAAACCCAGCCTAAAACCCCAAACAGCAAGCAATGCAGGTGTAGAAGCACGGTGACTAGGAAAAGGAAAAACTCCCTAGAAAGGCCAGAACCTAGGAAGAAACCTAGAGAAGAACCAGGCTATGAGGGGTGGCCAGTCCTCTTCTGGCTGTGCCGGGTGGAGATTATAACAGAACATGGCCAAGATGTTCAAATGTTCATTGATGACCAGCGGGGTCAAATAATAATAATCACAATGGTTGTCGAGGGTGCAACAGGTTAGCACCTCAGGAGTAAATGTCAGTTGGCTTTTCATTGCCGATCATTAAGAGTATGTCTACCGCTCCTGCGGTCTCTAGAGAGTTGAAAACAGCAGGTCTGGGACAGGTAGCACCTCCGGTGAACAGGTCAGGGTTCCATAGCCGCGGGCAGAACAGTTGAAACTGGAGCAGCAGCACGGCCAGGTGGACTGGGGACAGCAAGGAGTCATCAGGCCAGGTAGTCCTGAGGCATGGTCCTAGGGCTCAGGTCCTCCGAGAGAAAGAAAGAACTAGAGAGAGCACACTTAAATTCACACAGGACACCGGATAAACAGGAGAAATACTCCAGATATAACAGACTGACCCTAGTCCCCCGACACATAAACTACTGCAGGCTGAGACAGGAGGGGTCGGGAGTCTCTGTGGCCCCATCCAACGATACCCCCGGACAGGGCCAAACAGGCAGGATATAACCCCACCCACTTTGTCAAAGCACAGCCCCCACACCACTAGAGGGATATCTTCAAACCACCAACTTACCATCCTGAGACAAGGCCGAGTATAGCCCACAAAGATCTCTGCCGAGGCACAACCCAAGCGGGGGCGCCAACCCGGACAGGAAGATCACGTCAGTGACTCAACCCACTCATGTGACGCACCCCTCCTAGGGACGGCTTGGAAGAGCACCAGTAAGCCAGTGACTCAGCCCCTGTAATAGGGTTAGAGGCAGAGAATCCCAGTGGAGAGAGGGGAACCGGCCAGGTTGAGACCGAGTCTGCATCTCTCACATGGGTAGGCAGACCATTCCATAAAAATTGAGCTCTATAGGAGAAAGTCCTGCCTCCAGCTGTTTGCTTATAAATTCTGGGGACAATAAGGAGGCTTGCGTCTTGTGACCGTAGCGTACGTGTAGGTATGTACGGCAGGACCAAATCGGAAAGATAGGTAGGAGCAAGCCCATGTAATGCTTTGTAGGTTAGCAGTAAAACCTTGAAATCAGCCCTTGCCTTAACTTGTTACGGCTAGACGTTCCGCTAGCGGAACCCCTCGACAACATCCGGTGAAATGGCAGAGCGCCAAATTCATACTATAAATATTAAACTTTCATGAAATCACACATGCAATACACCAAATTAAAGCTACACTTGTTAATCCAGCCAACGTGTCAGATTTCAAAAAGGTTTACGGCGAAAGCAAACCATGCGATTATCTGAGGATAGCACCCCACCAAACAAACACATGACATTCATATTTCAACCCGCCAGGCGCGACACAAAATGCAGAAATGACGATATAATTCATGCCTTACCTTTGAAGATCTTCTTTTGTTGGCACAAATTGTCTTTTTGTTCGATTAATTCCGTTGTTATATCTCCAAAATTTCCATTTATTTGGCGCGTTCGATCCAGAAAAACACCGGTTCCAACTCGCGCAACATGACTACAAAATATCTAATAACTTACCTGTAAACTTGTTCCAAACATTTCAAACAACTTTCCTAATACAACTTTAGGTATTTTTTTACGTAAATAATCAATAAAATTTAAGACGGGATAAACTGCGTTCAATAGCGGATAAAAACAAAGTGGAGCGAGCGTTCAGGTCGCGCGCCCCTAACAAACAGTACACTTCACTCGACCCTCATTCTGAACAGCCCCCTACTTCTTCATTTCTCAAAGGAAAAACATCAACCAATTTCTAAAGACTGTTGACATCCAGTGGAAGCGATAAAAACTGCAAGCAAGTGCCACAGAAATCTAGATCCCCATAGAAAACACATTGAAAAGAGAGTGACCTCAATTTCTTTTCCTGGATGGATTTTTCTCAGGTTTTCGCCTGACATATCAGTTATGTTATACTCACAGACATTATTCAAACAGTTTTAGAAACTTTAGAGTGTTTTCTATCTAAATCTACCAATGATATCCAATAAAACTTCCGGTGCCGACAGAGATGGCCGCCTCGCTTCGCGTTCCTAGGAAACTATGCAGTATTTCGTTTTTTTATGTGTTATTTCTTACATTGTTACCCCAGGTAATCTTAGGTTTTATTACATACAGTAGAAAGGAACTATTGGATATAAGAGCAACGTCAACTCACCAAAATTACGACCAGGAATACGACTTTCCCGAAGCGGATCCTCTGTTTGGCCTACCACCCAGGACAATGGATCGGATCCCAGCCGGCGACACAAAACAACGATGCCGTAGAAGAAGGGGCAGACTGAGCGGTCTTCTGGTCAGGCTCCGTAGACGGGCACATTGCGCACCGCTCCCGAGCATACTACTCGCCAATGTCCAGTCTCTTGACAACAAGGTAGACGAAATCCGAGCAAGGGTAGCATTCCAGAGAGACATCCGAGACTGTAACGTTCTTTGTTTCACGGAAACATGGCTCACTCGAGACACGCTATCTGAGTCGGTACAGCCACCTGGTTTCTTCACGCATCGCGCGGACAGAAACAAGCATCTCTCTGGTAAGACGAAAGGCGGGGTGTAATGCCTTATGATTAACGAGACGTGGTGTGATCATAACAACATACAGGAACTCAAGTCCTTTTGTTTACCTGACTTAGAATTACTCACAATCAAATGCCGACCGATTATCTACCAAGAGAATTCTCTTTGATCATAATCACAGTCGTGTATATTCCCCCCAAGCAGACACATCGACGGCCCTGAAAGAACTTCATTGGACTCTCTATGTAAACTGGAAACCACATATCCCGAGGCTGCATTTATTGTAGCCAGGGATTTTAACAAGGCTAATCTGAAAACAAGGCTCCCCAAATTCTATCAGCATATTGATTGTGCTTCCAGGGCTGGCAAAACCCTAGACCACTGTTATTCTAACTTCCGCGACACATATAAGGCCCTCCCCCGCCCTCCTTTCGGAAAAGCTGACCACGACTCCATTTTGTTGCTCCCAGCCTATAGACAGAAACTAAAACAGGAAGCTCCCGCACTCAGGTCTGTTCAACGCTTGTCCGACCAATCGGATTCCACGCTTCAAGATTGCTTCGATCACGTGGACTGGGATATGTTCTGCATTGCGGCTAACAACAACATTGACGAATACGCTGATTCGGTGTGCGAGTTTATTAACAAGTGCATCGGTGATGTTGTACCCACAGCATCTATTAAAACATTCCCCAACCAGAAACCGTGGATTGATGGCAGCAGTCGCGCAAAACTGAACGCGCGAACCACTGCTTTTAATCAGGGCAAGGTGACTGGAAAAATGACCGAATACAAACAGTGTAGCTATTCCCTCCGCAAAGCAATCAAACAAGCTAAGCGTCAGTACAGAGACAAAGTGGAGTCGCAATTCAACGGCTCAGACACGAGAGGTATGTGGGTCTACAGGGTCTACAGTCAATCACGGATTACAAAAGAAAAACCAGCCCCGTCGCGGATCACGATGCCTTGCTCCCAGACAGACTAAACAACTTTTTTGCTCGCTTTGAGGACAATACAGTGCCACTGACACGGCCTGCTACCAAAACCTGCGGGCTCTCCTTCACTGTAGCCAACGTGAGTAAAACATTTAAACGTGTTAACCCTCGCAAGGCTGCAGGCCCAGACGGGATCCCCGGCCGCGTCCTCAGAGCCTTATCCCAGTCTGCTGTCCCCACATGCTTCAAGAGGGCCACCATTGTTCCTGTTCCCAAGAAAGCTAAGGCAACTCAGCTAAATGACCACCACCCTGTCGCACTCACTTCCGTCATCATGAAGTGCTTTGAGAGACTAGTCAAGGACCATATCACCTCCACCCTACCTGACACCCTAGACCCACTCCAATTTGCTTACCGCCCCAATAGGTCCACAGACGACGCAATCGCCATCACACTGTACACTGCCCTAACCCATCTGGACAAGAGGAATACCTATGTAAGAATGCTGTTCATCGATTACAGCTCAGCATTTGACACCATAGTACCCTCCAAACTCGTCATTAAGCTCGAGACCCTGGGTCTCGACCCCGCCCTGTGCAACTGGGTACTGGACTTCCTGACGGGCCGCCCCCAGGTGGTGAGGGTAGGTAACAACATCTCCACCCTGCTGATCCTCAACACTGGGTTCCCACAAGGGTGCGTTCTCAGCCCACTCCTGTACTCCCTGTTCACCAACGACTGCTTGGCCATGCACGCCTCCAACTCAATAATCAAGTTTGCAGACGACACTATAGTGGTAAACTTGATTACCAACAACGACGAGACGGCCTACAGGGAGGAGGTGAGGGCCCTCGGAGTGTGGTGTCAGGAAAATAACCTCACACTTAATGTCAACAACACAAAGGAGATGATCGTGGACTTAAGGAAACAGCAGAGAGAGCAGCCCCCTATCTACATTGACGGGACAGTAGTGGAGAGGGTGGAGAGTTTTAAGTTTCTTCTGGGCGTACACATCATGGACAAACTGAAATGGTCCACCCACACAGACAGCGTAGTGAAGAAGGCGCAGCAGCGCCTCTTCAACCTCAGGAGGCTGAAGAAATTTGGCTTGTCACCAAAAACACTCACAAACTTTTACAGATGCACAATCGAGAGCATCCTGTCGGGCTGTATCACCGCCTGGTACGGCAGCTGCTCCGCCCATAACCGGAAGGCTTTCCAGAGGGTAGTGAGGTCTGTACAACGCATCACCGGGTGCAGACTACCTGCCCTCCAGGACACCTACACCACCCGATGTCACAGGAAGGCCAAAAAGATCATCAAGGACAACAACCACCCGAGCCACTGCCTGTTCACCCCGCTATCATCCAGAAGGCGAGGTCAGTACAGGTGCATCAAAGCAGGGACCGAGAGACTGAAAAACAGCTTCTATCTCAAGGCCATCAGACTGTTAAACAGCCATCACTAACATTGAGTGGCTGCTGCCAACATACTGACTCAACTCCAGCCACTTTAATAATGGAAAAATTTATGTAATCATCACTAGCCACTTTATATTATATAATGTTTACTTACTCTGCATTACTCATCTCATATGTATATACTGTACTCTATACCATCTACTGCATCTTGCCATCTTGATGTAATTAAATGTATCACTAGCCACTTTAAACAATGCCACTTTATATAATGTTTTCATACCCTACATTACTCATCTCATATGTATATACTGTACTCTATACCATCTACTGCATCTTGCCATCTTGATGTAATGTATCACTAGCCACTTTAAACAATGCCACTTTATATGTTTTCATACCCTACATTACTCATCTCATATGTATATACTGTACTCTATACCATCTACTGCATCTTGCCTATGCCGTTCGGCCATCACTCATTTATATATTTTTATATACATATTCGTATTCATTCCTTTACACTTGTGTTTATAAGGTAGTTGTTGTGAAATTGTTAGGTTATATTACTTGTTAGATATTACTGCATGGTTGGAACTAGAGCGCAAGCAGTTCGCTACACTCGCATTAATACCTGCTAACCATGTGTATGTGACAAATACATTTGATTTGATTTGATTCCTAGCTTCTGGGCCTGAGTAGCAGGCAGTTTACTTTGGGCACACTTTTCATCCGGAAGTGAAAATACTGCCCCCTAGCCCGAAGAGGTTTTAACAGGAAGCCAGTGTAGAGAGGCTAGCACTTGAGTAATATGATCAAATTTTTGGGTTCTAGTCAAGATTCTAGCAGCTGTGTTAAGTACTAACTGAAGTTTATTTAGTGCTTTATCCAGGTAACCGGAAAGTAGAGCATTGCAGTAGTCTAACCTAGAAGTGACAAAAGCATGGACTATGTCTACTGTGTGTGAATGATGAAAGTATCTTACCCTAGCTGGAGTTCCATTTGAGTGTGTGGTCACTTAGGCCTGCACATCAACCAGTACTGGGACCATTGAAGACTTTGGATACATGCTCTCAAAGTGCTGCTTGAATGTCTTCGGGTCTGCGTCTATAAAGGTCAAGTACAAAATGAATTAAGTTAACAATCTGTGGCTAAGATTGAATTCAAAGTTGACACAAATGATAAACTGAGCAATACGATGCAACAAATTACTACACAAATTACTACCACAAAGGCCAGTACATTAATTTACAAATAGATAGGACAGGGCAGGTGTGGACCAGTGATGCCTTGGCTGCAGTCTTCTGGTCTGCAGCCGCTCCCTTTATCTTCGCCAACCATCGCCTTGGCATCAGTCAACAAGTTCAACTTGAGAGTGGAGCGTGCGTTATATATCAATAACATCTACAGTATATGAATCCACCCCTGATTACAAAGCATACCTGATTACAAATCATAGCCTATCGCTGTGATTTGTTATGTTGATTATCAGGTGTTAGAGTTGGGCTGGGACAAAACCCTTCACACACTCCTCTTCTGGACTTCCTGCAATGACTGGAATATTACAGGAAGTGGAAACAGCTTTCCAAGTGGAGGTGATAAGACTCAGGCCCACCCATTGGTTATGGAATAATGTTGGCAATTTGGCATCAATAACATGACAGTAATTCTACCTCAAAAACAAATGTGTGAATACCAATTCATTTAAAACCCACCAATGCAAATAGGACTAAATAAGGTTACATTACCTTTCCTTGTAGCTATACTAGTAATCTGCTGTCCAGAGGGTAACAGCAAACAGATCAATGTCTTCCTGCAGTAAAGTAAGCACACTGTTGCCTCAAGACTAGCTAGATTACAGGTATTGTGTAAATTCAAAACTTGCCCTAGACAGTTCACAGAATTGTCAAATTAAACAAATTTACCCAATTTACTCATTACTAAATTTAGCTAACATTAGATAGTTAATCCAGATATTCTTACCTTTGCTTCGATTTGGCAGTCTCGTCCAGATCATCATGGCCCTGGTGAGTGACGTGAAGCTTGAGACAGGCATTTGTAGTTGTGTATGATAGCCACATTAGCAGCTAATTAATGTTTCATTTTTGGGGAATAAATACAGGGTTTATATATTGATAAAAGTCACGTTGTCCTAGATAGATTTACACGGTTGTCAAAACATCACACCAGGCAGTGGTGCAAAGTACTTAGGTAAAAATACTTAGTTTTTGGGGTATCTGTACTGTACTTTACTTTACTATTTATATTTTTGACAACTGACAACTTACTATTCCTTCACTATATTCCGAAAGAAAATTATGTACTTTGTACTCCATACATTATATTCAAAAAGAAAATTATGTACTTTTTACTCCATACATTTTCCCTGACACCCAAAAGTACTCATTACATTTTGAATGCTTACCAGGACAGGAAAATGGTCACACACTTATCAAGTTAACATCCCTGGTCAATTTCTACTGCCTCTGTGATGTCAGTGTTGGAGTGTGCCCATGGCTATCTGTAAATAAAAAAAAGAAAATTATGTTTTCTGGTTTGCTAAATATAAGGAATTTGAAATTATTTATACTTGTACTTTTACTTTTGTTAATTAAGTATATTTTAGCAATTACATTTACTTTTGATACTTCAGTATACTTAAAACCAAATACTTTGACTTTTACTCAAGTATAATTTTACTGGGTGACTTTCACTTTTACTAAGTCATTTTCTATTAAGGTATCTTCACTTTTACTCAAGTATGACAATTTACTCAAGTATGACTTTGGGTACTTTTTCGACCACTGAAGCCAGGGTAAGCCTACACAAAAGGGGCGGCAGGTAGCCTAGTGGTTAGAGTGTCGGACTTGTAACCTAAAGGTTGGAAGATCAAATCGCCGAGCTGACAAGGTAAAAATCTGTCGTTCTACCCCTGAACAAGGCAGTTAACCCAGTTAGGATGTCATTGAAAATAAGAAATGTTTCTTACTGACTTGCCTAAAGGTAAAATACATTTAAAAAAACACAGCCCTTATTTTGTAAGTAAGCATTTCACTGTTGTATTTGGCGCATGTGACAAATACACTTTGATTTGATTATTTTAAGTGTTTCTAAAATACCTTATGGGAAAATTAAGGGTGTAAAATCGATTGGAACCATTTCCGTGTTTGACCGCTAGGTTTTATGGGTATTATGATTCATACTGTGCTCTATTAGCATGCTGGGTTACCTGCTTTGGTGATGGTTTTGATCTATATTCCCCTACTGTAGTTATTGATCCTCTCTCTTCTCTTTTCTATCAGGATGTGGAACGCTTCAGTTTCTCCTCTGGCTTTGAAGAGGGCAGGGACAGGTGTCCCTGCGACCCAGCCAAGGGCTACACTGGCCTCCTTGTGGGTAAGAACCCTAATCTACCCCCTGGGCTGCACTATTTTGCCCTAACCCACCACTAAGAATGAACTGAGAGAAACTCATCTATCCCCTGTTCTGTGTTCTCTCTCTTTGATCCCTCCATCTCTCTGGTCCTGATTGCAGACGGTGAGATGTTCTCAGCCTCCCAGTATGAGTTCCGCAGCTCTCCGGATGTCCGTCGGAACTTCCCTTTCCCCACTCTGAGGACAGAGGAGGCCCCCACCAGATGGCTGCTGGGTAAAGAGAGGCTGTCTTATAGACATTGGTTTCATTTTGTGGTTAGATCCCATAGACATTAAAACCAGTAGATAGTGACAGTGCTGACGTTATCCGCGTATTTCTATAGAAAACTCCTGATGGGCAGAAGCATTTGAATTTGAAACGCGCCATATTGCTGAATGGGGCTGAATGGCACCAAAAACTATCTAAGGATCATGGTGAAAGTGGCCATAACTAGCAAAAGATCAAGGTCGATATAGTCATTTTTATCCTGCCTGATAGAGTTAACCTTAACGTCTATGGAGCCTTCTCGTAGCCTGCTGGTCCGTGATTGGTCTGTGTCAGCATGTGGTCCTGTGTGACGACAAATGTTGTAGTCAGAATGGATCACTATTTACTTAAATGTCTCAATTTGTAGGGAACTTTATTCACCTTGGGGAGCCCAAAACGTCCATCTAAAAAAAATTGGTGTGCCAGTGTTCTGGCGATTGTAATTTATATAGGCTGTCTAGGGCAGACCAGGTTTTTTGGCACCACTAGGTTGCTACGCAGTAGCTGACCAACAGAGCTCTTGACTTCACGCTCCAGACCGGACCAGGGGCATAGCCAGAAATTCGTTTGTGTGTGGAGAAGCATTTTTGTAATAATAATGAATTTTGTTTTTGTTTTTGCTCAATCTGATTGGGTGTGCCTGGCAGGGCCTGGCTCCCCAGTGGGTGGGCCTGTGTCCACCCAGACCCACCCATGCCTACGCCCCTAAACCGGACACTGTGGTCCTGCTTGATCCCTACAGCTATGCAATTTTGGAATACCAATGTAAACTGTAATTCTGATACATTATACTACAACTATATGGTACTAAGCAGACCTGGGTTCAAATACATGCATATTTAAATATTTGTATTTGAAATACTTATTTTCTGTGTATTTGAGTATTTTCAAATTTACTGGCCAAATCAACTATTTCTATTTTTCGGGGTCCCCTTGGGCTGTCCTGAACATGCAAGTCAAACTGGGTGGGGGCTTCAATGGGTAAAGTATTAGTATTTGAAAATACACTACTTCAAATAGAGTTAGTTGTAAATACATGACAATACATTCCAATTTCCAAATACATTCCGGCAATATTGAACTACTTGTATTTTCAAATAAACTTTGTCTAAATAATTGTTTTGAAATGTATATGAAAGTCATTAAAATGCAGTAAATATTATCAAATCAAATTATTTGAACCCAAGTGTGGTACTAACTGTGGTACTGGCTGAAAATATAGGGCATTTAATATTCATTCCTTCATAATACAAGCTCTGCCTTCATCTTAGCATACTCTAATTCATATACTGTGGTTATCCTTGCTTTCCACCTACATTATCCTCTGTATCAGTAGGTGGCATGGTATGAGGATTACAATAACAGTAATCTCTCCATAGTATGTGCTTTGCCAGGAGTTGGACAGAATGTACACAGTGTGATGATCTGTTTTTGTTATTGTGTGAGCAGAGGCGGACTTTGTGGGCTCGGCGCTGCTGAAGGAGAGTGTCAACAGCTCAGTGGGCGACGACGACAAGATCTACTTCTTCTTCACGGAGAGGAACCAGGAGCAGATGGCCTACCCCAGCCAGACCAGGGTGGCACGGGTGGCCCGCATCTGCAAGGTAGGCCTGAAGGGGGACATGTGTTATGGCATTAGGGGTTGCCCAACTCAATGGAGGGAGAAAGCAGGGCTCAATAGCTGCAATGGAATGAATGGAACGGTATCAAACACAAGGAAACTCGAGGTTACTTGCGTAACCCAGGTTCTCTGGTATTATGAGTGAGATATCTCACATGTGGGACTCACCTCAATCTCAGAAGCTTGAAGAACCAATTACACACGTACTGCCAAACCCTAAGGTCTGAAGAACTGCTGCTTGGCGAAGCATATCAAGCTAGCCAGATTTCCTTGACAGTTTGAACACAGCCCGCGACGCGGTTAGCCCTTGTGGTTGGGACCGCGGATATTCGCGGGCTTGTGGCTGATTTAAATCCCAGCTGTTTGTTGCTGTTTCCAACGGCCCTGCGAGCTGTGCTGGCTGGAACTGCGTGGAGTACCAGCGTTAGACTACGTCGCTACCAATGACAAAGGCCAACGCCATTGGGAATACCGTTGAGGACAGTGGTGTCTCTCTATCACAGGTGAAGGATCTTTTGAATGAACAAAAATAGTTATACAAGCAGTTATCACAACAACAAGAAAATAGCTTCAGGTGTGTGCAAATACTGGTGGAGTCAACTAATAAAAGAATGGACGATCTGACCAGAGAGTTCCAGGACCTGAAGAATAGTGTTCAGTTCTCCCAGGGTCAGCTCAATGAGTTTAAACAGGAGAACGGCCAGATGACCACAATCTGTAAGTCATTGAGAAAGGACATCAGCTCTGTATGATAACAATAACGGAGATATCAGATCTCGAGGGACAATCAATGCGGAACAATATTGTTGTGGATGGAATTGCAAAATCTCCACATGAGACCTGGATGGAGTCTGAGGACAAAGTGAGGGAAATGATCAATGAGAAACTGAATATGAACCACCGGTAGATTGAGGTTGAGCGCGCCCACAGGACTGTAGAACCCACCACCGGCCCAGGTGATAGGCACAGGCCGATAGTGTTCAAGTTCCTGAGGTTCAAGGACAAGGTAGCTGTTCTGAAAAGGGCCAAGAACTTGAGAGGAACGTATATCTTCCTCAACGAGGACTATCCTGAAGCTGTGCGCCAGAAGAGGAAAGAACTGATCTCATCTGTTAAAACTGCCAGAGTGCATGCGGACATTGCTTACATCCGCCAGGCTCATTGTACACCCTCCCTCCCAAAAGCCTGGAAGTCATCAGAGAGCCAAGCCTGTGGGTTCGTAGCTTCAACTCCTCAGCACACACACACAGACTTACACACACCAACTGGTTGATGGACTGCTGAATAATGTTTTTTTTCTTACTTTGTTTGCTCTTTTTCATATTATGTATATCTCTGATAAGTTACCCAGGAAAGGGCTAAAATGAGCCCATATTAATATATGTAGCCTTAGAAATAAATGTAATGAAATCAATAATTTGCTAACACCAGATAACATGAATATATTAGCCATTTCTGAGACTCACTTAGATAATTCCTTTGATGATACAGCAGTAGCAATACAAGGATCTAACATCTACAGAAGATACAGGAATGCCTATGGGGGAGGTGTTGCTGTATATATTCAGAACCGTATCCCTGTAATGCTTAAAGAATACATAATTTCAAGTGTTATTGAAGTGCTGTGGTTGCAGGTTCACCTGCCTTTAAAAAAAACTTTTACTCTCTTGGGCACCCTATGGGCTTGGGCCCAGCCCCCGACTCACACAATTGACCAGTCACATTTATTTATTATGCAGTTTATTTAAATTGTTTTATTAATCAGTTACCCAATTAAGGCAGGGCCCCTAAGTTACCCACGTGTGCCCCAACCTCCTCTCCTCCTCTCATCTGACGATAAGCAGGATGGCAGCAGGCAGCAGCAGGCTGTCTACACTCATTAAGAGTGGGGCGGCAGGTAGTCTAGTGGTTAGAGCGTTGGGCCAGTAACTGAAAGGTTGCTGGATCGAATCCCCGAGCTGACAAGGTGAAAATCGGTCGTTCTGTGCCTGAACAAGACAGTTAACCCACTGTTCCCCGGTAGGCTATCACTGTAAATAAGAAATTGTTCTTAACTGACTTGCCAGGTTAAATAAAAATATATAAATAAAATGACTATGCATAGACAATAAACAGAGAGTAGCAGCAGTGTAAAAAGAACAATATATGATCAATACAAGTGGATGTCACAGACCCAACACTATTGGTATGCACTCTACGCATGCTGCTATTTAGTAGAGTGATAACCTGATTCATATTCAGGGCTGGACTAATGCAGAGGCTTGCCGGGTCCCAAGATGAAGCAAAGAAAAAAAATTGTTATAAAAATAAAGGAATATATTATATGTGTAATATAGAGTATATATATATATTTTTAACTGCAACCGCAGGAAGATTCAGAAGCCCGCCCTTTTTTTATTGAATCTTTAAGTCAGTTAAGAACAAATTCTTATTTACAATGACGGCCAAACCTTAAACCAGACGACGCTGGGCCAATTGTGCACCGCCCTAAATCATAGCCAGTTGTGATACAGCCTGGAATCAAACCAGGGTTTGTAGTGACGCCTCTAGTACTGAGATGCAGTGTCTTAGTCCGCTGCGCCACTCGGGAGCCCCAAAACTCTACCTACACTACAGTTCAAAAGTTTGGGGTCACTTAGAAATGTCTTTGTTTTTGAAAGAAAAGCATTTTTTTGTCCATTAAAATAACATCAAATTGATCAGAAATACAGTTTAGACCTTGTTAATGTTGTAAATGACTATTGTAGCTGGAAACTGATTTTTAATGGAATATCTACATAGGTGTACAGAGGCCCATTATCAGTCACCATCACTCCTGTGTTCCAATGGCACGTTGTGTTAGCTAATCCAAGTTTATCATTTTAAATGGCTAATTGATCATTAGAAAACCCTTTTGCAATTAAGTTGCATAGCTGAAAACTGTTTTTCTGATTAAAAAAGCAATAAAACTGGCCTTTAGACTAGTTGAATATCTGGAGCATCGGCATTTGTGGGTTTGATTACAGGCTCAAAATGTCCAGAAACAAAGCACTTTCTTCTGATGCTCACCAGTCTATTCTTGTTCTGAGAAATTAAGGCTATTCCATGCGAGAAATTGCCAAGAAACTGAAGATCTCGTACAACGCTGTGTACTACTCCCTTCACAGAACAGCGCAAACTGGCTCTAACCAGAATATAAATAGGAGTGGGAGGCCCCGGAGCACAACTGAGCAAGAAGACAAGTACATTAGCGGGTCTAGTTTGAGAAATATACGCCTCAAAAGTCCTCAACTGGCAGCTTCATTAAATAGTACCCACAAAACACCAGTCTCAACGTCAACAGTGAAGAGGCGACTCCGGGATGCTGGCCTTCTAGGGATCCAAATAAACCAATAAACCCAGAGACAGAGTTAGTGTATTCATCTATGTTATTCCCAGAGACGGCCCGCGTGATCAAAACAGTCCTTTTGCATGGATTCCGGTTGGTCAGACCAGCGTTGAACAGACATTACCACGTGTGCTTCCTGATTTAACTTATGCCGATAGGTGGGGAGGAGCAGAATGGAGCCATGGTCTGATTTGCAGAAGGAGGGGGTGAAGGAGGGCTTTGTATCCATCTTGGAATAGAGAATAACAATGGTCTAATGTTTGTTTCCCGCGAATGCGGCAAAAGATGTGTTGGTGGAATTTCAAGGGAATTTTCCTTACAAGTCCCCGGCGACAACGGATGCGGCCGTGAGATATGCTGTTTCCAATTTGTTCAAAGTCCTGTGTAATTCCATGAGTGCCAGCGTGGTGTAGGCTTGGGGGGGATGTACACAGCTGTGATACAAACAGCTGTGAATTATCTGTCGTTTGTCTCACAGCTGTGAATTTTCTCGGAGATAATTGGTTTGGCATTTGATTGTGAGGTATTCCAGGTCAGGGGAACAGAAACTATTAAGGGTTTGTACATTCGTACAATCCCACCATGAGTTGTGGATCATGAATCATACTCCTCCGCCTTTGTTTTTCCCACAAAGTTATTTTTCCATGTCTGCGCGATGTATGGAAACACCACTGTTGCCAGGCTGTTAGCCTGATCAAGCACCTCCTCCATCAGCCAAGTCTCTGTAAAGCAGATTGTTACAGTCGCCCATTTCTCTCTTGTAGGAAATATGCGCTCTGATCTCACACAGTTTATTGTCCAGAGACTGTACATTAGCAAGTAATATAGTAGGAAGCGGAGGGTGGTTTGACCTTTTCCTTAATCGGACTAGAACCCCAGCTCACCTTCCCCTTCTCCGGCAGCGTCTTTTTGAATAAAGGGCTCCTGTGATGAAAGGATTAAGTAGATTTTGTGGTGAGTAATCTCAGTAACACAACCCAGCCAAGCCACATTGCGTATTGACACCACGCCTGCTTAACCCAGAAGCCAGCCGCACCTTACACCTGGCGACCCTGTCAGCATGCATTGCGCCCGGCCCGCCACAGAAGTCGCTAGTGCGCGACCGGAACATCTCAGCTCGGCCAATTGTGCACCACCCCATGGGTCTCCCGGTCGCAGCCGGCTGTGACAGAGCCTGGACTCGAACCAGGTTCTCTAGTGGCACAGCTAGCACTTCCTTAGACCACTGCGCCACTCGGGAGGCTGTCTTAGCTGCATTCGGAGGGGTTTCTTGGTGTGCCACTGTTGCCAGGCAGAGTAGAAGCCCACCAAGCCCGCTCCAATGGCAGTCTTTCTTTCTCTCCCCATTTCTCTCTCTCTCCACCCCATCCCCTTTCTCTCTTTCTCTCTCTCTCTCTCTTTCTCTCTGTCACTCTTTCTCCTCTCCCCCTCTCTTCCTCCCTTCCTTCCTCTCTCATCACCTCATTTCATTGGAGATCAGCATGCCCAGAAACCACTCCTGGAGATACAGCAGGCTGTTTTTTTCACTCCTCCTCCTCTCTCTTTGGCTGTGCCTGGTGTAACTGTCATCTCCATTGTTTCATGCTTGCAGTACCCCTGTATACAAAAATGCAGCTTTCTGGGAATGGGGACATGTCTGCCCTGTGGAAGTGGTGATGGTGGGGGGTAGAATGTGATGGATCCAGCCCTAACTGGGCCACAGCAGCCCATGCAGATTTAAATCTGGGGGTAGAGGGGGGAGGGCTCGATTCACCCCAATGGCACAGTGGCAGTCGCCCATGATGATGACAGTTGTGGCGGCGACAGATCCGCAGACACAGAGTTCACATTAGTCGCTAGCCAGACTACAACTGGAGGCGTGCCACAGGTCTGTCTGCTTCTCAGCAAATCCCCAACCTCCTTTCCATTGGCAACCAGCATCTACGGTGTACGGTCTACCGCACAGCCATCCAGTTGCCAGATGTGGCATCCATGCTTGAGGCAGGCCTACTTGGCTAGCAGCCCAAAAAGCTATTGGCCATAGCTGAAAGAAATTCCACAAATTAACTTTTAACAAGGCACACCTGTTAAAACTTCTTTGTGATAGGGGGCAGCATTTTCAGTGAACTGCCTCCTACTCTGTCCCAGATGCTAATATATGCATATTATTTTACTATTGGGTATAAAACACTCTGAAGTTTCTAAAACGGGTTGAATGATGTCTGTGAGTATAACAGAACTCATATGGCAAGCAAAAACCTGAGAAAAAATCCAAACAGGAAGTGAGAATTCTGAGGCTGGTCGATTTTCAACTCATCGACTATTCAAATCCCAGTAAGATATGGATCTGTTTGCACTTCCTACGCCTTCCACTAGATGTCAACAGTCTGTAGAACGTTGAATGAAGCCTCTACTGTGATGTGGGGCCAGATGGGAGGTGTTTCAGTCAGTGGTCTGGCAGACTGCCAGTTCTTGGTCATGCGCTTTCCAAATGATATCGCCTTGCGTTCCATTACTTCTGTAGACACAAAGGAATTCTCCGCTTGGAACGTGATTTAATAATTATGATAACAACACCTGAAGATTGATTCTCTACTTAGTTTGACAAGTTTATTCGACCTGTAATATAACTTTTTGAAGTTTTCGTTCGACGTTCGCCTGGATCTGCGCGAGCGTTTGGACATGTGTACTAAACATGCTAGCAAAAGTAGCTACTTGGACATAAGTAATGGACATTATTGAACAAAACAACGATTTATTGTGGAACTAGGATTCCTGGGAGTGCATTCTGATGAAGATCATCAAAGGTAAGGGAATATTTATTTCTGTTGACTCCAACATGGTGGAGAAATGTTGTTATATCTGAGCGCCGTCTCAGATTATTGCATGGTGTGCTTTTTCCGTAAAGTTTTTTTGAAATCTGACACAGCGGTTGCATTAAGAACAAGTGTATCTTTAATTCTATGTAATACATGTATCTTTCATCAAAGTGTATGATGAGTATTTCTGTTATTAGATGTGGCTCTCTGAAATTTTCCGGATATTTTGGAGGCATTTCTGAATATGGCGCCAATGTAAACTAAGATTTTTGGATATAAATATGCACATTGTCGAACAAAACATACATGTATTGTGTAACATGATGTCCTATGAGTGTCATCTGATGAAGATCATCAAAGGTTAGTGATTAATTTTATCTCTATTTCTGCTTTTTGTGACTCCTATCTTTGGCTGGGAAAATGGCTGTGTTTTTCTGTGGCTATGTACTGACCTAACATAATCGTTCGGTGTGCTTTCGCCGTAAATCCTTTTTGAAACCAGACATGTTGGCTGGATTCACAACTTGTGGAGCTTTAATTTGGTGTCTTTCATGTGTGATTTCATGAAAGATTGATTTTTATAGTAATATATTTGAATTTGGCGCGCTGCATTTTTTTCTGGCTTTTGGCCAAGTGGGACGTTAGCGTCCCACATATCCCAGAGAAGTTAATTGAAATGGATTCCAGGTGACTACCTCATGAAGCTGGTTGAGAGAGTGCCAATAGTGTGCAAAGCTGTCATCAAGGCAAAGGGTGGCTACTTTGAAGAATCTCAAATCTCAAATATATTTTGATTTGTTTAACACTTTTTTGGTTACTACAGTACATGATTCCATATGTGTTATTTCATAGTTTTGATGTCTTCACTATTATTCTACAATGTAGAAAATAGTAAAAATAAAGAAAAAGCCTTGAAAGAGTAGGTGTGTCCAAACTTTTGACTGGTACTGTATGAGTGATGTGTGCTGTTTTGTGTTTGTTTAATTTACTTTGTTTACTGTGACTACTGTATTTTCTGAAGGATAAAGTACAGAGGCTGGGTAGAAATATTTTTTTATGAAAAACAGAAATGAAGCGCAACCCACTGGGCACAGACGTCAATTCTTTGTTGGTTGAACGTCATTTCATTGAAATGAAGTAGAAACAACATTGAATCACACAATATGTTTCCAGTGGTGATGTATTAAAACCCAGACAAACAAAGAGACGAGAAGTCTCTGCTCTAAATGAGGTGCACAATCTGCCCATTCAGGCTTCTTCTCAATGCCATCGCCTCCGAGCACCTCCTCTGCTGTTGCTGCTGCTGCCCGAAATACAATTAGAGTAAATATGCTCAAGTAGGCACACTGTGAGCCAGAACCAAACACTCTCATTCAGTGGTACTTGGTAATGCTTCTAGTGTTTAGTGGGGTTGTGTTAGTCTGTGTGTGCACCTGTCTCTGTGTGTATAATGTATGAGTGTGTGGTATAGGTATGTATGACCATGAGCAAACCTGTGTTGATGTGCGTTTGTGTGACTGATGACCTGTTTATCTCTAACCTCGCTCTCCTCCCTCCAGGGTGACTGGGGGGGCCAGAGGACCTTGCAGAGGAAGTGGACGTCCTTCCTGAAGGCCAGGCTGGTGTGCTCCGTTCCTGACTACGAGCTCCACCTCAATGTGCTGCGTAGCGTCTTTGTACTGGAGGGCCCGGATGTACACAGCACCGTCTTCTACGGGATCTTTGGCCTGGAATGGTAAGAGGATGGAGCAATGCGAGTTGTTTACCATACTGCTACTGGCTTGATACTGTTGTATGGTCATACACTCACAACTTAGTATGCAGAGATTTGTTGTCTGTTGACTAGTGTAAGTAGATGTCAAGCGAAGGTATAGAGTAGCTGGCAGCAGTGGTGTTTGTGTTTTGTGCTGATATGCAGAGTCATGCTGCATCCAACTGTCCTAACAGGACTGAGAATCAGATGAAGGGTAAAAACAGCAAAAAATAGCATTCTCACGCTCACTGGCTCTCTTCTCCTTTGTATTGGGACTCTCTCTCTCCCCCTCTCTCTCTCACATACTGTCTTGCTCCCCCCCATTTATGGCATACTAAAGTGCACCTGTGTGAGTTAATCCTGTCACCATGTGTGTGACTTGAGTGAGTAAGCCAGACTCTATTTTTCAGCAGAGAGGAAGAGGCGAAGAGAGAGGGCTCACTCGCCAAAATCTGTCCAGAAGAACCCCAATGCTTTTCTATGGGCATAATATGTAGACCTAAACCTTTCCCTCCTTTGGGACAGGATCTCGTCATTATATACAGAGGTCTGGTTTCAGCCTCTTGCAAATTGGAAAGAAAAGTTGGCGTGTGCACTGTTAGGATGCTGGTTTCCCCTAAACTAAATTGATGTTTTGTCAAAATTTATATAATTATTCCTGTCTAAATAAAAACATTCAAAATACTTCAGAGAGCATGACTTAGCCACACAATTTATATAGTTTTTCCCCCCATGGATTGTTTTAAATCACAAGTGTGTAGGCCTATGCCTATTTGGGAATCCCGCAATTTGGTCAGCGCACGTGGCAATATGTCTAGCTGATTGAGTTGGGACTGTCAGTGAAAAGTATCTCAAATATGTGTGACGATAATGTGTCTTGAGTATCATTTCAAATATTGCAACAAGAAGAAGAGGGATGTGTGGCGAAGCGTAGGCCGGCATTGTAAATAAGAATTTGTTCTTAACTGACTTGCCTAATTAAATAAAACAATAAAGAAATTCATGCACTCAACTCTCCAGAATGGGCTCAGCTGTCTCCCGCGAATCCTTGCACGTTTATTGTTTCATTGTGTGTAACGATGTACGCTGAGAGTCGGGAAGCAAGTACAGTTGTGGCCAAAAGTTTTGAGAATTACACAACTATACATTTTCACAAAGTCTGCTGCCTCAGTTTGTAGGATGGAAATTTGCATATACTCCAGAATATTATGAAGAGTGATCAGATGAATTGCAATTAATCAGGAACTGAATACCAAAAAAACATTTCCACTGCATTTCTGCAGAAGGCTTCAGGGCGCCCAAGGAAGTACAGCAAGCGCCAGGACCATCTCCTAAAGTTGATTGAGCTGCGGGATCGGGGCACCACCAGTACAGGGCTTGCTCAGGAATGGCAGCAGGCAGGTATGAAAGCATCTGCACGCACAGTGAGGCGAAGACTTTTGGAGGATGGCCTGGTGTCAAGAAGGGCAGCACAGAAGCCACTTCTCTCCAGGAAAAACATCAGGGACAGACTGATATTCTGCAAAAGGTACAGGGATTGGACTGCTGAGGACTGGGGTAAAGTAATTTTCCGGGAGGAATCCCCTTTCCGATTGTTTGGGGCATCCGGAAACAAGCTTGTCCGGAGAAGACAAGGTGAGCGCTACCATCAGTCCTGTGTCATGCCAACAGTAAAGCATCCTGAGACCATTCATGTGTGGGGTTGCTTCTCAGCCAAGGGAGTGGGCTCACTCACAATTTTGCCTAAGAACACAGCCATGAATAAAGAATGGTACCAACACATCCTCCGAGAGCAACTTCTCCCAACCATCCAGGAACAGTTTGGTGACGAACAATGCCTTTTCCAGCATGATGGAGCACCTTGCCATAAGGCAAAAATGATAACTAAGTGGCTCGGGGAACAAAACATAAATATTTTGGGTCCATGGCCAGGAAACTCCTCAGACCTTAATCCCATTGAGAACTTGTGGTCAATCCTCAAGAGGCGGGTGGACAAACAAAAACCCACAAATTCTGACAAACTCCAATCATTGATTATGCAAGAATGGGCTGCCATCAGTCAAGATGTGGCCCAGAAGTTAATTGACAGCATGCCAGGGCGGATTGCAGAGGTCTTGAAAAAGAAGGGTCAACACTGCAAATATTGACTCTTTGCATCAACTTCATGTAATTGTCAATAAAAGTATTTGACACTTATGAAATGCTTGTATTTATACTTCAGTATTCCATAGTAACGTCTGACAAAAATATCTAAAGACACTGAAGCAGCAAACTTTGTGGAAATTAATATTTGTGTCATTCTCAAAACCTTTGGCCACGACTGTATATTTAATTACTAAATGAACAAACCAAGAAACACGAACAGCGCACCGACATGAAACAGATACAGGAACAACGACGTCTGGGGAAGAAACCAAAGGGAGTGACATATATAGGGCAGGTAAGCAAGGAGGTGATGGAGTCCAGGTGAGTGTCATTATGCGCCTAACGCTGGTGACAGGTGTGCGCCATAACGAGCAGCATGGTGACATAGAGGCCGGAGAGAGAGCACACGTGACATTGTGTCAATTGTTTGCCCTTTGATGGTCTTTGATGATAAATTCCCTTTTACATATGTCACCAGTAGGCCTAGTAAATGTACCGTTAATCCCTCACACATACATTTCTGTTAATGCATGTATTAATTAGGCTACAGTCATTTATCGTTCTCATTTCTTGGAGTGGAAAAGACGTTTGCGGAGTTCACAACCGGCTATACTTGTGAGAAACAAGTTTTGGTTTATGTTATAACCATTACGAGTTTTGTAAATCTTTTCATTTGTCTTTTGTTTGGAGCGCTCCGAAAGCAATGGGCATGTGTCTGGTTTCTCTGTCATAATTTTGAGCGCACGCCGCCGCCTGAGCACGGATAGAAGTATGCCTATTTGGCAATGTCTGATTTCTGATTGTCTTAACTAACCACGTACACCACTAATAAGCTGAGCTTCTCAGTATTTTTTTCTTCACCTCACACATTGTTACATCCATTGCGAATGATAGTTCCTCAGTATTTGAAATATCTTTCCAACACTCCTGGCCTCGATAATCACCAAGCCTCGGTGTGAAAGGGCAAAATATGATGATCCCATATATCCGGTTTAAACGGCTGGTTCCAGTTGATGATTTGATACAATGTTGCACTGCACTAGCAATAGCTCAAGTCAAGACAAGATAGATAGAAACAAGGTAGAGAGTGGACTGTGATTGAAAGAATCAGAATTTTCATCATCTGTTTTATTTGTCGGCTTTAGGCCTATGTATTTTACTTAAATGACAATGAAAGTTATAGACCTACTGCTGCATTGGCCTATAGGCTTTCTCTGAGTTATATGCACTAATTTCTTTAGCCGCCAATGTACCACCGTGTATCAAGTATGGTGCTCTCGCCTTAGTTGAACTTTAACCTTTCGATTTTTATCACGTGAAAAGAATCTGTTCCACAAAAATGTGCATAATAAAACCATTTCTTTCACTCAGATCGGTAGAAATGGTAGGACAATTTGTAAGCTTCCCCAAACTTGAAACTCACGAGCTGCCCATGGTCTTTACTATGTCATGCAAGCGCTTGCACACAGGAAGTCCTGTGAGAGAACTTGCCTGGCTATGGATATCAGAGGGCCATCCAACTGATTCGTTCTGGCGCCGGCACCTGAGCACATGACTAACGTGCACATTGAATGCAAGTAAAGCATAAACTTACTACTGAGATAAGACGACCTTACCCCTGTCAGTGACATACTCCCATCTCCCCATATCCCTGTTGTAGACAAAGTGAAAGACAGAAACAAGAAAATATTACTGTTGCCCAAAACCAAACTTCCACTCCCTTTCCCACCCACAACAGCGTTCAGCTTTCAGTGAATGATCAACTAAAACCTAACCAAAGTCTATTAAAATGTTCCCTCTTGGTGAGTGCTCGTGGATTTAGACATTCGATCTGGGTGGCAGGTGGCATTTACTTTCCAAGAGAACAAACGCTTCAATGTTGACATAACGTTGAATTATTAATCTCCGACTTTGTGCATTTTTTCTCTCGCAGGAAAAATATCAAGGCATCTGCGGTGTGCCAGTACTCCTTCACAGATATTCAGAGGGCCTTCGAGGGGCCTTACATGGAGGTGCAGGATTCCAAATGGAGGGAATATACAGGGAAGGTTCCAGTACCAAGGCCTGGCTCTGTAAGTCTCTAGTAATACCCCTCTATTTCCCTGCTACATAAAACCTTATGCCTCCCTCTCTCCCCTTGCCCCCATTACATACTATCTTTGGAATCAATCTCAATACTCTCTACACAGTGTCCTCCTTTCCTCGTCTTCTTTCCTGCATCTAGAAAGATTGAATTGGTGAAAGCAGTATTTAGACACGGTTTTCACCAATTCAGTCTTTCTATAGTTATTTTATATGCTAACGTATGGAAGGAGAGAAGAAGAGGAAGGCCATTAATGCTATTGAGGTGCACCCTTGTCTCTATTTCTGTCTCACTCACTCTTTTCTGATCTATATTGACTGCTCTCTCGCTCTCTCTTTCCTTCTCCGACCTCTGTCGTTCTCTCACTGCCCAGTGTATTACAGACATGCACAGGTCCCAGGGCATCAACTCGTCCCGTGACCTCCCAGACAACGTGTTAGCCTTTGCGAGGCAGCACCCCCTGATGTCCACCCAGGTCCACCCCATAGGAGAGCACCCCCTACTGTTCAAGAGAAGTGTCAATTACGTAAAGATGGCCGTGCACAGGGTGGCAGCCCTGGACGGACACGTCTACACAGTGCTCTTCTTGGGAACTGGTGAGTCTGGCTTGAATTTATAATGCATAAACATAGTACATAAGGAATAGTTGAATACTTATTTAACTTATTTAACTTAAGTTTTTTCTTGTATTAATGTTATACGAATGTTTTATGAGAGCTATCAATGTTATATGAATGTTATGATGGTTATATGAATGTTATATGAAGGTTATATATACGTTGTATGAAGGTTATATGAATGTTGAGAGAACATTATATGTCTGTTTTTCCCTGCAGATGAGGGTTGGCTGCACAGGGCTGTGGAGATAGGAGGTCAAATGCACATCATAGAGGAGCTGCAGCTGTTTGTGAACCCTCAGCCTATAGACAACATGGTCATCTCACAGGCACAGGTATTACCCATGGCACATACATGCTTATAAAGCATTATACCTGTTGTCTTTGAGTACAGTGTTATCAAAATTGTATTGAACATAATTTATCCATCAACAGGGAAGTGTCTATGTGGGCTCAAACTCTGCAGTGCTCCAGGTCCCCTTGTCCTCTTGCCAGCGCTACACGTCTTGTTTCGACTGTGTTTTTGCCCGGGACCCCTTCTGTGGCTGGGACGGGGCGCTGTGTGTGAAAATTTCCTCACGCACAAACAGGTGAGGGCAGGCACACACACACACACACACACACACACACACACACACACACACACACACACACACACACACACACACACACACACACACACACACACACACACACACACACACACACACACACACACACACACTTTATTAGAAGAAGCTATCGTTCTTTTCTATCAATGGTCTCACCATAATATTTTTCATGTTGACTTCAGAATAGTTGTTCTATTTTCTGTGTTATTCCATATACTGTACAGTACATTTATAATACCAATCAAGTTACTCCTGTTTAACTTTGTACTGTTTCTGTGTGCCTGTGAGTAATAAATGAGAACTGACATTCTTCTGGCTCCTATTCAGGTCCAATCTAATCCAGGATATACAAGGAGGGAAAAGAGGCTGTGACAACAGCACGGGAGCTGGTATGAACTGAACACGCACACACACCACTGGCGTAGCACCCGCAGCCCCCGCAATGTGATGGGCCCCACAAGTGTAGCATATGAACACGTCATAAGCTGTGATTTTTTTGAGGGGGGCCGGAATTACAGGAACTTAGCTTTAAAACTGCTGAATTTTCTCTCAGCCTCATGGCAAAAGGTGTAAAATAACATGAGGTTAACTGTAAAAAAAATGGGTTGGGGTGCTTGATCGGACTTTGCGGAGGGGGGGGGGGGGGGGGGGCACTGCACAATGACACACAAACACACACATTCCACATGCTTGTGACCTTATGTCTATTTCTGTATTTATCTCTCTCTCCTGCTCTCTCTTTGTGGACCCTGCTTTCTCGCTCTCTCTTGTTCTCTCTCTCCTATCTCTTTCTTTCGCTCTTTCTCTCTCCCTCACCCTCTCTCTCCCTCTCAGTAGTCTACCGCAGGCGTACGGTGATGTCTGGGGACGATGTCCTCCTCCATTGCGATCTGCGCTCCAACCTGGCCACTCCACGCTGGACCCTGGATGGCCGTCAGCTCCAGGGCTATGGCCTCGACTCGGGCCATCGTGTCGGCACCGACGGCCTGCTCCTCATCTGCGCCCGGCCCGACCAGAGCGGAGACTATCGCTGCTACGCCGTGGAGAACGACGTGTGGGTGCCAGTGAGGATGTACACCGTGAAGGTGCACCCTGACCTGCCTTTCCCTGTGGGGTCAACAGCCGTGACGGACACTTTATCAACCACCACCACTACCGCCCCACCAAGCCCTTCCCTTCCCCCCAGCAGCCCCACCGAGCAGCCCCTTCCCTCCCTGCTGGCTCCCCTCCCCCCTGGACCCGAGTTCCAGACCTACAGGCACATGGAGGCCATGTATATCTCCCTGGTGGCCGTGCTGGGCGGGCTGTGCCTGGTGCTGACCGTTGTGCTGCTCTACGTCAGCTTCTGCAGCCGGGGGCCATACCAGGGCTGCAAGTACTCCCAGCAGGGTCTGCCCGAGTCGGGGGCCGCAGCCGAGAGGAAGAGGAGCTCCCACGTGGAGCTCAAGACCATCTCCAGCCACTGTAATGGCAGGCAGGAAAGCAAGCGCGGATGCCGCTCCCTGTCGGTATCCAACATGGACGACATGGGCGATGGCTTCCTACAGATCGTGCCCGCAGAAGGATCTCCAGGGAAATCGCCGCCCCCTCCCGCTCCGCCGCTCCCAATGCCACCACCCCTGCCCTCCTCGGAGTACGCGTCGTCAGAGTACACCAATGGGATGTCGGCGACTCTACCCAGCGTCCTACGCAAGATGAACGGCAACAGCTACGTGCTGCTGAGGCAGACGACGGACCCCGAGGGGAGCACGTCTCCCCTCTGCCACTCGTTCACCGAAGAGCTCAACCGCATCCTGGAGAAGAGGAAGCACACGCAACTGGACCCCCAGGCGACAGACGAGAGCTCCGTCTAGCCCCACCCTGAGCTCTTTCCCTTTGATCTGTTTATTGGTTTAACCCAACTACAAAAGAGTGCCCCCAAGAGGCAGGGAGGTCTAGCTTGTATTATACTGCTTTAGTTTACCCAGTGCCAAAGCGACCTGTGGGAGTATTCATACCTAAAACCCAATGTACAATTTCCCGTGACTCGAGACAAGTGACCCACTCACATAATTTCACTATTGAACATTAGAGTAAAGAGGACTTTTTGACTTTTCCCTAACTGGAGCAGTCATGGATATAGTCACAGTATCCATTTTGGACACACACTGTACTAGTGCATGGACCCTTTGATGGACTTTCAAGCAAATACATGATACATACACAAGTTAGTTACAATCCTACCTCAGACCCTATTGTGGAAGCTGGTCAATTACGATAAGGTTCAGTGCTGGTCTAGTCAGCTGACATACTGACAGAGAGAGCGCTGTGATGCATCGTGGGACAAGGGACACAGACTCGCAATGAGAGTCCAGGTCATATGACCAATGATCATGAAGTAAGATCGTAATGAGTTCGACTGAGGAACTACTGAGTTTAGACAACGATGGCTACTGTAGTTTAGTGCCATACAGTGTACGTATATGATGGCTCTTAAAGACCCAGGCCTACTGAACCTCACAAGAGAGCACAGATGGTTGGACAAATAATACATTTCAGTCATAACTCAATAACACACACTTATCTTTGTTTTCTTTTGTTCTCATGTAAATAGCAATTATTTTTCTGTGGCAGCCATCAGTAGCAACTTTGGAAATAATGGCAATTGAAATGATAATATTTTGCATCTTTGCGTTGTTAGCATCTGACTGTGTCAGAGAGGTAAAACAGCAGTATTATAGATAGACAGCAGGCTTCATCTAAGGTTGGCCGGATTAACACTATCATTGACGCATGAAGACTATCATGAAGGACTGATCTCTGGTCAGATTGATCAGAGAAGCTGAGTGATGATGATGGTGATGATGATGACGAAGATGGTGGGACCTGATTGCCAGAAATGTGTGAGCCCAACAAGAGACCAGAAAGCAAAGGTAAGACTGAGAGAAAGCTGTGCCCTGCACGTCTTGTTGAAATACTTGACAATTACTATGAACATGTACAGTGACACTATGTCACGCCCTGACCTGAGATATCTCTGTTTTCTTTATATTTTGGTTAGGTCAGGGTGTGACTAGGGTGGATTACGCTAGTTTTTGAATTGTCTAGGGGTTTTTGTATTGTCTAGGGTTTTTGTATGTCTAGGGTTTTGTAGGTCTAGGTGTTTGTATGTTTATGGTGGCCTGATATGGTTCCCAATCAGAGGCAGCTGTTTATCGTTTTCTCTGATTGTGGATCATATTTAGGTAGCCATTTCCCCTTTGGTGTTTGTGGGTTCTTATTCTATGTTTAGTTGCCTGTCTGCACTATTTCATATAGCTTCACGTTTTGTTCGTTTTGTTATTTTGTTAGTTTGTTCAGTGTTCTTTCTTTATTAGAGATGAATCTACGCATACCACGCTGCACCTTGGTGCGATTCATATGACGAACGTGACACATTTGAACCTTTTTTCAAATTCAGTCCACCACCACCACCAAATAGATTCTGTCAACATCAGCTTTAATTTTCCTCTCCATAAAAGATGAAGGGCAGAGCGGCAGACATATTCATTCCATCCCAGGTTGATTTTTTGTGCTTTGTGTCCTTTGCTGTCCCAAGATGGTGGCCACAAGCCAGATGAGCTGTAGGGCCATCACACTGAAAAAGAACTGTGTCACTGTTACCTAACCCGCAACACTCTCTCAATGTCTACGTGACATCACTGTCAACGCAATAACAACATACGCTAGCAACAACCAGGGATATGCTCCATTGCCTTGAGAGAGAGTCCACTCTGACCAAAACAAATATTGGCAGAGACTGAAATGGCATCCTTCTCTATAGAGTGCACTACTTTTGTAGAGCACTATAGGGACTATTTAGGGCTCTGGACAAAAGTAGTGCACTATATAGGTAATACATTGCCATTTCAGGCGCATCTAGCTTAGGAACAAGTTGACTGAAACGTATTTCCCAGCAGCCAGTCAGCCAGTCAGTCGGTGCTTTATAAACCTATCAAGGCTCGCCGTGTTAAATAGAGGCGTCTCCTCACCACAGTAAAGTGTTGAATCAGCTCTTGCCCCGTTGCTTCCCTGGTGGCTCGCAGCGCAGCGCGCCGGTTTGTGTATCTGTCACTACGTAGCTGACAGTAACAGCGGCGCTCATCACTCCTGGGCTGGACTCCACAGAGACACCAAGTGAAGGCTTGTTGTCCTTTTTCGCAGACTTTATCGAATGCGGCCAAGCGGCCAAGCGGCCAAGCGGCACAGGAAACATTTGACCTGTGTGTCCTGGTCAGTGATGCAGTGAGCTGATAGAGTAGGAGAGGGAGGGAGTGTGTATGTGTGTGTGTGTGGGGGAGGGGGGCTGACAGGAGATGTTTTGCACCATCAGCAGGTTTCCTCCTCCTCACCCTCTCTCCCCCTCCCTTTATTCCCACCCTCTCTATCCGTATATGCTCCCTTTTCTATTCCCTGTCCCCTCCACACCTTCACCTCCACGCTAGAGGATCATCATTCCATCCATTATTACCCTTCCTCTCCCTCCCTCTTCCTCTCTTATTTCCCCTCTCCCCTAGAGGAGCCTGCTGAGTTCACAATACACCATGATAGCCCCCCAATCAATTAAGCCTGGCCTTCAAACAGTGCCTGTGACCTTGTCTTTGCAAAGTGGCTACTGCAGTGTTTCTCCATCCTGTTCCCTGGGCCTGGAGGTCCGACAGGGTGTGCACGTTTTTGTTCTCGCCCAGCACTGTATTCAACTAATCAAGGGCTTGGTGATGAGTTATGTGGAATCAGATGTTTCAGTGCTGGGCTATAACAAAGATGTGCCCCATCTCCCCATTGGTCATTATAATAGCCGAGCAGAATCTTCTTATTGGTTGATTAGAATGTTGATGCACTATGACAGGTGTTGCAATGGACATAGTTTCAAATCAAATCAAATCAAATCAAATTTTATTTGTCACATACACATGGTTAGCAGATGTTAATGCGAGTGTAGCGAAATGGTTGTGCTTCTAGTTCCGACAATGCAGTAATAACCAACAAGTAATCTAACCTAACAATTCCACAACTACTACCTTATACACACAAGTGTAAAGGGATAAAGAATATGTACATAAAGATATATGAATGAGTGATGGTACAGAACGGCATAGGCAAGATGCAGTAGATGGTATAGAGTACAGTATATACATATGAGATGAGTAATGTAGGGTATGTAAACATAAAGTGGCATAGTTTAAAGTGGCTAGTGATACATGTATTACATAAAGATGGCAAGATGCAGTAGATGATATAGAGTACAGTATATACATATACATATGAGATGAGATGAGTAATGTAGGGTATGTAAACATTATATTAAGTGGCATTGTTTAAAGTGGCTAGTGGTACATTTTTACATAATTTCCATCAATTCCCATTATTAAAGTGGCTGGAGTTGAGTCAGTATGTTGGCAGCGGCCACTAAATGTTAGTGGTGGCTGTTTAACAGTCTGATGGCCTTGAGATAGAAGCTGTTTTTCAGTCTCTCGGTCCCTGCTTTGATGCACCTGTACTGACCTCGCCTTCTGGATGATAGCGGGGTGAACAGGCAGTGGCTTGGGTGGTTGTTGTCCTTGATGATTTTTATGGCCTTCCTGTGACATCGGGTGGTGTAGGTGTCCTGGAGGGCGGGTAGTTTTCCCCCGGTGATGCGTTGTGCAGACCTCACTACCCTCTGGAGAGCCTTACGGTTGTGGGCGGAGCAGTTGCCGTACCAGGCGGTGATACAGCCCGACAGGATGCTCTCGATTGTGCATCTGTAGAAGTTTGTGAGTGCTTTTGGTGACAAGCCGAATTTCTTCAGCCTCCTGAGGTTGAAGAAGCGCTGCTGCGCCTTCTTCACAACGCTGTCTGTGTGGGTGGACCAATTCAGTTTGTCCGTGATGTGTACACCGAGGAACTTAAAACTTTCCACCTTCTCCACTACTGTCCCGTCGATGTGGATAGGGGGGTGCTCCCTCTGCTGTTTCCTGAAGTCCACAATCATCTCCTTTGTTTTGTTGACGTTGAGTGTGAGGTTATTTTCCTGACACCACACTGTTTTGCACCATCACATTTTCCTGACAGTTTCCTCAAGGTGTCTCGTGGAAGGGTAAAATAGACTGTCACAGGACCATTATATTAATGTTGTACAAAAGCTTCTCTACAGCGGGGGTCAAGCAAGCCTGATGAATGTGTTTTCCTTATCTTATTGTCTCTTCGTGTAAAATAAATAACGATGTATCGAAAGTGCAATCACAATAAGGGTAGTTGAGGATGAATATTCAAAGTTGAAAGAACAAACTGAACATTTAAACTTTAGGGTATGTCATTTCTCATTACAGGTGTTGTTATGTTATTTTTAAAGTCTGTCTGATTTTTTATTTTTTTATTCTGTCTTTAGATATACAAAGGGATGGAGAAGCTGGTGAATGGAAGATGAAGTGTGTGAGGAACCCTGATGATCTGAGCCAGTGTCTGCTCAAGATACACCAAAGGACAATCAGTGTGTACAATCTCCATGGGCAGTAAACTTGGATGCGGTTATGGATATTGTACTGTACTTGCTACTTATGGTCAAATGGCAAACATGCTGGCTGCTACACTCAAAACACACCTCCAGTATACTGTATACCTCCAGTACACACCTCCAGTATACTGTATACCTCCAGTACACACCTCCAGTATACTGTATGTCCTAATAAACATTTGGAACACTAATTTCAACAAACATACGCACTCACATCATACAGACATGACAACATTCAAGTCGAGGTTTAGACATTAACTCTACGTCACCTACAGAATATATTTGAGTGAACAATGACTAAAAGACGCATTTGCACTATACCTCTTCTGAGGACTTATTTGCTCTGTACATAAGAAGATTCAGTATACCCTTGTAAAGTGTTACATCCATGTGCTACATCCATGTTATGTGTTTTGTTGTTTTCTGGCTCGATGTAGAAATTACTAATACTTTACAATCTACACTGAACAAAAATATAAGCGAAACATGTAAAGTGTTGGTCCCATGTTTCATGAGCTGAAATAAAAAATCCCAGAAATTTTCCATACGCATAAAAGGCTTATTTCTCTCAAATGTTTTGCATTAATTTGTTTACATCCCTGTTAGTGAGCATTTCTCCTTTGCCAAGAATCCATCCACCTGACAGGTGTGGCATATCAAGAAGCTGATTAAACAGCATTACCATAACACAGGTGCAGCTCGTGCTGGGGACAATAAAAGGCCACTAAAATGTACAGTTTTGTCATACAACACAATACCACAGATGCCTCAAGATTTGAGGTAGCGTGCAATTGGCATGCCAACTTCAGGAATGTCCACCAGAGCTGTTGCCAGAGAATTGAATGTTAATTTCTCTACCATAAACTGCCTCCAACGTCGATTTAGAGAATTTGGCAGTATGTCCAACAGGCCTCACAACCGCAAACCATGTGTAACCATCCGTAGCGATTTTAGCATGTAAATCTTGGTGGGGCAAACTCAAAATGTTCTAGCAAAGCCACAACACTAAGCAATACATTAATTGCAGCATAACCGTGACAAACTGTGCCCACAAACTGTTCGGGCCTACGTAAAGCTGTCCCAACAGCAGAGCTTTCTTTTCAGCATCATAGAGTGAACCCTTACCACTGCTACACCTGGCTATCAGCAGAGCCTTCTCTGGCATAGTGCCCCCATGAGTGACAGAACACTGAGCCAATTACGGCGCAACTAGAGAAGATTACCAACCCCTACGCTCTTTATTTTCCGCTGGCTGCCCCACCACCACAGAAAGCACTGAGCTAGGCTGAAACACCTGCATTTTGCCTTACTCAATAAAGATAAAAAGAGACCATATTTGTATGCTGCTTTATTAACTCAATCATTTAATTAAATTGTTTGCAAACTGATACATCGAATAGAAAACAGTGTATGTAGAGGTGCTGACTAACAGCAAATAAACTATAAAAATATTTTTTTTAATGTTCAAAAGTTTCACTTAGAAATGTCCTTATTTTTTAAAGAAAAGCACATTTTTTGTCCATTAAATAACATAAAATTGATCAGAAATACAGCGTAGACATTGTTAATGTTGTAAATGACTATTGTAGCTGGAAACGGCAGATTTTTAAAAATTGAATATCTACATAGGCGTACAGAGGCACATTATCAGCAACCATCACTCCTGTGTTCCAATGGCACATTGTGTTAGCTAATCCAAGTTTATAATTTTAAAAGGCTAATTGATCATTTAAATTTTCTTTCAAAAACAACGACATTTCTAAGTGACCCCAAACTTTTGAATGGTACTGTATATACAGTTGAAGTCGGAAATGTATATACATCGACCTGGCCAAGGCTTACCTTGGCCAAATACATTTAAACTCAGTTTCACAATTCCTGACATTTAATCCAAGTACAAATTCCCTGTCTTAGGTCAATTAGGATCACCACTTTATTTTAAGAATGTGAAATGTCAGAATAATAGTAGAGAGAATGATTTATTTCAGCTTTTATTTCTTTCATCACATTCCCAGTGGGTCAGAAGTTTACATACACTCAATTAGTATTTGACAGGCGTGTGCCTTTCCAAATCATGTCCAATCAATTGAATTTACCACCGGTGGACTCCAATCAAGTTGTAGAACAATGGTGATTTTAGCTTGTAAATCTTGATGGGGCAAACTACATTTTTTGGGGGGGGGATGCATGCCAGCAAAGCGACTACACTACACAACAAAACACAACACTAAACAATACATTAATTGCATTATAACGGTGACAAACGGTGCCCACAAACTGTTAGGACCTGCATAAAACTTTCCCTTTATTAACTCAATGATTTATTTTATTTTTTATCTTGTTTGCAAACTGATATGTGACACGTATTAATGCCAAAATAACATGCAAAACATGCCCCCCCCCAAATGTTTTAATAATAATATAAAACAGATGAATGATTGGTCGCCACTGTTGTAGAAACATCTCAAGAATGATCAATGGAAACAGGATGCACCTGAGCTCAATTTCGAGTCCCATAGCAAAGGGTCTAAATACTTGCGTCAATGTGATATTTCAGTTTTTTTTATATATAAATTTGCAAAAAATTCTAAAACCTTGTTTTTTCTTTGTCGTTATGGGGTTTTGTGTGTAGATTGATGAGGGGGAAAAAACTATTTAAGCAATTTTAAATTAACGCTGTAACAGAACGTGTTACAGAAATGTGGAAAAAAGTGGAGGGGTCTGAATACTTTCTGAATGCACTTTAAATGCTTTTAGTTGGGTTTCTATGCAAAGTATATGATTTCATGTTTCTTTTATCCTGCAGCTAGTTACTTGAAATGAAACACATAATCATACCAAAACATGATAAAAAATGTGAACTCACTGACAGAGACAGCTAATAAACACAAATTGACATTTACAGTAGCTGGCTAGGCTAAACAAACTGCAACATTGGATAGCTGCCCCGGAGGGTTTATAACACTCTGCCTCCGGCCCTCCTGCTGTACCTGGAGCAGTTCAAGCGGGTCACCCTGTGGCTAGGGAGGGGACATGCGCTCCTGGGAGGCCTCCAAGATCTTCTCCAGGAAGCTGGGCCTGAAGCGCTGCTCACTGGTGCACCCGGGAGGCCCTGGCCGAGGGCAGGAACCTGGCCTGCATCGTCAAAGCCTTCATCCCCGCCACCCAAAAGTCCATTGTGTCGTTCAGGCAGCTCAGGGAGGATGTCTTTGGGGAGCTGGCCAACACAGAGCAGGTGGCTGTGCAGCAGGTAGCCTAGCGGTTAGAGAATTTGGTCAGTAACTGAAAGGCTGCTGGGTTGAATCCCTGAGCTGACAAGGTAAAAATCTGTCATTCTGCCCCTGAACAAGGCAGTTAACCCACTGTTCCCTGGTAGGCTGTCATTGTAAATTCGAATTTGTTCTTAACTTACTTGCTTCGTTAAATAAAGGTTAAATGTAAAAATAAAGAGTGGACCAGAGGGGGCTCAACAGGATAACGAAGGCCCTTCAAAAGAGGGAGCTGAGTGCCTTCACAGGTATAGTCTATAGTAGGATGGCATGCACATTGACATTTGGTCATGATGTTCTACACTGAAGTATATAGTTAGCTATGGAAGAATATGCTTCAAATGGGGGATAGATTTTTAACCTGAGACTAGACTGAGTGAGAATATTGCTTCGCTGTAGAGGTCAAAACAAAAGTAAAAACGAAGCAATTGATCCGTCTGTTGATTGTGCCATGCCTCTCATATTTCCTTCCCCTCCAGGAACCACGGGCAGCGTCAAGACCACCTTCATCAGTGAGTTTGCCCTGGACCTGTGCATGCGGGGTGTCAACCGGCTGTGGGGCACCTTTGAGATCAACAACGTGCGCCTGGCCTAGATCATGCTGACCCAGTTTGCCGTGCATAGGCTGGAGGAGAACCTGGACCAGTATGACTCGTGGGCTGACAGGGTTGAGGACATACCCCTCTACTTTATGACCTTCCATGGGCAGCAGAACATCAAGTGAGACCTCTGAAAGTGTTGAGTGATATGTCAATCAATAGGTGTGCTGTACTGCTCGAGTTGTAAATAACTCCCTCCTCTCTCTCCCTCTGCAGGTCTGTGCTGGACACCTTGCAACACGCTGTCTACCGCTATGTCATCGGTCACGTGATCATTGACAACCTCATGATGGGCCATCCAGGACGACATTATCGGAGCTTTCAGGAAGTTTGCCACCAACAGCAGCTGTCACGTCAGTCTGGTCATCCACCCCAGGAAAGAGGAGGACGACAGAGAACTAGACTGCATCCATCTTTGGAACAGCCAAGGTGAGTGGAGGGTTACATCTAATTCTGAATTATATAAATATAGACATCAATATAACGCTCTTTCCTTGTATGCCTCTCTAAAGCATGCAGTGTTTTTATTAAACCTGTCAGTGTTGGGTGCATCTCCTTGTTTGATCAATAGGGGGTGTTTGTGACAACGTTATCAACAACAGTTGCATGTACATGTATTCGTTTCACAGACCCAAATAATTTTTCAATCAAAGAGATTCACTGTAACACACACACTGTCACCAATGTATTTTTAATCAATGTGTGTTGGTACAAGCTGAGAAAGGTCAAAGGTGACAAGGGGGAGGGGTCAGAGAACGAGGAGACTTCAGGATAGACTCTAAAGAAGGAGGAGACAACGGTAAAGAAGGAGACAACGGTTAAAAATGAGAAACTAGTGAATTTGGATAGGCCACCCAAAGCTACCAAAACGCTCAGAGCTGTTAAACTCCTGCAACAGGGAAGGGCACAACAGAGGGAGAGGGGAAGGAAGAGCCATAGAGGGAAGACAACATGCGTGACTTGTGTACAGGAGGCCTATGTAGCTAACCTACAGCTGATTATTAAGGTATATTGTATGTATGGATGAGCCAGTTCTGTGCTTTAAGGAGTCCTTTAAGGAGTGAATGTTGGTGGACAATGTTTAGCTTCTTTGTCCTGGGGTCCTTTAAGGAGTGAATGTTGGTGGACAATATTTAAAGTGCTTTACAGAAACACAGCCTAAAACCCCAAACAGCAAGCAATGCAGATATAGGAGCACAGTGGCTAGGAAAAACTCCCTAGAAAGGCAGGAACCTAGGAAGAAACCTTGAGAGGAACCAGGCTCTGATGGGTGGCCAGTCCCCTTCTGACTGTGCCGGGTTGAGATTATAACAGTACATGGCCAAGATGTTCAAACGTTCATAGATGACCAGCAGGTGAAATAATATTAATAATCACAGTGGTTGTAAAGGGTGCAACAGGTCAGCACTTCAGGAGTAAATGTCAGTTGGCTTTTCATAGCAGAGACAGCAGGTGCGGTAGAGAGAGAGTCGAAAACTGCAGGTCCGGGGCAAGGTAGCACGTCCGGTGAACAGGTCAGGGTTCCATAGACACAACAGTTGAAACTGGAGCAGCAGCACGACCACGTGGACTGGGGACAGCAAGTAGTCATCAGGCCAGGTAGTCCTCCGGAAGGGGAGGGTGAGGGAGAGAGAGAGAGAATTAGAGGGAGCATACTTAAATTCACACAGGACACCGGATAAGACAGGATAAATACTCCAGATATAAGAGACCAACACTAGGCAGGAATCTAGGAAGAAACCTCGAGAGGAACCAGGCTCTGATGGGTGGCCAGTCCCCTTCTGGCTGTGCCGGGTTGAGATTATAACAGTACATGGCCAAGATGTTCAAACGTTCATAGATGACCAGCAGGTGAAATAATATTAATAATCACAGTTGTTGTAAAGGGTGCAACAGGTCAGCACCTCTGGAGTAAATGTCAGTTGGCTTTTCATAGCAGAGACAGCAGGTGCGGTAGAGAGAGAGTCGAAAACAGCAGGTCCGGGGCAAGGTAGCACGTCCGGTGAACAGGTCAGGGTTCCATAGCCGCAGGCAGAACAGTTGAAACTGGAGCAGCAGCACGACCAGGTGGACTGAGGACAGCAAGGAGTCATCAGGCCAGGTAGTCCTGAGGCATGGTCCCAGGGCTCAGGTCCTGCGGGAGGGGAGAGGGAGAGAGAGAGAATTAGAGGGAGCATACTTAAATTCACACAGGACACCGGATAAGACAGGAGAAATACTACAGATATAACTGACCGACACTAGCCCCCGACACAAACTATTGCAGCATACATACTGGAGGCTGAGACAGGAGGGGTCGGAAGACACATTGGCCCCGTCCGACTCTACCTCCAAGACAAGGCCAACCAGGCAGGTTATAACCCCACCCACTTCGCCAAAGCACAGCCCCAACACCACTAGAGGGATATCTTCAAACCACCAACTTGCTACCCTGAGACAAGACCGAGTATAGCCCACGAAGATCTCCCCCACGGCACGATCCCAAAGTGGGGCGCGCCAACTACTGTATGCATCACATAACAAGCCTTGTGCAGCCACAATAGCTCCACTGGAGGATTAGGTAAAACCATTGTAAGCTCCAAGTGAAAATCTGCAGGTGTGTGCCCCCCACTGAAACATTGTTTGACACCTCTGATATACTGTGTTTCAATGTAATATCGTCATGAAATGTTCAACAGACCGCTACACAGACCATATGTTAGTTACTAATTCAGGAACACTGCATTGTTTTTATTTTAACGTGCATACCATGTCAGGGATTCTCATGATATTCAGATTGATGTGCAGTACAGGGATATCGGGTCCGTCTCTGTGTTTCATATCGTTCTAACCTCCTCTTCCCTCAGGACTGAATAGATAAGACTGTGGAGTCTGTCAGATCCACTATGGTTTTTCCCTACATAGACCAGTCCTGGGAAACTCCTGGCAAGACACTAACCTGGCATGTAGCCTAGTGGTTGGAGCGTTGGACTAGTAACCAAAAGGTTGCAAGATCAAATCCTGAAGCTGACAAGGTAATAACATGTCGTTCTGCCTCTGAAAAAGGCAGTTAACCCACTGTTCCTAGGCTGTCATCGAAAATAACAATTTGTTCTTAATTGACTTGCCTAGTAAAATAAAATGTAGCTGCTGGAACTAAAATATTGTTCTAAGCACAGTGAACCAACAATCCCCCTAAAATGTATTTTTGTATTCTAGCGAAGGACTTGTATGCATGCGGAGGGGAAACCAACATGATATCATCCATTCAATGCAAACAAAAGGCATGGAGATGGGAGCAATTTTAATGTGTGAAACACAGCTTTGCTGAGACTGCAGGGGAGACAGTTTCTGGGCAGATGCGGTGCTAGGTTTTTTATTCGATAATTTCCCCCCTCAGTTCTGAGGTTTTTCGTGTGAATGCTTAACTGCTGTGGAAGTAGGCTACAGTAACAGAACATTCCATAATGATTCTAGGCTGTGTGGTTCTGGTTCCGTAAGTCTGGGCGTCTCCCCCCTCAGGAGACTGAAAAGATTTGGCATGGGTCCTCAGATCCTCAAAAGGTTCTACAGCTGCACCATCGAGAGCATCCTGACTGGTTGGATCACTGCCTGGTATGGCAACTGCTCAGCCAGGAGGTGTCAGAGGAAGGCCCTAAAAATGGTCAAAGACTCCAGCCACCCTAGTCATAGACTGTTCTCTCTACTACCGCACGGCAAGCGGTACCGGAGCGTCACGTTTAGGTCCAAAAGGCTTCTTAACAGCTTCTACCCCCAAGCCATAAGACTCCTGAACAGCTAATCAAAGGGATACCCAGACCACGCTTTTACGCTGCTGCTACTCTCTGTTGATAATCTATGCATAGTCACTTTAACTCTACCTACATGTACACATTACCTTAATTACCTTGACTAACTGGTGTGCCCGCACATTGACTCTGTACCAGTACCCACTGTATATAGCCTCACTTGTTATTTTACTGCTGCTGTTTAATTATTTGTTACTTTTATTTACTTTTTTTTTAAGCATTGTTGGTTAAGGGCTTGTAAGTAAGCATTTCACTGTAAGGTGTTGTATTCGGCGCAGGTGACAAATCAAATTTGGGTGTGGGACATTGGCATTATAAGCGTTGGTTGAAAGAGGCCCTTTGTGCACCTTTCAGGCAGTGGACAAGAGGACCGTCTTGAAAGAGGCAGTATGATCAAATATTGACATCCTGAAGCTTATCATTTTGTTTTATGGTTTGTTGCCTCTGATCTGAGTTCTGTGCTCATTCAAATGGCTGACAATACCGATATTGTTGCAGGGACCGGTTTGGGTTTTAACTTTACCTTCTATACCGGTATTTGAATGTTTGGTTTGTTAAATGTGATACACCATGTGTAATGTCAATTTTTATATTTTGCTTCGCTACTTGTGTCTCTCTCTGCTCTTTCTCTCCGTGCCATTTTCCACACAGACCTAGCCACGCCACCTGTCACTCAAGGAGCGCATTTGATGTTCCTCAACACCGAAACACTTGCATTCAGTCTGCATGGTCAATGCAGCACATGCAACAATGTTGATGACAACAATGCCGTTTTCTCTTTGCTTCTTAGGGCTAGGCCCCTTTTTTCTCAATTTCTGCCTGAATGACGTGCCCAAAGTAAACTGCCTGTTGCTCAGGCCCTGAAGCCAGGATATGCATATAATTGGTACGATTGGAAAGAAAACACTTTGAAGTTTGTAGAAATGTTAAAATAATGTAGGAGAATATAACACAATAGATATGGTAGGAGAAAATCCAAAGAAAAACCAACCTGAATTTATTTTTTGAGAGAGACCATCCTCTTAGAATGGCAAGTATAAAGTCATTCTGAAAATTAGCTCCCTGGATGCAATTCCTATGGTTCCACAGGGTGTCAGCAGTCTATGTTCAACGTTTCAGGGTTGTATCTTCAAAAACTAAAAAGAAATATCAGTTTTAGTACAGGGACACAGGTTTGGAAATTAGTGTTTGCGTGTGCCATGAAGATAGGACGCACCTGCTAAAATCGGTAAACTATTGAACATACATCTTTCCCGAATAAATATTATAGTTTGATTACATTTTAGGGTATCTGAGGAGTAAATAGAAATGTATTTTCACTTGTTGAAACAAAGTTTAGGGGTAGATTTACAGAATCCTTTCTCTGCATGTTGAATGAGTGGATTACTCAAATCGATGGCGCCAACTAATCAGACTTTTTGGGATATAAAGGATTGTATCTAACAAAACGGCACTACATGTTATAGCTGGGACCCTTTGGATGACAAATCAAAGGAAGATTATCAAAAAGTAGGTGAATATTTAATCGCTATTTATGAATTGATGAAACCTGTGCCGGTGGAAAAATATTTTGGTGTTGGGCGCCGTCCTCAAACAATCGCATGGCATGTTTTCGTTGTAATAGCTACTGTAAATCGGACAGTGCATTTAGATTAAAAATTCTTTAAGCTTTCAACCGATACAAGACACATACAGTATGTACATTTGAAGTCAGAAGTTTACATACACCTTTAAACTCAGTTTCACAATTCTTTAAATACATTTACATTTAAACATTTACATACATTTAAACTCAGTTTCACAATTCCTGACATTTAATCCTAGTACAAATTCCCTGTCTTAGGTCAATTAGGATCACCACTTTATTTTAAGAATGTGAAATGTCAGAATAATAGTAGAGAGAAAGATTTATTTCAGCTTTTATTTCTATCATCACATTCCCACTAAGTCAGAAGTTTACATACACTCAATTAGTATTTGGTAGCATTGCCTTTAAATTGTTTAACTTGGATCAAATGTTTCGGGTAGCCTTCCACAAGCTTCCCACAGTAAGTTGGGTGAATTTTGACCCATTCCTCCTGACAGAACTGGTGTAACTGAGTCAGGTTTGTAGGCCTCCTTGCTCGCACACGCTTTTTCAGTTCTGCCCTCATATGTTCTTTAGGATTGAGGTCAGGGCTTTGTGATGGCCACTCCAATACCTTGACTTTGCTGTCCTTAAGCCATTTTGCCACAACTTTGGAAGTATGCTTGGGGTCATTGTCCATTTGGAAGACCCATTTGCAACCAAGCTTTAACTTCCTGACTGATGTTTTGAGATGTTGCTTCAATATATCCACACAAGTTTCCTACCTCATGATGCCATCTATTTTGTGAAGGGCACCAGTCCCTCCTGCAGCAAAGCACCCCCACAACATGATGCTGTCACCCCCGTGCTTCACAGTTGGGATGGTGTTCTTCGGCTTGCAAGCCTCCCCCTTTTTCCTCCAAACATAATGATGGTCATTATGGCCAAACAGTTCCATTTTTGTTTCATCAGACCAGAGGACATTTCTCCAAAAAGTACCATCCTTGTCCCCATGTGCAGTTGCAAACCGTAGTCTGGCGGTTTTATGGCGGTTTTGGAGCAGTGGCTTCTTCCTTGCTGAGCGGCCTTTCAGGTTATGTTGATATAGGACTTGTTTTACTGTGGATATAGATACTTTTGTACCTGTTTCCTCCAGCCTCTTTACAAGGTCCTTTGCTGTTGCTCTGGGATTGATTTGCACTTTTCGCACCAAAATACGTTCATCTCTAGGAGACAGAATGCGTCTCCTTCCTGAGCAGTATGATGGCTGCGTGGTCCCATGGTGTTTAGACTTGCGTACTATTGTTTGTACAGATGAACGTGGTACCTTCAGGCGTTTCGAAATCGCTCCCAAGGATGAACCAGACTTGTGTAGGTCTACAATTGGTCTTGGCTGATTTATTTTGATTTTCCCATGATGTCAAGCAAAGAGGCACTGAGTTTGAAGGTAGGCCTTGAAATACATCCACAGGTACACCTCCAATTGACTCAAATGATGTCAATTAGTCTATCAGAAGCTTCTAAAGCTATGACATCATTTTCTGGAATTTTCCAAGCTGTTTAAAGGCACAGTCAACTTATTGTTTGTAAACTTCTGACCCACTGGAATTGTGATACAGTGAATTATAAGAGAAATAATCTGTCTGTAAACAATTGTAGGAAAAATAACTTGTGTCATGCATAAAGTAGATGTCCTAACCGACTTGCCAAAACTATAATTTGTTAACAAGAAATTTGTGGAGTGGTTGAAAAACGAGTTTTAATGACTCCAACCTAAGTGTATGTAAACCTCTGAGTTCAACTGTACCTAAATGTTTAATATCCATAATTTTTAGGATGATTTATTTGAATTGCGCTCCTTCCAGTTTGCGCACCCTCTAGCAGGACTCCTAGCCCTAAATGGTTATAAATTCACTTGCGTTCTATAATGACACTGTTAGTTTGTGTTTCTTACATCAGCAAACAGCTAGTTTGTCTTTTCTTAGCAAGTTGCCCTAAATCTTGTGAGACGCTAATTGTTAGCCGCTAATGCTAATAGCTAGCTAATATATGTTCTGAGTAAGAGAACGTAGCTAGCTAATACAGCCTGATAATACCAGTGATGGTGTATACTTAAATCAGCATGTTGTTTGTGCGACAGTATCTTCTAAATTAAAGAGGAATATGCAAAGCATTAACATGTTAGCTACATAAAGTAGCTAAGAGAAGACACGCTCTGTCCGGAGCAGCCAGAGTCTCCCTCCTGTCCGGAGCAGCCAGAGCCGCCCGTCAGTCAGGAGCTGCCTGAGCCGTCAGTCAGTCAGGAACTGCCCGTCACTCCCGCGCTGCCGGAGCCGCCTTTCACTCCGGCGCTGCCGGAGTCGCCCTTCACTCCGGTGCTGCCGGAGTCCCCCGCCTGTCCTGCGCTGCCGGAGTCTCCCGTCTATTCGGGGCTCGCTGAAAGGGTCCCCAGTCCGAGGTCGGCGGCGAGGGTCGCCGCTCCAAAGGCGCCACATAAGTGGGCCAAGACTATGGTGGAGTGGGGTCCACGTCCCGCACCAGAGCCGCCACCACGGTGAAATGCCCACCCAGACCCTCCCCTATAGGTTCAGGATTTGCGTCCGGAGTCCACACCTTTGGGGGGGGGGGGGGGTACTGTCACGTTCTGACCTTAGTTCCTTTTTTTATGTCTTTATTTTAGTTGGTCATGGCGTGAGTTGGGGTGGGGCATTCTATGTTGTTTTTCTATGTTTTGTTCTGTTGTTATATTTCTATGTGTTTGGCCTTGTATGGTTCTCAATCAGAGGCAGGTGTCAGTCGTTGTCTCTGATTGGGAGCCATATTTAGGTAGCCTGGTTTCTATTGTGTTTTGTGGGTGGTCGTTTCCTGTGTTAGTGTTTGCACCATACGGGACTGTTTCGGTTGTTTGTTTGTACTTTTGTTATCTTGTTCAGTGTTCTGTTGAGTTATTAAATATCTCATTATGGACACTTACCACGCTGCACATTGGTCCGATCCTTGCTACTCCTCCTCAGACAAGGAGGAAATCCGTTACACCTAGATTATTTGCCCATATCGTGGCAGTGTGGAAATTATCTCAATTGAGCAGTGGTGTAAAATACTTAAGTACTTTTGATACTTAAGTACATTTTATCAATTACATTTACTTTTGACACTTAAGTATATTTAAAACAAAATACTTTTAGACTTTTACTCAAGTAGTATTTTGCTGGGTGACTCACTTTTACTTCAGTAAAAGTAAAGATATGTTCATAGAAAATTACTCAAGTATGACAAATGGGTACTTTTTTCACCACTGCAATTGAGCGCAGGAAATGCAGAAATGATAAAAGTGCTGAAATTTGTTTTGGTTGAAGTTGAATTGAACAGTATAAAACAATCAGAATGTAGAAAGACTCAATGAAATCACTTAGAATGTATGTGCTGCCACCCTAGGATCACTCACTACTCATAAAGCAAATGTAGAACTTTTACTATTCAAAAACTCAACATACCGTCAAATACCGTCATACCGTCAATTTTTTTTAATATACCGTGATATAATATTTTGGCCATATTGCCCAGCCCTACATCACACCAACAACTTAATTATGGAGAAGGCAAAACATGAGATCTGGGAAACCAAAGGAATTTCCCCTAATCAAACTCAAGTGTCTGACGGTTTCAGAAAATAAGGGATATTGGCCATAGCTAATAATCTAATCACGTAGATTTAGAGGGTTTTCTTCCGAGAGCTTATATTCAATAGTTATTTAAATGTACTATACATGTTGTCTTACACAAGCGTGGAGCCATACAGACATGGCAGGAATCTCAACAATTTCGTTCCCCTATGGAAGCCTCTGCTGCTCTTTTGTAATACTAAGGTTGGTGGGGATGGATATGCATAGTTCTTCGGCCCATTAACTTCCCTTCATTTGACATCAAGGCAACTATGTCGACAAAGCTGGAGGTAATTTCAAGAGCCTAAATCACAGTCAATCAGCGACGAGGCTTTGGCGTCAGATTGCTCTTGTACTTTGTGAGGCTAACTATGGGACAACCACAGACCTTTTCTCCCTGATACGAGGACGTAGCGAGAAGACACTACTGCAAAATATGTGCTTCCTGTTCAGCATTGATCCTGAAATAATCCTCTGGAAGCGATACGTTATTGGAGGAAAACTCTCCAGAAACAAACAAGGAATTCTTCTGAAGCAGACACTGTAGCTGTTCTTTCTCTTTATAGTTGTTTGTGGAGGAGCCTTTTGAAAGTTGGCCTTTAGTGGAATGAAGTGTTTTCTGTCTTAGTCTTTGATGCCTTTCTTTGAGTTCCTTCCTTCGTTACATCTGGAGCTTCTCTCTCTCTCTCATGCTCCTTTCGTCTTCATTATGACATAAATATATATATAATATAATTTTTGTTTTGTATAATTGCAATGGTTATTTCTCTGTGTACTTCATTGCTTAGTGTAGCATGCAAGACACATCTATGAGTAAACTCCCTCATAGCCACACTACAGGCCAGTACTGGCTCAGATTAAAATACGATGGAGAAGCTCTCTGCCCTCTGGTTGCAAAGACATTAGGGGGATATTTCTCCACCTGACTAACACAAGTGGACTCGGCACCTTTGACCCACAATATCCTCCATCCTACCCCCAAAAAGTGCAAAAGTGCAGACTATATCCAGCGGAGGTGTAAACGCTCGTCGGAAGAAGTGTACCAAGGTGCAGCGTGGTACGTGTTCATGATTCTTTATTAAATCCGAACTCCAAACAAAACAACGACGACGACGACGACGACGAACGTCACGTCACGTTCCGTTCCGTAGGCTACGCAGAGCTAACAAAAAACAACATCCCACAACCTAAGGTGGCAAAACAGGCTGCCTAAGTATGATTCCCAATCAGAGACAACGATAGACAGCTGTCCCTGATTGAGAACCATACCCGGCCAAAACATAGAAACACAAAACCTAGAAATACAGAACATAGAATGCCCACCCAAATCACACCCTGACCAAACCAAATAGAGACATAAAAAAGCTCTAAGGTCAGGGTGTGACAGGAGGATATATGTGCTCTGTGTATTAATAACCATATGCAGATCCTCCCTTCGTGCTCCCTGTCAGTCCTTGACCACAGGAAGGCTGAAGTTTCTGCTCGTTATGTCAACTTGACATTCCCACATGTTCACTGGCTATGTGTGTGAGATGTACAGTACCAGTCAAAAGTTTGGACACACTGTCACGTTCGTTATAGCGATGAGACCAAAGTGCAGCGTGATTTGAATGCATCTTCTTTTAATAAAAAAAGAACACTGAATGAACTATACAAAAACGAACGTGAAGCTATATAATCATAGTGCTGACACAAGCAACTAAAACATAGACATAGATAATCACCCACGAAATACTCAAGGAATATGGCTGCCTAAATATGGTTCCCAATCAGAGACAACGATAAACAGCTGCCTCTAATTGAGAACCAATCTAGGCAACCATAGACATACAAAACCCCTAGACTAGGAACAACCCCATAAACATACAAAAACCCTAGACAGGACAAAAACATATAATCACCCATGTCACACCCTGACCTAACCAAAATAATAAAGAAAACAAAGAATACTAAGGTCAGGGCGTGACACACACCTACTCATTCGAGGGTTTTTCTTTATTTTTTACTATTTTCTACATTGTAGAATAATAGTGAAGACACCGAAACTATGAAATAACACATATGGAAGCATGTAGTAACCAAAAAAGTGTTAAACATATATAAATATATTTTATATGTGAGATTCTTCAAAGTAGCCACCCTTTGCTTTGATGACAGCTTTGCACACTCTTGGCATTCTCTCAACAAGCTTCACCTGGAACGCTTTTCCAATTGTCTTGAAGGAGTTCCCACATATGCTGAGCACTTGTTGGCTGCTTTTCCTTCACTCTGCGGTCCAACTTATCCAAAACCATCTCAAATTGGGTTGAGGTCGGGTGATTGTGGAGGCCAGGTCATCTGATGCAGCACTCCATTGCTCTCCTCTCCAGCCTGGAGGTGTGTTGGGTCATTGTCCTGTTAAAAAAAAAGATTGTCCCACTAAGCACAAACCAGACGGGATGGTGTATCGTTGCAGAATGCTGCGGTAGCCATGCTGGTTAAGTGTGCCTTAAATTCTAAATAAATCACTGACCGTGATGAAATTGCACATTGTTGCATTTGCAGAAAAGTTCTACTGATTGATATGTATTCCACACAGGTCTTACAGGCTCACAATATAGGTTGATCAAACATCAACAGCCAACCGTGTAATGACTTTAAAAGCTTGATTTTCAAATTCCTATGTTTGTTTGACAAGATTCAAACACAGTAAACTTGCAGGTCTAAGCGATAAGGACCTTGATGTGTTACACAGGACTGGACCTGAGTGAAAGCTGTGTGACATGAGCTGGATCCCTCTGAGGATGCCTGTCCTGGTGTGTTCTCTGTCTCTAGCTGTTTGCTGGAGACAGAAAGGTAATCTGACGATTGATGCTTGCGTCTGCCTGCGCCAACCTTTCCTCCGGTCACCTTCAATTGCACTTAAACTTCACATCATGGTAGACAGCCTCCCTTCCTAAAGCTAATTGCCCATGTAGATCAGAGACCTTGACCTACAGTTACTTCAACTCTGCGAAGTGTGCACACCGTTTGCAGAGGCCTCACATGCTTTGCTATCACATGTTATCAGGGCTGCAACTTCGCTCTGACATTCACCGACGCCACCGTACACTCCTGCTGTCTTATTCTTACACACTGTGCTCAACCGGCTGCATTTCGCCTTTGAATGCGACAGGAGGCATTTCTGGAGAGCACAAGCCAAGTGAGCCCGGTCTTACGTAATGTGCTTTGAGACCCAGAGAGACCGGACGGCTTAAATTGTGCACCATCAGGGTGGATGTGGATGCAATGTAATCCAGAGCCCTGTGGGAGAGTGAGAGGAAAAGGGGGATTTCATGGTAAAGGTGCTGGCGGTGGGCTGATAATAGATGGATAATTAAATGCAGCGGTCAGACCATTAGAGGCTTAGGTGTTGGGAGGTGGAAAGATGGAGGGTAAAATAATCAGGGGGAATAGTGAGTCTGAAAGCTGTGGAGTGGGGCTTCTAGAAGGGGCCATTGAACTCCGTGTGGAGGACACATAAAAAAAAAAACTCTGCTGGAGTGAGGGCCTCGTACTACTAATGACGGGGGCTTTCAAAATTAGCATCCCACTACATGCTGAATGAGTTGCCAGGCCTCTGCCACCTCACACGAGACAGCTTCACAGACTGAGGAGGGGAGAGAGAGAGATTACAGAGCCACATAGAGGTCATGAGAAGATGAGCTCCCACATTTTTCAGCATGTTTTTAAAAAAATATATAGATTTAGAGTTAGACTTTTTTGGCAGGGACATATACAGGTTTTCTACCCTCCACAACATAACCTTCACTCCAAATGAAAAACTCCAAACCTACAACCTGATTTTGGATGGATATTATATGCAAGGCTTATTCCCAAGCTATACAGCAAATGCTCTGGCAAACAAACAGAAACCTGAAAACACCATCCAACCTGGAATGTTTAGTCTGAAGCTATATTTTATTTTCAAAAGCTAAGAAGAAAAATACAGTACAATGATATATATTACATTATAAGGGCTGAATGCTAAATTAAGGCTACCAAGCTTGCTAGGACAAAGGGATACAACTTCAATTATCACTGACGTGTGAAGTGAAAGGTTTCAAAGCCCTTGAGCCCAACAATGGCAGGAGAATCACATGCAGAGGGCTTCGAAGCCGCCTCCCGCTGTTCAGAGGTAATTAAAATACAGTACTCTTTGTATGTAAAAAATTACAAGGCAAGAAAGGAGTACAAAATTAAGCTCCTTATGGAAAATCAAGATATACTTTTTGCTAACTGTTATAAAGATGGGAACATAAGCAACTTAATCTTCTACGCAGACCATTCCCTGGCATGGCACAGTGCTATATTAACACACTACCCCTGTTAAGAGAGGGGATGTTACCGACAAGTGGAAACTCAGGATATTAGACAATGAGTAGTCAGCAAATGTGAACGTGTACAAATCTGGAACAGTAATGGTACAGGGAAACCCCAAACCATTTCAGCTGGACTTTCACATGATCAAAAGAGATAGCTCAGCAGGATAAGCTCTCTCTTGAGAAAGATACCCCGCACCTCGAGCGTGTCAGACCAGACCTCTTCATTAAACAACCCCACAAACGAGCAAGCCCAAGCGGAAAGTCAACCTCCCAGGCTGCATCCCAACCGGCCGTGATTGGACGTCCCATAGGGCGGCGCACAATTGGCCCAGCGTCGTCCAGGTTTGGCCGGTGTAGGCCGTCATTGTAAATAAGAATTTGTTCTTAACTGACTTGCCTAGTTAAATGAAGGTTAAAAAATGTAATAAAATAAAATATTAAAATCCCAGCACAGAGTGCTACTCCCTCTTTGAAATGAAGGATAGATTCACCCAGCTGGAGGTAAGGCAGGTGGAGCTGGAAGAGGAGGTGAACACATTCCAGTCAGCACAACAACAAAAAATCCTTCAGCTCAACAACACCCCCTCAACCAGACCCAGAGAGCTGGAGGTGGAGAGAGACACATCTGCACTCTGGACTGTGAGACAACATCAACAGGAGAAAGAGCAGGAGCAGGAGAAGAACAGAAAACTAGAGGAGAGGATCAGAGTGCTGGAGGAGAGCGTGAGGTGGATGGCGTGTGACAGAGAACAACCCATTAGATAGGTGGCCACCCCCACAGAGAAGCCAGCAGAACAGCCCACCTCAGCTCCCGACATAAGTCTTGACACCACAGCAGAACAGTCCACCCCAGACCCTGACCATACGTCAACATCACAGCAGAACAGAAATGAAGAACCCCAAGCCTAGGGGATCCCACCCCCTCTGAGCACACTCCCTGTCAGCCACCCTTATAGCCCTCCTGAAAACAGCCCCACACCCACTGAGGACATACACAAGACATAGATTGTACTCCCTATGGATTCAAACAGGAAATATATACACTCAAAAGGAACATCAAACTCGACATACTAATTAGGATCTGGCTAAAAACACTTGAATCAGTTATAGAACCCATTGCCCTTTATGTTTGGTGTCCGAACACCAAACAAGAATTCACAAAATGGGACAAACACCAAATTGAGACTGCATGCAGAATTCTGCAAAAATATTCTGCGTGTACAACGTAAAACACCAAATAATGCATGCAGAGCAGAACTAGGCATATACCCGCTACTTATCAAAATCCAGAAAATAGCAGTTAAATTCTATAACCACCTAAAAGGAAGCGATTCCCAAACCTTCCATAACAAAGCCATCACCTACAGAGAGATGAACCCGGAGAAGAGTCCCCTAAGCAAGCTGGTCCTGGGGCTCTGTTCACAAACACAAACAAACCCCACAGAGCCCCAGGACAGCAACACAATTAGACCCAACCAAATCATAAAATAACAAAAAGATAATTCTTTCCCATGTGTCAAGTAATTAACAAAAAAACAGAGTAAACTAGAATGCTATTTGTCCGTAAACAGAGAGTACACAGTGGCAGAATACCTGACCACTGTGACTGACCCAAACTTAAGGAAAGCTTTGACTATGTACAGTCTCAGTGAGCATTGCTATTGAGAAAGGCCGCCGTAGGCAGACCTGGCTCTCAAGAGAAGACAGGCTATGTGCACACTGCCCACAAAATGAGGTGGAAACTGAGCTGCACTTCCTAACCTCCTGCCAAATATATGACAATATTAGAGACACATATTTCCCTCAGATTACACAGACCCACAAATAATTAGAAAACAATTTTGATAAACACCCATATCTACTAGGTGAAATACCAGTGTGCCATCACAGTAGCAAGATTTCTGACGTGTTGCCACAAGGAAAGGGCAACCAGTGAAGAACAAACACCATTGTAAACACAACCCATATTTATGTTTATTTATTTTCCCTTTTGTACTTTCACTATTTGCACATCGTTACAACACTGTATATGACATTTGAAATGTCTTTATTCTTTTGGAACTTCTGTGAGTGTAATGTTTACTGTTAATTTTTCTTGTTTTTTTCACTTTTGTTTATTATCTACTTCACTTGCTTTGGCAATGTTAACATATGTTTCTCATGCCAATAAAGCCCTTGAATTGAATTGAATTGAGAGAGAGGGAGAGAGCTGTGCTCAGCCAAGCAGGAGTAGCTAATACTCCAGGGCCTCCAACCGAGAGAAAAAAAGCCAATTGAACTTTCTCTCAAATTAGGCATCTGTACAGGCACCTTCAAAGTGGGCCCTAGTAAGCCTAATCCACTATTACCAAACGCATGCAATGTCTGTCTACACCACCATGAAAGTCGGGTGTGCAGCATACTGTACCAGAGCCAATGATCCCTCGGCACAGCCATTAATTGCAGCATTATAGGCATAAGCCATGTCCCATAAGCCGATTAACTAACTGTGCAGTGTCCCCCCAATGTTCCCCATAAATATACCCTCGAAATATGCCAACCCGTCTATTATGTATGAGTGAGGGTAATTTTTTACTCAATTTCTTAGTCCATTATGTCTCCTAAAGTGATGACTTTGTAGAATGACTTTGTAAGGTAGAGCGATGTACTGTAGATAGGTGTAGGCATGGCATTTTACCTTTATCAAAGGTGCTATTTTATCTTTTTGGTTTGAAGTAATGTGTCATTCTGTATTGGATATCATCAGGTCATTTTATCTGAAATACAGTACCAAACTGAAACATTACATTAGAAAAATACATATGATATTGTACTTCAGTTACCAAAAGACTATTATAAACTGGGTGGTTTGAGCCCTAAATGCTGATTGGCTGACAGCCATGGTATATATATGACAAAAAAATCTATTTTTACCACTCCAGTTACATTGGTAACCCGTTTATAATAGCAATAAGGCACCTCGGGGGTATGTGGTGTATGGCCACTTCGCGTTGCATTGTGCCTAAGAACAGCCCTTAGCCGTGGTATATTGGCCATATACCACACACCCTCAGGCCTTGTTACTTAAATAAACCTGGCCTCAAAGTAAGTGCACCCTTCACTAGATAACAAAGCAAATTCTCTGGCCCTCTGATTGGCTACACAGGATAGTTTGCTTGGTCAGAGGACCTTTGGCTCCAAGCCGGTCAAGTCTCCAGCTCCAGGCAGTAATTACCAGACTGATGCCTGTAGAATTACAACAGATTAAAAACCAGGGAGACTGAATGGAACCAGAAAGAAAATGTATGCTCATATTGAATGGCACATTTGGACTGCACAATGACTGAAAATAACACTTGCTATCCCCATTTCCCAGTTGTTGTCCCAATTGTTAATTTACAAGCACATTAGAAAATACCAAACAAAACATTCAAGTTCTTTTAACCTTTATTGATTAAAACACAGGATTATGGGTAATGACATAACTGATATCTTGTTTTTACTCCATGGAAAGCAGTTAGAAATGTAATTTACAGTGGCAAGAGAAAGTATGTGAACCTTTTGGAATACCTGGACTTCTGCATACATTGGTCATAACATTTGATCTGATCTTCATCTAAGGCACAACAATAGACAAACACAGTCTGCTTAAACTAATAACACACAAACAATTATACATTTTCATGTCTTTATTGAACACACTGTGTAAACCAAACGTTTTCTGTAGTTGCGATCAGACCTGCACAGCGGTCAGGAGGAACTTTGTCTGGTGTGAACCTCTCTCTTGAGGTCATGCCCTAGCATCTCAATCGGGTTGAGGCCAGGACTCTGACTGGGCCACTCCAGAAGGCTTATTTTCTTCTGTTGAAGCCATTCTGTTGTTGATTTACTTCTGTGTTTTGGGTCGTTGTCCTGTTGTATCAACCAACTTCTGTTGAGTTTCAATTGGCGGACAGATAGTCTTACATTCTCCTGCAAAATGTCTTGATAAACTTGGGAATTCATTTTTCCGTCGATGATAGCAAGCTGTCCAGGCCCTGAGGCAGCAAAGCAGCTCCAAACCATGATGCTCCCTCTACCATACTTTACACTTGGGAGGAGGTTTTGATGTTGGTGTGCTGTGCCTTTTTTTCTCCACACATAGTGTTGTGTGTTCCTTCCAAACAACTCAACTTTAGTTTCATCTGTCCACAGAACATTTTGCCAGTAGCGCTGTGGAACATCCAGATGCTCTTTTGCGAACTTCAGATGTGCAGCAATGTTTTTTTTGGATAGCAGTGGCTTCTTCTGTGGTGTCCTCCCATGAACACCATTCTTGTTTAGTGTTTTACATATCGTAGACTCGTCAACAGAGATGTTAGCATGTTCCAGAGATTTCTTTAAAACCTCTACAGGATCGGTGGGTCCCCCGCGGGACGGTTGAGCTAACGTAGGCTAATGTGATTAGCATGAGGTTGTAAGTAACAAGAACATTTCCCAGGACATAGACATATCTGATATTGGCAGAAAGCTTAAATTCTTGTTAATCTAACTGCACTTTCCAATTTACAGAAGATATTACAGTGAAATAATACTATGTTATTGTTTGAGGAGAGTGCACAGTTATGAACTTGAAAATGTATTAATAAACCAATTAGGCACATTTGGGCAGTCTTGAACAGAAATGTAATGGTTAATTGGATCAGTCTAAAACTTTGCACATACACTGCTGCCATCTAGTGGCCAAAATTGCACCAGGGCTGGAATAATACATTATGGCCTTTCTCTTGCATTTCAAAGATGATGGTAGAAAAAAAACACATGTTTTTTCTTTGTATTATCTTTTACCATATCTAATGTGTTATAGTCTCCCACATTAATTTCACATTTCCACAGACTTCAAAGTGTTTTCTTTCAAATTGTATCAAGAATATGCATATCCTTGCTTCAGGTCCTGAGCTACAGGTAATTAGATTTGGGTTGTCAATTTAGGCGAACATTTAAAAAAAGGGGTAGATCCTTAAGAGGTTGTAAGTATTTAGCTGACACTCTAGTATTCTTCTTAACCTCATTGAGTATTCTGTGCTGTGCTCTTGCTGAACTTTCTCCATTTATAGACAATTTGTCTTACCGTGGACTGATAAATGTCATGGCTTTTAGAGAAACTTTTGTAACCCTTTCCAGCTCTATGCAAGTCAACAACTCTTAATCTTGGGTCTTCTGAATAGCAAACTCAAATTTTGTGAGTATTTTTTATAGGGAAGGTCAGCTCTAACCAACATCTCCTGGCTTGTCTCAATGATTGTACTCCAGGTTAGCTGACTCCAATTAGCTTTTGGAGAAGTCCTTAGCCTAGGGGTTCACATACTTTTTCCAACCTACACTGTGAATGTTTAAATTATGTATTCAATGTAGACAAGAAAAAATACAATAATTTGTGTGTTATTAGTTTAAGCAGACTGTGTTTGTCTGTTGTTGTGACTTGGATGACGATCAGATCTATGACCAAATTATGCAGAAATCCAGATAATTCCAAAAGGGTTCATACTTTTTCTTGACACTGTATAATAAACTTATTCGTCTTTGAAACATGATCCATTATATGTCCTTCTTACCTCTAAAATAAACAGGCATGCCAATTTCTGCAATGTCACAATCACATGCTGATTAACATTTGTATTATTTTGGTACAAGGCATTCACAAATTAAAAAGTATGACAAACTACAGTGCATTCAGAAAGTATACAGACCCCTTGACTTTTTCCACATTTTGTTAAATTACAGCCTTATTCTAAAATTGATTAAATAAATAAAAATTCCTCACACAATACCCCATAATCACAAAGTGAAAACAAGTTTAGAAATTTTTGCAAATGTATAAAAAAAATTAAAAACAGATACCTGATTGACAGACGTATTCAGACCCTTTGCTAAGAGACTCGAAAATGAGCTCAGGTGCATCCTGTTTCCATTGATCATCCTTGAGATGTTTCTACAACTTAATTGAAGTCCACCTGTGGTAAATGTAATTGATTGGACATGATTTGGAAAGGCACACACCTGTCTATACAAGGTCCCACAGTTGACAGTGCTTGTCAGAGCAAAAACCAAGTCACGAGGTCAAAGTTCCTCTGTGGAGATGGGAGAACCTTCCAGAAGGACAACCATCTCTGCAGCACTCCACCAATCAGGCCTGTAGAGTGGCCAGACAGAAGCCACTCCTCAGTAAAAGGCACATGACAGCCCGCTTGGAGTTTGCCAAAAGGCATCTAAAGGACTCTCAGACCATGAGAAACAAGATTCTCTGGTCTGATGAAACCAAGATTGAACTCTTTGGCCTGAATGCCAAGCATCACATTACTGGAGGAAACCTGGCACCATTCCTACGTTGAGAAATGGAGGTAGCAGAATCATACTGTGGGGATGTTTTTCAGCGGCAGGGACTGGGAGACTAGTCAGGATCGAGGGAAAGATGAACGGAGCAAAGTAAAGAGAGATCCTTGATGACAATCTGCTCCAGAGCGATCAGGACCTCAGACTGGGGCGAAGGTTCACCTTCCAACAGGACAATTACCCTAAAACACAGCCAAGACAATGCAGGAGTGGCTTTGGGACAAGTCTCTGAATGTCCTTGAGTGGCCCAGCCACAGCCCGGACTTGAACCCGATCGAACATCTCTGGAGAGACCTGAAAATCGCTGTGCAGCGACGCTCCCCATCCAACCTGACAGAGCTTGAGAGGATCTGCAGAGAAGAATGGGAGAAACTCCCCAAATACGGGTGTGCCAAGCTTGTAGCGTCACACCCAAGAAGACTCGAGGCTATAATCGCTGCCAAAGGTGCTTCAACAAAGTACTGAGTAAAGGGTCTCAATAATTATGTGAATGTGATATAGTTTTTGAAAACATTTCTAAAAACCTGTTTTTGCTTTGTTATTATGGTGTATTGTGTGAAGATTGATGGGGGAAAAAACAATTTAATACATTTTAGAACAAGGCTGTAACATAACGAAAAATTTGAAAGTCAAGGGATCTGAATACTTTCCGAATGCAATGTATGAATACATTTGAATCCCATTTTATTACATCTCCCTGGAGGTGTTTGCAAAGTAACTTGGAGTAGTTATTTTCCTTGTGGCTCAGTGTTACCTGGCACATAAACTAGCCTCTCATGTGAGACGTTGCTTTGGACAAGAACAACGGCAACATCAGTTAAATGATTCCTAAAATATGCAAATGAAAATCCGCCCTTAGCGTGGTTATTTTCACACAAGTTCATTGACGTCGTTCAAATGAACGAATGGGAAGTACGCAAGGGAAGAGTTATGGAGTGCTAAAGAAACTCCATTGTCATAACATTCCAATGCTTTGAGATGGGGTTTTAATGTCGTCTTGTTTGCTCCGTTCACTTTGAGCAGTCTAGTGATAGCTTGAACTTTATTCCTCTTGTCTTTCTGTTTTTCCAGGTGATGAATCGAGAATGTGATATCACCATGCGTGCCAATTTTATTTTACATACCCTACACATGAGCTGTAAAGACTGAAAATATATCATCTCTAACACACTAAAATGTTCCCTATCCATTTCAGAGAGCAGGCTGGTAACTAAAGCCACGGGAAATTCCTATTTGCATGCTGTTGGACAGCCTCCCTAATGACAATAGTAATATGGTTACTTAGCAGCACATTCATAGTAATATCTGGTCCATGGGAATGGAATCAGTGGTGGAAAAAGTACCCATTGGTCATACTTGAGTAAAAGTAAAGATACCTTAATAGAAAATGACTCAAGTGAAAGTCACCCAGTAAAAGAATACTTGAGTAAAGTCTAAAAGTATTTGGTTTTAAATCAACTTAAGTATCAAAAGTAAATGTAATTGCTAAAATAGACCTAAGTATCAAAAAGTAAGAGTATAACTCTTTTCAAATTACTTATATTAATTAAACTAGACAGCATCATTTTCATATTTATTTGTATTTATCGATAGCCAAGGGCACACTCGAAAACTTTGACCGCATTTACAAATGAAGCATTTGTGTTTCGTGAGTCTGCCAGATTAGAGGCGGTAGGGATGACCAGGGATGTTCTCTTGGTGGATATAATGGAGCCGGAGGGGATGGCTGCCGTTTTACAGGCTCCTAACCAACTGTGCTATTTTGTGTGTTTATTCACATTGTTTGTAACTTATTTTGTACATTTACATTTACATTTAAGTCATTTAGCAGACGCTCTTATCCAGAGCGACTTACATAATGTTGATGCTTCCATCTCTTATGACAGAAAATAGCTTCTGGATATCAGAACAGTGATTACTCACCTCGAACTGGACTACGATTTTGTGTTTAATATGTCCAACGCGAAGGACATCCTGCTTCTCCGAGACCAGGCCCAAATCCGTCATTCGCGTGAAGAAAAGACGGAAATACAGGGGGCGAAGATCGGGGTGCCTTGTGAGAATTCATCGGCGAGTGGGTAACCCGCCTCTGCATGTTGGCCAATAGAACGGATGGTAATCACTGGAGAATGAACACGATTATCTCCGTTCGAGACTATCCTACCAACGGGATATGAAAAACTGTAATATCTTATGTTTCACCGAGTCATGGCTGAATGACGACACGGACAATATACAGTTGGCTGGGTTTTCCAAGGCATCGGCAGGACAGAACAGAAACGTCTGGTAAGACGAGGGGTGGGGGTGTGTCTATTTGTCAGTAACAGCTGGTGCACGATGTCTAATATTAAGGAAGTCTCAAGGTATTGCTCGCCTCAGGTAGAGTACCTCATGATAAGCTGTAGACCACACTATCTACCAAGAGTTATCTATATTTTTTGTAGCCGTCTATTTACCACCACAAACTGAAGCTGGCATTAAGACCGCACTCAACGGGCTGTATAAGGCCATAAGAAAACAAGAAAATGTTAATCCAGAAGCGGCGCTCCTAGTGGCCAGGGCTTTTATGCAGGCAAACTTAAATCCATTTGACCTAATTTTTACCAGCAAGTCACCTGTGCAACCAGAGGGGAAAAAAATCTAGACCACTTTTACTCCACACACAGAGACGCATACAAAGCTCTCCCTCGCCCTCCATTTGGTAAATCTGACCATAATTCTATCCTCCTGATTCCTGCTTAAAAGCAAAAACTAAAGCAGGAAGTACCAGTGACTCGCTCAATATGGAAGTGGTCAGATGACGCGGATGCTACGCTACAGGACTGTTTTGCGAGCACAGACTGGAATATGTTTCAGAATTCATAAAATGGCATTGAGGAGAACACCACCTCAGTCTCCGGCTTCATCATTAAGTGCATCAACGACGTCATACGTACATATCCCAACCAGTAGCCATGGATTGTAGGCAACATCATCACCAATCTAAAGGCTAGAGCTGCCACTTTCATTGAGCGGGACACTAATCCGGACGCTTATAAGAAATCTCGCTATGCTGCCCTTAGACGAACCATCACAGGCAAAGCGTCAATACATTCACAAGGCAGCAGGGCCAGACGGATTACCAGGACTTGTACTCAGAGCATGCGCAGGCCAACTGGCAAGTGTCTTCACTGACATTTTCAACCTCTCCCTGACAGAGTCTGTAATACCTACATGTTTCAAGCAGATCACCAGAGTCCCTGTGCCCAAGAAACTGAAAGGAACCTGCCTAAATGACTACTGCCCTGTAGCACTCACGTCGGTAGCCATAAAGTGCTCACATCAACTCCATCATCCCGGAAACACTAAACCCACTCCAATTCGCATACCGCCCCAACAGATCCACAGATGCAATCTCAATCGCACTCCACACTGCCCTTCCCACCTGGACAAAAGGAACACCTATGTGAGAATGCTGTTCATTGACTACAGCTCAGCTTTCAACACCATAGTGCCCACAAAGCTCTTCACTAAGCTAAGGACCCTGGGACTAAACACCTCCCTCTGCAACTGGATCCTGGACATCCTGACAGACCGCCCCCCGTGGGTAAGGGTAGGACACAACACATCTTCCACGCTGATCCTCAACACGGGGGCCCCTCAGGGGTGCGTGCTTAGTCCCCTCCTGTACTCCCTGTTAACCCACGACCGTGTGGCCAAGCACGACTCCAACACCATCATTAAGTTTGCTGACGACAACAGTGGTAGGCCTGATCACCGACAACGATGAGACAGCCTATAGGGAGCAGGTCAGAGACCTGGCAGTGTGGTGCCAGGATAACAGCCTCTCCCTCAACGTGAGCAAGACAAAGGAGCTGATCGTGGACTACAGGATAGAAGGGCCGAACATGCCCCCATTCCCATCGACGGGGCTGTAGTGGAGCAGGTCGAGAGTTTCAAGTTCCTTGGTGTCCACATAACCAAAATCATGGTCCAAACACACCAAGACAGTCATGAAGGCACAACAACACCTTTTTCGTCTCAGGAGACTGTAAAGATATGGCATAGGTCCTCAGATCCTCAAAAAGTTCTACAGCTGCACGATCGAAGAGCATCCTGACCGGTTGCATCACCGCCTGATATGCAACTGCTAGGCATCCGACCGTAAGGCGCTACAGAGGGTAGTGCATACCCAGTACATCACTGGGGCCAAGCTTCCTGCCATGAAGGACCTATATACTAGGCGGTGTCAGAGGAAGGCCCACAAAATTGTCAGAGACTCCAGTCTCCCAAGTCATAGACTGTTTTCTCTGCTACCGCACAGCAAGCGGTACCGGAGCACAAAGTCTAGGTCCAAATGGTTCCTTAACAGCTTCTACCTCCAAGCCATAAGACTGCTGAACAATTAATCAAATGGCTACCCGGACTATTTACATTGACCGCCCTTTGTTTTTACACTGCAGCTACTTGCTGTTTATTATCTATAAACAAAGTAAAGTCACTTTACCTCTACCTACATGTACAAATTACCTCGACTAACCTGTACCCCTGCACATTGACTCTGTACCGGTACTGAATGGGGTGCGTACTGGCGGCAGAGAAGTCAGGCGCAGGAGAGCAAAAAACTGTGTTAACAACAACGCATTTTAATAATAAAAACCACTGGAAACAGAACAATAAATCAATGGGTACAAAACCCGTCGCACACCAGACATAACGTGCACAAGCACTTACAATAAACAATTTCAGACAAGGACATGGGGGGGAACAGAGGGTTAAATACACAACATGTAATGATGGAATTGAAACCAGGTGTGTGGGAAGACAAGACAAAACAAATGGAAAATGAAAAGTAGATCGATGATGTTTAGAAGGCCGGCGACGCCGACCGCCGACCGCCGAACGCCGCCCGAACAAGGAGAGGCACCAACTTCGGCGGAAGTAGTGACAGGTACCCTCTGTATATAGTCTCGTTATTGTTATTTTATTGTGTTACTTTTTACTTAATTTTTTCCTTTAGTTTATTTAGTAAATATTTTCTTAACTCTTTCTTGAACTGCATTGTCGGTTAAGGGCTTGTAAGTAAGCATTTCATGTTAAGGTCTACACGTGTTGTATTCGGCGCATGTGACAAATAAAATTAGATTTGATGTTACTTGGACAATTTTCTTGTCCTGCTAAGCATTCAAAATGTAATGAGTACTTTGGGGTTCGGGGAAAATGTATGGAGTAAAAAGTACATTATTTTCTTTAGGAATGTAGTGAAGTAAATGTTTTCAAAAATATCTATAGTAAAGTAAAGTACAGACACACCAACAAAGTTACTTAACTAGTACTTTAAAGTATTTTTACACCACTGAATGGAACCCACAACACATGCTCCAACCAACTACGGCATCGAAACCACATGAGCGTTACACACTAGGATGCATCACAAGGGCTGTGATCTGCAGGGTCAGAAAAAATAGGGTGGTAAGCTGATAAGAGAGTAGATCACATGATAGGTGATTTTGTGCTGTCCTGATTTCCTATCATTGTGTCAGAGTGGCTGAGCAAGGTAGAAAGGGCAGTTAGCCATTGGGCTCAGGTGTCAGGGGGTCAGCAGAGAAACGGTTGAATGCATTGAGGGGAAAAGAAAGCTCACTGATGTAACCTGGTCCCAGATCTGTTTGTACTGTATAGTCAACTCCTATGGTCGTTGTCATGGCATGGTAGGTACTTGTCACCAACAGAACGTTATGTATATGGGGCATACAACCATCTCATATATGGCACATGGAAATCATAAGAGGGTGGTTTACGGAGATAGGTGGGATGGACTGAGAGCAGCTGAGGGGTGGTTTTAAAAGCTCATGTTCTATAATACACTGCTCAGAAAAATAAAGGGAACACTAAAATAACACATCCTAGATCTGAATGAATGAAATATTCTTATTAAATACTTTTTTCTTTACATAGTTGAATGTGCTGACAACAAAATCACACAATAATTATCAATGGAAATCAAATTTATCAACGAATGGAGGGCTGGATTTGGAGTCACACTGAAAATTAAAGTGGAAAACCACACTACAGGCTGATCCAACTTTGATGTAATGTCCTTAGAACAAGTCAAAATGAGGCTCAGTAGTGTGTGTGGCCTCCACGTGCCTGTATGACCTCCCTACAACGCCTGGGCATGCTCCTGATGAGGTGGCGGATGGTCTCCTGAGGGATCTCCTCCCAGACCTGGACTAAAGCATCCGCCAACTCCTGTACAGTCTGTGGTGCAACGTGGCGTTGGTGGATGGAGCGAGACATGATGTCCCAGATGTGCTCAATTGGATTCAGGTCTGGGGAACGGGCGGGCCAGTCCATAGCATCAATGCCTTCCTCTTGCAGGAACTGCTGACACACTCCAGCCACATGAGGTCTAGCATTGTCTAGCATTAGGAGGAACCCAGGGCCAACTGCACCAGCATATGGTCTCACAAGGGGTCTGAGGATCTCATCTCGGTACCTAATGGCAGTCAGGCTACCTCTGGCAAGCACATGGAGGGCTGTGCGGCCCCCCAAAGAAATGCCACCCCACACCATGACTGACCCACCGCCAAACCGGTCATGCCGGAGGATGTTGCAGGCAGCAGAACGTTCTCCACGGCGTCTCCAGACTCTGTCACGTCTGTCACATGTGCGTGTGAATCTGCTTTCATCTGTGAAGAGCACAGGGCGCCAGTGGCGAATTTGCCAATCTTGGTGTTCTCTGGCAAATGCCAAACGTCCTGCACGGTGTTGGGCTGTAAGCACAACCCCCACCTGTGGACGTCGGGCCCTCACACCACCCTCATGGAGTCTGTTTCTGACCGTTTGAGCAGACACATGCACATTTGTGGCCTGCTGGAGGTCATTTTGCAGGGCTCTGGCAGTGCTCCTCCTTGCACAAAGGCGGAGGTAGCGGTCCTGCTGCTGGGTTGTTGCCCTCCTACGGCCTCCTCCACGTCTCCTGATGTACTGGCCTGTCTCCTGGTAGCGCCTCCATGCTCTGGACACTACGCTGACAGACACAGCAAACCTTCTTGCCACAGCTCGCATTGATGTGCCACCCTGGATGAGCTGCACTACCTGAGCCACTTGTGTGGGTTGTAGACTCCGTCTCATGCTACCACTAGAGTGAAAGCACCGCCAGCATTCAAAAGTGACCAAACCATCAGCCAGGAAGCATAGGAACTGAGAAGTGGTCTGTGGTCACCACCTGCAGAACCACTCCTTTATTGGGGGTGTCTTGCTAATTGCCTATAATTTCCACCTTTTGTCTATTCCATTTGCACAACAGCATGTGACATTTATTGTCAATCAGTGTTGCTTCCTAAGTGGACAGTTTGATTTCACAGAAGTGTGATTGACTTGGAGTTACATTGTGTTGTTTAAGTGTTCCCTTTATTTTTTTGAGCAGTGTAGTTATGACTGAAAATACTATTTATAATATATACTGGATGTGTTTAAGTGCTACCTATCCAGATGTAATGTATATCAAATAACTACACTGAACAAAAGTATAAAACGCAACATGTAAAGTGTTGGTCCCATGTTTTATGAGCTGAAATAAATGATCCCAGAAATGTTCCATATATAAACAAAAAGCTTATTTCTCTCAAATGTTGTCTACAAATGTGTTTACTTCCCTGTTAGTGAGCATTTCTCCTGCCAAGATAAACCTGACCGTTGTGGCATGTCAAGAAGCTGATTAAACAGCGTGATCATTACACAGGTGCACCTTGTGATGGTGACAATAAAATACCACAAAAATGCAGTTTTGTCACACAACACAATGCCACAGATGTCTCAAGTTTTGAAGGAGAAAGCAATTGGCATGCTGACTGCAGGAATGTCCACTAGAGCTGTTGCCAGATAATTCAATGTTAATTTCTCTACTACAAGTCGCCTCCAACGTCGTTTTAGAGAATTTGTCAGTACTTTCAACCCACCTCACAACCGCAGACCACGTGTATGGCGTCGTGTGGGCGAGCAGTTTGCTGATATCAACGTTGTGAACAGGGTGCTCCGTGGTGGCGGTGGGGTTACGGTACGGGCAGGTATAAACTACAGACAACGAACACAACTGCATTTTATCTATGGCAAGTTGAATGCACAGAGATACCGTGATGAGATCCTGAGGCCCATTGTCGTCCCATTCATCCACTGCAATCCCTTCATGATTCAGCATGATAATGCACGGCCCCATGTCGCAAGGATCGCTACACAATTCCTGGAAGCTGAAAATGTCCCAGTTATTCCATGGCCTGCATACTCACTAGACATAACACCCATTGAGCATGTTTGGGGTGCTCTACATCGACGTGTATGACGGCGTTATGCAGTTCACTCCAATATCCATTGAAGAGGAGTGGGACAACATTCCACAGGCCACAATCAACTCTGTGCAAAGGAAATGTGTGCGTTGCATGAGGCAAATGGTGGTTTTCTGATCCACGCCCCCAACTTTTTTTTAAGGTGACCGTGACCAACAGATGCATATTGGTATTCCCAGTCATGTAAAATCCATAGATTAGGGCCTAATGAATTTATTTCAATTGACTGATTTTCTGATATGAACTGTAACTCAGTCAAATCTTTGAAATTGTTGCATGTTGCCTTTATATTTTTGTTCAGTATATATTTAGCTATGTAACTAGTGTTTAAAAAAAGTGTGATGTATGTGAAATGTGTGTAGAATGCACAAGAAAAAATACAAATTTAAATAAAGATCTGGTTGGGTGAAGCAAGTGGCCTCCTAAGTGTTCTACACATGTCGTGTCAAGTGAAACAAGAGCAGGAGGAGAAGGCTGGAAGAGGGTGTATGGTCAAAGTCTGTATCAACATTATAGAACATCTCCGGTGTGGTGTGTTTACCCTATACAACCCTGATCATATCCATGTGTAAAAATTGGCAATCTGTGTGAGCTATTAACGCAGAAGCTTCAGTTTACAATAGGCAAATGATCATTTATGAATGTCTCTTTGTTTAAGTTCCTTGGCATACGATGCCATTGTGATTTATTGTCATTGCATGCACTGTGCTATGTGCTCATAACGGAAACTTGGACAGGTTTCAAATGAAGGAAATATATTCTCAAATGACCTAGTCTGTGTGCATTGCATTGCCACTGAGTGACCGTTTTGAGTTAAATGAGTTATGTTCATTGGCCAATTACTTTTGGATGATTATTTCCATTCTGCAAGTTGAGCTAACCCCCCCCCCCAAAAAAAAACACTGGATACAGTGGAAACGATTATCACTCAAATTACAGCTAAGCAAGCTGTCTTGAAATGATAAACATCTTGAGCATGCACCCCTGGCTAAAGGAAAGTGAGAGCAGTGGAAAGACAAAAACACAAAAAGTCCCATTGCTCATACTGCAAGAGAGAGAGAGAGAACATTCCGTGGTTTGCAGAGCCTCGTTGTTAATACACTTGCATCCAATTTACACAATTATCAATGAATGTAACAAAAAGGCTCCTCAAATTGTCCTGTGGTCAAATAAGTAGGCCTATGGTTGAATTTCCCCTCATTCCTTGTATGGCTGATTTATTTAGAATTATCTGTATTGCTGCCTGGAACCCTACCCCAGGGCACAAAGCAGCCTATTGGTAAATCCAATTACTGTGAGAATGGTTTTCAACTCTGTTCAAATAAAAGCAAGCTTGAAAAATCTGGCATGCTCATAAAGTGTGTGCACAGTTGTGTGTGTGTGCGTGTAGGGAGCATTGTCACTATGCAGTGTCTCAGGATAATGTAATTTGTACCCGGTAACGGGTCATGCTGAGTTCAACAATATAAACTTTAGTATGTGGAAGAAAAATAACATTCTACCACCGTATATTACAGTATATATGTGGGCTTGTTTCATTTCAGTGAGTAAAAGCTGGTCTATGACGATAGAGGCGAGTCAGGTACGACCTGGTTTTACATATTTAGAATAGAGGGGAAGCTGTTGCGCTAAAAAAGGTAGGGAAACTGTGTTACTTATCTTCAGGACAAACAATTTTATAATGAAGTAACCTGTTCATTTACTTATGACAGTCAGAGTGACATGCTATGTGTGTAAAATCTTACATTGAAGGTCACTATTGGTGGTTGTGAGGAGCTGTTATTGTCAGGAAATCATCAGTTCCACTTGTCTGTGTTTCACTGCACATTCAGCATCACAAAAACAGCGGTCATAGACAAGGCAAGAGACCCATTCTTCAACTCATTGGTCATCACATTACTTGAGCCAGTGGTGGTGAAGCTATTGGGGGCTGGGCTCAGTAAGACAGACTCAACGGGCATTTTTCTACAAGCGTTCAGCACAAATTCAGCAGTCGGTGTGCTCGAGCGCTCACATCAACAACACGCGACATCGCGTTCGTTACAAAGAGGAAGAGACGGAAATGTTACGCACGAAAAAACTTTTCCAGCTACAAACGATAGATTATAAGAACAGTACAAGACAGAACACCCACGTCAAACAGTTATTTTATGAAGAATTTACCAAACGGTCAACCTCATCCTGAACTTATGCAGCGAGGCTTTTCATGGTAAGTTTTTTTAAATGCTGCAATATGTAACTTTTTGAGCGACCTGACAAAATTCACATAAACGTGATATATAGATCTGTCATTCTCATTGAAAGCAAGTCTAAGAAGCGGTAGATGTGTTCTATGTGCGCTATTTCTATGCTTCATGTTTTTAAGATTCGTTTTTGCTTTCTTTCGTTTTTGTACAACAGCTCTAAACAGCTGAAAATACAATATTTTTGGTTATGGAAAATATATTTCACAGTGGTGTAGATGGTACAGTGATTCTCTGCACTATAATTGCTTGTTTGGTCACATAAACTGAAATTAGGCGAACTATTAACATTTATGCAATCAGGAAATGGTGCAACGATTTCTGAAAAGGGCATCTTTAACTTATACAACGTTGCAACCTGTGTTATTATAATATGTTGATTAAATGTACTTTTATAATAGTTTTTGTTCACAAGAGACTGAGCGTCCCATATGGGAATAGTAGAAATGTTGAAAGAAGGCAGTGTAGCCTTTTGACACAGGTGTAGGCTGTCATACTTTCTGTGACAACTGTCAATTTCTACATGACTTCTTTAAAAAAATAACTAAACTTCTCTGATAAACATATCTTTATACTGTCAGGCATGTAACATGCATGTCATGGCATGTGTAACTGACCTTTGCATTATTGACCTATCAGGATAAAGACAGAGTAAGTTGTCAATAACTGGCTCAGGACAGGAATGCATAATGGCAATGAGTCGTTTTCATTTTACCGTCCAAACGCATTGTATGCAGCCGGCAATACATTTGTGGACCGTTAGCTAAACATTCTCTATTCAGCCTGCATAGGCTTTGATTTCCTCCATAACTTTATTTAAAGGGCAAGAAAGTTGAAAAAGACTGGGAATATATGCATACTTTCCTTATGAAACACAATTTTCCACCACCATGCTAGAATGGCTAAACGCTAATCCCAAACTGTGTGTATCGCGTTCAGCCAATCAGGTTGAAACTCACAGACCGGGGGTTCCGTTTTATTTTACGCCTGCTGTGCAGCGGTAGGTTAGGGGTGTAAAAACAGACTGCTGCAACACACCATTCGGGATTAGCATTTAGCGACTCTAGTATGGTGGTGGAAAATGGTGTTTCGTAAAGAAAGTATGCATATTTTCCCTTTTTTCCCCCCCTCCTCGCCATTAAATGAAGTTAAGGAGATAATCGAAGCCTATGCAGCCTGAATGGAGAATGTTTTAGGTACGAATCGGTCCATGAGGGATACGAATGTATGGCCAGCTGCATACAGTGCGTTTTGGACGGTAAAATGAAAACGACTCAATATCGCCGCCGGCCTTTGGGCTAGGTTTACAGGAGATGTTAAATTTAGCGATTCTCCTTTATGCCCAGGAAGAAGCCACATAAATTGTTGGTTAGAGCAACAGGTGGATAGTGTTTTTTTAGGCCTGTGTTCGGCTGAGTCCATGTTCGTTTTGAGTGCTTGCTTGTGTCATTTGTTAAAAAAGCATATCCTCTTGTCTGTATGTGTGACTGCTGCCTGTCCTCGGACATGAATCCTCTGTAAACAAAGACAGAGCACTTTGCTAGCTAGGGAAATGGTGCCTTCGGAAAGTATTCACACCCCTTGACTTTTTCCACGTTTTGTTATTAACAGCCTGAATTTAGATTACATTTAGATTTTGTCACTGATCTACACACAATATCCCATAATGTCAAAGTGGAATTCTATTTTTAGTTCCTATTTTTAGTCAGTAAGTAACCCCTTTATAGCAAGCCAAAATAACTTCAGGAGTAAACATTTGCTGAACAAGTCAGATAATAAGTTGCATGGACTAACTTTGTGTGCAATAAGGGTGTTTAACATGATTTATTTAATGACTACCCCATATCTGTACACCACGCATACAATTATCTCTAAGGTCCCTCAGTTGAGCAGTGAATTTCAAGCACAGATTCAACGACAAAGACTAGGGAGGTTTTTCCAATGCCGCGTAAAGAAGGGCACCAATTGGTAGATGGAGAAAAAAAAAAGAAGTAAAATAAAAGCTGACATTGAATATTTTTGAGCATATTGAAGTTATTAGACTTTGGATGGTGTATCAATACACCCAGTCATTACAAAGATACAGGCGTCCTTCCTAACTCAGTTGACAGAGAGGAAGGAAACCGCTCAGGGATTTCACCATGAGGCCAATGGTGATTTTTAAACCAGTTACAGAGTTAAATGGCTGTGATGGCAGAACTGAGGATGGATCAACAACATTGTAGTTACTCCACAATGCTAACCTAAATGACAGAGGGTAAAGAAGGAAGGCTGTACAGAAAAAAACATATTCTAAAACATACATCCTGTTTGCAATAAGGCACTAAAGTAATACTGCAAAGAAAGGAACATTTTGTCCTCAATACAAAGCATTATGTTTGGGGAAAATCCAACACATCACTGAGAACCACTCTTAATATTTTCAGGCATGGTGGTGGCTGCATCATGTTATGAGTATGCTTGTCATCGGCAAGAACTTGGGATATTTTTAGGATGAAAAGGAATACAACTAAGCACAGGCATTGTATTAGAGGAAAACCTGGTTCAGTCTGCTTTCCAATAGACTTTCCAACAGACAATAACCTAAACCTCAAGGCCAAATATGCTCAAAAGTTACTTACAAGACAACATTGAATGTTCCTGAGTGGCCTAGTTACAGTTTTGACTAAACTTGGCTTGAAAATCTAGGGCAAGACTTGAAAATGGCTGTCTAGCAATGATCAACAACCAACCTGACAGAGCTTGAAGAATTTAAAAAAGAATAATGGGCAAATATTGCACAATACAAATGTATTGCCAGCTGCATACTATGCATTTGGATGGTAAGATGAAGGTTTGCCAAAGGTGATTCTAACATGTATTGACTCAGGGGGTTTAATACTTATCTCATCAAAATATATATTAGTGTTTTATTTTCCATTAATACAATAACAAATAATACAAATCTTCCACTTTGCATTAGAGTATTTTATGTAGATCGTTGACAACAAATGACAAATCCATTTTAATCCCACTTTGTAACACAACAAAATGTGGAAAAAGTCAAGGGGTGTGAATACTTTCTGATGGCAATGTATGTTGTTAACATTTGAATTCAAGTCAAGTGCTTACTTGTGCAAACAGAATGGGGACGCAAACAGTTGCAGAGCCACGGGTTATTTGCATAGCAGACTTCTTTAGAGACATTGTAGGCAGATACAGTGCCTCCTCCAGGTCTTTACCAGGACTGCAATCTCAGCCTTGGGAGGCTTTAGGTGTTGTCAAATTCCTACATACAACCTTTGGGACATGCAATGATTCATCTGAAATTGTTCCCTTTGCTACAGTGAGAGACACTGGCCTTGTTTAAAATATTTGACCAAGAACACATTCTCATTTACAGCAACAACCTGGGGAGTAGTTACAGGGGATGAATGAGCCAATTGGAAGCTGGGGATGATCAGGTGGTATGAGTGCCAGATTGGGAATTTAGCCAGGACACCGGGGTTAACACCCCTACAATAAGCACCATGTGATCTTTAGTGACCACAGAGATTCAGGACACCCGTTTCACTTCCCATCCAATAGACGGCACCCTACATCGGGCAATGTCCCCAGATCACTGCCCTGGGATCTTTTTTTATTTTTTAGACCGGAGGAAAGAATGCCTCCTACCGGCCCTCCAACACCACTTTCAGCAGAATCTGGTCTTCCATCCAGGGACCGACCAGGACCAACCCTGCTTAGCTTCAGAGGCAAGCCAGCAGTGGGATGCAGGGTGGTATGCTGCTGATAGTGTCCTCCCAGCACCTCCCTTCTCACTCTTGCATTTTATTGCTCAGCACAACAATTTACTGCTGTTGGTGCATTTTCATGGATGTGCAGTATCAGTATTTGTTATACATAAGGCAGCAGAGAGCAGGCTTTAGATGTGCTTCTCGGAGGCAATCATCACGCAAAAGAGGCTGCATCTCTTTAATGAAGCGAAAAATGTAATACCTAATCTGGGCTCGAGGACCAAAGGGAATTTAAGACCGGATCTGAAAGAAATACTGTCATTTTTCTTCTGTTCAATGATCAAGTTCATTTTTGTAACCTGTTATACTGCACTGTATGTAGCATTTGACTTGCTTGGAATAGGGACCAGCACTTCAAGTAGTGAAAAGGGTGAGGTAGAGGGCTTTGTCAATAATTCAAAGTAGTGTTTGTCTGTGAGCATTTCGCTGTGTCATGGAGGAATTCCCCTTGTGGGACAGAAGGTGCTTGGGGAATATGAGGAAGAGGGTTTGTGTTGTTTATTTTAACCAGGGCCGTGCCCCCTTCCCTGTTCAGTGGATGAACTGCTTGTGTAAGGGATACATTATTTTTTCCCTTGAAAGATATTGAAACTGAAGGTCAAGTCCCTCTAGATATGAATACCATTAGTATAGGGGATGTTTGTTTGTATAACAGGGAAGGTAAAGTGCCATTGTATTTCTATGTTTACTGTAGTTCATTTCAAATGGCGCATCTTGTAATGTGCTTAGACAGGTACTTTTTCCCCATGTCTTCAGGATCTGTGGGTTGTCTTATGTTTCTCTCCCGCTGCTGAATCCACCTCCTGTTTCTCATTGTAATTTCTGATGTTGCATAGTCCCCTTCCCACTCACTTCACCACAGTATGTTAAACAGTTTAAAGCAACAACGCCATGGGTGGAAAAGTCTTGTTCTTTGTATATTTGGGTTGGGAGAAGTCTATGAAATGACTCAATCGTTTACGAGTAGAGGGAGGGCTGAGCTGAGCACTGACGACTTTATCAGATTGACGAGATCAGAACTTCAGGGAGGCTCGGCCCCTAACCTGAAGGCTAATAAAAGGTTCTGCTAGTGGCTCGCTTCTGTCTCAACATACTGTTGAGATCTTCAGGTCTATTGTGTGTGTGTGTGTGTGTGTGTGTGTGTGTGTGTGTGTGTGTGTGTGTGTGTGTGTGTGTGTGTGTGTGTGTGTGTGTGTGTGTGTGTGTGTGTGTGTGTGTGTGTGTGTGTGTGTGTGTGTGTGTGTGTGTGTGTGTGTGCGAGTGTGTGCCTACCACCTATCTACTTCTATCGGTCTGTGTTTGTAAAAGATCTGTCAACAGTACCACCTACCTTTTTTAGAATGGATCCTTTCCAATGCTTGACGATAGACCACAGATCAGGGCCACTGTCTTAGCCCCAGGCTTTAGTGATGTTCTCAGCACTAAGCTCAGTGAACAGCTGGGCCACACAGGTGTCTGAACGGCATAGACGGACAGGGGACAGTCAAAGGGACAGGGGGAACCCACCAGTTCTCAGTCCCTGGGAAAGGTTGAAGGTCTTCTGAGCCAAAATGTTGGTATAAGATCCAGATAAGCTGGAGATTATTTTAATTGAAGGCTCAATACTGTACGTCATGTCTCATCTTCAGAGGCAGGAGTTTTTCCTGGGCAGGTCACGATGTGGTTAGGATAAACCTAAGGGCCTTGCAACAAAAAAATGTCTTGGTTGGATAGTGTATCCCAATGAACTAGTCCTTCGAGCCGGATCATAAATGGAGTCTCTGCTTCGTGTTTTAAGGAGCGCTCTCAACCTTTGGTTCTCAGTCATCTCCTTGAGTGTCGTAGACTGACAGCCGGAGTACAAACCCTGATATCTCCCGACCGTATTCAGTCACTACTCCACCACTGTAACTACATTAACCTCTTTATCTTGCTCCAAAGCTCTCTCTCTTTCTTTCTTTCTTTCTTTCTTTCTTTCTTTCTTTCTTTCTTTCTTTCTTTCTTTCTTTCTTTCTTTCTTTCTTTCTTTCTTTCTTTCTTTTACATATCACAATATTACTTTTTTTCCCTATGTAGCGTTAGCTAGCGCTTGTCGGTTGTACCTGTGCCAAAACTCTTGTATTTTTCATTTTATGGCATGTTTTCCATCTTATTTTTAAATAGTGAGCCAACATGTGTTCAGCACTTTTATTTCCATGACTGATCAAAGCAATTTTTTTTCATGCTCTTTCTTGTCTCTCTGAGTGTACAAAACATTAAGGACACCTGCTCTTTCCTTGACAAAGACTGACCATTTTACATTTACATTTAAGTCATTTAGCAGACGCTCTTATCCAGAGCGACTTACAAATTGGTGCATTCACCTTATGATATCCAGTGGAACAACCACTTTACAATAGTGCATCTAACTCTTTTAAGGGGGGGGGGGGTTAGAATGATTACTTTATCCTATCCTAGGTATTCCAGGTGAAAGCATTGTTCCCTTATTGATGTCACTTGTTAAATCCACTTCAATCAGTGTAGATGAAGGGGAGGAGACAGATTAAAAGAAGGATTTTTAAGCATTGAGACAATTGAGACATGGATTGTGTATGTGTGCCATTCAGAGGGTGAATGGACAAGACACAAGATTTAAGTTTGTGTCAAGAACTGCAACGCTGCTGAGTTTTTCACGCTCAACAGATTCCCGTGTGTATCAAGAATGGTCCACCACCCAAAGGACATCCAGCCAACTTGACACAGCTGTGGTAAGCATTGGAGTCAACATGGGCCAGCATCCCTGTAGAATGCTTTTGACACCTTGTAGAGTCCATGCCCCGATGAATTGAGGCTCTGAGGGCAAAAGGGGGGAGCAACTCAATATTAAGTTCTTAATGTTTTGTATACTCGGTGTACAGTGAACAATATGTATGGCGCATCAAATCTCAATAAAATCACAGTATTAAATTTCAATAGCCTACATATAGAATCGTGAGAATCACATCGGCACCTAAGTATCGTGATATCTTATCGTGAGGTCCCTAGAAATTCCCAGCCCTAATTTTTACACGGACTGTCAGTCACAAGACTCATGATCTTTGGTGATTGAATGTCAGTAAAATACAATTTTTGTGATGGTTCATTACGGTACTGTTTTGCGGATAGGGCTGTTATTACAGAAGGAACTACAGAATGACATTGACTAGGGGGCTAGGATAGAGCTGGGCGATATGGACAAAAATCCATATTGTGATGAATTGATGTGATTCTTTAAACTATCCTTTTCCATCAAATACTAGTTTGATGGTTATATCCATCAATTGTCCCATTAACAGTTACCCATATTAGCAAACTTAATTCATTTGAAAATTCACAGTTCTATAGTATAGGCTACTTATCGTATTGAACGATGTCTGCAAAATGCCTGCGATAAAGTGGTCGTGTCGATATTTTTCAGTTTATCGTCCCGGCTCTAGGCTAGGACCCAGGGCTGTTCGTTGGGGACAGTTAGACAGACTAGCACCCGGTCTTTGGGTATGGGCCTTTCTTCTTATATAATCAAAGTAATGAGGTATGCATATTTCAATCAAGGAATGTTTATAGGTTAGCCTTGTGTCTGTTCTGGTTACTGTCAATTCAGATTAATAAAAATACTCTGGACACAAATTGTAGAGGTTGAAAAATGACATGGTTAAAATGCAATAGCCTTCCTGAGTGCTTTGTGATTGGCCGCGGTAGTTTGTGTGATGATTACATTCACAGCTGGTGTGGGACGGCCCTCATGAACTATACTCGAATACTCTGGGTGCTTTTCACCTTCCTAAAGTTTCCTGCAGTGCCGTCAAGGTATTAGCCAGGCTTATGGAACTGGGACGACCCTTCCCCGAGGTTGTTTGTTTGGTTATTTTTAAATACACTTTCTCATTGCTCTTGCCTGATTAGCCTCCCACTAAGATAGAAAGGCACACGCGCAGGCACACACACACAATGAAAAGCAGACACTGGTCAGGTGTAGGTGACCCGTTGATAAGCAGAACATAATAGTAGTTGTCCTGTAGGAAGAAGCTGTTTGAGTGATTGGGTGCGATAGGCGAATTGAAGCAGGACGTGTTGTAAGTGGGAGGCAGATGGGGGGGGCCTGTTGGAGCAGAGTGGAGGACTACGTGGGGGGCAGACGTGTCGTACCGTTTCATAACGGCGTAAGCTGAGGGGAACTGGGTCTGAAGTAATTTGTCTGGAGAGGTGGTCTGCCTCTACTGCTGCCACACACACACACACACACACAGCTTCCGTAGCCCACTGTATCGGGGTGGGGTGGAGACCTACAGTGGGCTTTAGTTACTGACTACCTCCCTCTAATCTCTGTTCTTTTCATTCACCGAGGAGGGGAGTCGTACACTTGACTCCACATGACCCTTGATTCATAATGTGCAGTGGTCTCATATTCCATTAAAGGGTAACGTAGTGGACTAGTTATAGCATATGTTCATTTTAGTACATTTGAATGTCTATGGAAGTATCTATGCAGTTCCGAACACAGTCCTTGTGTCTGATATTTCCTCCGTACCCTCCAGCCACTCTACTGTACATTATAATTTGGAATGGCATTTTCCTCTTCGTCTGTGTGTTTTCAGGACAGGGGAAATTACTGAGGTTTTGGTAGCAATGAGGAGTAACCTCATAGAAATAAATATTTTGACATCATGGTGCAAAATATGTTCCTTCTTGTATAGACTTCGCCCTTTTCCCTCATGGATAAGCATACTAGTGTTCTCCTGGGCAGATGCCTGTATAAATTCTGTGCCATTCCTTCCATAAACAAATGCTATCTCTTGGACAGAATGACACATTTACACATTCTTACAGTTCAGCCTTGCTCACACAACCTTGACAGTGGCACCTAGTTTGAACTGGTGGTATTGGAGCTGGTAGAAATTGCCCCTAACTGCCGGTCCATGGTCAGATTTTAAAAAATCCTCCTAATATTTAAGGTGTAGAATTTTGGAGGTAACCTGATCCTAGATTGGTGGTTAGCAAGAACTTCTACCTCGAATGTTTACATTACAATCATGGACCAACTGTTGTTTCATCACTTCCTTATTCCACCTCTGTGACCATTTCCTTAATTCCACCTAGGGTGTGGTCCCATCACTGTTTGTCTGAAGCCTTTAGCCTGATCCCAGATCTGTTTGTGCTGTATAGCCAACCAACTCCTTGGCACGCGGCTGTGCAATAACAAACCCTTGTGGGGAGTCTGAATCGAACTTTGAATCAGACTTAATTGAAAGAAAATGTCATTTAAACACCGGAGGATGCAGAACAGTAAAATAGCCACAATTAGACATTAAAACATACAAACCTATTTCATTCCACTGGACATTCATAGCCCACTTTGTCTCTCTAGACGTTTTAAGGGTGTTTTTAAATGATGACCTTGATCTTAAAAGGGTTTGTAGCCTATGTCTTAATGTTTAGCCTAGTGTGGAACACAGAACACGGGGTATCAGACTCTGAAAGCTCAGTCCTGTTTTTGGTCAAATTTGGATGATAGATTGCTGGTTGTCCTGCCTGCGGATTGTAGGGCTTAATCTGTCCTTACTTTTTTTCTCTCTCTCTCTCGCCGTTCTTCACAATCCCAAACTGTCAATCAACGAAGTCTGTTTTTGAAGGGCACTTTACCTTGTCACGCATATCCTCACTCAAAAGTATGTTCATCCAATCTTTTATTAACTGAGCAGCGTAAACCCTTGACCTAGAATGAATGATGGCATATTTAGATGTGTCCTTTCCCTGCCCTCCTGCCATCCAAATACACCCTGAGCCCCAGCACTGAACAGCAGGCTTTTGGGCAGGGTGCTCTTGGCCAGGCTTTTATCATGGAAGTGTGCGGTAGCTTCAATCAGGGTTAAACTCCCCCCTAATGACCAGTATCCAACAGCTCGCCATGGGGGTCTGACCTGACCTGGGCCTGGCAGGATGGAACACTATGGCTGCGTCCCACATCCTGGCATTTTAGTCATTCTCAAATCGGATAGGTCTAGATTTCGCATGAAAACGTTCTACTCTCACATAGAGAAAAATCATATTAAATAGGTTGTAGTAATGTGTGAGAATCGGAACATTATGGACCTGATGTTTGTGGCCAGAACACCTGAACCCCCTCCCTGATAAGAACTAGAAATGGTAAAGTTGTACACTTCTCTTTTTTTCTTTCGCTGTACATCACATCCTCAATATCTTATCAGTTACTGGTTGTAAATATAATCAGGTGACATGTACATTTTATGGCTCAGCCAAGGTTTTGTCCTACTCCCTGTTCTCTCTCCTCTGGGATTTCCTTCCCTAGTTGGGTGACTCAAATCGTCTTTTCATTTCTGTCTGAAACTGAAGCTGCAAGTTATGTTTTATGCATGCTTTGTACCGAGGCAGCCGACAGGGGGTGGAAAAAGAGCGATGGTGAGAGAGAATGAGATGAAGAGAGAAAGGGGAAAAAGAGAACAGAGATTATTTGTGGAAACAGATTCACACTGAAGGCACAATTGAGTGTCGTATGCACAGCCAATGACTTTGCAAAGCAGAGAATTAACCTAATACTTCCCTTTTTAGGGTAGGTTTATAAGTCCTTGCAAACACCCTTAGTATGTGACTAAATCAATCAATATACAGGTTAGATATCCAAGCCTATCCTCGGATATGAACCTGTAAACCTCTCCCCTCAATAAGAGACCATAACAGATAAGAGATATAGAGATCTCCAGCTATTTGATATCACTTCCCTATCCTACACTACTGTCAGATCTGGGATTCGAACTGGTTCACGAGCCCGCCTCTTCAACCCCAAGGTAGCCTGCTATAAAGGCCTGTCGATAGTAATGGGTCAGAGGTTGGAGTTATCGATTGCTGTCTATGAAGGCTCTTGTTCGGCAGATGAATAATGAAATGGTAATCTGAGAATGATCTCGCTTTCTCTCTCTGCATGGCGTTTAATCCCACTCTCGTTGGCAGCTGGTGGGGCAATCACGTGGATTACTGCTGCCAATCGATCCAGAGTAGGAGGTAAGAGAGGGCTGTCACAGCCAAGCACCTAGTGGGCTGTGTGTGGGACAACAATCAACCTCCAGGAGTTACTATGATGTGGTCATATCCTCTGATATGTCTTGGAAGCACCTCTCTCGCAAACACTGCATACCAAGGGTGGTATCCAACACGGGCATTATATTGCCACAGTGATGTTTATGAAGCCAGTTTAAAGCCTGGATTGGATTGAGCTGCATTATGTGTGGGAAGCCACAGTCCTCTTAGCACTTCCATCTGTTACCAACATATTTACTCTGCCTGGCTGAAGGAAAACATTTAAATAGGCCTCAAAGCATATTCCAATATTCCTCTGCTTGTAATTGAAGAATCGAGAGCTTAGCGAACATCTCTGATCCTGCATATATCTAGGATATATATTAAAGGCCCATTGCAGTCAAAATTCCGTTTTTCATGTGTTTTATAACATATTGTACAACAGATGAAACTAGCTAACACTGTAAAAGTGTGAATACATTTGATCAGTGTTATTTCCTGATAGGTGCTGGTTGAAAATACAATTTACACAGTACCTTCTAATCAGCAGGTTCTGCATGGGTGGAGTTTTGTCTTTGCCTGGTGACATCACCAGGCGGTATTTATTAAGCAATAAGGCACAAGGGGGTGTGATATATGTCCTGGATACAGCCCTTAGCCGTGGTATATTGGCCATATACCACAAACCCCAGAGGTGCCTTATTGCTATTATAAACTGTAACTATAAAATTACCAACATAATTAGAGCAGTAACAAGAAATGTTTTGTCTTAGCTGTGGTATATGGTCTGATATACCACGGCTGTCCGCCAATCAGCATTCAGGGCTTGAACCACCCAGGTTATAAAAGTTCATATAGACCAATAACAAAGCGAGTTCCAAACATCTCTACCAATGACAGATTTTCTTTCATATGACATATCCCTCCCCACCCATACCATTCCCAGATAGTACTAGCACAATTCTAGCTTGAGAAATAGTTTTTGGCTAAAAAGCTATTTTTCTTTTTACCATTTTAATGGAAAACTACTACAGTAAGGTAGTAGTTACCCAAAAATGTTACCCAAAAATGGTTTGATATTGAGATCAAAATGGCTGCAGTGCATTGGGCCTTTAACCAGTTACCTACTTATGTTATTTAAACTTCAGATTCACCACAATTTTTCAACGTTCCCCTGAAATTAAGTACAAAGATCATTTGAGGAACTACCATTGTTATCGAGCCGTTTTAGGCACTAACTGACCCCATGGGATTAACGTGTGTTTGTGTGAATATGAGCCAGTTGGGCAGTGGAAATTTGACACCAGAGTGCACTGGACAGAGGTGGGTAGTAGCGTGAGTACATTTTTGGAGGAACTGATACTTTTCTAGTTGCTCTCTGTGGGCTGTACTTGTACTCAAGTATTTTGACTCCCGTTACATTTTGCCAAATCACTTCAGTTACATGGATTTACATTATTATTTCGTCGCTGTCAGATGAAAACCTTGTCACTCTAAATGTTGTGATTTCTTTTTTTACATGAATCAATACTATAGGTTCCACTTTACGTCTGTAAGAACGTTTCACAACCTCTTGACCGGTTACACCCTGATCTGTTTCACCTGTCTTTCTGCAATGTCTCCGGCCCGCTCCAGGTGTTGCCCATCTTTCCCATTATCCCCAGTGTATTATACCTGTGATCTCTGTTTGTCTGTTGCCAGTTCGTTTTGTTCGTCAAGCCTACCAGCGTTTTTCCCCTAGCGACTGTTTCTATTTCCTGTTTTCACGGTTTTAACCATTCTGCCTGCCCTGACCCTGCCTGCCGTTTTGTACCTAGTCACACCACACTGGATTATTGACCTCTGCCTGCCCTGACCCTTAGACTGCCTGCCGTTTTGTACCTAGTCACACCACACTGGATTATTGACCTTTGCCAGCCCTTGACCTGTCGTTTTGCCTGCCCCCTGTTCTAGTAATAAACTTGTGTTGCTTCGACACTGTCTGCATCTGGGTCTTTCCTAAAAGGTGATAGTACGAACTGGCCCTGACTGACCCAACAGACTCAGACCAGCTCCACAATGTTGTCTCCCTGCAAGGAGCCACAATTGGAAGACACAAGGAGTTAATTCAATGTCTTATAGAGGGACTCCATACCCTGGCAGAATGCCATGACCAGGCATTCGATACTTTGCTGGAGTAATTCTGCGGATTCCCCACTGGGCAGCAGATCACACCCGTAATCTCCCAGCCTACCCCAGAGTGCTACACTGGAGATTCCGGAACCTGCCAGGCTTTTCTCTCCCAGTGCTCCCTCATTTTCGAGCTGCAGCCTTCTTCGTTCCCCTCGGACCCCTCGAGGATAGCGTACATCATAACGCTGATGTCCGGGAGGGCACTTGCCTGGGCCACGGCGGTGTGGGCGCAACAGTCCGCCGTCTGCCTCAGTCTGGAGGAGTTTGTGGAATAAGTTTGATTCTCCGTTGTCTGAGAGAGAGGCTGCTCCAGCTACGTCAAGACTCCCGTAATGTGGCAGACTACGCAGTGGATTTTCGCACGTTGGCGGATGAGAGTGCCTGGAACCCGGAAGCATTGTTCAACATGTTCCTGCAGGGAGTATCGGAGGACGTGAAGGACAAGCTTGCAGCCTGGGAACTACCGACGGGTCTTGACTCGCTCTTTGCCTTGACCATTCGGATCGAAGGGTGACTACGAGAGTGAAGGAAGGAGAGGTTAAATTTCACTCGCCTGCCCAAGGCTTTCACCTCGCCTCCGAGACATCCCTGAAGTCCCAGATGGCTCCGTTGCCAAGAGAACCCGAGGCTACCCAAGTTCTCCTGAGAGTCTTCAAAGTCTGCCAATTCATCTCTTCCTGAGCCGATGCAACTAGGCAGAGCTAGGCTGTCCCCAGCCGAATGGCTATACAGGCTTCACATGAAGAGTTGCCTGTATTGCGGGACTGCTGGTCATTTTGTGGCCACCTGTCCACTAAAAGACCAAGCTCACCGGTAGGAGCGAGTACTCTGGTGGGCCATACAGAGAACTTTTCCTCTCCCCTTACTCACACCCCTTTTCATGCCATCTTGCTGTGGGGGAACAAATCGAAATCTCTCTGGGTACTCATCGATTCTGGGGCCGATGAGAGCTTTATGGAAGCTACTCTGGCGTCCGAGCTGGGCATTCCTACTCAGCCCTTCTCCATTCCCATGGACGTTAGAGCGCTGGACGGGCGCTCTGTAGACTGCGTCACCCACAATACCACCCCCATCAACCTACGTGCGTCAGGGAACCACAGCGAGACAATCCAATTCCTTAAGTTTCCTAAGGTTTCCGTGGTATTGGGATTCTCTTGGCTCCAGCGACACAATCCCCTTATTGACTGGTCTGTTGGTGCCATCATGGGCTGGATCCCATTCTGCCATGCTCATTGCCTGAAGTCAGCGCAGCCTGCCCCAGGACGTCTTCCTGGGGGCTCCTAAGTTGCCCCGGACCTCTCCGCCATTCCCGCGGAGTACCAGGACCTCCGGGACGTGTTCAGGAAGGCCTGGGCCACTTCGCTTCCGCTGCACCGACCCTATGACTGCAGCATCAATCTTCTCCCAGGCACCACTTCGCCCCGGGGACGACTGTACTCTGTCGGGTCCAGAGACCAAGGCTATGGACACCTACATTGAGGACTCCCTAGCTGCAGGGTTCATCCATCCTTCTGCCTCCCCCACCGGCGCAGAGTTCTTCTTTGTGGAGAAGGACAAAACCCTGTGCCCGTGCATCGACTACCAGGGCCTCAGCGACATCACGGTGAAGAACCGCTACCACTCATCTCCTCGGCCTTCGTGCCACTCCAGGGAGCCACCGTGTTCTCCAAGCTGGACCTATGGAACTCCTACCACCTGGTGCAGATATGGGAAGGGGGCGAGTGGAAGACTGCCTTCAACACAGCCAGCGGTCACTACGAGTATCTGCTCATGCCATTTCGCCTTACCAACGTCCCTGCTGTGTTCCAGGCTCTGGTGAATGATGTTCTCCACGACATGTTGAACCGATTCATCTACCTCTGACATCCTCATTTTCTCCCCCTCCGCCCAAGAACACGTGCTCTACGTCCGACAGGTTCTCCAACATCTCCTAGAGAACCAGCTTTTTGTGAATGCAGAGAAGTGCTAATTCCATCGCTCCACCATCCCCTTCCTGGGTTACATCATCGCTGCAGGGATTGTACAGATGGATTCCCGGAAGTTGAGAGCTGTGGTGGATTGGCCCCAGCCTACGTCCAGAATACAACTGTTTCCTGGGATTCGCCAACTTATATCACCGCTTTATCTGGGGTTACAGCACCCTGGCTTCCCCCTGTCTGCACTCACCTCTCCCAAGGTTCCGTTCATATGGTCCCCAGCCGCTGACCGGGCGTTCCGGGAGCTCAAACACCCTTTCACCAAACTCCCATCTTGGTTCATCCTGACTCGTCCTGCCAATTCGTGGTGGAGGCCGATGCTTCAGATGTCGGAGTGGGGGCTGTTCTGTCCCAGCGTTCTGCCCAGAACCTCAAGTTATATCCCTGCGCTGCCTTCTCCCTTCGCCTCAACGCCACGGAGAGAAACTATGATGTGGGGAATTGTGATCTTCTCACGGTGAAGATGGCATTGGAGGGATGGATGCACTGCCTGGAGGGGGGCGGAGCATCTGTTCATTGTGTGGACCGACCACAAGAACCTGGAATATCTTGGGGGGGCAGATAACCAGATGTTTGTTCTGACATGGTCCGCTCCTCGGTCCTGGAGTGGGCCCACTCCTCCAGGCTTGCCTGCCACCCGGGCTCCCGTTGGACTCTGGCCTTTGTGCGACAACGCTTTTGGTGGCCTACCATGGTTACTGACGTCTCCGCATTCGTCGTCGCATACACAATCTGTGTGCAGAACAAGACTCCTCTGCAAGCTCCGGCTGGTCTCCTTCAACCTCTGCCTCTCCCTCACCGTCCCTGGTCTCACATATCCCTGGACTAATGGCAACACCGCCATCCTGACAGTAGTGGACCGATTTTCCAAAGCCACCCACTTCATTCCTCTCCCCAAGCTACCCTCTGCCAAAGAGACGGCCCAGCTCATGGTGCAGCACATCTTCCGGATCCATGGACTCCCAGTGGACATGGTCTCCAACCGGGGTCCTCAGTTCTCGTCCTGGTTCCGGAAGGCGTTCTGCACACTCATTGGGACGTCGGCCAGCTTGTCCTCTGGGTTTAGGGAAGACCCAGATGCAGACAGTGTCGAAGTAACAAAAGTTTATTAATAGAACAGGGGGCAGGCAAAACGGCTCTTCAAACCCTGTATTTCCACCACAGCTCATGAAGTGAAGCACTCGTCTTCACTGCTAAGGAGATATTTGTTTGTGGGTTCTTAGCGCGATCAGAAGTAAATTGCACTTTAATTACCTTCTGCTTTTGTAATATTATATATTTCTGGAGTAAGATAAATATTTCTTGGATAAAATTCTGCGGTTGAAATTGTGTTTTGCGGGTGAGTGCAAATGAAATGGCTAGGTAGCTAATTAGCTAGCTAGTTTGCTTCGGTTAACCCAGAATCTGACAATGGTTTATCTCCTGTTTTTAACTCCCACAATGATCTCTGCTTGTTGGCTAAGTTAACTAGCCACCTTGTCATTGGCAGAAAGAGTGAACAGATTATTCAGATGTGTATGGCAATACAGTGCATTCGGAAAGTATTCAGACCCCTTTTCTTTTGTTACGTTACAGCCTTGTTCTAAAATAGATCAAATTAATTGTTTTCCTCATCAATCTACACACAATACCCCATAATGACAAATTGAAAACAGGCTTTTAGACATTTTTGCAAATGTATTAAAAATGTAAAACAGAAATGCCTTATTTATATAAGTATTCAGACCCTTTGGTTGAGCTCAGGCGCATCTTGTTTCCATTTACAATTTGATTGGAGTCCACCGGTGGTAAATTCCATTGATTGGACATAATTTGGAAAGGCACACACCTGTCTATAGAAGGTCCGACAATTGACAGAGCATGTCAGAGCAAAAACCAAGTCATGAGGTCGAAGGAATTGTCCGTAGAGCTCCAAGACAGGATTGTGTCGAGATACAGATCTGGGGAAGGGTACCAAAAATGTTCTGCAGCATTGAAGGTCCCCAAGAACACAGTGGCCTCCATCATTCTTAAATGGAAAAAGTTTGGAACCACCAAGACTCTTTCTAGAGCTGACCACCCAGCCAAACTGAGCAATCGGGAACCCGAAGGTCACTCTGACATAGCTCCTCTGTGGAGATAGGATAACCTTCCGGAAGGACAACCATCTCTGCAGCACTCCACCAATCAGGCCTTTATGGTAGAGTGGCCAGACGGAAACCACTCCTCAGTAAAAAGCACATGACAGCCCGCTAGTAATTTGCCAAAAGGCACCTAAAGGACTCTCAGACCATGAGAAACAAGATTCTCTGATGTGATGAAACCAAGATTTGGCCTGAATGCCAAGCGTCATGTCGGGAGGAAACCTGGCACCATCCATACGGTGAAGCATGGTGGTGGCAGCATCATACTGTGGGAATATTTTTCAAGGGCAGGGACTGGGAGACTAGTCAGGATCGAGGGAAAGATGAACAGAGCAAAGTACAGAGATCCTTGATGAAAATCTGCTCCAGAGCGCTCAGGACCTCAGACTGGGGCGAAGGTTCACCTTCCAACAGGGCAAAGAGCAAAGACAACGCAGGAGTGGCTTTGGGACAAATCTCTGAATGTCCTTGAGTGGCCCAGCCAGAGCCCGGACTTGAACCCAATCGAACATCTCTGGAGAGACCTGAAAATAGCTGTGCAGCGACGCTCCCCATCCAACCTGACAGAGCTTGAGAGGATCTGCAGAGAAGAATGGGAGAAACTCCACAAATACAGGTGTGCCAAGCATGTAGCGTCATACCAAAGAAGAATCGAGGCTGTAATCGCTGCCAAAGGTGCTTCAACAAAGTACTGAGTAAAGGGTAGGAATACTTATGTTAATGTACTATTGAAAAAAAAATCTTCGTCATTATGGGGTGTTGTGTTTTAATAACGTAACAAAATGTGGAAAAAGTCAAGAGGTCTGAATACATTCCGAATGCACTGTAAATAGCTAGTTAGTGATAACATTAGATGGCCACTAGATAAGCTGGCTAAGCTAGTGCCAACCATGTAGCTAGCTAACTAATGTCAGCTAGATCAACCAGTCAGACCAGCATAGAAGCTCACGATTACCCACATCATAGTTTCTCTCCGTGGCGTGTTCGGTATTCATTGTTCTCTGTCACTGTGTGTTTAGTGTATGTCTAAATGTCATTCTGTTCTAATGACAAGGCCTATAGGCACATCTGTCATGCAGTGAAACATCTCAGTAAGCTACTATAGTTTTTTTTGTTGGTGTGTTTTTCATTTTATTTACAACGTCTAGCAACACAACTGAGGGGAAGGAGAATGGGCTAGCCAAGAAAATAAAATAACTTTCAAATTGGAAGAGAAGGAGGATGAAGGGTAAATCCTAGCTTGGTAGGAAAAATATGATTGAGTTGACTATTGCAATTGAAATCTGCACTTTGATTATTTATTACTTACATGATTCTTACCTGAATACCTACCTTGATATTTAATTCCATGCTGAAATCTGTCTGATTTGCATACTAGTAACATGATTCATAGTGAAATTTCGATATTAATTGTTTGACATCACACTTGGTGTAAATCTTTCTAGTACGCATTCACCATCACATTGTACCTGAAATTATATTGTAAAATACATTTTTATTAATGCTATTGAAATTGAGAAATTATGCCAATGTCTCGGACCGTTTTACTAGGCATGGGCGGTATCCAGAATGCCATACAATACCTTCATAGCAACTTTGTGCCATATCGAGATTTCCGGTAATACCGGCACTGGTATTTTCAAACTACACAGCCTCTGTAATCCGAAGGTTAGCAATGCTAACAAGTACATGTAAAATCTCGTCGAGAATGCTAACGAGCGCATTGCGAATATTTTATACAGTCTCTGACCTAAACTATTTTCAGGACAGACATCCCAGCTCATAAAGTAACCAATTTTTTTTGCTGCAAGCACAAAACAAACATTAGACAGCAAGGCTCTTGATCCAGGATTCTCTTCTGTTACCAAACAAAGCTTCATTTTAGATAAGTAGCTACTAAATTAGAAAACAAAATGCACAACTGCAGAGCATTTAACACATTTTAGACAGTCAACTTAATAGTTATAAGATATCTAGCTGGAAAACATTTAGTCGTGAATTCCGTACTGTAACTAGATCACCTGGCTGCAAAGCAGTGAGTGACTCACAAGGCTCTGGTGCGCTTGTAAACAAACACCACATGACTGGGGACTACCGGTAAAAGCTTCAAAATGAAAAATTGTGACGGGTGAAATGAAGAACGCAATCTTCTTTATCTCCTAACGCATTGCACATATTGACTGCAGGTATTTAGTATGAAACATGTATGCACTCACTACTGTAAGTCACTCTGGATAAAAATGAAACGTTTTTTTTTATACAAAAGTAGCTACAAATATTCAAGTTTAGAAATTGTTTTTGACAGTACTGGAAAACTATCCAGTGACTATTTCCAAATACCCCGGTATACTACCCAAGCCTACCGTTTACCTTTTTTTTATGAAAGTGCGCACATTGATAGATATTAAGTCAACTTTGAATAAAACTGTACAGCCTACCTGTACTGGGGGAAATCTGCAAGTTGTTATTTTTGTTTGCTGTCACAATTTACCATAAGGTGTCAATTTTTTTTTACTAAACTACATTTGTAACAAGTACTTAAGTAGTTTTCTGACCGGATACTTTTTTACTCTTAAGTAGTTTCTTAAGAGGGCTACATTTACTTTTACTTGAGTAAATTACAATCTAAGTAACAGTACTTTTACTTAAGTACAGATCTTCCACAGATCTTCTACCCACTTCTGGCACTGGAGGCAATGAGTTACAGTGGTTCAGTCCTACAAATGTGTGTGTGACTCAATTAGCATATGTACATTGAAAAATAAAGGAGGGAGTGACTCGGTGTGGAGAATGGGGTCAGGGGAATTGATCCTGGCCTGGGTCACGTTGAGGAGAGTGCAAGGTATTGAACGTCACAGATAGAAATGCCATGAATGGTGCTGACATGCCAAAGAGGCATGTCGATATCTGAACATTCCTCAAAATTATGCCCAGCCCTGGTTAGCACAGACAGTCAGCCAGAGTGTTGTGGTTGCCATGGCTACTTTCATATATGAATGCTCTCTCCAGCATAAGTTTGCACTGCAAGTTTGTCCTGTGTTGCCCCTTAATACATCCTTCCGTCCTCCATTTCTTTATCAAAGTATTAGAACAGCGACCCAGTCCAAGAGCCTGCTAGGATGAATTCCTTTGATCTGCTGGTAGTCTGATCCGCTTCACAACCAGGCTGCCATGGCTACCAGAGGGCTTTATTTCCCCTTGGAAGCTCTGTATGCCGGACTTGAGTCTTGAGTTTCACCCATACTCTGGCTCTCAGAGGAAGACAAAAGAGGGGACAGAGGTGTTTTGGAGAGGACTAATGAACATAGTGGAGCGGTGAAGTATTCACTCAGCGTTGTCGTAAATGAGGGAAATTCACAGTTCGTCAAGTGTTCTCTTATGTTTGCATGGAATTCCCCTCTGCGTTCCACCTTAAAGTATTGACATGACGACTCAGATTTTCCTTGGAAAGGTTACTTCCTCTTTACAATACCAGGGTAGTATTTCTACACGCTCATTACTACACTCATGACCCTTCAGGTTTTCCAGCTCAGTGTTGGTACTGTAGTAGTTGTAGCTAAGGTCCTGTGTTCGTGGGTTGTGCTTAGGGCTGTTACTGTGACCATATTTCCGCCACACCGGTGGTCACGAGTCATGATGGCAGTCAAATTCCACCTGACCATTTAGTTACAGTAATTAGGCTTCTCCAAGGTCTGATGCTGCGGATGGTCATTAGTAGCCAACAAACTTGCTAACTGACTGGAACTCAGCACTGTCCCGCCAATCGCTCTGACATCAATGCAAATGTTATCAAAAATCGAATCAAACTCTTCATACGAGCATCATGTTGCAGAACATTTCTATAGGCTATGCAATTGCATGAGAAAACAGGGATGGCCTATTAAAAATAGGAAGATCCCATCAGCTTTCTATAGGCTAGGTCTACAATATTTATTTCTCAACTTTCCTAATATTAAGCACATTGCTTCTCTTTATAACAGGTTGGTATGAAAATGAACCACAGGGATAGCGTCCTCCATTCACTATTTAAGTGCATAGATGACAATTTTTTTTCCCACCGCCCCTGTTTCGAGACATTCGCATGATAATGGTCCATTCTAAATCAAAACAAATTTCACACATATATTATTTAGTATATGCAAAGACAAGATTAAATCAAGAATAGTCTGATGGGTGACAATATTAGCCTCTCACTTGTGAATTGTGTATTTTCCACTAGGAAATTTGAGGCATTATCAAGTGCTTGTCAAATTGTGAATGAGTGACTGATGAAGTGTGTACAGCCTGCGCAAAAAAACAAAGCAGAGCTCATGCCTTTTCATGCAACTTTTTTTCAAATCATCATTAGAGTCTCATCATGCAGACTTAGAATGTATTAAAAATCAAAACATATAGCCCAACATTTGTATCACAACTAAAGTTCCACCTGTTTCTTTGTTAACTGCTCAACACAGAAGAGCTGCATGTGCGCACTCCCTCAAATCCTTCAAATCCATTTGATTTTATTCCGATATGTTCAATTGTATTCTTCATACTATATAATAATATAAAATAATGCCAAAGAATTCTAAGCAAATCTTTCCTGCTAAATTAACTAGTGTAGCCCACAGCCATATGGCATAGCCAGATCATGGCCTAACATCAAGACAACTCAGAGTATGCTATTCTGTTCTTCTGAAACAGACTACATTTTCCTCATATTATTTTTCTTTAGACTTGTCTAAAATAAATCATGTATTTATTGTGATGGATTTATTAGACTTTAAAAAAAAATGTAGATGTTCACAAAGGTCTGCATCAGTGGCTTGTAGGTAATGCTTGGAAGCCAGGAGATGCTAAATGTGTTTGTTTGTTAGTTAACGGTCAATTACCGTGAGACCGGCAGTTACTTGCTTGGCAGTTATTTGCTTGACAATCACCGGTTTACAAAATTTCATGACTACCACAGTCCTAGTTCTGCTAATTTCATTTTTCTTTCCGTTTTGTTTCTGTAGTCCATGAGCAGAGAGGGAGTAGAGCCCCAGCAGTGGCAGTGAGTCCATGGGATGCACGGCCGACCTGTTCCACCTACTTCTCTCAGGCCTCCGGAAGCTGAATCCAGGGTGCCATTGAGAGGTGAGCGAGCTGGAGAACCCAATGTGCTTCTGATTTTCTATGTGCTTCGCTCAGTTGGTTCTCCTAGAAAGAGATGGCTTTCTGTCTTTCACATACCTTTTTATTTTGTCCTTTTACCTTGAAGTTACACTCTGTGGAAACATTCTCCATATTACTACCGAGATTTATTCTCTGTCACAATGTTACTTTAGAGCTCACAGCTGCTTTGTCTTCATGCTCTGTTTCTAAGGGCGCTCTCAGATAGAAGTCTTCTAGAAGTCACTGCAGCGTTTGGGCTATTGCGGCTCTACGTGAACCACGCTAAGACATTCTAAGGGTGTTGTGTTCTTATGATACTAATTGTTGCGGAATGCATTATGCCTGGTGGGCTTTCAGTAAAGTGTTACCAAGTCCGTGTGTAGTCAAGCAGTTTCGTCCTATACGTGTGGTTGTTGTTGGTGTCCTAATCCCAGCCGTGCGTGTGAAGTAACCATTTAAATCACTTAACCACACTAGCCTACTTCTCTAGCTACCCCGCCGTAGTCTACACTGTCAGAGCATAAAACAGATTAAAACAAAACGTTTTCATTAATTGAGGTCAGATGGAGGATTCGCAGGTCACGGCTGAGGCTGAATGATGTCCCCACTTAACCTAACTGCTGTACCTCTTAAAATGGAGGCGTAACCCCTAATCTCGTTGGCACACCATACTGTAATCCAGAGTGCGAGTAAGTAAGGTGTCTTCCAAGTGAATACTCTACAGATTAGTGTTGCACTGTATACCGAAACGTCTGTACTGTTTCGAAACTAGTACAAGAAACTGTTCGGTACTAGAATTTCTGTTACTTTCGGGTACTTCTGTCAAATGTGTCTCGCGTCATATATGGATTGAGAGGGATCGAGTCTTGTCGAGTAATTTGTCTTTATCTTCTTAAGGGAGCAGTAGTAAGCTAGCCAGGCTGCTTGCGCATGCAGTTGACACAGCTCAAGCCATTTTTGACAAGCAAGCGAGAGGAGAGCGAAAACACACTGCGTGTTTCCAGCGAAAACATAATATACCACGTCCGTAGCTGGTTGACAAAACTGCTGCCAGAAGCAAACTATGGTAATATTTTGCTTACCGTAACAACTATGCTAAATGTGTTATAAAGCAGTGCAGTGCAAGGGAGGTTTAGTTGCAAAACATTTTTTATTTGTTTTTTACACGTGACTTTTTGCATTGTAACATTATTCTACTACCAACTAAATTCAAATTCCTTTTTGGTGACAATGACATGAACATTCAGCATGACATTCATGTGAGTATTATAGTATGATTACAACCCAAAAGTAATTCATCTGTGACAGCAATATATTTAAACTACTTCAAGTTTGTCTGGGCTTGCTAGCAGTCACCACTAGCCAGCCAGCAGCCCTGGGTCATGGCTAGAAGGGATCCAGCTTTTGTCAAATTAACGTCAAAAGTAGAATTTCTTTGTATTTTAGGTACAATTCCTAACCTTAACCTAATTTTCCTAACCTGCTGCGTTCGTTCTCCTAACCTGCTACGAATAGTCAAATCTGACGTTAACTTGACAAAAGCTGCCATGGCCGCAGCCCTGGGTGGAGCATTGCACCCTGGGAGTTGAAATGTAGTCTGGGAAAAGTAGTATGCTGTGTCAAATTTATTGGATTTCTATGTTGTGTAGACTATTGCAATATAGAAGCTTAGAAAATTAACTTTAAAGTGGTTTTCTTTGTTATTTTGGAACTAAATGATTAATTTAATATATTACATTATTTAGCTGTAATGAATCATAACCCAAGAACGCCAAGGTAACCTGTCTAAATGACTACCACCCCGTAGCACTCACGTCTGTAGCCATGAAGTGCTTTGAAAGGCTGGTCATGGCTCACATCAACACCATCATCCCAGAAACGCTAGACCCACTACAATTCGCATACCGCCCCAATAGATCCACAGATGACTCAAACTCCATTGCAATTCACACTGCCCTTTCCCACCTGGACAAAAGGAACAGCTACGTGAGAATGCTGTTCGTTGACTACAGCTCAGCTTTCAACACCATATTGCCCTCAAAGATTATCACTAAGCTAAGGACACTGGGACTAAACACCTCCCTCTGTAACTGGATCCTGGACTTCCTGATGGGCTGCCCCCAGGTGGTTAAGGGTAGGCAATAACATCTGCCATGTTGATCCTCATCACAGGGGCCCCTCAGGGGTGCATGCTTAGTCCCCTTCTGTACTCCTTTAACCACAACTGCGTGGCCATGCACGACTCAAACACCATCAAGTTTGCCGACGACACAACGGTGGTAGGCCTGATCAGCGACAGTGATGAGACCGCCTACAGAGAGGAGGTCAGAGACCTGGCAGTGTGGTGCCAGGGCAACAACCTCTCCCTCAACTTGAGCAAGACAAAAGAGCTGATCGTGGACTACAGGAAAAGGGGGGCCGAACACGCCCCCATTCACATCGACAGGGCTGTAGTGGAGCGGGTCGAGAGCTTCCAGAGAGTAGTGCGTACGGCACAGTACATCACTGGGGCCAAGCTTCTTGCTATCCAGGACCTCTATACCAGGCGGTGTCAGAGGAAAGCGTCGAGGAAGGCCCCGCCCTAGTCATAGACTGCTCTCTCTGCTACCGCACAGCAAGCGGTACCGGAGCGCTAAGTCTAGGTCCAAAATGCTCCTTAACAGCTTCTACCCGCAGCCATTAGACTGCTAAACAGTTAATCAAATGGCTACCCGGACAATTTATATTGACCCTCTTTTTTTAAGCTGCTGTTACTTACTGTTTTATCTATGCATTGTCACTTTACCCCTACATACATGTACATATTGCCTCAATTACCGCGACTAACATGTACCACCGCTCATTGACCTGGTACCAGTACCCCCTGTATATATTGTTATTGTGTTTCCTTTTTTTTGCAAATATTTTCTTACTTTAAAAAAAAAATCAGCATTATTGGCTAGGTCTACACTTGTTGTTTTCTGCGCATGTGACAAATAAAATTTGATTTGATTTTGATTTAGGTCTAATGAATGTCATATGACCCAATATTATGGTTATAGATTGAATTAACCCTGATATGTATCAAATTACATTTGAAAACAATTTAGATTTAATTGTACAATGATTTTGTACGCTCCAAGTCTCATGGTTTTGCATTTAAAAAATGTTTCTGTTATTTAATATGGTGTTTTAATTTTTGAAAGAAATAGAAAATATTTTAGTAGTTATCAAAATGCTTACTTGTAGGTTCCTTCTCGACAGTACAATAAGAAATAATACAAGATAAGAATATGAACATAAAGTAAATGGCTCCATAGAATAAACATTTTAGCGTAAGTATAATACAGAAAGGCACAATTTATAGTACAATATTTACACATATCAGAGAAAGGGGAGGATTGTTTAAATTCTACATTATTAGTAATAGTAAATAACAGTCTGGTAGGAGCAATTGTGGTGTGTGGATGTGTGCTAAGGTCCAGAGAGTCATTGCAGGTGGTCTGTCCAGTTCAAGTTTTCAGCAGTCTGATAGCTTGTAGATAGAAACTGTCTCTGAGCCTGTTGGTATCAGACCTAATGCTCACATGCAATTACCCAACGGTAAGTGAGAGAACAGCTCGTGGCTGGGTTGTGTGGGGTCCTTGATGATGCTGCGGGACTTCCTCAGGCACTGTTTCAAGTAGATGTCCTGGAGAGTGGGAACACGGCCCCAGTGATGTACTGGGCCGGATGTAGCAATTCCCGAACATAGCAATTCTCATACCAGGCTCGGATGCAACCGGTTCAGGATGCTCTCAATGGTGCAGCGGTAGTATTTGGAGAGGACCCGGGGTGGAATGGCGAATTTTTTTATCCGCCTTAGGAAGTAGAGACGCATTTGCGCCCTATTGACAAAAGTGGTGGTGTTTTTAGTCCATGACAAGTCCTCGGTGATGTGGATGCAGAGGAACTTAAAACTGCGGACTCTCTACTGCAGTCCCGTTGATGTGGATCGGGGCCTGGCTTGATGTGGATTCTGCTTCCTGAAGTCAAATCAACTCCTTTTGTTTTGCTGACGTTGAGGGAGAGGTTGTCCTGGCAACATTGCCAGTTCACTTAACTCCTTCCTCACTATAGGCTGACTTGTCGATGTTGGTTATCAGGCCTACAACCGTGGTGTCGTCAGCAAACTTGATGGAGTTGGTGTTGTGCGAAGCCATGCAGTTGTGGGTGAACAGGGAGTACAGCAGAGGGCCGAGGACACACCTCTGAGGGGCCCCTGTGCTATTAGAGCTCTTACTAGGAATAGTGATTTACTGATTTTTATATCCACAAAGGCAACTCCGGTTAATGCCAATGTCTTTTTCTTGTCAACTTCAGTGGAAACCAAATAAGTGCCAAGCGGTAAACATCTGGGTGGGTTTATTTGTTGAAGCATTTGGGATTATTGTATTTTGATGGTACTAGCCTTGGAATCACAACTGAATCATGCTACGTTAACATTCACTAGTTTTTAATTTCGAAGCTAAGTAATTGGTGCCATAGAGAGGGATTTTTGGGAGAGGGTTGTGTGAGGCAGTTATAGCGCCAGCTCCCGCAGGGAGTGATATCCCCGTGAAGCGAAAGCAGACCATACACTGATGGATGGCCTAGCTTTCTGTTCGCCACAGACATGAGCCCTTTTTATGAAAATATAATAGGGGAACAGCCAGACGGGTACACTGAGATGGCAGGTCTCTCATTGATGGATGAGCACTACCAGCATCAACTTTAAATATAGATCAGCAAGGGATTTGGGGATGACTAAATGTTTTGGTTTGTCCTAGGTAATACCCTAATGTCCCAAGTACAGACTGGGTGATTTGAACTGTGAAGGAAGTCATGCTGGAAGTGTTTGTTTAACCGGTTGGATCTCTTCATGCCTCCTTACACTCCAGGATATAGCCTAGCTATCTCAATAGCGTAAAGTGGCATCCTCTCCGCGATTTACTTTCCTTCATCCAAAGGGGGGGGGAATAAACTGGTGAAAATAATTACTTGGTAGTCATCCACCATATTGCTTTCACCTCTGTAAAACCTCTAAATCAGCAGTGACCCTTCAAAGGGCTGAGTCATGTTAGGTTGTCCTCCCCTCCCTCCTCCCCACTGGCCCATAAAGAGGCTGCTGTGTTAATGGTGGCAGCGGTGGAATCTGGGATGATTTGCTGCTATAGGCACTTTCTCTGTCTTCTGGTGGCCTTGGATGGGTGGGCGACTGGGCCCATGATTGATTGTCACCCAGTCTGGACACTCGGGGGGGGGTTCTCGTTGTCCACTCTCCTGCAGACAACTTTAGAGCTCTTTTATAGTACCGGATTGTACCAATCACCGGGGTCACGTTCAGTGGCGTAGCGCAGTTTTGTGACCCCCCCCCCAGCAAGATCCGAGCCATGAGGCTAAGAGAAAATGTTGCTGTTTTTCCTGCTAGAGATAATTTCCTGCTATTTTATAGAGTTTGTCATGAGGTTAAGGGAAACGTTTTAAAGCAAATTTTCTGCAATAATAAAAAAAAATGACATTCATGGCTTATGACGTGTTTATACTGTGCCTTCAGAAAGTATTAACACCCCTTGAATTTTTCCACATTTTGTTGTGTTACAGCCTGAATATAAAATGGATAAAATTGAGATTTTGTAACTGGCCTACACACAATACCCCATCATGTCCAAGTGGAATAATGTTTTTAGAATTTTTACAAATTCATTCAAAATGAAAAGCTGAAATGTCTTGAGTCAATAATACGTATTCAACCCCTTTGTTATGGCAAGCCTAAATAAGTTTTAAACACATTTAAAAGCAGACATTTGAATATCCCTTTGATCATGGTGAAGTTATTAATTACACGTTGGATGGTGTATCAATACAACCAGTCACTACAAAGATACATGGGTCCTTCCTAACTCAGTTGCTGGAGAGGAAGGAAACCGCCCAGGGATTTCACCATGAGGCCATTGGTGACTTTAAAACAGAGTTTAATGGTTGTGATATGAGAACTGAGGATGGATCAACAACATTGTAGTTACTCCACAATACTAACCTAAATGGTAGAGTAAAAAGAATGAAGCCTGTACAGAATACAAATATTCCAAAACATGCATCCTGTTTGCAATAAGGCACTGAAGTAAAACTGCAAAAATAAACTTTATGACCTGAATACAAAGCATTCTGTTTGGGGCAAACGCAACACATCACTGAGTACCACCCTTCATATTTCCAAGCATGGTGATGGCTGCATCATATTATGGGTATGCTTGTCATCGGCAAGGACTATGGAGTTTTTAGGATAAAAAAACAGAATAGAGCTAACCCCAGGAAAAATCCTAGAGGGAAACCTGGTGGGCTGTGGGTGGGTGGGGGGGTGCTACGCCAGTGGTCACCTTGCTGCACACCCCTATCTCACCCTTACTTTGGTGTCCCTCAAGGTGAGTGGAGAGGTCTACCTTTTCAACCCCTTGCTGTATGAAGGACACGAGCAGAACACTGGGCAGTGTGACCCACTTGTAGGCCCTTAGAAATTGTGTGTGCTGTAGCCTACTTCTCTAGTAACTACCTTACTTTAGTCTACTCTGTCACACGGCTTAAAACTGATTGAAACACTGTTTTTTTCATTGATTGTGGCCAGATGGAGGATTTGCAGGTCAGTGCTGAGGCTGGGTGGCATGTCTGTTTGGAGTATAGTATAACTCCTCTGGAAACAGGCAGGCTGGAAACCGGGACTGTCTGGGTGTCAGAGGGTGTTTGGATTCTAGAATTTCACTGTCTGTCGAGGTTTCATTAGGCGACTGTAACACACTCAGCGACTGATTTGAAGTGGGACCCTGCTATGAACTATATAGGGTTCTGTTGCTTGGTTGTGGCATGTTCCCCTCCCCCTTAGCACTAGACAGATATTTATCTTTTGAGGTGAACAGACCGTATATCTTTTACACATGCATGCATGGGCACACACAGATACGGCCAGTTATCTGACTAGTTAGGAAAGTATGTCTGCAGCAACATCAAGGGAGCCATAAAAATGACCCTATATCAGCATGCTGGCCCAGTTTCTTTCTCTCCCTCTTTAGACAGACTGGAGGATGGCAGAATTCCCATACGACTGGCCACTCTCTCTCTCTCTCTCTCTCTCTCTCGCTCTCTCTTTTCCTATTTTTACTGCCTGACAAAGGCAGAGAGGCACACTATGCTGTGTGGAGCCTATTTGGTCAAAGCCGCACAGGAGAGAGAAGTGGAGAGAGAGTGAGCGCCAGCCAGGGAGAGAGAAAAGAGAGGAGGTGGGCGTGGGGGAGTTTGTGTGAGAGAGAGGGAGAAGGAGGGGTAGAGAAGGAGGGACCGGAAAGTCCATTCACATTGGTGGCATTTGGCCTGAGCAATGAGCCGCGTTTGGACTCGGAGAGAAGTTTCCCCCGGGAGAAGAGAGTAGAGAGACCGACACAGAGCTACGGGAGGATTGGAACAAATTGAGTGGATATAGCTCTTCTGGGAGCTGAACGACTTTGAAGTGGACGAGAGGAGGCCCAGTGCAGAGGCAGCTATGCGGGGGTCAGCTTGGGGTACGTGAGTAGTAACTCTGTGCTGGGGAACTTTTTGGGGCTTTGAATAGGGCACTGGGGAAAAGGAAGTTTGATGGAAAATAGAAACAGGCGAGATGGTTTCCACCAGAAACTGTAAACTGTAGAACATTTGTAGACCGTGTGAGCCATGAGGGTTAACTGTTACCCTTGATGCAAGGTGGTGTAATTAACCTCTCCTGGAGTTGAATGCTTTTTATCTATTCGTTTTTTGTTTAGTCACACCTACATTTAGTTTAATGCACTTATTTGAAGTCCTTTGGGATAAGCGAGTCTGCTAAATTAGAAAAAATAATGGGATGGAAGTGATCAATCCAATGACCAGAGTCATCTAAAATGGGATAGTAGCCAATGGCAATGTCCGATCTATACTATAGATCAGTGGTTCCCTATCCTGGTCCTGGGGACCCAAATGGTTGCATTTCGGTTTTTGCCCTAGCACTACACACCTGATTCAAATCATCAAAGCCTTTTGATGAGTTGATCATTTGAATCAGCTGTGTAGTGCTAGCGCAAAAACAAAAATGCACCCCTTTGGGTATCAGGACCAGGATAGGGAACCAGTGCTATATATGACTGTAGCGTGGGAGAGCGCTCTCTCTCTCTGCTCACTGAAAACAAAAACAAAGACCGTGACAGGGAGAGAAAAGTTCTCCCAGGAATGTGTGTGTGTGCGTGCACGCGCATACATGGGAGAAGAGGCCTCTCTTCCTCACTGGTTTCATCCTTGGCCATGCTCCCTTAATTTGTTAGGCCACAAAATGGAGAGAATGCCATTCAGTATGAGTGTAGGACAGACCTCATTATCCATAGAAGCATTACGACAGTCAGTATGACGATGACAACCTAACAATGTGGGATTTAGCATACCTGACTGGGGCTGAGAAAAAACGGGTCAATTGTCTTGGAAAGGTAGGTTGTCTGTTGGACCAAAGTAGCAATGTCACATTTTTTCCCTCCGTGGTCTATGTTGGACACTGAATCGAGAAGGAAAGGGGAGGGAGATGAAGAAGAGGAGGGAAAGAGCGAGGGAGAGAGGATTAGATTAGGAGGGAGATGGAAAGTGGAGGGGATTTCCAGACTGTTTGTTCCCAGCTGCTCATGCATACGCTCTTGCTCTTCATTATCTCACTTTCTCTCTTTTTCTCTCTTCCTCTCCCTCTACTCTCTTGTTCTAAATCAGAGGCGCTGCTCTCCGTACCTGAATCCAAAACCAGACAGTAAAACAGAGCAGACTTTTTCTGACACATCCCCTCATGTGCACTGTATTTTTACACCGAAACCCCTCTGGCTGTGTGTGTGTGTCCAACTGACTCACAAAGAGGGATTTACTGCGTCCTCTTGGTTTGTATCAAAGCATGTTTGTGTGACGTTGCATACTAGCCAAGCAGGGTCTGCTGCACCTATATGTTTGTGTCCATGCATTTCTGTGTGTAACACCCATAAATGCAAAGCTTTCATGTTTGGTCTGCCCCTGTGCTTAGTGTGGACCATGCCTATACAGCAGATTTCACAGCAGATTTGTCATTCAAACACTTGATTTACATTAAGTGAATAAGCTAAATGAATGTGCTGCTCTGCTGGGTTGCGGCCTGCATCTATCAGTCCAGTAGTCTATAACCCCCTGCATCTATCAGTCCAGTAGTCTATAACCCCCTGCATCTATCAGTCCAGTAGTCTATAACCCCCTGCATCTATCAGTCCAGTAGTCTATAACTCCCTGCATCTATCAGTCCAGTAGTCTATAACCCCCTCCTGCATCTATCAGTCCAGTAGTCTATAACCCCCTCCTGCATCTATCAGTCCAGTAGTCTATAACCCCCCTCCCTGCATCTATCAGTCCAGTAGTCTATAACCCCCTGCATCTATCAGTCCAGTAGTCTAAAACTCCCTGCATCTATCAGTCCAACAGTCTATACCTCCCTGCATATATCAGTCCAGTAGTCTATACCTCCCTGCATCTATCAGTCCAGTAGTCTATAACCCCCTCCTGCATCTATCAGTCCAGTAGTCTATAACCCCCTCCTGCATCTATCAGTCCAGTAGTCTATAACCCCCTCCTGCATCTATCAGTCCAGTAGTCTATAAGCCCCTGCATCTATCAGTCCAGTAGTCTATAACCCCCTGCATCTATCAGTCCAGTAGTCTATAACCCCCTGCATCTATCAGTCCAGTAGTCTATAACCCCCTGCATCTATCAGTCCAGTAGTCTATAACCCCCTGCACCTATCAGTCCAGTAGTCTATAACCCCCTGCATCTATCAGTCCAGTAGTCTATAACCTCCTGCATCTATCAGTCCAGTAGTCTATAACCCCCTGCATCTATCTGTCCAGTAGTCTATAACCCCCTGCATCTATCTGTCCAGTAGTCTATAACCTCCTGCATCTATCTGTCCAGTAGTCTATAACCCCCCCCTCGCATCTATCAGTCCAGTAGTCTATAACCCCCCCCCCTGCATCTATCAGTCCAGTAGTCTATAACCCCCCCCCTGCATCTATCAGTCAGTAGTCTATAACCCCCCCTCTTGCATCGATCAGTCCAGTAGTCTATAATCCCCCTCCCTGCATCTATCAGTCCAGTAGTCTATAACCTCCTGCATCTATCTGTCCAGTAGTCTATAACCCCCCCCCCCCCCCCGCATCTATCAGTCCAGTAGTCTATAACCCCCCCCCCCCGCATCTATCAGTCCAGTAGTCTATAACCCCCCCCCCCCCTGCATCTATCAGTCCAGTAGTCTATAACCCCCCCCCCCTGCATCTTTCAGTCAGTAGTCTATAACCCCCCCTCTTGCATCGATCAGTCCAGTAGTCTATAACCCCCCTCCCTGCATCGATCAGTCCAGTAGTCTATAACCCCCCTCCCTGCATCTATCAGTCCAGTAGTCTATAACCCCCTCCTGCATCTATCAGTCCAGTAGTCTATAACCCCCTCCTGCATCTATCAGTCAGTAGTCTATAACCCCCCTCCCTGCATCGATCAGTCCAGTAGTCTATAACCCCCCTCCCTGCATCTATCAGTCCAGTAGTCTATAACCCCCTGCATCTATCAGTCCAGTAGTCTATAACCCCCTGCATCTATCAGTCCAGTAGTCTATAACCTCCTGAATCTATCAGTCCAGTAGTCTATAACTCCCTGCATCTATCAGTCCAGTAGTCTATAACCCCCTCCTGCATCTATCAGTCAGTAGTCTATAACCCCCCTCCCTGCATCTATCAGTCCAGTAGTCTATAACTCCCTGCATCTATCAGTCCAGTAGTCTATAACCCCCTCCTGCATCTATCAGTCAGTAGTCTATAACCCCCCCTCTTGCATCTATCAGTCCAGTAGTCTATAACCCCCCTCCCTGCATCTATCAGTCCAGTAGTCTATAACTCCCTGCATCTATCAGTCCAGTAGTCTATGACCCCCTGTATCTATCAGTCCAGTAGTCTATGACCCCCTGCATCTATCAGTCCAGTAGTCTATAACCCCCTGCATCTATCAGTCCAGTAGTCTATAACCCCCTGCATCTATCAGTCCAGTAGTCTATAACCCCCTGCATCTATCAGTCCAGTAGTCTATAACCCCCTGCATCTATCAGTCCAGTAGTCTATAACCCCCTGCATCTATCAGTCCAGTAGTCTATAACCCCCCCTCTTGCATCGATCAGTCCAGTAGTCTATAACCCCCCTCCCTGCATCTATCAGTCCAGTAGTCTATAACCCCCCTCCCTGCATCTATCAGTCCAGTAGTCTATAACTCCCTGCATCTATCAGTCCAGTAGTCTATAACCCCCTCCTGCATCTATCAGTCAGTAGTCTATAACCCCCCCTCTTGCATCTATCAGTCCAGTAGTTTATAACCCCCCTCCCTGCATCTATCAGTCCAGTAGTCTATAACCCCCCCCTGCATCTATCAGTCCAGTAGTCTATAACCCCCTCCTGCATCTATCAGTCCAGTAGTCTATAACCCCCTCCATCTATCAGTCCAGTAGTCTATAACCCCCCCTGCATCTATCAGTCCAGTAGTCTATAACCCCCCTGCATCTATCAGTCCAGTAGTCTATAACCCCCCCTGCATCTATCAGTCCAGTAGTCTATAACCTCCCTCCCTGCATCTATCAGTCCAGTAGTCTATAACCTCCCTCCCTGCATCTATCAGTCCAGTAGTCTATAACCCCCCTCCCTGCATCTATCAGTCCAGTAGTCTATGACCCCCTGTATCTATCAGTCCAGTAGTCTATAACCCCCTGCATCTATCAGTCCAGTAGTCTATAACCCCCTGCATCTATCAGTCCAGTAGTCTATAACCCCCCCCCTGCATCTATCAGTCCAGTAGTCTATAACCCCCTCCTGCATCTATCAGTCCAGTAGTCTATAACCCCCCTGCATCTATCAGTCCAGTAGTCTATAACCCCCCTGCATCTATCAGTCCAGTAGTCTATAACCCCCCCTGCATCTATCAGTCCAGTAGTCTATATCTCCCTGCATCTATCAGTCCAGTAGTCTATAACCCCCTCCTGCATCTATCAGTCCAGTAGTCTATAACCCCCTGCATCTATCAGTCCAGTAGTCTATAACCCCCTCCTGCATCTGGAGAAGATAAAGGTAAAATTATGTCTAAAAATACATGATGGGTAAGCTGCCATTGCTTCATTGTCCTTTACGGAGCACCCCCTATAGCCGTGTCATGTGAGCGATGACACGCAGTGGTTGTTAAATCAAGGTGGACTGGTCTGGAGCCCTTCCACCTACCAGTGTTATTGAACTGAGAAACAAGTCGTTATAGCTGACGTGGCTGCAAATTCCTATTGCTGAGGGAGTGTCTGTCTGCCTGAACAAATACCTCCTAGGCTTTTCCCAGACAGACAAAAACAATCCGGTCAGAGAACGTCTTCGACGCTGCGGTCGGCTGAGTTGAATGAGAAACACAGCTCTATTTTGGTGCCAATGTCCTCCATGACGAAGCAGCGCTGACTTGATCTCATTGGTTAAACTAGGCCTATGTGAGTCAGTGTGATCTGTCTATCTGGCCTCCTTCAGAGTCTTTTGAGATGCTAAGGAAAGGGTCCTGCCAAATACGAGTCCGCCCCGACCGTGTGAAACAAAAACAGGACATTTTTGGGGGCTATCAAAGCTGTGTAGGAGACTAGTTGATTCTTTGAATCTGGTGTGACTCTCTAGTCTGGACAGTCTCACCCATAGTTCAGGGATTACAGCTTCAGAAGGAGACAACTGGGCCCCAAACTACTATGGGTGGAATGCATGGAAAAGGCATAAGCAGTCAACCTGCAAACCTATCCTCCCGAAATAGTGTGTTAACGGTTTAGTGTACTTCTGCAAGCACAAATTTGTAAGAGAGTGAATGTGTTTTTTTATGACACTGCACGTACAGATTTCCATACATCTCGAGAATACGTTGTACTTTACTCTGTAGGTAGGCCTACAGTATGTCTGTTTGTCATACAACTGGGCCAACCTTCTTAGTCAATCCATTAAGTAGAGATCACATTTACAACCTCTCCACTCTGTGCTAATTAGAATGTAGTAATCACAGTTAACCTCAGTTGTAGGCTTTTTTGTCTTGGCAGGGTGGCACAGTGCGTGGGCAGAGCCAGCAGTGGCCGTCTGGTGCCAAACTGGCTGGCTGATTTTTAAATAAGGAGCTGGCTGGTTGATAGACACGCCACAGTCCCATTAATCATTGTCCTGATCTTAACGTGTGTGTGCGTGTGCGGATGCATGTCTATTAGGGGTGTAATGGTACAGGTATTTGTACCGAACCACATAGCCGCAGGAAGTAGGGGTGCTGAGGGGTGCCGCAGAGGTCACTCCCTGATGAATCGAAATTAAAACTCCTCAAACATGTTGACACATTTGCACCGAAATCACCCCAGTATTCCTACCACCGTATCGGAGTTTACATCCTGACTTCGTAGAGCTCTGACACTCGACTTACTCCCACAGGACACACCTGTCCCTGGGACATCTGCTCCAGATGACTCATACAGTAGTGATGATGTATTTAACATGCACAGCTGGGAGCCAGCAAACACAGAGCGTGACCTCATCATCACGGGCCTATGTCCTGTCTACTATTGTATTCCTTTCACCGGCAAACGCTGTGCCTTGGGACTGATGAAGTCACAGTGTGTGTACTGTGTAGTATCACTGTTTGGATGAGGAGATCATCTGATTTTAGATGAGATCACTGGTTGGTAGGAGTTGGTTGCCACCTCACTGGAGTCGGCTAATTGGGATCCTAATAAATCAAATCACTAATAGTTGTTCACTAACCTGTTCATGAACAGTAGCTTTTGACTTTTTAATGAGAGATGTCATTTCCAATTGTGTGCCCTACGATTTTAATTCTCTCCCCCTAGTTTGCACGTTGTTGTTTTGAAAGGAGGTTGAATGGATGTAGGGAGACAGACAGTTGCTTCCCGTCATGAGCATCATGTCAGAGACTATTTCCGATATGAGTCCTGAAGCCAATGTTTGTGCTGCTCTCTGTCTGTCCGTCTATTTTTTGATCTACTGTATGTCTACCATGTGTTAATTTAACTGTAGGAGGAGAACATACTTTATTTGTATCCATGCAGTTATGGTTTTACCAGGGTCACAAAGTTCACAAACATTATATTCTGTAATGTTGAATATTTTACATCACAACAAAGCATGTCTGAACATTATTTAGGGAATCATGGAGTCATGTATCTATAGAACAATGTTCAGAATGCTGAGCTCTCCTTAACGCGACCCTGGATGGTTCGATAGTCCAAACATGCTCCCTCTGATATATATTCCTGCTGTAAAGATTTGTTATTGCTTTGCTACTTTGAAAGTTCCCATTCATTTGACAATGTGTACCCCTGTTTCTCCCTCTGTCCCCCAGATCGTGTGGGTGTCCCACTGAGCAGCAGCCATCATGGCTCTGGTTCGGGCTCTGTCCATCCCTGCTGAGTGCCACCACACCCCCAGCCTCAGCGGAACCCCCCGCCACCGCCCCTCTGCCCCCCACACACCCCCCAACCTCCCCTCCACCTCCCAGGAGGCTATGGGCTCCGTCAGCAGCCTTATCGCCCAGCGCCCCGGCCCGGCCCACCTGGTGCGTCACTACCGGCCCGTTGATGTTGTCACCGAGCCGGGCGCCACCAGGCTCCACAGAACCACGTTGGGCGCCACTTCCTGCCTGGCCTCCTTTGACACATCTCAGGATCCACTGCTCAGCCTCACTCCGCCTGGCAACAGGAAGCCTTTGATGGTGATTGGCTCCAGTAAGGACAGCGGGACCAATGGGAATTACTCGTATCTGAACCAGGACTATGTGGGAGACTGGAATGACAACAATGTGGTTCATGGAAGCCCTGGGACCGGGATTGACACAGGGGAGGCCAAGGATCGGCAGCTTGGGAACCTCAACGGGAACGTGGAAGAACCCCCTCCCAAACTGGTCCCCGTGTCAGGGAAGCTGGAGAAGGTGAGTGTGGCCCTGTCCAGGCTATATGGAACAGCCATTCAGTCTCTTTGAAGTAGATCAAGCCACTCTCACAATAACACGATTAGGAGAAATGAATCAAACATTGAATATACATTATTTACAACCTCTTACCCAACAAACCATTTGGTCTTTCCCTCTCACCTCTCAGAACATGGAGAAAACAGTGATCCGGCCCACTGCCTTCAAACCCGTCGTCCCCAAGAGTCACAACTCCATGCAGTTCCTTTCCCCTCGCCGCGACAGGGCCAGTCTATCAGACTGCCAGAACAACCTCAACCTGTTGTCACCTGGTAGCCAGATGGACACCATGCCGCCCTGCTCGGAGAATCGAAACTCCTACAGCGGCGGGCGCCACACGGGCGGGGGCAGCCAGACCTGCTCCATGTCTGACTCGGGACGGAATTCCCTGACGAGCCTGCCCCCCTATGGCAGCATCCCCTACATCCTGGCGCCCGCAGACTACCCGCCTGGCAGTGCCCACCTGGAGCCCACGAAGACCGCACACGGGCACTCCAACTCGGACAGTGGGTGCTCCTCGTCCAGTAAGAGCACAGGGTCGGTGAGCGGACGTGGCCAGCCCCTGTCGGACAGCGGGTCGAGCGAGCGCTCGCCAGCCCCTGTGGAGGGGGGGTACGAGGGGGTAGTGAGGGACCTGGAGGATAAGCTGAGGGAGAGAGACGTGGAGCTGCAGCAGCTCCGAGACAACCTGGACGAGAACGAAGTGGCTATATGCCAGGTACGTGGTGGGGTAGATGGACAAAAGAGCATTGGACACATTATCTTGTCATATATTCTGAAACGCATGAAGACACCAAGCTCCTCTCTCTCTCTCACACCATGTACCATCACACACACAATGACAAATGCCATGACTTATTGGGACACTAAAACCATTACAATCACCACACGCACACGATGCCACCCTCACCTACCCAACCCGTGTCTTCTCTCTTTCCCCAGGTTTATGAGGAGAAGCAGAAGCGCTGTGAGCTGGAGCTGGAGGAGTTGCGTCAGAGCTGTGCCACACGGATGCAGACCCAGTCCCAGAAGGCCCAGCGTGCCCAGCAGGTGCTCCAGCTGCAGGTCTTCCAGCTGCAACAGGAGAAGAAGAAGCTCCAGGAGGACTTCGGCCAGCTGCTGCAGGAGAGGGAGAAGCTGGAGGAGCGCTGTACCTCCTACGAGCACGAGAAGATTCAGTTAGGGTCCAGGCTGGAGGAGACCAAGTGGGAGGTGAGATGGACCCTCACTGTTTGTGGCCCCATTCCAAATCAACCCCTAGTCTAGTCCCTACCTAGGTCTTCGGCACTTCTGTAGATCTTGTTGATGAAGTGGCTGAGGGTCTGCCCCAATGCTAGCAGTATATGTCTACTCTGGTATAGACAATAAAGACAGTGAATTTTACACAATCCATGAATGCTACTGTAACTCCTTTTGAGTAATTGTTGTCACAGTCGGACAGGCAATTTTAAATGAAATGATTCAGTACAATGGGGGTACTGATAGTGTAGTATAAATGGTACCCCCAGTAATATGCTTCCCCAGGCATGTTTGGCAGGCTAGAGCCTGGCACGGTGTCCCACCGTCATCAATCACACTGTAACAAAGACACCAAGCTCCCCGCTCTCTCTCTCATATATTCCCTCATACACCGAGTGTACAAAACATTAGGAACACTTTCCTATTATTGAGCTGTACCCCCCTTTTTCCCTCAGAACAGCCTCAATATGTAGGGGCATGGACTCTACAAGGTGTCAAAAGTGTTCCACAGGGATGCGGGCCCATGTTGACTCCAATGCTTCCTACAGTTGTGTCAAGTTGGCTGGATGTCTTTTGTGTGGTGAACCATTCTTGATACACGTGGGAAACTGTTGAGCGTGAAGTGAAGAACACAGCAGCGTTGCAGTTCTTGACACACTCAAATTGGTGCGCCTGGCACCTACTACCATACCCCGTTCCAAAGCACTTCAATCTTCACCCTCTTAATGGCACACATACGCAATCCAAGGCTTAAAGATCCTTCTTTTAACCTGTCTCCTCCCCTTCATCTACACTGATTTGAAGTGGATTTAACAAGTTACATCAATAAGGGTTCTTGGCTTTCTCCTGGATTCACCTGGTCAGTCTAAGTCATGGAAAGACTTACTAATGTTTTGTACACTCAGTGTATGAGGGAATATATTCCAATGTTTACACAGTATACAGTGCATTTGGAAAGTATTCAGACCCCTTGACTTTTTCCACATTTTGTTACGTTACAGCCTTATTCTAAAAAGTTTTTGTAATCGTTTTTTTCCTTCATCAATCTACACACAATACCCCATAATGACAAAGTAAAAACAGGTTTTTAGAATTTTTTACAAATGTGTATATATATATATATATATCACATTTACATAAGTATTCAGACCCTTTACTCAGTACTTTGTTGAAGCACCTTTTGGCAGCGATTACAGCTTCGAGTCTTCTTCGGTATGACGATACAGGCTTGGCATACCTGTAATAGGGTAGTTTCTCCCATTCTTCTCTACAGATCCTCTCAAGCTCTGTCAGGTTGGATGGGGAGCGTCACTGCACAGCTATTTTCAGGTCTCTCCAGAGATGTTCGATTGGGTTCAAGTCCGGGCTCTGGCTGGGCCACTACAGGACATTCAGAGACTTGTCCCGAAGCCACTCCTGCATGGTCTTGGCTGTGTGCTTAAAGTCGTTGTCCTGTTGGAAGGTGAACCTTCGCCCTAGTCTGAGGTCCTGAGTGCTCTGGAGCAGATTTTCATCAAGGATCTCTCTGTACTTTAGTCCGTTCATCTTTCCCTTGATCCTGACTAGTCTCCCAGTCCCTGCTGCCGAAAAACATCACCACAACATGATGCTGCCACCACCATGCTTCACCGTAGGGATGGTGCCAGGTTTCCTCCAGACGTGACGCTTAGCATTCAGGCTAAAGAGTGTAATCTTGGTTTCATCAGATCAGAGAATCTTGTTTCTCATGGTATGAGAGTCTTTTAGGTGCCTTTTGGCAAACTTCAAGCGGGCTTTCATGTGCCTTTTACTGAGGAGTGGTTCTGTCTGACCACTCTACCATAAAGGCCTGATTGGTGGAGTACTGCAGAGATGGCTGTCCTTCTACAAGGTTCTCCCATCTCCACAGAGGAACTCTGCAGCTCTATCAGAGTGACCATCGGGTTCTTGGTCACCTCCCTGACCAAGGTCCTTCTCCCCCGATTACTCAGTTTGGACGGTTTGCCAGCTCTATGAAGATTCTTGGTGGTTCTAAACTTCTTCAATTTAAGAATGATGGAGGCCACTGTGCTCTTGGGGACCTTCTATGCTGCAGAAATGTTTTGGTACCCTTCCCCAGATCTGTGCCTTGACACAATCCTGTCCCCGAGCTCTACGGACAATTCCTTCGACCTCACGGCTTGGTTTTTGCTCTGTCATGCACTTTCAACTGTGGGACTTTATATAGACAGAACTTTATATTTCCAAATTATATCCAATCAATTGAATTTACCACAGGTGGACTCCAATCAAGTTTTAGAAACATCAAGGATGATCAATGGAAACAGGACGCACCTGAGCTCAATTTTAAGTCTCATAGCAAAGGGTCTGAATACTTAAGTCAATAATTCTAAAAACCTGTTTTCACTTTGTCATTATGGGGTATTGTGTGTATATTGTTATATTTAATACATTTTAGAATAAGGCTGTAAAGTAACAAAATGTGGAAAAAGTCAAGGGGTCTGAATACTTTTCATATTCCCAGGTTTTTGTGGTGTGATTCCTCTATATGACACCAGTTGTGTTTCATCCAGGTGTGTCAGAAGTCTGGGGAGATCTCCCTGCTGAAGCAGCAGATGAAAGATGTCCAGGGGGAGCTGGCTCAGCGCATGGGGGAGATCGTCTCGCTGCGTGGACAGCTTCGGGACTCCCGTGGCGAGCTCACCACCAGCCAGAGCCTGCTGCAAGAGGCCACCACTGCCGGCCACACGCACACCATGGAACTGGAGGTATGCCAGAACGAGCTGCAGCGCCGCAAGAGTGAGGCCCAGCTCCTACGCCAGAAGGTGGGCCGACTGGAGGAGGAGGCGGCCCGCCTCCGTGCTTCCGCCACCGATCAGACAAGCCTCCAGAGCCCCGCCCACAATGGTGGTGGAGGCAGGCAGTGCCAGGCCTTCCCAGAGGGGGAGGAGCCACGCTTGTTGACCTATGAGAGCAACGAGGACAGGGCCTATGAGAGCGAGGCCCTCCAGAGCCTCCGGCTGCAGATGAACGGTCTGAGGGCGGAGTTAGTCACAGAACGCCAGCGGGGAGAGGAGCAGGCGTGTAGCTTTGAGGAGGAGCACAGGGTCTGGCAGGAGGAAAAGGACAAGGTGATCCAGTATCAGAAGCAGCTGCAGCAGAACTACGTGGGGATGTACCGGAGGAACCGGGCGCTGGAGCGCATGCTGCGCAAGCTCAGTCTAGAACTGGAGACCCGGGACGAGCTGGAGGAGCAGGATGAAGGCAGCGGCAACGAGATCAACTTTGATGAGATCACCGCTACTGAGATCTGACACCACCACTCCTCCGTCTCTCTGTCAGCCAATATACATCTGATCCCCTAGGAGTGTCTATAGGCATCCAGATAGCCGCTATAATGACTTAGTAGGTCAGGATCCTTCCTTATGGTTCCTTCAGGGTCTCTACAGTATGTAGTAGTCTGTCTATAGTTGGTCTACTCTCCGTACGTTCCTGCTTTTCCACGCCGTCTCACTGTCTCATTAGTATGGTTGGCTCCCACTGGCTAATGTCGATACACACACATACACGAAAGAATGCATACACACACACACACACTTCTGTCACTCACAGACATGGTGATCTGATGTGGCTGAATGAGAGTTCACTAACTGGGAGAGTGATTCTGAAGTCGGTTGAGTCTCGTATAGCGTGGAGGGAATACATCCATTTTTAAAAAAAAGAAGCTATTCCTAGAATTACTCACTGAACATCATGTAAACACATAGGGAGGCTCGGCTCTCTTCCTAGGAATTTGTACTTGGGTGGCCATGTGTTCTTGGTAGGCAGAGCTTGATAACACTAGTGTTCTTCAGCATGTTCTCAGATACTACAGGTCCAATGCAGATACTACAGGGTCAATGGCAAAAAAAAGGGAACCGCTTCAATGTTACCATTACCAAAAGCCTCCTCATTCCACGTGACACATTTAAGTATCTAAATATGGACCTTAGTGGTCTTGAATGTCTGTATCTATACAGTATCTCGAGCTAGAAAACCAGACACCGTGGAAATTCAAGGTAAAAGTCACTAAAGCACACTCAGATATGCTTTCTATTAATTGTGAAGAGAATCTACTTTAACTTTGATCTCCCTTCACCGAAGTACAAAAGCACGGATGGGTGAATCTCTATGGATCTTTGTGTTTCTCTGTCAATATTTGTATGCTGCACTGGCTGTTTGTGAAGGTGCTTTTTGTACAGGCTGTGAGAGAAGACATGCACTAAGTGAGCGACGTTTCGGGCTCTATTCAATCCATATTGCGGAAGTTTCGCGTTAGAGTAATTTAGATTTAAAGGCAGTGGTCCCGCGTTAGCAGCGACGGCATTCACAGTAACCGCTGTGTATGTCGGATCAATCGAAAATGACCTTTACATTTCGATCGGGCAATCTCTACCGCTTCAGTGACACAGATTTAATAGAGCCCGTCGTCTTTTATCAAGTTAAATTAGACTGGCCATGATAAGGACTTATCTTTTCATCAACTTCTGTATAAAAAAAACACACCCATTTACAAGAGGATGACACTTAAATGTCCCTTATCACTGTTAACCCTTCATTGTAGATATCCTTAATACTGACATCGTATATGGTGAAATATAATAGATTTCTTAGAGATATTATCTATTTCAAAATAAACATAGTCACTGTGACCAAAGCAATGTCACATGTCCTGTTGGTTCCTTACAGTACCATGTCTGCATATTGGTGTATGTGTGAATGCTACTCATGGTTCTACAGTACCATTTTTTTACATTAAATGTATATTTTCATGCTGTAAATTTCTTGTATCAACTGACTGTTTTTAATAAAACGAACGATAAAACGAATAGCTGCTTTTCAAATGGATTACTGATGGTTGGCTCTAAACTTCATTTTATGACAAACTGTTACATAATTTAATCAAACAGTTGTAATTATCATAAAGCATGTATTGAATGGTTGATTCTATTAGGTTCAGACAAGGAACATCAAGCCACAGAAGTAAAAAATGATCAGATACTCTTATTTTATTATGTTAAGCCCTGTTTATACACGTACATTGTGATAACATGTCACTCTCCTCCTGTATCTAGATTGTGTAGCCTGTTTACACACTTCTCTTGACGCCAAGAATTTGAGAAACTTAGGGCATGTTTACAACTGATATCAACATGTTCATGACTGACAGGTGGATGTGATCTAAGCCTGCCATCTTCTGGTCACTAGCAGCACCTCCCAACCACCTCTCCACACTGGCTCAGACAAACAACCATTAGTTCACTTCACAGGGGACCTGGAAGGACCTCAAATTAGTTTGCATAAATTAGCCGGTGTTAATGATTTAAGTATAATTCTAAGACATGTCTATACATAGATGTGTATATTTATTTAGCATAATTTACAAAAGTGGCTGTGATAAATAACACAACATAACAACTAATGTAAAAGGAACAAAAATTTGTGTGAACTGGTCTACTGTTGGCTCAGAGTGGCTTGATGCTTTAGGTCTTGGAACTCCAAACCAAACCCCATTTTTCTGTGAAGTGAGTCAGTCTTTAGTCAAGGGACTACAACATTAGGGGGTAGGTCAGCTTTAATATTGCAGATAGAGTGTGGCTGCCATCAATGTAATTGTCTGCATCATTTCCAATCCCCCATAAAGTACCAGTCCAAAGTTTGGACACACCTACTCATTCCAGGGTTTTTCTTTATTTGTACTATTTTTTACATTGTAGAATAATAGTGAAGACATCAAAACTATGAACACTTTTTTTGGTTACTACATGATTCCTTATGTGTTATTTCATAGTTGTGATGTCTTCACTATCACTATTTACCCCAAAAATGTTTTTTTTTTGTAGGGTTTTTAGATAAACGCCGAAAATAAGGTCTGAGGTTAACACTGGCTTAGGAGATCTAAGTTTTGTTCTATGAAAAAAAGAACAGGGAGACCGGACTGACAGCTGATCGTCCTCGCAGTGGCAGACCATGTGTAACAACGTCTTTCAAAGATCATTTGTAAAAATCCAAATAACTTCACGGATCTTATGTTGTGCCCTACACTGTTTCCTATGCGTGTTCAATGAACCATAAACATTAATGAACATGCACCTGTGGAACGGTCGTTAAGACACTAACAGCTTACAGATGGTAGGCAATTAAGGTCACAGTTATGAAAACTTAGGACACTAAAGAGGCCTTTCTACTGACTCTGAAAAACACCAAAAGAAAGATGCCCAGGGTCCCTGCTCATCTGCGTGAATGTGCCTTAGGAAAGCTGCAAGGAGGCATGAGGACTGGGTTGGCACCCCCGCTTGGGCTGTGCCGTGGCGGAGATCTTTGTGGGCTATACTCGGCCTTGTCTCAGGATGGTAAGTTGGTGGTAGAAGATATCCCTCTCGTGGTGTGGGGGCTGGGCTTTGGCAAATTGGGTGGGGTTATATCCTGCCTGTTTGGCCCTGTCCGGGGGTATCATCAGATGGGGCCACAGTGTCTCCTGACCCCTCCTGTCTCAGCCTCCAGTATTTATGCTGCAGTAGTTTATGTGTCGGAGGGCTAGGGTCAGTCTGTTATATCTGGAGTACTACTCCTGTCTTATCTGGTGTCCTGTGTGAATTTAAGTATGCTCTCTCTAATTCTCTCTTTCTCTCTCGGAGGACCTGAGCCCTAGGACCATGCCTCAGGACTACCTGGCATGATGACTCCTTGCTGTCCCCAGTCCACCTGGCCGTGCTGCTGCTCCAGTTTCAACTGTTCTGCCTGCGGCTATGGAACCCTGACCTGTTCACCGGACGTGCTACCTGTCCCAGACCTGCTGTTTTCAACTCTCTAGAGACAGCAGGAGCGGTAGAGATACTCTCAACACTCGACAACTACTGTGATTATTATTATTTGACCATGCTGGTCATTTATGAACATTTGAACATCTTGGCCATGTTCTGTTATAATCTCCACCCGGCACAGCCAGAAGAGGACTGGCCACCCCTCATAGCCTGGTTCCTCTCTAGGTTTCTTCCTAGGTTTTGGCCTTTCTAGGGAGTTTTTCCTAGCCACCGTGCTTCTACACCTGCATTGCTTGCTGTTTGGGGTTTTAGGCTGGGTTTCTGTACAGCACTTTGAGATATCAGCTGATGTAAGAAGGGCTATATAAATAAATTTGATTTGATTTTGATTTGCAGATGTGGCTAGGGCAATAAATTGCAATGTCCGTACTGTGAGACGCCTAAGACAGTGCTACAGGGAGACAGGACAGACAGCTGATCGTCCTCGAAGTGGCAGACCACGTGTAACAACACCTGCACAGGATCGGTACATCCGAACATCACACCCGTGGGACAGGTACCGGATGGCAACAACAACTGCCTGAGTTACACCAGGAACGCACAATCCCTCCATCAGTGCTCAGACTGTCCGCATTAGACTGAGAGAGGCTGGACAGAGGGCTTGTAGGCCTGTTGTAAGGCAGGTCCTCACCAGACATCACCGGCAACAACAAGTGCTCTTCACAGACAAGTTGCGGTTTTGTCTCACCAGGGGTGAGGAAGAAAGGAATGAACGTTACACCGAGGCCTGTACTCAGGAGCGGGATCGATTTGGAGGTGGAGGGTCCGTCATGGTCTGGGGCGGTGTGTCACAGCATCATCGGACTGAGCTTGTTGTCATTGCAGGCAATCTCAACGCTGTGCGTTACAGGGAAGACATCATGTGGTACCTTTCCTGCAGGCTCATCCTGACATGACCCTCTAGCATGACAATGCCACCAGCCATACTGCTCGTTCTGTGTGTGATTTCCTGCAAGACAGGAGTGTCAGTGTTCTGAGGGCTAGGGCCAATCCCCCCAGAAATGTCCGGGAACTTGCAGGTCCCTTGGTGGAAAAGTGGGGTAACATCTCACAGCAAGAACTGGCAAATCTGGTGCAGTCCATGAGGAGGAGATGCACTGCAGTACTTAATGGAGCTGGTGACCACACCAGTGACCACACCAGCTACTGACTGTTACTTTGATTTTGACCCCCCCTTTGTTCAGGGACACATTATTCAATTTCTGTTAGTTACATGTCTGTGCAACTTGTTCAGTTTATGTCTCAGTTGTTGAATCTTGTTATGTTCATACAAATATTTACACATGTTAAGTTTGCTGAAAATAAACACAGTTGACAGTGAGAGGACGTTTCTTTTTTTACTGAGTTTATATATAAAAATTGTCCGATTAATCGGTATCAGCTTTTTTTGGTCCTCCAATAATCGGTATCGGTGTTGAAAAATCATAATCGGTCGACCTCTACTGTAAGTCAGATATCATGCAGGTCAGATATCTCATCCAATTGAATAACCAAAAGTTATATGCGAACTCATGGGGATAAATGTTGCTCAAACATGCTGCAATTTCTGCAATCATATAGACTGAATGTTGGGCAATGATGAACAGCCGAGTTCTTGTTGATAATGGTTTCTTTGATAATGGTTTCTTGAGCTTACTTTCCTCAACCTGCCTGACCCAATTACAGTCAGCATGTCACATGCTTCGATGCCATGTATACCTTGGACTAACCCAGAGAGATGGCGGCAAAGCGAGAGGGTCCTCTCCCGTCAAAATCGCTTCCACGCGCGAATACAGCGATAAGCAGACCAACCGCCTTTGGGACAATGACTCCCATTGTTTGGGCGGAGACAAGACCATCTCGTCATTAGTGTCTCTGACTAATGGCATGTTCACGTACTACTTGGAACTAGAAAACTGGGAAATGTCAGACTTGCTAACTGGTTGCAGTTATAAAAGTGCGCGTTCAACCAGTTATCAAGTCGGACATTTCTGACTTTCCTAGTTCCGATTACATCATGGAGGAGGATTTCACCCACGCGCCTACGGCTTGTCAGGTCATTGGACAGCGACGTTAAACCAACTTTGCCTAGTAATAGAATCCACTGTTACCAACGTTATGTTAGTAAAGCATCCGAACTACTGTAGTGTACAGTAAAGTAGGCCGGCCTATAAAGCACACTTTCTCCCATTCCGATGGTCACTCTGACAAAGCTCCAGAGATCCTCTGTGGAGATGGGAGAACCTTCCAGAAGGACAACAATCTCTGCAGCACTCCACTAATCAGTTCTTTATGGTAGTGGCCAGACGAAAGCCACTCCTCAGTAAAAGGCACATGACAGCCCGCTTGGAGTTTGCCAAAAGGCACCTAAAGGACTCTGAAACTATGAGAAACAAGATTCTCTGGTCTGATGAAACTAAGTTTGAACTCTTTGGCCTGAATGCCAAGCGTCGGGTCTGGAGGAAACCAGGCTCCGATCATCACCTGGCCAATACCATCCCTACGGTGAAGCATGGTGGTGGCAGGATCATGCTGTGGGGATGTTTTTCAGCAGGAGGGACTGGAAGACTAGTCAGGCTCGAGGGAAAGATGAACGGAGCAAAGTACAGAGATGTCCTTGATGAAAACCTGTTCCAGAGCGCTCAGGGCCTCAGACTGGTGCGAAGGTTCACCTTCCAACAGGACAATGACCCTAAGCACACAGCCAAGACAACGCAGGAGTGGCTTCGGGATATGTCTCTGAATGTCCTTAATCCAACCTTACAGAGCTTGAGAGGATCTGCAGAGAAGAATGGGAGAAATTCCCCAAATACAAGTGTGCCAAGCTTGTAGCGTCATACCCAAGAGGACTCGAGGCTGTAATCGCTGCCAAAGGTGCTTCAACAAAGTACTGAGTCAATTTTATATTTCTGTTTTTATGTTTTATACATTTGCAAAAAATTCCAAAAAAAGTTTTTGCTTCGTCATTATGGGGTATTGTGCGTAGATTGAGGGGGGGGAACTAGAATAAGAATGAAACGTAACAAAATTTGGGAAAAGTGAAGGAGTCTGAATACTTTCTAAATGCACTGTAGGTCTATCTCATTAGTATCTAATTCATCATTATGTATTATGTTATCTCATGTGCTTTTCTTCACGAGGAGGGGATAGTAAATAATATTTTTGGGTCTGTAACCATGTTATCCAATGACAATCTCTTCCCATTCAAATATTATTTTTCAACAAAAAGTTCAGTAATATAGATAGACCCATGTAATTCCAGTTGATATTGCAAGGGTTGTTTTGTTTGCGCAATGTGCCGTCAGTGCTGTGGTATATTGTCTATAAAAGTGGATCTTCGTAATTGTATTGTCCTTCCTTTTTAGACCACACAGGCCTAATAACATAATAACATGTTGTGTAGTGGCTTTGCTGTCATGCGTCTAAAAATAATTGGTTGCTTTTGCCCCACCAAGATTGACATGCTAAAATCGCCATAGGACACCACTTTGGGTTTCTTCATGGTACCCAAACCAAAAACGTATTTAATGCATTGCTCAGTTATGTATAGAGCCATGTCATTGTGGAATGCTCTGCCACCAGAGTTTACTCAGGCAAAAAACAAGTTTACCTTTTAAAATACAGATAAAAAAATATATTGTATCACAGCACCTCTCCTCTTTTTAAAGATTGAATTTAACTGGTCTGTATATATGAATATGTATATATTATATATGAATAGTGTGTAAATAGTAGTTTTGTTGTCTCTTGGTGTCTTTCTTGTATATCATTTTTTATTTTACTTTTATTTTATTTAAAAAAATATTTAGAATTTCATGTAATATCTTATGATGTTCTTGTCTATTACTGTTCTGTACTTCGTCATGTATTTGCACATTTTATGTGGACCCCAGGAATAGTAGCTGCTGCATGTGCAGTAGCTAATGGGGATCCTAATAAACGAAATAAACTGAATCAGATGTAAAATGTTATAACATATAGATCTTTATGCTATCATTGCATTTGAACAAACTTCTTTGTCCAGATAATGTCATGTAGGAAAATCAAAATTCCACATCTTACTGGTCCTCCTCTTCCTCCTGAAAAACAGAATAGGGTTTAGATGGAAATGACACACTTCACTGGAAAGTATAGGCTACTTCCGTGGGAAGCAGGGGTGCTGCAGCACCCCCTGAAAAACCAGATAAAAAAAAATATATATCTATTAATAATAATGCCAAAATGTTGAATTTTTGTGTACTGGGCCTTTACTAGTCCTGTATTAGCAGACCGATATAGCCGCCTGTAGCGCAGGTCCCCAATGATTCGGCACCCCCACCAACAAACATCTTCCCGCGGCTAAGGCTATAGATTTGTAAATTACTAAACCTGTTTATACCTGTATTCCTTAGTCATTCACTCTACACTTGATTATAATGTCTCTTATCTTATGCATGATATTGTAGTTGTACAGTGTAAATGTGTCTCGAAACAGAAGCCCTCTCAGTGTTTCACCTTCTCCATGGTGTGTTCAAGTGCCCCCCCCCCCAACGACATCTCCGCTCCCTCCTCAGAGGCTGTGACTTCTTGTGTGGGATCAATAGTGTCACTTGTGATAGTGTCACACATCGGTCTCCTATGTTGAGTATGTTGAGTAAGAAACCATGTTTTAAGCCTGTCTCTCTCATTTTGTGGGTAACCTTTCTATGACATCACATGCCCTATCTCATCCTCCTCTGAGATTATGATCCCTGTCTTTTAACTCTTGGCTGGCTAAACACCTCACAACACATTCCTCCTTCAGACTTGATTCCTCACTGTATTTTCTAGACATCTTCTTCTTCGGCAATCATTTCTCCACGATCTTTCCCTCTTTCTTTTCCTGGTTTGTCATCCATTTATTTTGTATTTTCTTCCTTGAACGAAATGTCAATTGCTAAGTCTTTGGGTAAAAACAGAAGATGGAAATACTCACCATATCTCTAAAATACATTCCAAATCATAATCAATAATTGCAATCTGTCTTGGGTATGTGTCACATGGAGCCTTCTCTTGGTCCTGATGGTCAGATGAAGGAGGTTTGTCTCTCTCTTGTGGGTCCTGAGTGATTCTCATCTGGTTGGACATTATCATTCTCTGGTCCTGAGGTTGGCTGTACTCGTGTAGAATTAGCAGGTTCACTAGTTTCAGGTGTATCAGGTTCATCAATCACCTGCTGAAAATGTTTGTTGGGAAAAAATGTCTTGGTTCAGTTCATTGAATGCCCTTATCCTCCCTCGTTTGCTGGTGTTTCTTTTCTGACAGCAGCCCTCTAAACGTTTGATACGTGTTTTCTGACTGGCCAAAAATCTACAAATAAATATTTTTCTCATGGATTGTTCTTCTCTTTCCCGCTTCTTCTACTCTCTTTTCTATCATTCAGTCCTGAAAACAACATTGACTGTCTCCCACTGGCTCTCGTTTTTTCAGTAATCTGTTAACTTTCTCTGTCTGTCCAATGTGTCCCTTCTGTCTTGTCTAGATATCCTTCCCTCTCTCGTCTGGCACACATTCCTCCATGTTCTTTCATATCTCATTTTCTAGTTTGTTATTTCTAATTCCCCTCATTTGAATCTTTGTTGGGTATAAGCCATCACCTTTTCTTGGCCCTGATGTTCTGGAGAAAGAGGTTTGTGTTTATCTTGTGGATCCTCCGTTTGTCCCCTGTCAGAGCGAGTCTCGTCTGGTTTGACATCATCATTCTCTGGTACCGAGATTGACTCGGCTTTTAATTGTGTAGAATCAGCAGGTTCACTGGTTTCAGGTGTATAATTCACCTGGTGACCAGTTTGTGATACAAAACAACATTAGAATCATTGCAGAAATTCATCCATATCTGTAGATTTCTAGTCTCCGCTCTCAGCTCTAGCCTGCAAAGTCTAGCCTTTCCGAACCTTATTTCTTAGCCTCAGGGAGAGGGCAAGCCTTTAAAAGAATGTGCAGAAGCAGCAAAAGGATAGAACCGGAAAAGCCCTTAAATGATACAGAGAGGTGCGAGAGATAGGATAATATAGCAACCACCAAAGGCACCCAGTATTCGTGTGATCAGTTAAGATGTCACCTCCCGTTCTGTGTTATCTTCGTCTCAAATTTCTTCAGTGACCTGCTCATTTTCATAGGTGGAGGTGGTGGGTACCTCTGATTTCAACGGTTCATTCTCCATGACACCTGGTGATATGACCCAAGTGGTCTGACCAGACCCTTTAGGCTCCTCTTGAAATATCTGCTGATATGTTGACGGGATGAATATCCCCTTAGAGTCAATTGACACACCGGTGCTTCAATCTAAGTAACATAGTCACAAAAATCCTCATCAAAATCTGTCAGTTTAAGCTAGAGATATCTTTTTTTTTTTTGTTGCATTGGATGCGTCTCAAGCCACCAGAGCCGCCTATGTCGCACTTCCGCATCTGCAGTGAAAGGTGGCAGAGCTACAGCGGTGTTTGCCAGACCATAAGACATCCCAAAAATCTATCTTCTCAGAAAACATCGGTAGTGTTCCGAACGGTTTGACATACAAAACTATTATGACCACTCCCATGGAAAGGGGAGACTCTCACGATGGTGTTCTCCATTTTGCTCTACGACCACAAGTGTCACGGGACTCGTCGAAAGGTAACCGGTACCGGTTGAAAAAAAATGAATGGAAGCATGAAGGTGGTTTTGTGCTGACCCAAAAAAGGGGTTAAATATGTGTTTAAAAAATATATTTTTAAAGTATATATACACAGTACCAGTCAAAACTCATCAAAACTATTAAATAACACATATGGAATCATGTAGTTACCAAAAAAGTGTTAAACAAATCAAAATTTATTTTATATTTGAGATTATTCAAATAGCCACCCTTTCTTTGCCTGACAGCTTTGCACATTTCACATTCTTAAAATAAAGTGGTGATCCTAACTGACCTAAGACAGAGACTTTTTACTAGGATTAAATGTCAGGAATTGTGAAAAACTGAGTTTAAATGTATTTGGCTAAGGTGTATGTAAACTTCCAACTTCAACTGTATATATATTACATATATATTTCCTGAGCTTTCCTAGATCTACTAGATATAGGACAAACACTTCAAAACCTTAAAATTCTAAAATGAATAGGTAAATGATCCATAGTATGAGCATCTTAAAACAATTCCATATGTCAGCAATTCCATATGTCAAATTTGTTTTTAACCCAAGCTTTTAAATATTATATCTGGGGAACTAAGGAAGTCTTAAAATTCTACAAAAACCATACCCCATCATTGCCCTCATCCACTGCAGCAGGCTTTGGAAAGTTGAATTTGTTGGGCTTTTCTGAAACAACTGGAGCTGGTGGAGGGGTTGCAGGTGGTTCCTGAACTTCCCGTAAAGATACAAAAACAAGTTTAACCCTTAAGGGCTTTAAATCATACGCACACACACACACTACATACATACATTTGGTACAATGGGTTCTTCTTCTGGGACCTCCCTTGTGATCTTATACTTTTCCTCCTTCATCTGCCTCTGGTGCACAGCCTCATCCATGGCTTTCTGATGCTCCTGCTCCAGTTGCTGCTGGAAGGCTTTTTTCTGAATTGATCAGAGATGTACAGTTGAAGTCGGAAGTTAACATACACTTAGGTTGGAGTCATTAAAACCCGTTTTTCAACCACTCCACAAATTTCTTGTGAACAAACTATAGTTTTGGCAAGTTGGTTAGGACATCTACTTTGTGCATGACAAGGAATTTGTCCAACAATTGTTTACAGACAGATTATTTCACTTATAATTCACTGTATCACAATTCCGGTGGGTCAGAAGTTACATAAACTAAGTTGATTGTGCCTTTAAACAGCTTAGACAATTCCAGAAAAATGTCATGGCTTTAGAAGCCTCTGATAGGCTAATTGACATCATTTGAGTCAATTGGAGGTGTACCTGTGGATGTATTTCAAGGCCTAACTTCAAACTCAGTGGCTCTTTGCTTGACATCATGAGAAAATAAAAAGAAATCAGCCAAGACCTCAGAAAAAAAATTGTAGACCTCCACAAGTCTGGTTCATCCTTGGGAGCAATTTCCAAACGCCTGAAGGTACCACGTTCATCTGTACAAACAATAGTACGCATGCATAAACACCATAGGATCACGCAGCCATCATACCGCTCAGGAAGAAGACGCGTTCTGTCTCCTAGAGATGAATGTACTTTGGTGCGAAAAGTGCAAATCAATCCCAGAACAACAGCAAAGGACCTTGTGAAAATGCTGGAGGAAACGGGTACAAAATTATCTATATCCACAGTGAAACGAGTCCTATATCGACATAACCTGAAAGGCCGCTCAGCAAGGAAGAAGCCACTGCTCCAAAACTGCCATAAAAAAGCCAGACTACGGTTTGCAACTGCACATGTGAACAAAGATCGTACTTTTTGGAGAAAAGTCCTCAGGTCTAATGAAACAAAAATAGAACTGTTTGGCCATAATGAGCATCGTTATGTTTGGAGGAAAAAGGGGGAGGCCTGCAAGCCGAAGAACACCATCCCAACCGTGAAGCACGGGGGTGGTAGCATCATGTTGTGGGGGTGCTTTGCTGCAGGAGGGACTGGTGCACTTCACAAAATAGGAGGAAAATGATTTGGATATATTGAAGCAACATCTCAAGACATCAGTCAGGAAGTTAAAGCGTGGTCGCGAATGGGTCTTCCAAATGGACAATGAACCCAAGCATACTTCCAAAGTTGTGGCAAAATGGCTTAAGGACAACAAAGTCAAGGTATTGGAGTGGCCATCACAATGCCCTGACCTTAATCCTATAGAACATTTGTAAGCAGAACTGAAAAAGCATGTGTGAGCAAGGAGGCCTACAAACCTGACTCAGTTACACCAGCTCTGTCAGGAGGAATGGGCCAAAATTCACCCAACTTGTTGTGGAAGGCTACCCAATACGTTTGACCCAAGTTAAACAATTTAAAGGCAATGCTACCAAATACAAATTGACAGTGGCGTGCTGTGGGCCTGGGGCCTGGGCCTTCAGTGAGGTCCTACACAGTCCCACCCGAATTAATCCACCTCTTATTACCATCATTATGATGCCATGGCTCTAGACACTATACATTTAGACAGAAACGCAGTATAACCAGGCGTTGCGTCACCTTGAAATTGACATTTTTATTCAGAGAATTGCAGGGGAAGAGTACAATACAGTAGAGTTCAACTAATAGGCAAGAACATAGTCGTGTGCAACAGAGTTATATTAATATTCTTCTTCTATCCATTTCTGGTCCACAAACTTTGAGCTTTAAGTCCACAAAAAAAATACAGTGTGTTCACTAAACAGTGCATTGTCGCACCCAAAGCAGTTTCACCGTGATGATAAAGACACATAACTATTCACTGAAAATAAAAGAAAGAAAACAAATAATTTGCAACTTAGGCTATTTGCCATTTTATTTTGTTAATATATAGGCTATTTAATATCAAAGTCTACTCTGTTCGAAAGCTGACATGTTTGTCACGGCTCCTCCTCTGCAGTGCAGGGGGCGGTTCCTCCTGCAGGCAGAGGAGGGTCGTGAGTGATTGGAGCCACCTGGGCTCAGGGTATAAAACTGTCACTAATCACTTCTCTCGCTCTCTCTCTCTGCTCCTCCAGGTATGCTCATGATTTGTTTGTTCCTTTGTAGTTTTGCATAGTTTTCACTCAGTCATGTTCACACACACATATTCACGCATCCATGCACTTTACATACACCTTAAATCATGATACTTCCACACCTCATTCCTTTTTCTTAGTTTAAGTTAATAGTTTGTTTATAATAAAGAACACTTTTAAATTGGCCTATACCTGTTGTTCGTGTCCCCTCATTTTTGTCACAGGCTATGAGCCGGCTTGTGACAAGTGGGGACTCGTCCGGGATTGTAGTTAACTTGGGTTAGTTTAGTTTGCCAAATTTTTTTGTTTGAGGGTATGTGTTGGTTGGGCCAATTTTGTTGAAGAGAGCGTTGAGAGCCATGTGTTCTTTTGGTTCAGTTAGCTTGGTAGCTAAGCAATTCACTGTGTTTTTCTGGGTTTTGTTCAGGTGGGAGTCCTCTCCTGTTCAGGCTTATCAGCGAGTGTCCATAGGAGGCTCGTGGTGTTTTTGTTTTAGGTGGCAGTGAACGTGGGTAGAGCATCCCTTTCCCTTTTCCCCTACATCGGCTCGGGAGCACCTCCGTGGTTATGGGAGGGCCGCCAGTTTCTGGTTGTCTTTTCCACTCCACTGGTTTTGTGTGCATAAAACCCCACCACATGTGACTGCACGAAGACCAGGGCCAGTTAGTTAGTAGTTTTTGGAGGATAGTGGGGTGTGGCTCCTGTCCTTGAACCCAGACTGACAGCAGGTGAGTTGTGTGTTTTTTGAGCATTTGTAAGAGTATTATTGGTTGAGGAAAATGTCTTCCATTTTGAGTAGTTTTGTTCAAGCTCCTTCAGAGGTAGCCTTAGAGTTGTGTACTAAGGAGCAGTTACTTGAAATTGCTGAACATTATCAGATTGAGATTGTTGATAAAAAAATTAAAGAGATCGTTAAAACTAGATTAAAGCAGGGTCTTAGGGAAATGGGTGTTTTTGACGGTCAGTATACTAGTAGTGAGGGTGCAAGTTTTCAGTCTAGTCCTTCTTTAACTTTTGAGCAGCAGAGGGAACTGTTGCAAATGCAGTTGGAGATAGCATTTCTCAATCGCTCTAATAGACCAGAAAGACTACCACAGTTTGATGTTTCACAGAATCTTCGTTTGTTGCCTAAATTTGATGAGTCAGATCCAGACACATACTTTGCTTTATTTGAGCGTATTGCGGAGGCTAGAGCTTGGTCAGATTTGGACATGACTATGTTGTTGCAATGTGTACTTACAGGTAAAGCACTTGAGGCTTTTGCAGCACTGAGTGTAGCTGACAGTAAAGTTTTTGCTAAAGTTAAATCAGCAGTTCTGAAGGTCTACGAGCTTGTGCCAGAGGCATATCGTGAATGTTTTCGTTACAGGAAAAAGTTAGATTCACAAACCTATTCTGAGTTTGTTCGTGATTTGACTTCTGCGTTTAATCGTTGGTGTACAGCTTCTGAAGTTAGTACTTTTGAGGGTCTGTCTAATTTGATTGTGTTAGAACAGTTAAAAAATTCTGTGTCTGACCAGGTTGCTACATATATGAATGAACGTAAAGTTAAGTCTCCAAGTGATGCAGCAATCCTTGCAGATGAGTACAGGCTAACACATAAAAGCCATTTTGAGTCAAACCGTGACATGTACCATAAAACTAACTTTACTCCTAGGAATAGTAAGTCACCTTTTTGGGGGGCCTCTTTCCAAAGGCCTCAGCAGACGTTTGGGTCTGGAGGACTTAAAGCACCGGTTAATGCTAATACCTGTCGCTACTGTTTAGTTGAAGGACATTGGAAGAAAGATTGTCCTCTGCTTAAATCAAAACAGTCAGGTCAAGTTAAACCTGCTGTGATGGCAAGTCCTGTTACAGCCTCTGACCACCAGGGTGAGCTGTTTCAGCCACTAGTTGAGTTTGATTCTCAGTCTTCCCGTTGTGATTTTTCAGCCTTTATTTCAGATGGTGTAGTGTCCCTGGTAGATGGCAACCACAATGTTAAAATCAAGATCCTAAGAGACACTGGAGCTTTAGATTCTTTTATTCTGGAATCTGTTTTGCCGTTCTCTAAAGAGTCTGATACTGGCCGTTGTGTAATGGTATGTGGTATGGGTTTAGTTCCATTCTCTTGTCCTTTACATGAAGTTACCCTAAAATGTGGTCTAGTAGAGGGTGATGTAGATGTTGGGGTTAGACCCCAGTTGCCAGTAGAGGAAGTCCACATGATTTTGGGGAATGACTTGGCAGGTAGTAAGGTGTGGGCAGATGGCAAACTAAACATCTGTAAGAAGCAACCTTCAGTGTCACCTGCAAGGGAATCTCCGGATCAAAATTGTGTGTCTCCTGAGATATTTCCAGTCTGTGCGGTTACCCGCGCAGCCTCTCGTAAGGAGATTGAGAGTAAGCCAGAAAGTCTTGAGTTGCCAGTCAAACTCCAGACAGAACAGTTGACTAGTTCTAGAGATTCATTGATGACTGAGCAAAAGGCCGATACTACTTTAGCTGATCTGTTTGATAAAGTGGTTCCTGATTCAGTGGTGAGGAATAGTGCTCAGTGTTATTTTCTTCTTGATGGGCTGTTGGTCAGGAAATGGGTTCCACACTATGATCAGGGTTTAGGAGAACCAGTCTTTCAAATAGTTGTACCTACTAGTTTGCGAAAGAAAGTGTTGCAAACTTCACATGGTGATGTGGCAGGTCATATGGGTGTTCGTAAAACTTATGATCGCATACTTTGTTATTTTTTCTGGCCACGTTTAAAGCGGGATGTAGCTCAGTTTATTAAAACTTGTGATACGTGTCAGCGCACAAGCAAGCCAAATCAGGTTGTAAAGCCTGCACCGTTGTATCCAATACCAGCCGTAGGGCAACCTTTTGAGCATCTTATTATCGATTGTGTTGGGCCATTACCAAGGTCCAAGTCAGGTCATAGCTACTTATTAACTGTTATGTGTCAAACAACCAGATATCCGGCAGCTTTTTCCTTGCGTACCATAACTTCAAAATCAGTAGTTAAAGCGTTAACTCAATTTATTTCAACATTTGGGATTCCAAAAACCATCCAGTCAGATCAGGGGTCTAAGTTTACCTCCCATTTATTTGCTCAGGTTCTCAAACAGCTTAAAATCAAACACAACAAGTCTACTGCGTTCCATGCCCAGAGCCAGGGAGCTTTGGAACGTTTTCATCAAACATTAAAATCTTTGCTTCGTGCATACTGTACAGAACTGTCTGCAGATTGGGAGGGGGGGTTACCTTGGCTGTTACTAGCTGCTCGTGAAGTAGTGCAGGAAAGCACAGGGTTTAGCCCAAATGACTTAGTGTTTGGTCATAAGGTGCGTGGACCTTTAGCAGTGTTGCAGGATGGTTGTTTGCCTGAGGAACCACCTCGGAATCTTATTGACTATGTAAATGGTTTTAGGTTGAAGTTGTATAGGGCTGGTGAACTAGCGAAAGAGAAACTAAAATGTTCTCAACGGAAAATGAAACTGAAATATGACGGACAGGCTGAGCTGCGTGAGTTTAGTCCCGGTGATCGTGTACTTGCTCTTCTGCCTCTTGTAAGTTCACCTTTTCAGGCAAAATACTGTGGTCCTTTCACTGTTGCGTAAAGTGTCAGATTTGAACTATCTTATTGAAACCCCTAGTCATAGGAAGTCCTCTAAATTATGCCATGTGAACTTGTTAAAATCTTATCACTCCCGTGATCTAAGCACAGTTGAAGGCACTCCAGCGGTGAGGTCAGCGTTAACTGCTGCTCCAGTCACTGCATCTTATGGCTTTAATTTGGTGGAGGGGGAGAAGAGGAGGAAGTTAAAGTTTCGGATGAGGTCTTACAAGGTCGGTTGAAAAACTCCCAGACTTTGCAAAACTTTGGGGTTTTTGTAGACCATTTAGACTCTGAGAAACGTGATGAATTGGTAGCTCTTATTAGAAACTACTCTGTTTTGTTTTCTGACACTCCATCACCATAATATCATTGCTGATGCTCTGTCCCGTGCTCCTTTAACCTAGCTTGTACCTTTTCTCTGTTGACCCCTACGGGCTGTCTGCGCCTCTTTTCTCTTAAATTGCTCCCCAGGAACCAGGGCTGCTGAGTTTGAGGGGTGGACAGTCAGCTGGGGGACACGGGGCTACTGCTAGGAGCCGGGACTGGTATCCTTTTTTTGTTTTTATTTGTTTTTGGGGAAATTTGAATTATTTTGAATATGTTGGAGGAAGTTGGGTTGAGGGTGGGACCCTCATTTTAAGGAGGGGGGTGTCACGGCTCCTCCTCTGCAGTGCAGGGGGCGGTTCCTCCTGCAGGCAGAGGAGGGTCGTGAGTGATTGGAGCCACCTGGGCTCAGGGTATAAAACTGTCACTAATCACTTCTCTCGCTCTCTCTCTCTGCTCCTCCAGGTATGCTCATGATTTGTTTGTTCCTTTGTAGTTTTGCATAGTCATGTAGATGTTAGCAAAGGTTTTACAAGGTTGTCACTAGCCAAATCTGCTTTATGGGAGCTTTTCAATGTCTTCATGCTAATCGCGAGCTAGTGTGGCTAACGCTAGCATTGAAATGACAGCCAGTCAGCCTGAAGAAGTTCATTACCTTCAGCTGTTGTTTTGCTTAATACAAGGCTTTGGGCTAAAAACGTAGCTCAAAAACATGTCCTGCTTCAGTACTAGCCGATAAGTCACAATGAGGTAGCTTGTATTCCTTTGGTTAATGATAAAGCAAAATACAGACAATAGTCCAAAAATCCAGAACTACCAGGATTTTGAGCATCTCCGTTGTCTAATCTATGTATGCCTGGCCCTGCATTCTTGCTAGTATGTAATTTACCTTGATAGTATTTTCATAGTCCAATGTGTTTCCGTGGCTGTTATAGTTGACATGTTTTTTCAGCAGGGCTTTTAATAAAACACAAGACAGCTAGCAGTATGACCGGGCAAAGTTTGAGGCTAACTATATGATATAATATGGCCGGGGTTCGAGGCTACCGACGTTAGCTAAATTAGCTAGCACGTATCTGACTTAGCTTAAGCACTGCTGATCCTGGTGCTAGATTAATGTTTAGCTGAACAACAATTTTCAAGGACAAAACCGTTACCCTGTAAAGGTTCATACCCTGCTTGCAGTGGAAAAGGAAGTTCCTTCAAACTGAAATCTGGTTGAAAGGAGGAGAAAGGGAATTGTCTCGTATAATTAGCATATTAAAGAACGCTTTAAGTTAGCGTGTGTAGATGTATATTTAGCAGCTGTAGGCGTTAATTTTACGTGTGCAGGACCGCCTGCAGCCGTTTATTTAGCACACGTTGGACCGCTTGCACGCGCTTACTTGACTCATACATGCGTTAACTTAGCGCATGAAGACGTTAACATAACGTGTGAACGTGCTAATTTAGCGCCTGCACTTGCTTACATTACACGCGTAGCATTAGAAAAATCACGTTTTGACCACGTGCTTTAACCTGTTAGTGTGTAGGGGGCGCTATTTTCACTTTGGGAAAAAATCGTGCCCAAATGAAACGGCCTTGTACTCTATTCTAGATCGTACAATATGCATATTATTATTACTATTGGATAGAAAACACTCAAGTTTCTAAAACTGTTTGAATTATATCTGTGAGTAAAACAGAACTCATTTTGCAGCAAACTTCCAGACAGGAAGTGAAAAATCTGAAATCGAGGCTCTGTTCCAGGGCCTACCTATTCAACTGGCTTATATCTATCGATATACATGCACTTCATACGCCTTCCACTAGATGTCAACAGGCAGTGGGAGGTGAAATGGGGTGTCTAGCTTGATCTGAGGTCGAACAAGAGCTTTTGGAATGACAGGTCTGGAAATTTCATTGTCTTCGAAGGCGCGAGAAGGAACCCCAGATTGCCTTCTGAAAAGCGTTCGGTATACACGGCTAATATCTCCGGCTCTGATTTTATTTGATACATGTGATAATATCATCGTAAAGTATGTTTTTTCAACCGAGTTTTATCAGATTATTCAAAGTTTATCGGGACTTTTGGAGTTTTCCGTTGTTTGCGTCGAGAGAAGATGGACATGTTCGCGCCACTTGGCTAGCTAAGGTTGCTAATTCGACAGGAGAAAAGGACATTCTAAAACCAAACAACGATTATTCTGGACCAAGGACTCCTTGTACAAGATTCTGATGGAAGCTCAGCAAAAGTAGGAACCATTTATGATGTTATTTCGTATTTCTGTGGAAAATGTTTAGTCCTATTTTCCGCCCTTATTGCGGGCGCTGTCTCGCCATAACGTAAGCTGTATGTCATACTAAAGTTATTTAAAAAAATCTAACACAGCGGTTGCATTAAGACCCAATCGGCGTTCCATAACTGCATTCCAATTTAGGCGTTTATCAAATCTGCCATTTTCAACCCGGGTACGAGTGTAAAGGGGTAGTGTCCTTTGGACTCTTACTGGTGTCTTTTCTTCTTACCCACCAAGGGGTGCTAAAACATCCTCTCTCATAAAACGCTACAGTATTTTTACTCCGTAGTCTACACACGTCCTATGGGATGCTAAAGGGATCTCAATGCCACCCACAAGGCTTTGCCATTATTTATTTGATTAAACCTTCATTTATGCATTGAGACCAATGTCTCTTTTGAAAGTAAACCCTGCTTCACAAAGAGCAGTCAACAATACAAACTACACAATGAAGAACTAGTGAACATTTTGTTTTTGATTATATTTATATGAGCTAGACATAGTAGACTTGACCCCTAGCTTTGGGCAGCACTATATCTGAAGGGTATTTGGTAAGCACCACGTAGATGCAGACTTTGGACTTCTGAATTTGGATTCCGTCGCTGTCTGTTTGAATAGTGCTGAACACACACGTGACTAAGTCACCACACCTTTTCTGAATGACATTTGGCTCAGCACCCAAAGGGCTTTGCTCAGCTCCCTATCTAAAAGACCAACCCTCTACTTCTGCTTCTCAGTCCTTCATCCATGGGTCTATTCCTGAATCCAGCTGATATACACTGCTCAAAAAAATAAAGGGAACACTTAAACAACACAATGTAACTCCAAGTCAATCACACTTCTATGAAATCAAACTGTCCACTTAGGAAGCAACACTGATTGACAATAAATTTCACATGCTGTTGTGTAAATGGAATAGACAAAAGGTGGAAATTATAGGCAAATAGCAAGACACCCCCAAAAAAGGAGTGATTCTGCAGGTGGTGACCACAGACCACTTCTCAGTTCCTATGCTTCCTGGCTGATGTTTTGGTCACTTTTGAATGCTGGCGGTGCTCTCACTCCAGTGGTAGCATGAGACGGAGTCTACAACCCACACAAGTGGCTCAGGTAGTGCAGTTCATAAAGGATGGCACATCAATGCGAGCTGTGGCAAAAAGGTTTGCTGTGTCTGTCAGCGTAGTGTCCAGAGCATGGAGGCGCTACCAGGAGACAGGCCAGTACATCAGGAGACGTGGAGGAGGCCGTAGGAGGGCAACAACCCAGCAGCAGGACCGCTACCTCCGCCTTTGTGCAAGGAGGTGCACTGCCAGAGCCCTGCAAAATGACCTCCAGCAGGCCACAAATGTGCATGTGTCTGCTCAAACGGTCTCACAAGGGGTCTGAGGATCTCATCTCGGTACCTAATGGCAGTCAGGCTACCTCTGGCGAGCACATGGAGGGCTGTGCGGCCCCACAAAGAAATGCCACTCCACACCATGACTGACCCACCGCCAAACCGGTCATGCTGGAGGATGTTGGAGGCAGCAGAACGTTCTCCACGGCGTCTCCAGACTCTGTCACGTCTGTCACATGTGCTCATGTGCTCAGTGTGAACCTGCTTTCATCTGTGAAGAGCACAGGGCGCCAGTGGCGAATTTGCCAATCTTGGTGTTCTCTGGCAAATGCCAAACGTCCTGCACGGTGTTGGGCTGTAAGCACAACCCCCACCTGTGGACGTCGGGCCCTCATACCACCCTCATGGAGTCTGTTTCTGACCGTTTGAGCAGACACATGCACATTTGTGGCCTGCTGGAGGTCATTTTGCAGGGCTCTGGCAGTGCACCTCCTTGCACAAAGGCGGAGGTAGCGGTCCTGCTGCTGGGTTGTTGCCCTCCTACGGCCTCCTCCACGTCTCCTGATGTACTGGCCTGTCTCCTGGTAGCGCCTCCATGCTCTGGACACTACGCTGACAGACACAGCAAACCTTCTTGCCACAGCTCGCATTGATGTGCCATCCTGGATGAGCTGCACTACCTAAGCCACTTGTGTGGGTTGTAGACTCCGTCTCATGCTACCACTAGAGTGAGAGCACCGCCAGCATTCAAAAGTGACCAAAACATCAGCCAGGAAGCATAGGAACTGAGAAGTTGTCTGTGGTCACCACCTGCAGAATCACTCCTTTTTTGGGGGTGTCTTGCTAATTGCCTATAATTTCCACCTTTTGTCTATTCCATTTGCACAACAGCATGTGAAATTTATTGTCAATCAGTGTTGCTTCCTAAGTGGACAGTTTGATTTCACAGAAGTGTGATTGACTTGGAGTTACATTGTGTTGTTTAAGTGTTCCCTTTATTTTTTTGAGCAGTGTATTAATCATTCTTTTCCAGCCTGCTAAAAAGGAGAGAACCCGAAACCACCACTGTTTAGGGTGTCTTTCATACTTAAACAAACCGGAAGGGATATAGAGCAATTTTGGAGGGTGTTTTAGTTTACCAATATAAACTAGAACCACTGCCCCCGGTGCTCGGGGTCCTCTGATGCTGTGGTTCTACATGGGGTTTGGTCATGAGAGGCACACCCCCGAGGTGGATGCACTGGTGTCACTTTGTAGATAAGCTGCGGCCTCTGGGAGATTTCCCAAAATACATTTCCCTCATGCACCATTTATTTTACGCCCGGTATTATTCCTTACAACACCTCTTGTCTTTGTGTAGCTGGACTTTGTGTTTCTATGCTGACCCAGTGGCCCATTGTATACTCTTCCAAAAAGGTTCTACGTAAAACGATAAAGGCTTATCTTTTTACCCAACAAATAATATTTTTCTAACACTTTCTTTCACCTTGTCCCTGTCGAAAACTCCTTTTTGACACTTTTTTTCTGACAGTGTATATTATTCTCTCTCTCTCGCTCTCTCTCGCTCTCTCCCAATGCTTTCTTGTCCATCCTCATCCGTTCATACTATCTCCCGCTCTCTTGTTTGCCCCAAACACTACCCACACACTTCTATCTTGCTTCTCTGATAGGAAATAACAGAATGTAGACCATTAAACACAATGACAGTCGGAGGCAGAGTGTACACTACTGTGACACTACACTAAAAGGGGGGCTGACTGCAGTACTTTCCTCTTTCTGCAGTGCCTCCATTTCTCCTGATGGTGTCTCACCAGTACTGGGGATTGTGAGGGAGAGGGAAAGGAAGAGAGATAGAGAGAGGGTGGAGAGAGTAGAGAAATAATGAGGGAGGGTAAAGATGTAGAGAGACAACAGCGAGAAACCTTGTGCTATATCCTTTGATGAGGATACGGGTGATGGAAAAAATGGCTGAACACACACACACCAGCTTACACACACACACACACACAATTTTTTGAAAATGTATTGAAAATAACAGAAATATCTAATTTACATAACTATTCACACCCATGGGTCAATACTTGTAGTAGCACCTTTGGAAGAGATTACAGCTTTGAGTATTTCTGGGTAACCCTCTAAGAGCTTTCCACACCTGGATTGTGCAACATTTGCTCATTATTCTTTTCAAAATTCTTCAAGGTCAGTCAGATTGGTTGTTGATCATTGCTAGACAACCATTTTCAAGACTTAAAAGTATTCACACCCTTTGACTTTTTCCACATTTTGTTGTGTTCCAGCCTGAATTTAAAATTGATTAAATTGTATTGTCACTGGCCTACACACAATAAATACCCCATCATGTGGAATTATGTTTTTAGAAATGTTTACAAATTCATAAAAAATGATTATCTGAAATGTCTTGAGTCTATAAGTTTTCAACCCCTTTGTTATGGCAATGCTAAATAAGTTCAGGAGAAACAATTTGCTTAACAAGTCACATAATAAGTTGCATGGACTCATTCTGTGTGCAAAAATTGTGTTTCGCGTGATTTTTGAATGACTACCTCATCTCTGTATCACACACATACAATTAACTGCAAGTCCCTCAGTCGAGCAGTGAATTTCAAACTCAACCACAAAGACCAGGGAGGTTTTCCAATACCTTACAAAGAAGGGGACCTATTGGTAGATGAGTAAAAATAACAAAAGCAGATATTCAATATCCCTTTGAGCATGGTGAAGTTATTAATTACACTTTGGATGGTGTATCAATACACCCAGTCAATACAAAGATACAAGCATCCTTCCTAACACAGTTGCCAGAGTGGA